>NC_142345.1:41251875-41873750 GCF_054954075.1 Amborella trichopoda | reverse complement strand
ATTATGGGATAACATTGTTAACCTGTTGCAAGCAGAGAGTTAGGTACAAAAATTAACAAAACAATATCACCAAGGCCACAAACAAATATATAATCACATCGCAGAGAAGAAATAAACTACCCCATTCATCAAAATAAAAAAGAAATCAACTTACCTGTCAAAATTGCAGGTGCTGTTTGCTTTTGCTGGACAAGTGGAATAAACGAGGAGATGCTTGATACAATATTGTTACGCTTACTATGCTTTTCTTGTAAAATCTCACTTCCTATTCCTTCACTTGAGCGAGTTGCCAATTTTGACTTACCAGACTCATTTTGCAAGATGCTTGAGGAATTCCGTGTGCTATATCTATGTTGCAAAGAGTTTGTGTTCTCCTTGTCTGCTATAGAGATTTTCTTATGACCGTCTTTACCCTTCCTGAGCTCTTGGTTCTCCTCCATTTGCTGCCCAATAAAGTTAGATCCCCTATCAACAAAGTCCACACAAAATCTGCCAAAACACTTCGCTGCCGGGGTCAAAATTGAAGAATTACAAGATATTGATGTAATATCTTGAAGTGGCTTACGATCACTTGAATCCTTTCTCTCTCTTGACTTAATCCGTTTATGGGTTCTCTCCGAATCCTCAACAACTTGAACATCCTGTTCACCAGTACTGGTTTCTTCTTCAATTCTAAAACACGTAGAAGGTTTCATACCAACTATTCTTTCTGCGCTTTTACTTATGGACATAGAAAGGTCTTTACTAGAAATTCTTCCAACTGAAGGAGTGGAAGAAGCTGGGCTCTTGACATTCCACCCGAATCGTGAACTTGAAGATGAAATACGATAAGGATCAGACCTACCCAATGAGGTGGACCTTGCTGCACATGGTTTACTGTCAAGCATCACCTCATCAGTTTCACAAACTTGCTCGTCACAGTTATACAAATGGGCATATCCATTTCTTAAGTACATGTGCTCCAAAAGCCCATTAGGTAAGGACTGGCAAACCTCTGGTGTATGAGATTTAGGCAATGGGGTAAGGAAGCTGGTAGAATTACGCAGCTCGATAGAACTAATTCGTGCTCTTTTAGAGTTCGGCATTTCAAACTCTCCATTTTCCAGGGGCTCCACAAAGCTGAACCCTTCAAGCTCGGGTATGGCCTCATCAGCATCAAGGGAACCATTTTCACACTGTGGGGAACTCCTTTCCTCCAAATCGCTTTCCTGGAAAGATATAGCACCTTAAAATTGTTAGATATAAGATAACTTTGTGCATCCATGTGTGCTTTTTCACAGGTTGATGTAAGGAAAATACAATGAAATGATGGCTGGAGATGCTGAGAGTAGTACCCATCGTTACAGCCATGTCCTTTACTGGAGGATCCTTCCCCCCACCATCTCGATCCATTGTTTCAATGGACACTAATAACCCAATATGGGTTTTACCTACTCCTCTGAGTATATGACCAATGAAATCATTTACATTTTTGGCTTAACCTTTAGTCAAAGTAAAATAGAAGAAAGAATCCTTTCCACATGCATAACGAACAAATGGCCTACATATGTTTCAAACAACCAAACTGCAATGAGATAAAGGAAAATAGAAAGTATACAAATGAGATAAAGGAAATTAGAAAGTATACACTTTTTGCTTTTCTTTAAAGAAAAGCACTAAAGCAAGTAATACATCATTAGGAAACTATTAAAGAATTGTTTAGAGGAAAAAGACCTACATAGTCCTTAGTGCACCTAATTCATTCAACCCCACAAAAAAGAACTAAAAAAAAACACAGCTTGGCAACTTCAACCATAAAATGGAAAATCTAATTCAAACTTCCAAAAGAAAAAATAAAACAAGAAATATTGAGCGGTATCGCCAAAACATAAATAAAAAATTTAATAATATGAAACAAAAATACACATGAAAAGAAAAGTGAAGCAAATATAAAAGGAAAGCATAAAAGAAAAAAATAAAGAGAAAAACTTACAGCTTTAGCTGGAAAGTTCAAGCAAGCTGACTGCAACTGTGAAAAAACTCTCCCTCTAGACCTTCTCAATCTTGGTGAAGTTATAAAGCCCTTCATTCGCTCTTTCTCTCTCTTCCTTCTCTTATACTGAGGCCATGATGCTTCATTGTCTACTAAAATTTGAGCAGAACAAGAAGTTCTCTTCAGTGTTTCAGATAATTTACCCTCTTCTGATGTGGCAGAAACATTCAAGGACAGGACCCCTTTGAGTCCAACAGATTTGGGTAACAATTCAGACAGAACTTTTTTGGAAGACCCCATGGTTTCAGTTCTCTGTAATCCGATCATTTGATCCTCTTCTAAAAACTTCCTCTTTAAAGATCCCACATTCACAAACTCTTGCTCCCAACCTTCTGAGAAGGAGCCTGCCTGGTTCAAACAAGAAGCTTCCAAGCCCCCATATATCTGTTGTTCATGCTCAGCCAAGGAATCAGGTCTATGCCCAGTTGCTTCATTTGAAGTAAATAAATTCCAACCATAAATCTCATCTCCTTTATCTTGAAGGACTGCTTTTTCCTTCAGTTCAAACCCGGAACGCAAAGTTCTAAAACCCGCTGGTTCGGGAACTACAAGTTTTGCTCTCGGAGAACTAGCAGAAGCTGCAGAAAAACGTTTCTTTCTACTATTTGAAATGTTCTCCGATGTAACTAAAACCTCAAACTTAAGATCCGATGGAGCAGTAGCACAAGTTTGAACATTACCAGGCGCTTTCTTCTTGGACTCAAATACTTTTTGATCCGCCGGTGTGGCAGCAACATCAATGGACAGGGCTCCTTGGACTTCAACAGTTTTGGATAATGCTTCAGACTGTTCTTTCTGTGGAACTCCCCAGGATTCTGCTCTTTGTAGCCCAATCGTCTGCATCTCTTCTGGAACCTTCCTGTTTGGAGTTCCCAACTGCAAAATCTCTGGCGCACTGCCCTCTGAGAAAGAGCAATTCTGGTTCAAACTGCACTCGTGCAAGTCAGCACAAGCCAGTTGTTTAGATTCAGCTGAGAAGTCTGCATTATTACGAGTTCGTTCATTTGGGTTTGATATATTCCTCCATGAACCCTCTGACCCATTAGCTTGAAATTTTGAATTTTTCTTCAGCTCATGCCCAGACTCACAGAAATTTCTCCATTCTACTGGTTTTGGAACCTTAGATTTTTCTTCATCATTGGCATTACTAGAGGAATGGGTTTCTTTTCCAGCACTTGAAGTGCTCTTGACACTGAATGTAACTGAAGCCTCAAGCTTAATCTCTTCATCCCGGCCCTCTAATCGAATGCCAGCCTGGCTCAAACTGCATTCCGCCAAGTCATCAAATACCAATTGTTTAGGTTCAACCAGGTAATCCAGTCCACAGACAATTGGTTCACTTGAGTTGGATAGACTCCTCCTCGAAACCTCTTCTCCTTGGGCTTGAAGCTCTGGTTCATTCTTCAGTTCAGGCCTAGAAAGTGAAGCTCCACATCCCATTTGTTTCATTACCTCAAACTTTGTTCCATGATCAGCATTAATAGAACAATCATGATGGGTCTTCTGTTTGGATTTTAAAGAGTTACTCACATGTGAAAGTGAGACCCCCTTTTTAAGCTCTGGTGGTTGAATGGCCAATTGGGTTTCTGTTGCTGCTAGACTTGCTATTTTATCCTCGCATTCTATCTTCTGCAGAGCTGATCTATACCGAGTCATCCTACCAGTGTATCCCATTGTGCCAGTAGAAGAAACACTGGTTTGATTCTTGGATTTAGCTTTCACACTGTTTCTAATCTCCAGGGCACGTTGCCTTGATCTAGACCTTGTGATCCTTCCCTCTTTAGGCTCAGGTAGTTGAATGGCCAATTGGGTCTCTGTTGCTGCTAAACTTGCTCTCTTATCCTGGCCTTCTATCTTCTGCAGAGCTGATCTATACCTAGTCATCCTACTTGTGTATCCCGTTGTGCCTATAGAAGCCACACTGGTTCGATTCTTAGATTTAGCATTCACACTGTTTCTAATCTCCAGTGCCCGTTGCCTTGATCTAGACCTTGTGATCCTTTCCAGTGGGGTTTCAGGTATCACACAACTGTCAAAAGTTGGGTCTTTCATGATCTGAAAAGGAGAATTCCTAGGGTTTTTAGGACCACTTCTTGAGAGTTCTTGTAAATTTTCACTTTCTGGTAGTTGAGTTCTGGCATCCACTTGGCTTTGTTTGATATTTGAGCCACCTCTATTTGAATCGCAAGTTTCTGTAAATTGCCCATGGTCTGCCATGCTAAATGGCCTGCTTTGATAGGCATAATGGTTCATGGATGGAAAGAACACATTGGGCTTTGGAGGTGGGAAAAGAAGGCCTGGTATCAGATCTTCACTGTTTAACTCTGACAAATTTTCAGAATAATCAGAAAAGAAAAACAACACAACAATTGAGTTTCCAACTTATCCAAGTGAAAAAAGAAATAATTCTTTGGCAAACTAAGAAGTGTTCTTAAGATAATAAAGCCACAAACAACTTTTAATTTGAAGTTAACAAAAGAATGTGGGTCTGCAAAATCAAACATGCTAGGTCATAGAGTTATACAACTGGAAGGTTCACAGAATTAGTAAAGATAGACTAGAAACAGGATACAATGTGACAATAAATGGTTTGGATATACCAGTTTAACAACGACTATTTTTACTTATATTCTAATAGTCTCTTTCTCAAAAAAAAAAAGTTGCTGACATATGCTTTTGAATGAAAATACAGGAACTAAGAGAAAGAGTGTCAATTTTTTCAAAGAAATGCAAAAGAAGTAAACTGGAGAGATAAAAATACAACATAGAGACAAAGGGAGAGAGAAAATAGAAGGTTCAGATATTTGAGTTCTATATTGCAAATTAATTCTTACGGAATAAATTTTCTTTGAGAATGTTAACTTAATTCTTACAGAATAAATTCATAGTAGGTCAATTAAAGATCTAGTTTTGAACTGCTCAATCTAGGAAATGGAATTCCATCTGTAAATTAATTTGACCATACAAATGTCCTGGATAGCCACAATGCAAGAAGACTAAGACAATGAAGGGCATTGAACAACTAGATGGTGGAATGAATCAAGTTGATAAAATTTAATTTACTTCATGGTTTATAGTTGCATATTACAGAAAATAACCATAATTCAGAAACTTCAATGAGGAAAAGGAAATACAATATCACAAGGAACTCAAGGTGGCATATGGCTGAATAAAATCCCGAAGTTCCCTGAATAATTTGGCATTTTCCATGCAAGATCATTTATGATCTTTAGTTCGCTTGTACAGTAATATAGTGTAAAACAACAAGGACTGCCTGAAGAATTTTAGACAGAGAAAGGATACTGCCATGAAAATGAAGAATAGCAGATAAAAAAATCGTGGATCAACTGCCATGGCTACATTTCTTCAATACCGTCGAAAATTCAGCAACTAGCAGGACTATAGAAAAATATAAAATAATGATTTATATCGTGAAAAACTGATAAACAATAGAATTCAGAGAAATCAGAGGAAAAATCTCAGAAATGGCTCAAGCCCCAACGACTTTCATTTTGGAAATGTATAGAGCCGCAAATTCCATGAAACCCTAGAAACCATAAAAAATGATTGAAAACATCAATAATTGCTGTTCAGAGAAATCAGAGCAAAAATCTCAGAAATGGCTCAAGCCCCAACGACTTTCATTTTGGAAATGTATAGAGCCGCAAATTCCATGAAACCCTAGAAACCATAAAAAATGATCGAAAACATCAATAATTGCTGTTCAGAGAAATCAGAGAAAAAATCTCAGAAATGGCTCAAGCCCCAACGACTTTCATTTTGGAAATGTATACAGCCGCAAATTCCATGAAACCCTAGAAACCATAAAAAATGATCGAAAACATCAATAATTGCCGCAAACCCCTTAACATTTCAGCGAAATTGAAAGCTAATCAATTTAAAAAACTTCGAAACCTTATGGTGTCTCAAGAAATCCCAACAAACACAGAATACCAATGATCCAGAGCAATACCCAAAAACCCTAAAAGTTTTCAGAAAAAATGGCCAAAATTCCCCAAGCATGTCCATAATAATCTGGAGAAAACCAAATAGAAATGCTTATAAACCCACTTTTTCTCTAACCATGCAAAGCTGTAACGAGAACCCACCATGAAAAAACTGAAAAACAAAGTACAAAGAAACAAAGAAAAATGGGAAACAGAAATACCTTTTGGATCTTTATTGGCAGTCCATGATTCACCATTAAGAAGCCAAGAAGGTGGCTTAATCCCCTTGAGAAACAAAGAGGAGGCCATAGCTTGAGTGAACAGTTTCTGCTGCTGCTCAAGCTGAGATAGTAGCCATTTTTCCCTCTCAAAGATCTGATACAACAACAACTCAACATTCGCCATCTCTGCATCAAATTAGCCCCAAAAATGGCCTTCAAAAATCTCCTCTCTCACTCTCACTCCCCTTTTTATCGCTCCCTTTTTTAAGCCATGAATTTAAGTTAGAACCAAACCGTTGCTGAGGAGAGAACCGAGTGAGAGAATTTCGAACTCTTAAAACAGATACATGAAAGGATCTCTGCATTGGATTTATATCATTATTACCAAATGGTCCCGTTTCCAAGATAATTTCGGTAATACCCTTTAATCCAGATTCAAACATGGATACGATCGCACGTGAATCCCAACTTTACTAATCCACCCGTCTTTTTAATTCTTCCACGTGGTGAATTTTTTTTTTTGTTTTTTAAAAGTCAGGTTTTTTTCTGAGTTCCTAAACCCTAAACCACACTATTCTAATAAAAAAAAACTAAACTATAGTCCACACCTAAACCATAGTCCAGCCGTATATATATCATAGAACCTGTAAGAAACTGGAACCCAAATAAATCGGTCCTGAAGGATAGAAAATATTACAAACTACTTAACGAGAAACTTAAACGGATTTGTTCTCATAAAATCTCACCAAATCAAGAATCCTAAAAACTATTGCATATGTTTGGACCAATAAGGGCCTGGACCACAATAATCCGGATCGACCAAAATACTTCGGTTTGATGATATGGCAACTTTTTGGCTTATAAAAGTCCTACAAGAAAAATCCTAGGCAAAACCTCCCCATAGTTTCATGATAATCCTAGATCGGGGAAACTTTTCTCCTTATTATTTGCTCTTCTTTTCCCTAAAAGCGTTTCAAATGGCCTCCTCTTGTTTTCCCTAATTTGTAAACATTTATTTTGGTTTTATGCGGATCTAAGCTGAGTCGGCTAACAAAAATTTGAAGAAAAGATTTTTTTTGAGACAAATTTTCCATAAAAATTTAAATTGAAAATTTAGATATAAATCAAGAAACGGTGGGTTTTAAGTAGTCAGATTCGTCTCAAATTTCAAATTCTATATGTAAACATGCATTTTAACAACAAAAAAATTCATCAACTATGATAAATATGAAATTCAAGATGTGATATTGTGGCACCCCGCCGCTCTGACCACCTTGTCGTAAACCCATTTTTAACATAATTGACATACCACCCATATTTGTTGTTTACCTATGTGTCTGTGCACTAGGCAACTTCTAGAGAGATAGTTAGCACCAAAGGTGATAGTAGAGATGGTGAAAAAATGAGAGAGGGGTGAACACAATAGAAAGAGGGATGGGATATAGAGAACCTTGTGTTTGTTTTGCGGACACCGTATCTATAATATTTTTTATGCTTGTTGGTGTGAAGTGCAATGTTATTTTAGAGGTAACCTGAAGTAATGGCTTCAAAATAACATTAATTGATATCGTTTGGAAGCCGTAACTTTTTAATTATATTTGTCGGCTGTAAATTGAATTTACCATGATTTTTCCACAATAAAAGTAAGGGTTATCCCGATAAATTTAATTTATCTCGATAATATGGGTCTAGAAGATATTATTTATATAATAATAATATATAGCATTGGAAATTATTATGAAAACGATCAACTAAAAAATAAACTTTTTAATTTGTAAAGTATCACTTGCCTTCTCCTAATTGTTATCATTTTTTAAAGGTATAAATTTGGAAGAACCCCAAAAATTGCATAGACTATTTTAATTTTAGAAAATAAGAAATCAATAACTAAGAATTGTCTAAATTTTGAATTTTGGAACAACGTCTTGTTGAAATGGCTAGCGATTGTTTTCCTGCAATATTTATTCGCATACTAACTAATAAACAGAAAGAGACTTGCAAAATCAAAGCAAATGCCAGTTCCTGACAGATTGACAAATTGCTACCTGATCAGATAAAGAGAGTTTTTGAAATCCTCACTATTACTCGCTATTCACAAATTACGCAAATCTTCATAGAGCTAGATTTAAAGAACTTGTTAAAGAATAATGTAAGTACATATTTTTCATAATAATATTTAATTTCAATAAATTTAATGTTAGATAGAGTTTTGATAAATACCCAAAAAAAAGGAACAACCAATAATATCCCGGTAAAATTGTCAACAATAAATATCACGATAATGATAATTGTCACTAGAGCTAACTTATTGTATAGCCGTTGGCTTCCATAGTATGTGGAAGAAGAGTTTTTATTAGCCTCTCGACCACAAAAATAAACACACATCAAAGTCACTCATGAAAAATAAAGAAAAATCTAAAAACTATGGACTAACATCCTAAACAAGGAATATATATATATTTATGTGCTCATTGGGGAGCATGTTTTGTTGGAAAAATTACAAAAAAAAAAAAACCCTAAAAAGAGACTTTCTAAGCAATTTACCCCCAACCTAACTTTCTTAGCAACTTCCCCCAAAAAACGATATTTCCTAGCAAATATCCCAAATACAAAAGGTTTATTTTTTTGACGAAAATACCCTTCCCTTACATAACAAATCATTTTCATTTGAGAGGGCTGTCAACCGTTTAGAAGAGACGGTCCTGCTATTATTTTGCTGGAATGGGTGGTCCGGTGCTTAATTGTGACAGTCTGAGGATTATTTTATTGGAGAAATGAGCATTCCGACGTTTGCAGTCTGAAATTTTGAAGGGACAGTCCGGCGTTTTAAAGTGGCGGTACGCATTTTGAAGGGGCAGTCCGACATTTTAAAGTGGCCGTCCAGAGTTTTGGAGTGAGGCAGCCTGGCGTTTTACAAATGCGGTCTGGCGTTTCCTTTTATTGAGATCTGAAAATGATTTGTTACGTATGGGAATGGTACTTTCGTCAAAGAAAAATGAACTTTTTGTATTGGGGGTATTTTCGACATTTACTGTCCAACATTTTAAAGGGACAGTTTGACGTTTTAAATTGGCGATACGTATTTTGAAGGTGCAGTCCGACATTTTAAAGTGGCGGTCCGGTGTTTTGGAGCGGTCTGCCGTTTTGGAGTGAGGCAATCCCGCGTTTTACAAATGCGGTCTGGCGAAAATGATTTGTTATATATGGGAATGGTACTTTCGTAAAAAGAAAATGAACTTTTTGTATTGGGGGTATTTCTGACGTTTACGTTCCGATATTTTGAAGGGACAGTCCGGTGTTTTAAAGTGGTGGTACGCATTTTGAAGGGGCAGTCTGACATTTTAAAGTGGCGGTCCGGCGTTTTGGAGTGAGGCAGTCATGCATTTTACAAATATGGTGTGGCGTTTCCTTTTATTGGGATCCGAAAATGATTTGTTATGTATGGGAATAGTACTTTCGTAAAAAAAAAATAAACTTTTTATATTGGGGGTATTTGCTACAAAACATAGCTTTTGAAAAAGTTACTAGGAAAAGTTAGGTTGAGGGTAAATTGATTAGAAAATCCATAGGTTTTATGCAATTTTCCCTATTTTGTTTTAACAGTTCAAACCAAAGTTCGAGCAGGGGACTAATAGGAGAACGACCCAATCGTCCTACGGAAGTAGGAATTATCTCATGTTTTAGAGATAATGGCCAAGAAATGAAGAATAAGTAAAGAGTGTTGGGTTTATGTGGCCTTTAAAGGCCTTATGAGTGCTTGTAAAATGAAATGATATAGTGGAACATGAACTCAGTGGGAGTGTGGTCCCTCGTGGACCATACTAAGCAAACAATGGTTTGTTGATACCGATTTGTGCTTAACGATTTAGGCCAGTCGGTTGAGAAAAACCCATGTTACTTGGGCATGAAGAACAAACCGATGAGGGTTTATGGGTTAGCCCTTGATGAAGTTGGAGAACATGCCCGAATGAATGAGCCGAGAGACTGTGTGACCATTGTGTGTGATGGTGGCCTACTAAAACGGGGGCCAAAATCTCATCCATGTTCTATCACACGGCATGCATATTGATAGATCGTTCGGGAAAGCCAGATATCCACCTTTGGGTGAAGCGTATGCATGTGCGAGAGATACCCATATGCGCCATAGAGCTGTGGTCGCATCAGGTCGTGGTGACATTGACTCGTATCTAGGGCAGGACCTGTAATCGACAGACTGGGATTGCGACCCCTTGATTCAGCGACCTGACTTTGGTGACCCGCTAATGAGCCCTGCCTGGACTGTGGGTCATGGGAAACACTGGGTCGGTTCGATAAATCTAGTGTGGTCTGTAGTCCACAGTTGAAGGTAGAGTACCCCGTTATTACAGATTGGATTCCTAAAACCATATGGGTCTTTTTCCCATCATATTAATTTAATTGTGTTCATTTTATTATTGAAATGATTTTAGTTTTATTATTTGAATTTTTATGAATCTCTCAAGATTTATTTGTGATTTTTGGACTTATAAAAATACAGCTATTGTTTTTACAAAGTTATACAAATTCAAATATATATTTTATAGTGTTTTATTCAATTTTAATAATATATATATATTTTATAATATTTCATGGGGGCTCATAGTGCACATAGGCCCACCATGTGGCTTGTGGGGTGGGGGCCCACATGTGCCACAAAAGGGTGACACGTCCCACCCTATTTGGATTCTCTTGTTTGCTTTTAAGATAATGTTAATTTGATTTGTGGCATGTAGTCAAATCTTGGAAGGGATATATTGACTATAGCTTTATCTATTTTGTAGCAAGTTTGTTTTCAAGAGATATGGTCCATTTGAATTGATATAGATATTATCTTATTTATATTTGGTATTATTTATCTACTTGATATTATTTGACATATCCTTATGAAATATGTGACATGGATCGTGTAATTTTATAGAATGCATGATATTTATTTTATTTAAATATATTGATGGAAAAATGGTTTAGGAAATGGAGATAATGGTTCATGTACTTTCCATAATGTTGATGGCCCATTTATGGAATGGATGACTCAGATCTCACCGCACAAGTCACCATTGATCGACGGTTTATGTTCATTCTCACAATAAGAGGTAAGCTAAGGAAAATCCTAAGAAACCCTAATCTTATTCAAAACCTATAAAAATGGATTGTCTCTACCAAAAAATCTCTACACCTTATCTCTTGTACCTAATTCTCATCTTTCTCTCTCATATCCCAAAAATGAGTGTTTGATCTTTTTCTCTCACATTGTGAAAGAACTTAAGAGTGTAGGTCATGGAGTTTATCTCTCCTATCTCTCAAATATGGATTTACGGAGGGTTTAACAAAAAGAGAATCCATCTCTCTCAAACTAGGTTGCTAAGAGAATTCACCTAAGTTTGTGATCAAAGGGGTTCATGTTCCATTTGTGAGGCTTGGCCGAAATTTGTTTTCTCGGTTCGAGATTGAAGCTAGACCGTTAATCCCCTGCCATCGGATGGTGGTGACTCGGTGTGGGGTGTAATAAGCCCGGTTGAGATAATATCCGGCACTCTTCTTTTTCTTTTTTTTTGAAATCTTATCTTTTATTCTCAAGCATAGTGCATAGTTGTTTCAATGACATCAAGTTGTTTAGATCTTGGTTTTATTGTTATGTTGATTTTATTTTGAAATTTATCTTATTATAATAAAAACTACCTGTAAGTGATCTTTTGTCAAAAGAAAGGGGTGAAAAAAAAAAAATGTATCCCCCGATAAAAGATCACATATGTCTTTCTTTCAAAAAGTTTGTCTATAATTAACAACCACAGTTAAAGGTATGTTTCCTTGATCTAGAAAATATTAACATGTATAAATTGTGTTTCATACGTTTGTTCGGTACAACAACCTAGGTTAAAGGTACTTTTGGTTCATGCACAAATGTTTCCCATAAAATATTAACATTTGTAAATTATGTTTCATGTGTTTGTTCGATGCGTAATGTATATGCAAATAAATCCCATGGTAAAAAAAATTTACCATGAAATTGTTTAATTCATGGTAAAACAAAACCGCAGCTCTGGAGATTGCGATGCATGCTTTTAATACAAAAAATGTTACGGTCTATGGGTAACATTGTAATTAAGTAATAACATATTTGCAATTTATACAAAAGTACAGTTACATTTAGAAGAACCAAAATTTTATTAGTATAAATTATCTTCTGTCGATAATTGCACATGTACTTTCAACAAATGTGAAAGTTACTCCACAAAAACATTTTTTTAAAAAAAAGACAACAAATTTAGTAACCTTATTATTCCGAGGGACGGGTCTTATGGTCGTACTTCGAGCCGGTGGCACACTGGATCGGCCGGGTGATTCGCTTTTCAGATATCTTGTTTGGATCGACTAAATACTATTTAGATCACTTA
The DNA here is from genome assembly GCF_054954075.1 of Amborella trichopoda. Lineage (NCBI taxonomy): Eukaryota > Viridiplantae > Streptophyta > Magnoliopsida > Amborellales > Amborellaceae > Amborella > Amborella trichopoda. Next base: position 41,861,137 of record NC_142345.1, on the reverse strand, counting down.
GCACAATGGATTCTCCAATGTGAGAATTGGTCCAACAAATAAATAAATATTTTATTTTGAAAAAGAGTAATAATCCTACGAGACATTTTATGTGCATGTGTGTAGGACTTCAAAAAATCACCGTTAAATTTGGCACAGATTTCTAAAAAGTTATCACAAGGGTGTGAGACTTGACTTTTTTAGAGATATGTATCAAATTTAATAGTGATCCATTGAGGTCCTACATACAGAGACGGGGGAGGGTCTCACAAAATCATTTCTCTTTGGAAAATACAACTTTGAAAAGCTAAAAAACATACAATAGGTAGGATTACACAATTTACACACTCCAATCAACCGATTACCCGATACACTTGCCTAGTTTTTGATAGAACTAGGCAAGCCTATGGAAATCGAACCAACTCCTAGTTCCAACTAGGTACCCGGCCAGTCCCTACTAATTCCTAGTCCAGCTTGGTGCATCCTAAGGCTACAATTTTGAACAATCCTGCAAACAATTGGAAGGTAGAATTACAAATATGCCCCTATCTCATTCAGACATTGCTAATTGACTTTTAAGTTAAAGGCATGTTTATTTCTCCTGAAAACATTTCTCAAGATTGATGTGAAAATATTTTCACACTTAACTATATGGGAGAATTTTTTTCATCTGAAAATATCTCCTAATAAATATTTCTTGCGAACCAAACATGCCCTAAATCTGCACGCTTGGACCTCGAGTCCTGGACATTACTAAAATTTTCGCAAATACTCATATTTCAAGTCAAATCGGTAATATATTTGTTTCTAAGCAAATGTTTGTGATTGCACCACTTATAGTATTTTATTTTGTATTTTATTCTATAAATCATTTTGCAGTAATTCAGGGTGTATGAACCTCTCACCTAATAAAAATAAAAAAAACATTTCTCATAAAAAATGACCAAACCAAAGTAACCTTTTTAACTTGCATGGGTTTTTTGTTTTTTTAATAACTCTTTTTTGCTAGGTGTGCTCCAACAAGGTGAGGGCACAATCTTAATTTCATGAAAAAATTGTTCAGTTAAAAATTTTACAAAATAAAATTGTGTTTATGTGTAATATTTTGACTTCCCATCCATTAATGTCAGGTGACTAGGAACAAATAGGCTTTGGGCCGGGGCTAGTTTGGGCTAGGTTCGTGCCGGGTATTGGTAGGCCTAGTGTATTTTCAGTCGTGCCGGCGCTAGCCTCAGCCCGGCCCGGTCCAAACCAAAATTTCTCATAAGCTTTTTAAAATAAAACACTTTCCTACACTTATAAAACGCCCAGCCCAGCCCAATTTTTTAGTTTAGGCGTCATTGGCCAGATTTTGTGCCAGAGCCAAAATTTAATATTTGGGGCCTGGACTGGGCCGGCCCCCTTGCAAGAATTTGCACCAGGTCATGCCCGGCCCAATTTTTTGGTTTGGGCCTCATATTTTGTGCAAGGCCCAAAATTTAATATTTGAGGCCCGGATTGGGCTGGCCTTCCTAGCAAGAATTTGGGGCAGGACATGCCCGGCCCAATCCCGCGCCATTAACATCCGTGGGTGCATAGGCACGTCAAATTCACTTGTTTGGACATTAATTATGTGTGGGGTGCTAATAAACTTAGATGCAACGTACGCTAACTTAAAGATGAGTTTGTGAACTTCAAATGAATTAGGGAAGGAAGCATGCAAATAGAAACATGACAATGGGAAATCAAACTAGAAGATAAATAAAGTGCAACTATAAACACATAAGTGCAAAATGCATATTTGTTTTAAGAACACAAAGCAATAGAATGCTCATACTTAAATACCACTAAATCGAGACTCTCCTCTTCAATATAGGAAAAAACCCACTCCTCTCTCAGGAAACAATGCCAATAAAATCACACAAAACATTAAGCTATTTTGAAAATTGAAAATATTAGAAAAACCACACAAAACATTAAGACTTTTTGATATAAACCAAATATTTTACAAGACCAAAAAATCTAAAATTACAAAAAAATGTACTTTTCATCACATAGAATTATGAAGAAAATGAACAAAATAACCACACTCTAGAAAAAATTCCCACAGATCAGAAAAGTAAGTGCAACAAATGAACATGAAACACAAGTCAATCTCTCCCTCTAGAAACATAAAGCCCAAATCATGTACTCTTCCCCAATAGTTCTGAAAATAATTGAAAGCATATAGAAAGATACAAATAAAACAGGATAATATTTCCTTAAAAGAAAAGAAGTTCAAGGATTAAGAATAACAAGAGACAAAAGTTTGGGTGCTTTGATATATTGCGAAAGGGGTTTCCCTCAGTGCCATCATGTGGTGCACGAAGGAACAGAAGGCACGATGGAGACTCAGATAGATTTGGTTGGAATTCTTGATCTTTGTTAAAACATGGAGGTTTCCTTTGGTTACGTTACAGGGATGCCGATGAAGCGGATCAGTTGGCCAAAGGAGTTCACCAAGATTTGCTTTATATTGTTTAGTTCGCTGTTGCTGTTACTGCTTTGATCCTTTATAAGGTTCTGATTAGTTCAAAAAAATTTATTACTTTCATAAATAAATAAATAAATAAGGCAATATTGCAATATTTCCTGTAGGGTTTGTTTTACTTTTTTTCACCTTTCTGAGTTTAGAATCCCTTTTTTATTTTAGGGAAATGATTTTATAGATCTATTGGATAGATGTTCTATACTTCCCCCATCCAGTTGTTCAATTTAGATCAAATAAACTTTTTCACATTTCTGAATTTAGAATCCTTTTTTATTTTAGGGAAACGATTTTATACATCTCCTATTGTATAGAAGTTCTATACTTCCCCCCATGCAGTGTTTAATTTTAGATCAAATAAGCCTTTGATCGTTTGATCTAGATCCAATGTCTTGGAATATTTTATTTTCAATTTTTATTTTAGAAATTATATAAATATGAAATTTGGTACATGCCATAATCTCAATAGGGCGCACCTAAATTTTTTTTTAAAAAATATCCAATAAAAATAAAATGACCAAAAATGCCATTGAATCTTTTAGGGGTATTTTGGTTCTCTTATTTATTTGGGAATATTGATTTATATTCTTTGCAAATGCGAGTTTAAGAGAGGTGTGGACGTCCAAAATTTGGTTTCAAAATGTTCTATAGAAAAAATTTAAAAATAAAATAGTATAACGGCGTGACATTGGAATTAGATCCATCTCAGCCATTGATTCAAATCTGACGGTTAGATAAGGAGAAGTATATAACTACTATACATTGGGGGAAGTATAGAAAGCTTGCTCTTTATTTTAAGAAAAACGTTTATATAAGTTTCAGGATCTAAACAATCAATTAGAGCGTACCTCAAAATTTCACTAGAAAAGGTTGTTTTGATGCCCAAATACCCTCAAATTGATCATCTCAACTTCAAGATGCATGGACATGAAAAAAAAAAAAAAGATTTCAAGTTTTGGAAATAGTGCATCTTGTAATATATTTTTTGACCATCAATTTTCAAGATTTTCAAATTTTCATAGATCTACTCGATCTACACTATTTTTTAAGCTTTAAATTTTATAATTAAAGATAAAAATATATTTTAAAGCTATCATTAAAATTTTCAGTATTGAACATTTCTCGATACTATTTCACGAAGCGCTTTACTTTGATTGTTTAGAGCATCGGCTCTATACAAACTGCACCCTTATTTTAAAGGTGCAGTCCACTACTTAACTACATGAATGCATCTGCATATTTATATGCATTTGTCTATGTATACATTGTATATGTATGCATTTGTCTATGTATACAATCTATATGTATATAGAATAGAGTAGTAATATGCATGTGCACGTGATATTTAATATTAGAGAAAATTACATATATATCTGTTATATTTTACGTTATTACGGATGTATCAAAAGTTTCCGTTATTACATGTCTGTCTGTTTTTTACCTTTTATAACGCAATTTTTTTAAAAAAGATGACTTTACCTATTTTCGGGAATTCAACATCAGAATTGAAGGGTTTTTCAGATGTTCAACATTCGGAATAGCCCGAAAGTTTAACGTTCACATTTCGTAGGCACATTTTTGGATGTTCAACATCCGAAGTTCGGATGTCCAATCCAAAAATATGCCTGCGAAATTCCAGAAGGTTTTTTTCGCAGGCACATTATTTTCGGATGTTAGACATCTGAAAATGTCCAACATCCGAAAATATGACTGCAAACGTTAAAATTTCGGCTATTTTCGGATGTTGAATATCTGAAAAACCCTTCAATTCGGATGTTGAACACCCGAAAAAAGGGTAAAGTCATATTTTTTAAAAAATTGTGTTATGAAAGATAAAAAATGGACAGACATGTAATCACGGAAACTATTCGGTACATCCGTAATATCGTAAAATATAATGGATATATGTGTAATTTTTCCTTAATATTAATCATTGAAACATATTTATAATTAAAAAATATTTTGAATAAAATATGGTTTTAGATTTTATTGAATTTATCCTTATAATGAATAATTTTATACATAATTGTAAAGTTTTTAAACCATGAAATAAATAAATACGTCGGATACTATTTGTGATAAAATAAGATTATAGGGAGACTAAAAAATTTTAAAAATGAAGGAATTTAACTTCAAAATTCAATATTGTATAAAATAATTATAAATTTGATACATTATTTTGAAAATATTTCATCAAGGCATATCCATTTGGCAGAAATTAAAATAAAAATAATTCAATATGCAAAAATAAAAGTGATAGAAAATTTAAAATATATAAATAAAAATGAGAGAAAAATTAATATATGGTCTTTCTGATACCAATATCAAATATTGTAGTTCTTTAAGACACAAGGTCTTTCTACTACCTATACCTAATGTAATAGGCAATTAAGGCGTACTTCAAAAGCATTGGCCAATACCGAATTTCAAAAGAAAATTCTTTATTCCTTATACTTATGGTATTAATAATCTTTAGCTAATTATGTTGCAAAATATAATTCTTATTAAATATTAATTAAACTAATTTTTTTTTAAAATTATTCTGTATATAATATTATATTTCCCAATAAATAATTCTTGTTAAATATTATATTTCTTACTGATAAATTCTATTTATGTTATCAAATATAATTCCTATTCAAATAGTATTAACTATGTCCTTAAGAAAAAGGTCAATTTGAAAATTTAAAAAATGAAAGAAATAAGAAAAAATAAAACTAGTATTGTGGTGTCTGCATTTTTTTTCCAATTTCGTTATGAATTCCAGAAGTTGCAAAAGAAATAAAAAATACGAAAAAATGTAAAATAAAATTATTATATAAATTTTTAAATATATTTTTCTTATAAAAAAGAAGATATTTACTATTTATGTAATATGCAATATATAATTAACAATAGATAAAACAATATGTAAAATTACAGATACTACCCAAAAATCAGTTTTCACATTAAATCCATGAATCATGTCAATGGAATCAATATTCAAAAATAAAAATCCTAATATCAAATTCACATATGCAAATATTATACGAAATAATACAAATACTTAATATATATAGTACTAACTCCGTAATATATGTTTTTTATAATTACCATAAATCATAGCTTATTCGGATAGTTTGAAAAATCCCTAATCAAGGCAAAATGCATACTAAGAAATTTGTAAAGACACCTTTATTATCCGAATTAATATATATGTTATCCAAGTTAATGCAAATATTTAATATATAGTACTAATTCAATAATATAATTTTTTTAATTACCTAATAAATAGTAATATTATAATTTTCTTTATGTATTGGAATTTGATTCAATTATTTCTTAAAAAGAGGTGTCTTCACATCCAGTGAAATAAGAACCAAAATGAAACTTTGTAGAGCTCCAATCAAGAAATACAGTTACGGTTTCATGATATCAGAGATTTATCTATAAAATGAAACACATCGAAATAAATGACCGAGAAAAGATAAAAAAATTAGCAATGTTGTAAATATTACCCAAAAATCTATTTTTACAGTAGATTCGTTGAGAACATCTCGAACAACTTGATCTACAAAGGCTCAATCAACAAATTGTGTTAGGGCTTCTGTATGTCACCCAAAGATCTACGAAAACAAATAAAAACAACTCAATTCTACACAATAATAATAACAATAATGATAATAATAACAATAACAATAACAATAACAATAACAATAACAATAACAATAACAATAACAATAACAATAACAATAACAATAACAATAACAATAACAATAACAATAACAACAACAACAACAACAACACCTCAACTCCACTTTGAAACTAATGAGAACATGATGGAAAGGATCGAAAATGTAGGCATAAGTGATGAAGAAATGACCAAACAACAACACCTCAACTCCACTTTGAAACTAATGAGAACATGATGGAAAGGATCGAAAATGTAGGCATAAGTGATGAAGAAATGACCAAAAATGTAGGCAAAAATAATGAAGAAATGTATAGAAATGCAAATAAAACAAAAAATTACTTACTTTGAAAACCCAAAATTCTGTTTTCACAGTAGATCCGTTGAGAACATCTTGAAACAACTTGATCTATATAGCCTCAATCAACACATTATTTTAGGGTTTACATAGATCACTCAAATATCTACAAAAATAACTCCATTTCACATAATATTTTAAACAAATAAACATAAATTCTACATATAAACTAATGAAAACATGATGAAAATGACAGAAATATAAGAAAGAGTAATGAATAAATGCATAGAAATGCAGAGAAGACGGAAGGTTATTTACCTTGTAGATTACTGAAAGATCTACAAAAACAAACAAAAGAACTCAATTCCACATATTGTGGTGGATAAATGTGGTGGGAAAGATTTAAAGAATAAGTTATTAGGAAAGAGAGATAGTGGAGGTACATTAGAATATTAGTGAGGAGAGAAGAGAGAGAAAGTCGCGGGTGAGGTGATATATATATTAGTAGAAATAAAATAGGAGATAAATTTTAAGAAAGTTGATTTATTAAGAGAAAGAGAGGAAGAGAGAGAATGGGATGAGAGAGAAGAGGGGATGGGCAAGAGATGACGTGTGTGTAATGAAAGAGATGTAGGGAGAGATAGAAAAGAGAGTTATTACTATGGTGGGAAAAGTAGCGAACGTATATGAAAGGTGTTGCTCTTGTTTAATATATAATAGATAAATAGATAACATGATGGTTTCTTCAAAGATAAGGCGATTCATTTCCAAATTTCTAACTGTGTAGCTTAGGCTTCTCTATAGAAGTGATCGATTGGAATTTCTTACTGTGTGGCTTAGACTTCTCTATAGAAGTGATCGATTGGAATTTCTAACTGTGTAGCTTAGGCTTCTCTATAGAAGTGATCGATTGGCTTCTTTATCTTGGTGGACGGTTACATTCTTTTTGGGGAAAATTATAGATACCCACTTAGCTCTAGCATGCGACCAGTACATATCATGTTAGTCCAATGCACAATGTGCTAGACTAGCTTCATCTTAAATAATGTGTCGGTCCGATACATATTATGCTGGACTAGCTTTATTACAAAAGATAAAGACGGTCCATCACATACTTTATTTAAAAAATGAAGCTATGCCAGACATGCACCTTCAAATAGAGCCGAGGCTCTAAACAATCAAAGTGAAGTGCACCTTCAAACAGTATCGAAAAATATGGTTTCAATACTGGAAATCATTGTGATAGCCTTAAAAATTTATTTTCATCTTCAATTATAAAATTTAAAACTTAAAAAATAGTGTAGATCGAGCAGATCTATCAAAATTTGAAACTCGTAAAAATTGACAGTCCAAAAATGCGTTACAAGATGCACTATTTTCATAACTTGAAATCCATTTTTTTCTCATGTCCATGCATCTTGATGTCAAGATGATCAATTTGAGGATATTTGGGACTCAAAACAACCTTTTATAATGAAATTTTTGATATGGACTCTAATTTGATTGTTTAGAGCGTCGGCTCTATATAGACTTTTTCCTTGTTTAAAATAAAATCATGTTGGCCACATCGCATAGGACACGTTTGATTTTGTTTTCCTTGATAAAATGTGCATTGTAAGGGGGGATTTTGGCCTAAATACAACTACTATTATTTGGGTGCGGGAGGATGCAAAATACAAAGTTTTTGGAGTTAGTACTATGGGTTACAAAATATTCTCTATTTATTTATTTTTTTTATTTTTTTATTTTTTTATTTTTTATTTTTTATTTTGGCTAAGGGGAGGGGGAGGGGGAGGGGGGTGGAGGGGTTCGAGCAAAATGCCTAAAAAATATAATTTGAAATTATATACTATGAGATCATTTATCTTTGTTACAAGAATGCACTATTATTTTTAGCAATTAAAAATGTTAAATTGGATGACTTGAAATGCATCATAAAGTTCGAAAAACTCTTTTTCACTTTGATGAGATGAGATTCATTGACAATCATCCGATTCCAAACCCGATGAACATCAATTATTATGACCTCTTTATCCTAAAAATAAATGGTATTTTCCATACTTTTCGGTATAATTTTCCCTTATTTTTACAAGATGAATTGAAGTAATTTCAAGCTCACACCGACCTCTCTAAAATTGCGCACGTTTTTTTTGGGTAAATAAAAAATTTGAGCACATTGCATGACGATCCTCCAAATCTTGCGCACACCAAACCCTAACCCTAATCGCATCTCAATGGGATTCACCCACACGACGTTTTTGACTTAGTTCCCCACCAACCCCTTTTTATAACCATTTCTTCACCTATCGGACAAAACCCTAATCATCTTTCGGTCAGGTTTCTAGGGATACCCCACCTTGTGTACCCTGATCTTCGCCACCCCCATGCAAACATCCACCATATATATATATGCACCATCTTCTTAGCACCAACCCCACTATGGAACCAACAAAGACCCTACAAGGATAGTACTGAGCTACCTTAAAGACCCAACAGTTTTCATGGCTCCCAAAAAAATTAGAGCATCTACCCTAATCATCTTCATCCAGTTAGTGCTGGTGTCCTACACTGCTCTTGGTGCATTGATGGGGGATGGCCACTGGGACCTCCTTGTGAGCGACGCCGGCGTGTCGGCCATGCACATGACCACGACGCGGCTTGGCACGGTGGTCATGTTCGATGGCACTTATTTCGGTACCTCGAAGCTTCCTTTGGGCCACAGTCGGTGCCATGATCGTGCCACTGATGTGGCCCTACCTCGTGATTGTTGGGCTCACTCGATCGAGTACGATCCTGCTGCCAATTCTGTTCGGCCGCTCACTATCCTCACCGACACTCTTTGCTCGTCCGGTGCTTTCTTACCAAATGGCACCCTTATCCAAACCGGCGGCTTTCAAGATGGAGAGAAGGGCCTCCGCCTCTTCCATCCATGTCTAGGCTCTGCGTGTGACTGGAATGAGGTTTCTAGCCCTCCCTCACAACTCTCTGAGAAGAGGTGGTACTCCACGAACCAGGTTTTGCCGGATCATAGGGTCATTGTAGTGGGGGGAACCACCGCCTTCACGTACGAGTTTGTCCCCAAGCCTAGTGGCTCTGAGGGGTCCTTTCGCTTGCCCTTTCTTATTGAGACCAACGACCCCATTGTCGAGAACAACCTCTACCCCTTCTTGCACCTCTGCCCTGATGGCTCGCTGTATGTCTTTGCGAACAAGGACTCAATACTGTTTGATTATAACAGAGGTACAGTGATTAGGAAGTTCCCACCCATTCCTGAGGGACCAAGGAATTATCCTTCCTCAGGGGCCTCTGTCATGCTGCCTCTCTCCGCCGCAAATGGCTTTACAAGAATGGAGGTTCTTATTTGCGGGGGAGCGAGGGATGGTGCGGCTAAGGCAGCTCGTGGTGCAAAGGACCTCTGGTTGGCGCTCAACTCATGTGGTAGGATGGAGATCACGTCGCCAAATCCTCATTGGATCGTGGAGAAAATGCCTATCCCTAGAGTCATGGGTGACATGATCTTGCTCCCTGATGGAAATGTGTTAATCATCAATGGAGCTCAAAACGGTGTGGCAGGTTGGGAATTGGGTTCTGATCCATGCCCTTTTCCACTGCTCTATCAACCAGAATCCATAGATAAAGCCAGCCGATTCTTGAAATTGGCTGCAAGCAAGACACTGAGAATGTACCACTCGACCGCGAACCTAATGACTGATGCAAGGGTGTTGATCGGGGGATCGAACCCCCACGAGAAATACACTTTCGAAGGTCCAAACGTGAAGTTTCCCACCGAACTGACCTTGGAAGCTTTTAGTCCTCCATATTTAGACCCCTCTAATGCATTTTTGAGGCCCGATATCATGTCGGTTCCAACCGAACCAATCTCTTATGGAGCTTCTTTCACTGTGGAGTTTCGTCTTCCTGGCAAATCAGGCAAGCTTGTGGAGTTCAATTTGTATGCACCATCATTCACAACACACAGTAACTCCATGAACCAGAGGCTGGTGAAGCTGACTTCTTCAGTGCCTGTGGAAGTGGGTGGTGGCTACAAGTCTATAGTGGTTGCTCCACCTCGGCCAGCTATCGCACCACCAGGTTATTATATGCTGTTTGTTGTTAATGGTGGTGTTCCTAGTGTTGCAAGGTGGGTGCGGTTCTTTAATGGATTAGGTTAGTTAGATCGTAGCATATATCAGATAGTTTTTTTTTTTTGCTTTTGTGGTTTTTCTTTGCTTTCCACTCTTGAGATGTTAGTTTTAGTTGTTGCAGGCTACCTAACATGAGATATGAGTGCACTTGTCATGGTCTTTAAGTATGTCATGGTCTTCTAGTATGGGAATGAAAAATTGACCTTTTGTTACGTTCTCTATAGGCACTGCATGCAAGTTGGTGCTCGTGTGCCATCTTAAATGTTTAATTTAGTTATATATTTTCATGTTTTGAATATTACCCTATTGTTACGCTCTAATAACCATCCAAAAACTCCGTACGGAGTACTTTTTCTTTACCATGCTGCCCTCCACGCGCACACACAAAAAATAGAAAAGAAAGAAAAGAAAATGAGGAGGAAATGCCTCTACCATATTTATTATACTATAAAACTAAAATTAATTGCCTAGTTTTACAATTTTAGTTAAATCAGAGTTTCTAAAGCAATGTCTAAAAAGCCGGAATCGAGGGCGGAGTGGGGCATTAGTCGAGATGAGTCCGCTGATTACTCTTAAATTGGCTAACCGATTCTAGGCAGTTATCCCAAACAATGAAAAAAAATAAAATAATAAAAACAAAGCCAATTACGTACAAGTAGGAATAATACAGAAGTCAAATTGATATAAAATATTACAAGAAAGGTAATTTTTTATCGTTTTTTCAAAATTGCCCCTGTAATTTTTTTTTTTTTTCAAAAATCAAAATTCGAGTCGACCAAGTGGCAGTTTTGAAAAAAATAAAAAAAAGGTGGGTTGGCCAACCTTTTTTATAATTTCCACCTGTAAACAGAGCATTTTGTATTTTACCTAAAAGTTTAAGGTTTGTACATAAATTACTCTAATTTTTTTCCAAAATACCCCTCCATCGAAGGATACCATTGCTAGACCGGTTTTAATTTTCCTTTTTTTTTTTTTTAGCTTTTTTATGGTGTTCTATGTTTTAGGACAATTGACAACCAATCCAAGGTCCCCATTATCTGACTGCCCAGATTGTGGTTTTATACCACATCATAGGCGGTTGGAGGATGGAGATCTCAGACTGCTCGCTTAGGCGCAATTCAATTAGCAGTTTGATGTCTCCATCCTTGGACCGCCCACACTGTGGTGTTCAACCACATTATGGGCGGTCTATAGATGGAGATCTCTGACTTGTCGCCTACTATCCTAAAACATAGGACACGAAAAAAACTAAAAAGATAAAAAAGAAAAAAAAAATTAAAACCAGTCCAGACATGGTATCCTCCAACCGAGAGGCATTTTTAAAAAACTTTAAAAAATCTACTGCAACCGACCTTCCTTGTAATATTTGAGTCAATTCGTCTCTTTTTGTAGTTTCACCTATTCTTTTTTCTTCTTTTTTTTGTGTGTCCGTCATTGGTTCCATAGTAAAAAAACCAAAGAGAACGGTTGGGTAGAAGTGTCATTTCCGTGAAGTACCCATCGAAGATTAAGAAGATTTGAAGTATAATAGAAAGGTAAGGTAAAAAAAAGGGATAATTGGGTAGCAAAAGTTTTAAAATTGAAAATAAAATATTTTTAAAGCATATTAATTTTGTTGTAAAATTGTTTTAGAAAACAAAATGAGTCATGAACGGCATTTAAAACGGGCTGGGACGGCCCCATTTTCATTTTGGGCTGGACGAGGGGTGACCCCTTTAGCAGGGAAGGTGGCTGAGCCAAGACCTATTGTTAAGGCTTGGGCGGTGTTCCTAAATGTCTGCCAGATTTTGGGTTGGGTTAGGGTAGCCCTAATTCGGCCCGTTGCCATTACAAATATACAAAATAACGCTCTTTGTGACTTACATACCGGCCCAAAACTTGGAAATAGTATAATTTGAACAAATTAAACAATGAGCTAAAATAGTGAAGTTCCTCTGCTTATATAACATGAGTAATTTTTATCCCCATTGTGTGATTGGAAAGGTTTTTATATGTCTCGACACACATAATTTATATGTGTCTTGAGGATCACGAGCTTTTTTATTTTGATCAAATGGTTGAGAGTGGGCCAAAAATAATATAATAGGCTTTTGTCGATGGTATTTATCACGTCATAATTAATGTATACTAATTTTATCAAGTTACTCTTAACCGTTCGATCAAGATCACAAACAATTTCTCCAACCACATAAGTTTTACACTTAAAAGTGCAATGTGCAAGCTTATAGGTTTCAAAAAGTTTAGTAACAACTCCTGAACCCATGTTTCACAGGAAAAAAAAAAGTCAAGTGGCTATGTCAATTACATGTCTGAAGAGTACTAGACAGTTCAAGAGTACCAGACAGTTCAACCTCACTGTTGATTTTAAGAATGGACAGTTGAGAAATTTGTTCTTTCGTCCCAAGCCCATTAAGAATGATGGACTTTGAGCAACCCCTTATCCATCTCTCATTGATAATGTGCAGCTGAGGAACTACTGGAGAAGTGTTTAAAACACAAGTACAGCCTAGTATAGGAACCCTCTTAAATTTGTGGGCGAAAGCGTTCATGGCTAGTTTGGGAGGACCGATTAAGTGGTCATCTGGTTTCTTGTAATGACTTCAGCAGCGAATTGCAGCATTTTGCGGTGATCTGCAATCGTAAGTGGAGTGGACCAACATGTCCAGCGTTAAATAACTAGCAAGTATATTGGAAAATGTCCATTTCCTAGTTTCTGTTTTCACTTCCTCGACATCTCAATCTCAACTATAGGCTTGTCGAAGAGTGCGGTTTCTCCAAAGTGTATGACAATTGAGAGGAAGAACAGCACTCCTTGACTATTCCTTTTTACTGAAGATTTCTTTACGCTCGCTCAACCATTCAATTTCAACAACAGCTGGTTAGAGTGTGCTGCTCCATGGCCCCAAATTCAGTAAAATTCGAGCTCAGGAACAAACTCTTAATCATCCCTTGTCGATATCCAAGGTTCGAAGGCGCTAACACTTACAGCTACTGTAAATATCTCAATGTAGGATGTAGAGAGAGATTGCATGCTATATTATTAATCGCTCTAGGGGAAGTGTATGATGTGCAGTTAGTTTGAAGGATTCAGCGTATTGCAACTCAACGGATGCCTCTTAATATTCATCTTTTCTTCTGTACCAATGTCTCACGCCATATGTCCCCCAATGGACTTTAATACAAGCACAACTATGCTTACCCAAATTAGGGTTTTCATTTTGGCTTCTATTTATGGCGTATCAAGGGATCCTCTATTCTTAGGGACCTTACAAGGTTTCTCGGTTTTCCTAGCATTGATTACTGTTGTCATAGGAAGTGCCAAATTAGGGTTTATTAGTGCTTATATCTTCTGATAATTTTTGGTATATTTAAATTGCATTTATTCTTGTATAATTATTACACAAATGGTTGACAAAGGTTATAAAGGAATAGATGCCTAAAATTTTCTAGAAACCTTGAGGTCTTTTGGTTTAAATAAGGAAAAGTATAGATCATTTATCTTTGATAGAAGGTGGTCACTATTAATCTTGACTATTGGATGTGAAATTGGATGGCTACATTTATTGCATTGACCTAACTCAAAATTCAAAAGAATTTTTCTCAAACTTTATGACACATTCAAGCTACCAAATTTCTCATCGAATGGTTATAAGTAATTGTAACCTCCTTGTATCGTAAATAGTCTTATTGTATACAATCGCTTTAATAGTTTCAATTTTCCTAAAAAGGTCGGGTAAAAAGATAGGTTTTTTTATAGAGTAAGGATCAGCTTGACTATTATAGGCACAAAGCAAAAAAAAACAAAAACAAAAAACAAAACAAAAAAAAATGGAAAAAATAAAAGAAAAGTAAAGCACAATGTATTTAATACTAACTCATACAGGAAATATATTATAATATCCCAAATAGCAATACAGGGAACCAGAAAGCCTACCACCTCTCGGCAATCAGGCTTCGGTAACCCAGACACTTAAATCCATAACACTCACTTTTTATTCTTGACATCGCAATAAGGGAGACACATGAACAACTTAGAAAGAGAGAGAGAGAGTAGGATACTCATATATTGCTACTAGAGATAGAGAGAGAGAGGAGTGTTAAAGAGGGGGAGAGAGAAAGAGGCCACAATTTAAGGCACACATACTACTGAGTACCCATATTTAGAGAGAAAAAGACCCTAAAAATCGAGTGACATGCACTCGTGTCACTCAGACTGGATCAACAAGAGAGAGGAACAAGGAGAGACCACTGCCCCTTGGAGAGAGAGAGAACACAGAGAGGCACAAAGAGAGAAAACCTTGAGAAAGAAAGTGACAACTGGGAGAGAGGAAAAGAGAGAGGCAACAGTGGGGGCACACAGGGCCAAATGGAGAGAATGGCGAGAGAGACAACACAGAGAAGCATAAAGAGAGAGACACAACACGGGGAGGCACAAAGGAGAGAGAGAGAAAGGCCATATAGAGAGAGGCAAAAAGCCACAGAGAAGCACAAAGGAGAGAGAGAGAGAGAGGGACGGTGCGGAGCACGAGAGACAGAGAGAACATTTTAGAGAGAGGCACAAAGACACAGGCACGACCTCACTTATAGGGCGCATAAGGATCATAACCATTGCCACCAGGAATATGATCCTTATAGTACCCAGAACCACCACCATACATAACCGCACCAGGAGGATAGGCGCTAGGTCCAGCATGCATGACCCCGGCGCCATACACATCCTTCTTGGTAGTGTGCAGAGGCTCACCCCTTATGGACCCTCTATGGTCCCCTTCAACCTCCCTGTACTTCTGCAGATACAGGTTCAGAGGTTCAACATAGTCATCAAAACCCAGCTTATTCATGGCCCATAAAACATCTTCAGCTGTGATGGTCTTCCTCTGCTCTCTTTGGCAGCGATCATTGGCTTCGCTGGTTATGAAAGAGATGTATTCGGAAACACATTCCTGGATTGTCTCTTTCGCGTCATCGGAGATCTTGGCATGGGTGGGGAGCACCTACACAGGGAGAGAATTTTGTGTCAAAACTTAGATTGAGAAGCCCCAAGATATACACAAATGACATGAGACATTGAGAGTGTGCATGAAGATATGCCTGGTAATGGGCCAGGTGGCCTTAGGGCTGGGCAAATATGCCCCAAGGGTTGGGGGCCGGGCCTTTGCCAGGGCCATGCTTGGTTCAATCCAGTCCTGACAAAGCCAAGGCCACTTTAGGACCAAGGGGTCTCTTCAGCCATGACGGGGTTAAATTCAAATAAAAGTTTTTCCCAAAAAAACAATAAAAAAAATATAATTCCTAAAAACTAACCTAAAAATCTTCCCACATCATTAAAAATACATTCAATAAAAAAAAAATTAAAATCTTAATCTGCACCAATATATTGGCGGTAGAGAGAGATTCCTTACGTTTAAGCACATAGGCTGAGAGAGAGAGGGAGATTACCTTGCGCATGATGCGGATGACATTAGCGATGGGCATGAAGCGGTCTTGCTCACGGACGGAGCAGG
Source organism: Amborella trichopoda (assembly GCF_054954075.1). Taxonomy (NCBI): domain Eukaryota; kingdom Viridiplantae; phylum Streptophyta; class Magnoliopsida; order Amborellales; family Amborellaceae; genus Amborella; species Amborella trichopoda. The sequence continues at coordinate 41,845,035 of NC_142345.1, read as the reverse complement.
TATCAGAGCGTTCCGGGGTGGCATGGTCATGGTCGAGGGCGAGGTTCGGGTCGGGGATGAGGGAGCCTACGAGCGAGTAGATTGAAAGAGAGAGAGAGAGATGCAGCAGATCAGCAATACAAGATAGAGAGTGAACAATACGAGATAGAGAGTGGCTGTGATAGATAGAATGATAGAGAAAGGAGAATTATTTAAAAACCATAGAGACTTACTATTAATTATTTCAGTAGCAAGTAGCAACATATCCTAAAGTCTTAAGCAACCACACTTGTAGCATACTAATCGAAGTACTGACTTGCACTAACTTGTAGCATGCAGATTATTGTGTTAACAAGTAACATACTGCACAATACACTACAAGTGGAACAATAAAAAGCAGTGAATAAAAAAAAGTTTACCTCAAGCTAAGCATAAGATAGACAGCATATGCATGACAATTGGAGTAATCTACATAGTCCATTTTTTTTAATCTAGGCATGCTATCTTAGGATGTGTTTCCCGACAGCGTCGGGCACATTCAATATTTGTCGGTGTGCACCGTGCTCCACATATGGCATTTGGCTTAAAATAGGTCTGAATTTATTCGGCTTAAAATAGGTCGGAATTTATTCTAAACCGACAGCAAAATAGTTTGTTTTTCGCACTTGCCGTTTGGATAACGTGTATCCAAACACACAAAAAACACGAACTCGCTTTTTAGATAGATTCGCAATTATATTCGAGTTAAATTTCATAATTGTAGACCATCCAAACAGGCCTTAAGTGCTGCAAGGTCAGCAAAGAACTAAAGACAGCTGCACCATGCAAGCTAGCTTTTTGGTTTGGAATAGCACGCCAAACTTCTTCTAAGCTGTTTGAAGTAGGCATCCTACAGTTGAGGAGTTGCTGGAGTACTGTTTGAACCCAAATTCGAGCATAGTATACAAACCATTTGAATTTGAAATCAGTAGGAGATTGCAGTACCATTTTGTAAGTATGCATAGCAAACTTACTGCATTACAAAAAATGAACAGTAAGCATCTTTAGGGGCTAACTTTTACAATTGAGACCCATCCAAAGAGTTGAGAGATAGGGAATAAAAGTCCCTCACGTTTAGAGTTGAGACATAGAGTAAAGAACTAGATCAATATTGATTGCAGTGCTGTCAAAGGGCAGCAGTTAGCATGTATCCCTATCACCTGTGACTGTTAGATTCCAAAATCCACGGTTGTGGTATCACAAAAAAGGATAATGTCTACAACATGCTTGCAACACCTGCATACAAGGTGTGCAAGTCACCTGAAACATAGGAATTCCAAAACACTGCCTGCACGCCCTTTTAGAGAGGCTGCAAGAGGGTTTGGAAACTAAACAGGAAGTTTTGTAATACTACAGTCTGCTAGGAACAGTACATTTCGCCTCAACCGTCTATTGTGGAAATGGACGGTTTTAGCGAATCCACTAAGCAGGTTGCTCATAACTGAGCAGTGTTAAAAAACACGAACCGGGAACGGAACCCAGCTATGGGCCGGTCCGAGCAACCCGGAACCAGTCCAGGTAACTGGCCCTAACCAAGCATGTCCTAGCCGGGCTAAAAAGGGTTAAAAACATTTAAACAAATATAAACAAATCCCAAAAAATATGACAAGTATGTTTAATAATTAAACTAAATATATCCAAATGAGATTAAAAAAGTAGTGAATAAATAGATTTAGAAAAATCAATTTGTGCCTAGGGTACTTTAGAAATAATCTAAAAAAGAATGAAAAATGAGTATTCATGGCCAAAATACTTCCCAATATTTTTCAAAATAATAGACATTACAAACAAATGTCTTATTTTTTTAATTTTTTATAATATTTTTTGTACTATTTTAAAGTTCCTGACTTGGCCACCCTAACCAGCCATGGCCATTGGCCAGTTTCAAGCAACCCAGCTGGGTCCCAATCGGGGTTTTGCGAACACTAATCAGGAGCTGCAAGCCTTTTTGCAGTTGTTCTAGGCACATTTTTTTATATTTTCTTTTTTCAATACTACACCCCGCTTTGTAAGGTACACTGCACCATGACTATCAATTTTGGAAATTGACGATTATACTAACCGGAAAAGGCGGTCACCTGTAACCGCTTTGTAGTAAATAGGACCTGCACGTATTTTGCGTGTGTTCCAAGAATAGTTTGATATTATTCATTTTCTGATAGTACATTTTTGCTTTCCAATTGCCAATGAAAAGTTATGGTGCAATGTACCTAACCTAGCGGAGTATGTATCGAAAAAGAAAAATATCAAAACCATCCTTGAAGCGCATGAATAAAGCAAGCGCCTCCCTCCTTACGGTTACTCGAAATAAAGAGACTATAAACATCTATTTCTAAATGGGTAGTTACGGTGCAATTTACCTTGCCTAGCATAGCATAGTATTCAAAAAATAAAACATAAATATAATGCCTGCAATGTTGGCAAAATGCAGTCATTCTTAATCACAATGCGGTGACGAGTAATCGGCTTTTCCCGTCACCTTAAAACATCTATTTTGGGAATGAACAACTCTGATACAATGTACGGTACCTAGCGACGCATACTATTAAGGAAATAAAATTTTGAAATTATGCCCAGAATACCTTGCTTGGCATGCTAGATATTTAAATGGTCCAGATTGGAAAATAGTCAAGTAAGCCCACTGGTTTATGAAATAGTATAAGCCCAATGGTCCAGATTAAAGGATTAATAAACAAGCAGCCAGCATTGTATGGAGTACATCTTAATCTTATGGTATATTCCCAGTCATGCTACCGATGTAACCTCGCCATTTCTACTGATATAACCTCATTATTACTGCATATTTGAGACTAAAATAGTCAATTTACAGCTAAATTGACTGAATCAAGCACTCTCTCAGGCTTCTAATTTTCTAGAGCAATTGCATGATTCATCCAGGTGCATGTAGACCTCTAAAATGATAATTTCTTTGTCAAAAGCTGCGGTGCATAGACATCACAGGCAACCATTAACAATAAAGAAAAACACAATGAAAAAGAAGAAGACACAATCGATTTAATCAAAAAAGAAAAAAAGCAAAAAAATCCATTTACATGCACTCCTTCTTTGCATGCAAGAAATAAAAATAAAAACCCTCAATATTGTTATATTTTTCTAAGAAAGAAGTCAATATATAGATAAACATACTTTAACAAAAAAAAATTAGACTTTATTTCTCCGAAAATGGCTTAGGGAGTAGGGTTTTGCATGTAATGAATAAGCAGCCGATTCAAGAAAAAAAAGACTAGAAAAATCATTTTTATAAGAAAAAGAAGAAGCATAGCTTTATAGAGAAGAAGAAATACAGCTACGCATGCATGCCGTCTTGCATACAACAATAAGGCCACCAGTACCTAATAAATCTTTTAAGAGGACGGTTATCTGAGAAAATCATTGGAATTATGGAAGATATAATATAAAATAAGGCCTAATAACTCGTAATCCGAGGAAAAGCCAGAGATATACATGTGGATATTCGAATTAAGCATTTTTTAATATTAAGAGACAGAAATAAAACGATTTTAAGGAACAAAAACACGCAGAAATTCAACGTTTCTTAAGAAAAAACAAAATAAAAAATATAAACAACATAAAGCTTTTGTACACAGAGGATCCTTTAAAAGAAACTCATGTAGATAGAGTAGGTAAACATTAAGCACCTGAAAACGTTACCTGAAGAGGAAATAACGGGAACTAACTGAATAAAACGTCAAAATAACAGAAAACCTTAATGATCTCATGATCTCGTTAAAAAAAGAACAGATACAAGGAATAACGTAAACATAAACTTGAGAAAAGAGCCAAAATACATCGTAGAAATATATAATGCAGAGCATTGATACAGAAAAACGGAAAGGGCCATTTCGAGCTTCGAAACACAGAGCAAAAGCCATTAAACAAGGAAGAAAAAAAAAACGTAACAAACGTGTGATGCACACGAAGAATTACATTTAGATTTACAAAAGAAGAACCCAAGAAAATATAGATAGAGAGAGATGCAAAAATGAAGAGAAGACTAAAACATAGAGATTACAGTGAAGGAATCTAAAAGAAAGAGATAAACAGTAAATGCAGAGGGAGAGAGGGAGAAAGTAAATGTAGAGTGAGAGAAGTCCTTTCAAGATGGATAGAAAAGAGAACATGGGGGGAGAGAGATTAAATGTAGAGAGAGAGAGAGTAATAAACCTAGAGAGAGAAAGAGAGAATGTAGAGAGAGAGAACACATTTGAAGCTCAAAAAAAAAGAGTGCATGGAGAGAGAGTCTAGAGAGAGAGAGAGAGAGAGAGATTTCACCTGAGGATTTGGAGAGGCGGAGGGAAGCATGCAGACCTTGGAAACCTCCACGCTCCATTTTCTCTCTCTTCACTGTCTCTCTCTCTCTCTCTAAAAGCTTTGCTGGTCTCTGAAAGCGTTACCAGTGGACCGAGGGCGGGCCCTATTTATACACCCACCACAGGGGTGGCCACCACGCGGCAGCCACCGGCTCGACCGGCGGCAGAAACGAAGAGAGTGCCCATTTGCCGGTCGCCGCGCCCCTTGCTCCACCGGTTAATGCCGGTACCGCCGGTAAAATTAGATTCTCCTCCATTTTTAGGCCCTCTTTTTCCTCGTCTTTTTGGTTTTCCTGTGTCACCCCCCTTCACAGGAAGGGCAATTAAAATCACGCTCCTCACCTTGAAATGACAAAATTACCCTTTGCTGTGTATCATTTTACGATTGTGTCCTATGGCCATAAGTTTTATTGCCGTCTAATCAGTAGATTAGATGGACGGTGGATAGAGAGGAGGAGAATGAGTGCATGACCCATCAGTTTTTTTGTTATCCCCGTCCATCCGTTTATTGGACGGTGCGAGACACTTATCACTTGAAGGATCTAGTTTTCTTAACCCTCATTTTAATATTAATTTTCTAGCCATTTTTTAAGGCTGGCCTGAGCCTGGACTTATGGCTTAAAGCCCTGGCCCGGGGGATTCTTTGTTATTCACCTCAAGCACACAAGGACCGGAAGCTTTCTATTATTATGTCATGCGCCGGGCCACGTATTACCGACGCCCAGGCCCACATGATCCATTAAATAATAAAATTATTACTCATTTCTAATTTTTTTTTTTTTTTTTTTTTGTTTTTCTAGCTGAGAAAAATCTTAGTTTCTTTTTTTTTCCTTACTATTAGTATTGACCTTTGAATTTAATAAAATAAGATATTTAATTTTTCATGCAAAAAAGTTCCTCGTGTGCTTCCGATTCTATCGGAATCTACTTGAGTCGCTGCTGGTATGAAAATCGTAAAACCTATTTTAGAGAGAGAACATTGTGCTTCCGATTCTACTCAAGGTGCCACTGAACTGTAAAAAGAGAGAGTGGTTTTGAAAGAGAGATGCCCAAGAGTGGTACATAACTATCCCCAACCAGGTCGTCTCTTGCCTCAAAACCATGGGCCTAAAAAACGTTCCTTTTGGATAAGTACTCATTCAAGATTGTGATATATTTAGGGCAGTTTTTAACCATAATTTAGAGGTGTAATTGGCCTTGCTTTAGGATAAACATGTATTAAAATTTTGCTATATTCAGGGCAGTTTGTTTACCTTATTTTGGATGTGTACTTTGCCTTTAGTTTTGAGTAATAAGTATTTTTTTTGGGATGCATGTTCAGTACTTTTAGTATTGCATTTATTTCTGATGATATGTTTCAATTTAATAAATGTGGGCCACTAATGTTCCCTTTTTTTTTTTTGGCTTTTTAACTGTTGAGTTTGTTTTCTTTGCAAGTTCATGTTCAAATGTTTTTGAGTTATATCTGCCACAAAACATACTGGATGCCATCTTTGTAAGTCCAAAATACTACTATAATTACTAGGGTTGGCCTTTCTACAATTAGTAGATTGATCGTTATCCACTGTTCATTTATTTGGACGATGCAGATTTAATAATAATTCAAGATGAATCAGAGCTTTCCAGTGCCCTGGATATTTTATCTCGTAGTTTTTTTTCTTAACTTTCTCTCCTCTCTCTAGCAATTTAGGAAAAAACTAGATTTGGACAACCAAATCTTTTCTTTCTCATGTGTTTCACCATTGTTTAGGTCTCTCAAGTCATCATCAATCACTCCATTCACTTTATTCTTAATCATATAGCTCTGGTCTCGTTGGCATGATTTTTAACTTGAATCCTTAAAAAGAGTTTTTTCTTTTTCAATTTTTTGTAGTAGGCAAAAGGTAAGGAGATGCATCCACGTTCGATTGAGGATTATCGCCTCTCCTAATTCGAGCAGTGACCCATCGGTTTCATCTGATTTTAGTAGATATCAAGTGAGCGAGATTTTTTGTTTGTATTCCACTGATGGGTTTGGTGATAGCCAAGTTGCAGTACTCATATTTTTTTTCCAAAAATTAAAGGTATTATGATAAACAAAAAATAAATTTTCTTGTGAAGCAAAAAAGTAATATCCACATAAAAGAGTCAAAGAAAACATAATTCCTATCCTTTTGAAGGTCGTCCCATTGGGGATTATGTAAAGGAACTCTAAGATAGAGATGGGTCTCTAAGAAAGAGAGACATGACCTCTAAGGGGCATGCAGTATTCTCATGGGTTTTGGGTTTGTAAGGATGGATTTTGGGTTTGTAAGGCTTCTACTTTTGAAGAGAAAATCTCTCGATTGCTCTCAAGGATATGTTTCTGGTAGCGGTATTATAGTAGAAAAGAAGGTATTGATCAATGGTGTTGCTCGTTCCGGAGAGCGATTTTAAAATGGAAGATCGGTGATGCTTTTTACTGATGTTTAAAGAGACGTATATCTCTTGCAACCCAAAGCTGTAATCTTCATTGCGATGGTGGAATTTTACTGGCCGAGGCCGTGGATGTAGCCCTATGGGGTGAACCATGTAAATCATGTGTTGTGGTGGTATGCCTTTTTATGTTTGCTTTATTTCTCGTACTCGATTTGTAGTTGTATTTATTTATTTCACATTAAACCAATCATGTACACGATCTTGGATAGGATATTGGTATTTGGGATTCTCAGTTCTGCAAGCTAAGGATTCTTTAAAACTCTACAATTGGTATCATAGCACATGGTACGTATGGGGCTAAGGTTTATATGAAAAATAAGATGAATGGCAAAGCTAGATTGGTATGTGGTTTAAGGTGAATAAATATGGACACAAATTATTTGTAAAAATTTCATATTAGCTACACGTGAAAAGAAATTAAGAAATCTATTCAATCAAGGTTGCCAACGCAATTACCTTGATTTTGCTATCAAAATGGAGATTATTGGGTTTGATGATAGCCAAATCACTATACCCATATTTTCTTCTAAAGATTAAGGGTATTATTGTAGACAGAAAATAGATTTTCTTGTGAAACAAAAAAGTGATATCCATATAAAAGAGTCAAAGAAGGCATAATGCCCTTCTTTTGAGGGTCACTCCTCTGGGGATTATGTGAAGGGATATTCAAGATGGAAATGAGTCACCAAGAGAGACAGACATGACCTCCAAAAGTGATGCGGTATTCCCATGGGTTTTAAATTGGTAAGGCTTCTACTTCTAGAGAGAGAAAATCGCTCGATTGCTCTTAAAATTATCTTTTCGGTAGCGGTATTATGGTGGAAAAGAAAGTATTGATCGACGATGTTGCTCGGTCGGGATAACGAGCTCAGATGGGAAGATCTATGATGGCTTTTACTAATATTTAGAGAGAGATATATCTCTTGTAATCTAAAACTATAATTTTCATTGTGATAGTGGATCTCTACTTGTCGAGGCTATGGTTGTAGCACTACGGATGAACCACATAAACCATGTGTTATAGTGGCCTGCATTTTTATGTTTGCTTTACTTCTTGAACTCGATTTATAGGTATTCATCTACTTTGCATTTAACGAATCATATATACAATATTGGGTGGGATCCCGATATTTGAGAATCCAAGTTTTGCAAACCAAGGGTTTCCAAGAGCCCTACAATTGGTAACAGAAAACAAGATACGTATGGGGCTATTTATATGAAGAATAAGATGAATGACGAAGCTAGATTGGTACATAGTTTAAAATAAAGAAATATTTAAACAAATTGTTTGTTAAAATTTCACAATGGATGCACGTGAGAAGAAATTAAAAAATCTATTCAATGAAAGTTGCTAAGGCAATTATAGTGATTTTGTTATCAAGGTGGAGATTATTGAGTTTGGTGATAACCAAATTACTATACTTATATTTTTTTCTAAAGATTAAAGGTATTATGAATAACAGAAAATAGACATTCCTGTGAAGCAAGAAAGCGATATCCATATAAGAGAGTCAAAGAAAGCATAATACCCATCCTTTTGAGGGTCACCCTTTTAGAGATTATGGGAAGGGATCTCCAAGATAAAGATAGTCTCCAAAAGAGAGAGACATGACGTCCAAGAGTTAGGCGGTATTCTCGTGGGTTTTGGGTTGGTAAGGCTTGTATTTCTAGAGAGAGAAAATATTTTGATTGCTCTCGAAGTTATCTTTCCGGTAGTGGTATTTTTATAGGAAAAAGGGATTGATCAACGGTATTGTTCGGTAGGAAGAGCGACTTTAGAATAGAAGATTGGTGATGGTTTTTATGATGTTGAGAGATAGGCATATCCCTTGTAACCCAAAACTGTAATCTTCATCATTATAGTGGATTTTACGGGGTGAACCACGTAAATCATATGTTGTGGTGGTTTGCATTTTTATGTGTGTTTTATTTTTCGGACTCGATTTATAGTTGTATTTATTTACTTCACATTTAGCCAATCATGTATAGATCTTAAGAAGGATCCCAGCACTTAGGGATTTCCAGTTCCGCAAGCTAGGGGTCCCCGAGAACTCTATATCCGGCACAAATTGTTCATTCTCTCTTTCTATCCATATTCTTGATACTTCATAATTTATACATTTATAAAGGAAAAAGTTTTAAATTATTATTCTTTCAACTATTTATTTACCAAATGAAAATTGTCATTTTAACAAATGAATTCCATGAGATTGAGTATCTTTAGAATCATTGGAGCCAAGGGTTGGATCTCAGAGATTAACCCCGTCTGAAATAAGGACCCGGTTTCTAAGCGGTCAAGTCCGTATATGTAGAAATGCGGATCTATTAATAAATCTATTTTTTGAAATGGATACTTGGACTTAATTTTTAAAAACATGTAATCTCTGACATGGAGATTATGAATATGAAAACATAAATAAATTTTAAAATCTAAAAAGATAATTCTAACAAGAAAACATCTGAACCGTTAGCTTCTTGTTTTTAAAGCTTTGAACTAAGAAGATAATTCTAATCATTCGGTCTAGCCGGCATGAAAATAAGTCAGGGATGTACATAGAGTGAATGGAGCGATTGATAATAGTTTAAGCAGTGTTCAGGAACTCAATCAAGCCGACTTGGGTACGGCCAAGTAGAAGTGTTTGATCCGACAAAAGCACTATGATTTGTTGCATTTTAAAGATAAAAAAATTGGGGATTTTTGTTCTATTTTTTAAAGCTTTGATAAGTACATTCCCGTTGCCGGTCATTATTCCACAAAGATAAATGGGGGATTTTTTTGCCTTATTTTTTTAAACAAAAAATATTTATTTTTCTTTTTTTGAATTTTTAATGATATCTTGGATCTTAGACATCTAAAGTTGGATCCAAAAAATTAATTGAGGGTTTCCACTTGTGCTACATAAAGAAGGTTTTGCCCGGATTTGGAGGCCCGATTGGTACCAAGAACAAAAATCTGGCTCTCGGCCTCAAAAATTTAGGTAAATCCGATTTTTATTTTTAAAATTTATACCACAGTTCAATGTTTTATTATATTACTATTTGTTCTTCCTTGTTTTATTACTGCAATTAGTTCTCTTTTTTGGCATTCTAAAAAAAACCATGTATCGGTCATTTTTTTCCCAATTTTATTGTACTGCACGACATTTTGATGAATGTAATATATTTCTGGTATTTCAGAATTGGTTTCCTTTTTATATTTTCTTTATATGAATGTATCTGCATTTAGTTTGCTATCTTTCTGTTAAAAAAGAATTATTATCTCAAAAGTAGTATTACAAAGTTTCTGATTTCTTAGATCTATAAATTTAGATAATCCATTTATTTGTAAACTTCATAATATGAAAAACATTCTGCTTTTCAGTTAAGGAACTATTTTATAGCTAAGAATATTTTGTTTGGTAGATCTATTTTTGCGAAATAGGTTAAATCTTATACATTAGTAATTTTCCAATCTATTTTTGTCTGCAAGAAATAGGTTTGTTTTATAATATCAATTACCTGTGATTTAAGGAATCATATACATATTTTGTTTTATTTTATATTCATTTACTGCAATTCATATATAAAAGGAAAAAGTTTATATAGAGCTGAGGCTCTAAACAATCAAATTAGAGCGTACCTCAAAAATTTCACTATAAGAAATTGTTTTGATGGTTAAGAATATTTTGTTTGGTAGATCTATTTTTGCGAATAAGGTTTAAATCTTATACATTAGTAATTTTCCAATCTATTTTTGTCTCCAAGAAATAGGTTTGTTTTATAATATCAATTACCTGTGATTTAAGGAATCATATACATATTTTGTTTTATTTTATATTCATTTACTGCAATTCATATATAAAAGGAAGAAGTTTATATAGAGCTGAGGCTCTAAACAATCAAATTTGAGCCTACCTCAAAAATTTCACTATAAGAAATTGTTTTGATGGCCAAATATCCTCAAATTGATAACCTCCACATCCCATGCATGGACATGAGAAATAAGTGGATTTCAAGTTTTGAAACTAGTGCACCTTGTAACATATTTTTGGACCGTCAATTTTCAAGATTTTCAAGTTTTCATATATCTACTCAATCTACATTGTTTTTTAGGCTTTAAATATTATAATTAAAGAAAAAAATATATTTTAAAGCTATCACAAATATTTCCATTATTGAACTCACATTTCTTGATACTATTTGAAGGTGTATTGTACTCTGAATTGTTTAGAAACTCGGCTTTATACAAACCTCACCTTATTTATTAATCGCTTGAAACATCAACTACCAAAAAAAAAATTGGAAAGGTGTAAAGAAAAAGGGTAGCCAAGGAGATAGAGAAAGAACATCATGCACCTGCACCCTGAAGAGAAGATGTGGGGCAGAGTATTTGGATCAATTGGAATAGTTTAGGCTGGCTGGTCTAACAAATACGCAGGAGAGATAGACGGTAGATTGATGAGATATTTGGGAGACAGGCAGGAGCTTCTAGCAGTCATGCTCCCCATGTCTATAGTACCACTAAGCATCATTCTTATCCCAACCTTCTACTGCATCCTGTTCTTCTACTACTTGCTAGCCCCAAACCCCGACATTTACCTAACAACCCAAACCTTATTCTACCCTCTATGCACTTGAACCCACTCGATAAAAAATATTTATTAATTGTACCCTCTATGCACTTGAAAAAATGTCTCTAAAATTAATATGAGACCATCCAATTTTTAAATGATGAGATCTAAATGTTAGGAAACTCCTATTCTAATCTTTTTTTTAGAATAATCATTTAGTAATTCTTGAGTGATTCCCAAAATTTCAGATTGAAAAAATATTACTAAGTAGGTCTTTTGGGGTAGAAGTAAGCTCTGCTTCCAAGGGATCACAAAATACATTCTCCTCACAAACTGTAATCCTTAATTATTAACTAAAATTTCACATCCAAGAAAATCAACCTGAAAGGGCAATAACTACAAAAAAAAAATTGTCCTTCACAGGTGATTTCTTTGTGCAAGAACAGATATATGTGCCTCTAGTGCAAGACCTAAGATACAGGTGCCCTCTCTCTCACATAATTTCGACCAATCAAAAATCCCATCCCATATGAAAGGGGATGGCAATTAACATGTTTTTGCTAGTCCCACAAAAAAATGGTGGATATTCCCTCAGGCCGCGTGCGTCATTCCCACACACATTTATATGGGACTACCAAAAGCATGGGTAGGAATAAAAAAACAAATCAATCAGCAATAAGACGTAAATAATTGTTAGCTTTTGATGATACGTTTGAAAAACTAAGAATTTATAACTTTTAAGAACTAAGAATGAACAACTTCAAAAAACTCCGGCAATTTCTGAAAGTTAGAAGTTTGAAAAGGAGGCCCAGTTCTTAATTGAAACAGTTGAGTTCCAAATATGGCAGATATAGGAAAAATAAAGGACAATTGAGCGAACCCCAATTCCGAACTCGGTTCTCTAGAGACATATGTCAAGTATGTTCTCAGTCAACATAACACATTAAGCTCTAATGGCTTCGCATCTGGCCCGTGTTTATGATGAGAATAACAAAATAATGGGTATGAATAGGAAAAGATGGACCAGATTAGCAGTCCCAAGTTCACATTTATAAAAAAAGAGTCTATACAATGAAACCGAGATCCGATTACTTATAACCATCCTATGCAAAATCTGATAGCTTTGGTGTATCATAAAGTTAAAAAAAAAAAAAAATTAGAACTTTATGCTTGGTCAATAGGATAAATGAAACCACTCAATTTCACATCCAATGGTCAAATATTAATGCTTGGTCAATGGAATAAACGAAACCACTCAATTTCACATCCAATGGTCAAATATTAATTGTGTCCAGCTTGTATCAAAGGTAAATGGTCCCATTGTATACTTTTCCTTAAAAAAACTTATTAGCTTGTTAACTTAAAAAGCTACAATTTCTCCAAACATGCCTATAGAAATGCCTAAGTACCCAATAGAAGGGATCTCCTCCTGGACCCCCTGCTTGATTTCCGAAGAAATTGTGGTCTGCCATTTTTTTTTGCTAAGTGCCCGTTTGATTCCCTGAAATTTTCAATCTTTTAGAAAAGTGTATCCTGGAATTGATATTTATTGGACTTGGCATTTCTTGGAACATGGGGTATGTATTCTATCTTTTTTCCTTATATTTTGTTAAATAGAAACTAAGAAAATGCAAATTCCAAAATATCTTTTTTTTGGAAATGCAAATTTTGGATACTCTCTCTCTAAAAATTTTAGATACTCTCTCTAAAATTTGATATAGTATCTCTTTAAAATTTTGAGATACTATCTCCCTCTAAAAAGGTAAAATCTAATATAGATTCCCTCTATAAAATTTTTGAGATAGTTTCTCTCCAAAGTTTTTTTGGCATTAATGTCTCTCTAAAATTTTAAAGAATTTTATCTCAAACTTAAAATTTGAGATAGTTTCTTTCTAAAAATTTGGAGATAGTTCTTCTCTCTATGAAATTTTAGGTACATTCTCACTCTGAAATTTTCGAGTAGTTTCTTTTCCTAAAATTTTAATATATTTTATCTCTCTAAAACTTAAAATTTGAGAGTTTCTCTATCTAAAAATTTTGAAATAGTATCTCTTTAAAAATTTCAAGTAATTTATTTAATAGAATTTCTCTCTCAAAAGTTTTAAGATATTTTTTCTCCCTAAAACTAAAAAATTGAGATAACATCTAAAAATTTTCAACTAGTTTATCTATCCAAAATTTTATACAATTTCTATCTTTAAAATTTTAGACATGATCCTCCTCCCCCACCCATGTGTGTAGGACCCAAAAATATCACCATTAAATTTGACACAGATCTATAGAAAAGTCAAAATACCACACCCCTGTGGTAACTTTTCTAAAGATCCGTATCAACTTTAATGATGATCCTTTGGAGTCCTACATACATGGATGGGAGAGGGTCTTATAAGGTCATTACTCAATTTTAATACTCTCTAAAACTTAAAATTTTGAGATAACTTCTCTAAAAGTTTTGAAATCTCTCTCTAAAAAAAATTTAGCTCTTCTATCTAAATTTTAATGTAGTTTCTTTCTCTAAAATTTTAATATACTTTCACGCTCTAAAACTTAAGATTTAAGATAGTTTCTCTATTTATTTAAGAAGCTCTCTATAAAACGTTAAATTTATGATAGTCTCTCTGTAAAAAAAAATTTCATGTAATTTCTCTAAAAACTTTCATATTACTTTCCCTCGATAAAATTTGATATAGTTTCCCTCTCTAAAATTTTAATATGAATCCATGAAAAAATAGGGTTGTTTCCATGAAATGTTGATTCCACCTGTTTCAGTGGAATTGAGATTTCTCAAATTTAGGCTTAAAATAAACATTCGGGAACCCACAGAAATCTCAATTCCAACAGAAATGTCAATTCGAACCAAACACGTCGTTCCAAAAAAAGTGACTCCTAGAATTATAAATCCAAAGAACCAAAGTGACTCCTAGAATTATAAATCCAAGGAACCAAACAGGCCCTAAAAGAGCTATCTTCTCAACCAAAACAAAGAAAAGGTTCATCTTCAAGAAGGGGAGTCCATCATTCCACTCCCCCCCACAAAATAATAAATTATTACACTAAAATAATACAAATACATACAAATTATGCATTGCCATGGCTTACATATACGCATACACAATTGTATGCATGCTTGGGCACATGCTTTCGATTACAAATATTACCCAAAGGAAACTTAAATGATGAAGGGAGCATGAAAACATGCCACGAGAAGCAACTCAAATCATCTTCTCAAATTTGTCGAGCTTTTGTACTCTTTGCATGGATCGAGCAAGCAAAGCAGCAAAGACAGCTGTGTAGCAACCAAAAGAAAAGGTCATGATCATATACCAAAAAATGGATAAAACATATCTCACATCCAGTATTGCAGAGGCGATAGTGCTCCAAAATGAATCCTAAAATAAATAGAACATTTTGGCCGCCCTAGTGATGACCATACATGGTTTTTGTACTGATGTGCTTATGGTCCCAAATGTATAGCATTTTTTGATTCCCATTAGGGGAATGATACCATTTTTTGCTCCCCTGGGGGATTTGTACTTAGAAATCTGTTGAGGGTTCCTCCCTCTTTCCCTTTCCCTTTCCAATGTACTTACTTCCTTTCCTTTTAGCAATACAATGCTTAACATTCTCAAAAAAACATCAAAAAAAAAAATTTGAAACCTAAACATTTGAATTTTGATAGGAATTTCAGCGGTACTTCAGGTTTGTAAACAGAACAAGAAGTTCTAAAACTAAACGTTTAACTTCAGGAAATTCCAGCAATTTCTGAAACTAACTGTGAAAAACAAGCCAATTGTTTACTGAAAAACTGGTATTCCAAATTTCTGCAGATATCAGAGAAAACAAAATATAATTGAGTTAATTCAGAACTCTGCTTGCCAGGTATATCTAAGTATGTTCTTAGTCAACATAGCATATAATAAAAGCAAAGATTTGCCCCAAATGCCTATTTTCATTGGGATCATGCTGATATCTTTCAACCATCAAAAGAAAGCATAGAAACCAGCATTCACAAGCATGTAAATATAAGATCATGCACATGAATGTGTGCGTTGTGTGTGTGTGTGTGTGTGAGAGAGAGAGAGAGAAAGAGAGAGAGAGAGAGAGAGAGAGAGAGATCAGAAGAGATACCAGCACCAATGAATGAACCATTTGCGAACGCTTGGCTGCCTTGGAAGGTGAGTGTCACACCCAAGTTCAACAATGTTCCACCTGCAACTGTATATATAGTGGCTGACTGCATGATTGATGCTCTTCGAGCAGCCCTTTCTGCCTGAAGAATACCATCTTGTATGTTTGTCAAATGACTTCAGCGATGAAATATATGCGTGTATGTGTGTGTGTGAGGTTCCATTCAAATGCATTCCCCTTCCAAAAATCTATCGTATGGATGGATCTAGGATCTTAAACGCATCCTCAGTGATTCTCCACTCTATATCCACAATTTTTCACCTCAAAAAATAGTGCACATATGATGATCTGCGAAGAACTAAGATGTACGAGAATGAATGGTCCAAAAACATATTTTACAATAGCATTAAGATTATAATGTTCAAAATCCATTTTTTCCAGATTTAGGATTGTGATGGTGGTCAAGATTATGGACCTGTCAAATTTTAAGTCCAAAATCCATCTCTAAGATGATTTTGGAAGGAGAAGGCATTTGAATAGGTGTGTCGGCTGATGCACAAAATCCCCATCAATATATATATATATATATATATATATATATATATATATATATATATATATATATGTGGAAAAAACTCTTCCCAACGCCTATAGGTAAAAATGAACAGTGATTTCGCCTACCTTCATCACCCTCCAAACTTCATCGCACGGTCACAGTTGTCCAGTAGTGTTTCAATCTTAATTTTCTTTCTACATATCCAAATTACTTGAAATTTGGAGCGTGTGTACATCTTAGTGAAGCGTACCTAATAAAAATATGAAAAAAATAATTTGTAAAATATAAAATGACAAAAATACCCCCAAAAATTTACAGGGGTATTTTGATCAATTTATATTTTACGAATTATTTTTTTCAGATTTTTATTAGGTGCGCCTCACTAAGATGTGCACACAGTCCAAATTTCAGATCATTCCGATTCGTAAAAAAAATAAAAATTGAAACACTACCAGACAATTGTGACCGTGCGATCAAGTTAGTGTCCTGAAACTTTATTTGTAGAGTGCCCTTGTCTTTTAGTTGAAATTTCAACTTTACCCCTTATGGAGATGACAAAAGTACCTTTTGTCTTGTAGTAATATTTACAAAATTGCTCCACAAAAGTAACTTTTTTAAAAAAATTGACTATAAAATTAATAAATCCAGCCTTCACAACTCTCTCTATCTTAAACCTTTGTAATTTGAAGGGTCGTGAAGTTAAGATTATCCCATATATATATATATATATATATATATATAGAGAGAGAGAGAGAGAGAGAGAGAGACGTACAACGAACAAACACATTGGAAATATGGTTAATACTAATACCTCAAGTACTCGTACTCGCAATTTTAGATCTCCTGCCTCAAGTTTTTTTACAAACTCATCAATGTGCTGAACTCTATATGGCATGGAAATAGTAGAGCTTCTAGCCTGTGTAAGTCAAAATTATGGGTAAATGCAGCCATGGGTTCATAAAGATGGCTAACGACATTTTATACTTCAAACCATGTAGCTTAAGAAGAATCATATGACCGACCATGATATGAACAGGAAAATAGCACAGAAGGTGCAAATATTTCAATCATGTGAAGCCGGTCAGCAAATTAAAGAGCATTCTTTGGTTCAAATTCATTGGTCAAATGCAAAAACACAGAAATGAACCAAGAAAAACGACAAGCAATACATAAGGAGTCTCTAGAAAGAAAAAGAAATAACACTGTCATTTAGAACTTACTTTAGATATTGTTCTTTTCAAAGCAGAATGTTGCATTCACTGCTCGTGAGTTACACGTGTGTTTCGCAATGTGGCATGGAACATCTCATAACATCTCATAATTATAGGACCATGTAAAACCATGTCGTGATGGGGCCTTGAAAAACCATTTTTACATCTCATATCTCATGATTATTTAAGTTATAGAGGCTGAGGAGGAGTTGGAGATGCATTTTGTTTTATTGTTCAGATGCATGCATGGGGTAAGTGCTTCAGTCTCCCAAATTGAAGCATAAGCCTACATTGGAAATTCTCAAAAAATGGTGCACCCAAGGTGGTCAGATATGTGGGATTTAATTAACAATAGCTGGAGGGAATAAACAGGGCACAGAATATTAGAAGTTGAACAAAGAGATTGGCAGCTCAAACAAAGCTTTTGGATAACAATGGCTCCCTAAAAGGTCTTTCAAGGCGAAAGTTTATGGTTGGAAGAGCTTCGTGGAGTGCATAACAGACTCAAAATCTGAAAATCATCATTGTGTCCAATACAGGTTGCGAAAGAATATTATCCAGGATGACTTTGACACTTATGATTGAGAATGGATGATGGCTGTGATTAAGCCTTGATTTGCCATGATAGAGACAATAGATAAAGTTATTTGATTGTGAGGTTCTCTCAGGGTTTTACATAAATCTTGAGAAATCATCCCTTACAGAAATACAAATTTAAAGTAATAAAAGAAAAATCATCATGAACTGAATGAATTTCAATAGAGGGTACATGGTCACATGTATAAGATCACCTCAAAGACTATCAAGGGAATTACAGTAAAAGTGATGAAGAGGAGTAAACTAATGACCAAAACTTTATTGACGTAAAAAATCAAATTGTATGGTTTCAATATAGAGATGAATAATAGCTGAATCCTTATGAGTAATGCACAAATATAATGCATAAAAATAAAGAATTGTCAAAGTATCATTATACAAAGTATACACACCATTTCAACATGCAATTCTACAGTTCTTTGATAAGATAGTTGAAGGAAATGCCTTATCCAAATCAGAAAAAGACATGATACAGATGATAGACAAATTCATAACACCCAGTGAATGATAAAACCAATCAGTGAAGAGTTAATCTCCAATTCATGAGATAATAATCATATCCTCCACATGTTGCATTATTGAGTCATATATTAGCTTTGCAGTACAACATCAACTAGAAGCAGATGCAGAAAAAGTGCACGGAAAAGCTTGATCCAATGAAATAAACAAGGAAAAATGAAGGCTAGCAAAGAAGGGGGCACAGAGACCAAAGTTATTGCAATAGAGAGGAAGGTCTATATGCATGAACCGAAAAAAATCCAAAGGATTAAGGCGTATCTATGTGTTTTCACTGTATATAAATATTTCATTCTTGAGGTAATAATAAAATAAGAAAACTAAGAACCTAACTACCTCCCCAATTAGAAGGTATCAAATCCTTACCCCTTCCTTAACCTACACTTGAATCTCTATCACCATACAAAGCAATTTTCCTTAATCTAAAAATTTTTGAGAAAGCAGCTGCATCACTCCAAACACTAAATATATTATTTTTCTAAAAAGGGGAAGGTCTTAATTCAGGAGATTTCCTATGGTTCAAAGCAGACGCAGCCCTTCAAGCACTTCATTTCTCTTTCTACATGAAATAAATCCGCATCAATATGTGTTCCTAACACAGTATCAGTGAGAAATTGATGACTTTTCTTTTCCAGTGACTTGTCATTTATGACAAGATGCATGCAATGACATTAGACTAAAGAATGAAACACTCAAAACATAAGACTCGCCAGTATCAATAAAGAAAATTCTCCGTAGATTTATCATTGATTTCGCCACTACAATTCCTACATTTTGTAAAAGCAAACAGTGGAAAGAATCCTATGCATGGAAAAGATTTGAAAAATGAAACTGAAAACATGTAGAGAATGAGTTAAGTACATCAACAGCTTGTTTTCTGAACTCCTCCACAAGATATGTTCCACTTTGACTCTTTTGTCTCTTGTCTAGCAACTCCTGTATGTTCAAGGAAAGATAGATCAATATAGAGGGGTTGTCTTTAAGATAGATTACGCCGTTGTAGTTCTAAATCAAAATTTAAAATGGAGCAAATATAAAACTGACCTGGGCATAAGGTGCTGCAATCTTTACAAAAGAGAACTCTGGATTCAACGAGTATCCAATACCTATGACAGAAAAGATCATTAAAATTTTGGACAATACCAAGGTATATGTACATCGGTCCTAAGTTGCAACTTTCTACATTGCCCTCGCAAAGAAAAAGTTAAGGTTCGAAGCACATCAAACAAGAAGTGATAGGAGTTAAAAGCAAAATAATATGTGAATCTTTGTAACCTTTTACTTTGATTTTATTGGGTAAATATGAATAAAAGCAGATCTCATGAAATCAGGAACACCATAAACACAAATACTGTCTTCTGATATCAGTTTTATGTTTTATTTTATATATCCCAATAGAATACCAAAATACAATTATGTATGTTTATTACATAGAAAATGTTAGTTTCTCTTCCCATGCTTGCACTGCAAAATCATAGAAAAGGAGCAAACAATTTCAACTTTCAGATATTGACTATCCCATCACAGTTGAAGGAAAGAGTGTGCACCTTCAAGTGTTGAAAAGGCCCTCAACAAAAATGTAAATGTTGATGGGAAGCGAAATGGCTGATCAAGGGCTATTGCAAATAAATCCTACAGAACAATGGGTTTCATCATGCCAAGCATATGTATCACACTTCTCGCTTTGAGAACCAAAAGTAGAACTGAAATGTTTCAATATTATGCATAATCTGAAAATAGAAGTGATTGGTAAAATGAGAGGCGCTTCACAAATTTATAAATAGTTACAAAAAGAACAAACTTTAATGAATAATATACAAATGATACTATTTGTAGAAAATGGCTGTTGTGCCTTAGTTTCTTGCAACAACTGTTATAATAAACACAGTAGAGAACTTACCCCTCGATCGTTACAGGAAGACAACAAATAAGTGGGCAGTTTCACTCAAGAACTAGAAGTTTCAAATAATAGAAGCATACATCTCCCAAAGCAAGCAAGCAAGCATAGTGAGCCTCACCACTGAGCCCAATTTTGAAATGAATTTAATACCATCAATCCCCAAATCAAACATTAAGAAATGGGTGATAAACAATTTCAAGGCAAAATATGTTAGCCAACTCATGGCGTCTTGCTACAGTTTGGTATCGAGGGAAATTGACTCGAGCTTGCCTCAGTCAACTCACTCACTTGGCACTTGCCTAAGTCGGCTCACTTTGACATGTGGGGCATGCCTAACTTCAATATTTTTGTAAATCGATGCTAGTGAAGTCAGTATGACCATTACAATCTAAGATGAAAACACATTATGCATTCAGATGCTTGAGGGTTCACCACTAAAAGTTACTGGTTTTTTGCCTTTTTTGAAATGTTACTGTAGTTTCATGGAGATTAGGGGTTCGTGTGTGCAGTAAATCCATCAAAGGGTTGCTAGAAAGATTATTAATAGCTTCTTCAGTCCCAAAAATCTTTGCTGAACTCAAAGTCCCCTTCTCAATACCATTGGTACAGATCAGGAAAATTTTAAGTAGGATATTAAACTTTTACTGTGTGAGGAACCGAAAGGTTAACAACCTTGAGAACTAGGGTGTTGATCTCAACCAAGAAATTGTCTTTCTGGACTCTTCAGGGACTTTAAACATGGAACTTGTTTTTCTTTGTTCTGTGGCTTGCCACCTTCTGAGGCTAGAGATACTGCCACGTTCTGTTTCTCTGAAAAGAAACAATTGATGATGCAGAACCAAAGAGTTCCCCATGATAATTTCACTGTTGCTCTATATAACCTATTGTAAAGTTCTCCTAATGGGGGGGAAGGTTTATATTCCAATCACAGAGGTGCAAGTCCCCATGAATGACGGATTCGAACATTTCTATGAAACTGGATCGAATATTGATTTAGAAAAATTAAAAAAAACAACAGGAAACACAAGAGAAGAGAATCTCTTTCTCTACAATAAAAACATTCTTTTTACACTGACCGATGTGCTTTTATAACAATCACCTTGTTTCAAGAAATTTCTCTTCCAAATAAAACGGAATCCCTTGTTTCCCTAATTGATAACCTTTTATCCATGTGCTTCCTATTAGATAATCTTCCTTTTCCCTCATCTCTTTAAAATACAAAGATAATACAAACCTCATACCTTTCCTTTCTCTAAGAGATCACCTCCTAGCCCTTGCAAAAGATAAGCCTACTAAAACAAATAGACTCTTATCACAACTCTTACTTTCATACATCTAAACCTAAAGATGACGTCCAACCTTAAAGGATAGATTCTTCCTAAAAACAAAAGCTAACAAACGACAAATTTTCCAAAAATAAAAACTATACCCTAAAAAATAGAAAGTTTTTCTTAAATATAATTCCTAAAAATTAACCCAAAATCTACCCATAACTTCAAAAAAAAAGATTAACAAAAATTAATTTATGAATCAACCATTCTTGATCTGCCCATTCTCCACTCGTTAGAGAAAACTCGAGAACGAGTTTTGAAATGTATTAAGATGAAATTTGCATTAGTCCAACAAACTTCATCATCCCAAATATAGTAAACACGATCCTGAGCCTTGTGGGCTCTTGCACTGACCAAAACAAAATGATTGTGCACTAAAACTGAGAAACCCTCGAGGAATGGGTCACTATATTACCAAGAAAGCATCTTCAAGATAAGAACTTTCAATGCAGGAACCAACTTCACCCGAACCAACTCCACCTATTGATTGTCCTTTCAGTCCATCTTTTTCTTCGTCAGATATTGGTTTGACCATGAAATATTGATCATCATCAGAAATTGGATCTCTTACAAGATCTTATCATCCTCTAAGTATATATCAAAAATTGATGGCAGATCCAAATATACAACAACCTACTGATTTTCGAATCGACCTACGCCAAAATCAACCTCATTCTCTTTCAAATCATGTAGATCAACTAAATCCCATGATTTATCCTCCCAAACATGAGGCTCCCAAAGAGGAGCACGTGCATAGAACAAGTGGTCGAAGGCAGCTTCATCATTCGCTCCAACTCTGAGTCAGACTCTGATTTATACATTCTCCATAAAAAGTTAAAAATCTTCACAATTTGGATCTATTCATGTAGATTCCTCTTTGTTTAGGGCACACTGTTGTTGTTCTCTTTTGTGCACCAGACTTGTACCTGTCACCGTCAAGTTGTTGATTTCCTTGCAGAATCATATACGGTTGGCATCTTTACGGCTAAGACCTCCACGACCAGCCATCGCAATCTCCAGCCATCTTTGAACCATGTTGATGCAGCGAAAAAAAAAAAAGCAAAAAGAAAAAAACAAACAACATGAAACACAAGACAAGATACTCTCTTTCTCTGCAATAAAACTTTTCTTTCATTCAATCAAAAAAAGCATCCTTTTTACTTTGAACGATGTGCTTTCATAACAACCACCATGCATCTAAAAATTTCCCTTCCAAAAAAAAATGCCTTCCTTCCCTAATTGATAATCTTCTATCCATGTGCTTCCCATTAGTTAATCTTCCCATTTCCCTCTTATCTCTTTAAAAATAAAAAAATAAACCTCATATCTTTCCTGTATCTGAGAGATCGCCTCCTAACCATTGTAAAAGATAAGCCTACTAAAACAAACGAACTCTTATCATGAACCTTACCTTCTTCTAAACCTAAAGATGACATCCAACCTTAAAAGATAGATACTTCGTAAAAATAATAGATAATAAAGGATAATTCCCCAAAAATAGAAACTGTACCCTAAAAAAAAAAAGCTTTTCTAAAATAAAATTCCTAAAAATTAATCCAAAACTCTACCCATAACTCTAAAAATAAAAAAAAATTTTCGATTCAACCCATTCTTGATTTCCATTAAATATTAAAATAAGCAATATTAAAAATTTATACCCAACAAATCGACTAATCTTATTTTTAAGAGAATCAACAAATACTGATAAACCACTTGTATTCCCATGCTGCCCATTGCACCATCAACAACATTAGCAGTAACAACAATACAAGGTCATGAATAACAAGCAATCATCACATGGAAGTGGCAAACCTTAATACAGAGATGCATAGATGTCGACAACAGAGCAGCCAAGAGCAGTGTTGATCCTTGAGTTCATTGTTGTCTATGTAGACCGAGCTAATATTATGGCAACTATTGAACGAAAGCCAATATTGTACCTTCGCATGAAAAATGTATCATGTGAAAAAGTTAGTGCATAACTGCAACATGTGACTAACCTCACCAATTGCAGTCAAAGTCTGCTCTTGATCTGGTGCCTGGTTCAACGAATTGTCAAGGAAAAACTGCACAGATCTCCTCACCTAGAAATTGATGGAAATTTTATGAGTCTAATCCTGATCAAGATTGTAGGATTTGACATGATAAATCAAATAAAAACTAAAAAGTATATGTACAGTTAAATGGAAATGGTAAGTGTACTTAAGAAGAAAGGGAGATTGTGCAAACCGGTGACATATCGCCAGTAGGTTGGAGTGCACCTAGATCTATGAGGCATTTGATAACCTGCAGTTGATAAGCTTGTTATTTCCCAGAGGAATACAGTTAGCAAAATGACGAATTGCCATGAAATGTTCACATTTTATCCTTATGAAGTTGTTCAGATGGATTGCTGCTCATGTATGCCCATAGGAAATTAAGAGCAGATTCCTCAACAGATGAAAGTATACATAATGTCAAATGGTTAAAATGATGAATTGCATGAAATCAATACATGGACAAGGTCTGCCTATCTGTCTGTTCCATGTGGAAGAGTTCAGTTTCACTTCAGTCACAACACATGGACAGCAGAGTTTTGGAATCAACTCAAAAAGACAAAAGACCAGCTGGGATCTCCTACTTTGGTAGGCGATCCCTTCTAGGATTTCGATTCTGTCGCATCCGGAACGGATCTCACATGGATCTCGATTTTTAAATTTTGGGATCTCGAACCCCACAAATAGGAATCCCGATATCCTTAAAGACTAAGACAACAACCAAACTAATGATTTTCTTGTTTATAGACAACTAGCAACACAACTCTTGATTGCTTGCTATCAATAATGAGATCCATACTTTAAAGAATATGCATAATCCTAGATTATCAGGTCGGTAACAAGATCCCCAAAAAGTTGGGATCAAGATCCCAAAAGGTTGAAATCTCGATCCCTAATATTTTGGTATTTCAATACCTAATATATGCATCGTATGGACAGTGTTCCCAACCATAGGGATCTTTTAGCATTTCACGATCCCTCGCTCCCAATCCCGATCCCGGTACCATTCCCGCTCCCGATCCCGGTACCATTTCCCCTCTCGATCCCAACAACTATGATTTCAAT
Organism: Amborella trichopoda; assembly: GCF_054954075.1. Classification (NCBI taxonomy): domain Eukaryota; kingdom Viridiplantae; phylum Streptophyta; class Magnoliopsida; order Amborellales; family Amborellaceae; genus Amborella; species Amborella trichopoda. Next base: position 41,820,339 of record NC_142345.1, on the reverse strand, counting down.
GTCCCCATCACTTTGATGCCTTTTTTGAAGGCTGTACATAATTCATAACAAAATCCTTAAACAAGAAGTCCAGTCACATTAAGGGAATTCTATAATTAATAGTAAACTTTTACTAAGAAAACAAGTTCTTGATGCTGCAAACAGTTTTCAGTCAACAACATGAAATATCGGTCATGTAAAGTTGCAAGATTCTAAAACAAAATCCTTAAACAAGAAGTCCAGTCACATTAAGGGAATTCCATAATTAATAGAAAACTTTTACTAAGAAAACAAGTTCTTGATGCTCCAAACAGTTTTCAGTCAACAACATGAAATATCGGTCATGTACAGTTGCAAGATTTTAAAAGAATGGCCTCCACACAGAGGTAGTTGGGATGACAAGTGTCACAATGTGATGTCTAGATCTCCATTTTCATCAAGTGCCAAGCTAATTTACACCCGAAAAAAAGGAAAAAAAAAGTTCCAACAAATTTAAGTCTATGATGGAAATCATATGTCCTAATCACAAGGGGGGTCCTCAGATATGGAGAGCATGGTTTGCTGACTCGAGACTTGACCTTGGCTTATGAGGGGTTGAGTCAAGATTCCTAGAATCTCAGGTATTTGACTAGTGAATAATAGAAAGACATTACCTAGAAAGTAACTCTTTATTTGCAAAAACTTCAAGAAAAGAATAGTGTAAGAAAAATATATAATAATAAGTAAAATATAGAAACAATATTCTATTACCATGTGTTATGTGATTCCCGCATACCAATGAAACCTACGGGCAAATTCTATAGGCCAGCTTTGCTTTATGGGGCAGAATGTTGGGCGGTCAAGAAACAACATACCTATATATTGAGTATAGTTGAGATGAAGATGTTGTAATGGATGAGTGGCAATGAAAAAAGGGATAGAACTCGAAATGAATACATTCGAAAGAATTTAGGTGTGGCACCAATAGGCGATAAGATGAGAGAGAGTAGATTTAGGTAGGCTGGCCACGTGCGGCGCAAACAAAGTACAACACCTGAAGGCTCAAAAAGGGTAGGGGTAGGCCCAAAAGGAGATGGTTGGAAGTAGTGAGAAAAGATATGGAGACTTATGGCCTCACAAAGAGTATGACCCATAATAGAGCAGGATTCGTGTAGCCGATCCCCATAGTTGGGAGAAGGCTCTGACAATAATGATGATGATGATGCTATTACTATGTGTTCAAGTATCAAAAATACAGTAGGCTCTCGAACACTTCTAGTTTTGTTTTTCTTGTCATAGGACCACAGAAATGCAGAGTCATAAGTGTATTGCCATCCAATCAATGGATTGACATGATGGTCAAAGGGAAAATTTTTTCAAGCGGGCTGGACCCCATTTCTACAATATGCGGTTCAGAGGTATAAAGCATCAATCTTAAAGATGGATGCAAACAGATGGTCCATCTAAAAACAATGGTACCTAACGGTCCAAATGTTTCCTTAATATAAATATTATTTCTAGTGTTAAATTATTATTTTGTTCATATTCATGATCTTCATGTAAAAGATTATATATTCTCTAAAAATTAGTATCAAATTATATTTAAAAAATGTATTAATTGCCAAGCCCACTTTTCTACAATATGCAGGCTGGCCGAGTAGAAACCATATACTGGTCAAAGAGATGGGAGCATCAGAATGCAACATGAGTGGTAGGTCTCACTTTCTCCATCACCATTGATCCATTGACTTTGATGACACCTATGAACATAGATTTTCCAAAGAATATGGATCATCGCATACTCTCCTTTGTATTTTATCTGCTAAATCAACAAACTATTCAATTGTTTAACAGACAATATCAATAACATATATTATATGCTAAATGATAATATACAAACATATACATGTTTGCGTGTGCCGGGGTGTGTTTGTGTTTGTGTAAGTGTACATGCAGGGTGTGGTATGTGTTTGTATGATTAAAGGAATGAAGAATAATGATAGTTGTACAAAATGAAGCATAATGGACATTATTCTGGAGTGATTGATCAGATTTATTTGCATTTCTATACAGCCATCCAATGACCAGATATAAATTGTTTGAGTCTGTAGGGCATACCTTGTCTGCATCTTTTTCATATATTGCATAGAAAAGTTCGAGCAATCTTGTTTGAGTAAATGATTTTAGTTCACCCATCATCCCAAAATCATAATAGATGAGAGATCCATCTTTATCAATTGCAAGATTTCCTGGATGGGGATCGGCATGAAAGAACCCAGTCTTCAATATCTGAAGCATATCAGCAAGTACTACATTAACATTGAATTAAAGGTGTGGACTCAGTATATCCATTTAAAATCGAACTTGAAAAGAGCAAGCAAATACTACCTTAATTACAACATGGAAAAACATTTTATCTCATGGTTAACATATTTTATCCAAAAAAGAAAAATATAGCAAGTGATGCACTATCTAAAACTTTGAAAATCACATTCTGTTTCACAATATTTCCAGGAAAAGTTAACAGCCAACCACCAAGAAGAACTCTAACAAAAACTTTGTAGGTAAGTTCCCCATCAAACAACAACCATTACCAAAATTTCTATGCTCAGGAAGAATTTCCTTAATAGTTGACTCAAAGACACTCAAATTAACATACCTACAGTATATTACTCTAGGACTTGCTCCAGCTGTACATTTACAAATACTAGTATTGAAATTATCTATTTCTTATGTTATCATAATAAATTATTCAATTTTCCCTTTCCACCAGCATCCTATACTCATGCACTAAATTCTATGTATTATTGAATGTATATATTGTCACAAGTACACACACAAGAATAGAGGAAATCAAAACCATGAATCATGCTAAGGCTGGCAATGAGCCAGGCAGCCCACCCAGCCTGGTCAACCCAGCCACCAGAAACTATGGCCTAGACCGCAAACTTCAGCTTAAGGGCAGGGCCAGGGCTCGGTTGACACAGCCGGAGGGCTAGGCCTAAGCCACAGCCCTGCCCGGCCCTATGCCTTCGCTTTATTTTTTCCTTTTCCTTTTTTTTTAAATCGATTAGGCCTGGCCCAGTTTGGACAATGGACCAGGACGGGCCCTAACTACCCCTGTAGGGACCAGGGCCAGGCTCTAGCCAGGGCTGGCCCGCACAGACCTGGACCAGGTCCAATCCACTGCAAGCCCTAATACAATGATAAAAATCAACCTATGATCCACCACAGAGAACAACGAGCTCAAGTTCGCCATAGTTTTCTCAAGTGGAAAATGATTCTTCTCCATAGTTCACGAAGTTTGTTTAGGGGTGGAAATGACATGTACCACACAGTTAGTATGATACATTAATCATAGTGAACAATCACATGCACAGATGAACACACAAAGAGGAAAATATACAAAAAGGAAATGGCACGGCACAATTCTTACAATATATACTAAGCAATTGATGATAGTATTGAGCCATTCTCTACTCAAGTCCCATTGTCAATACAAGCACAGCAGATGATCATCTCCCAACTGCCCATTGTTGAGAGTAGATAGTGGAGATGACATGTATCATACTATTGGCATAATAAACAGCATGGTACATGTACCATACTGTACAAGCACACACCCCATTAAGGGGCCGACTCATTCTTAGCAGGAAGCATTTGTGAAATTCGGATGCCATCTGCCAGCCTTCAAACCTCATCAAAGAAGAGTGATTTATAGTGGCAGCTTGCTTTTACATCTAAAAAAATTCCATCTCGAAAGTAGTGTATCCATAGGGTAACAACAACCAAATTTAAATAGCTGTTCTGGAAATTATAGTAAAATGAACAAATAAAGGACAAAATAATTAAATCACGAGAATCAAAGCCTGAATCAAGCTACTGCTTTCAAACCTTATCAAAGAAGAGCGATTTATAGTGGCAGCTTGCTTTTACATCTAAAAAAAATTCCATCCTGAAGGAGGTGTATCCATAGGGTAATAACAACCAAATTTAAATAGATGTTCTGGAAATTATAGTAAAATGAACAAATAAAGGACCAAGTAAAATGAACAAATAAAGGACCAATTAATGAAATCACGAGAATCAAAGCCTGAATCAAGCTAGTGGTAGAGGGAAAGAATTCTAAACCTGAATCAAGTATGCCTCTATCGCACGTGAAGCAATAACAGAATGATCATAGCCTAGAGCATCGATCTGATTCAAGTTATTTATTTTAATTCCTGCTCACAACATCAAAAAATAAGGACAAAATACATTTACAACATAGCCAGACCAAAAAAAAATTGCAACATAGCCAGACCAAACTCGAAATATGTTTTTCCTTTTGCTAAGTCAAGAACTAGAAACAATCAAAATATCAAATAAACATTCTCACAAAGGAAATAAAAAAAAGCTAACCTGGAACATACTCCAAAGTTAACACCCTTTTACCAGTATAATCCCAATATACTCGCTACAGAACAAATGAACGCCCACAATCAGTATCATGAATGCAGATCATTTGGTATTGAAAAGGTTTGTGCTAAGCATTGATCATGTTATTGGTATATAGCAGGAATAGTAACGGAAATGCCAACAGCCATAATACAAATAGCTATCATTGTCTGAAAACTTAACAGATTAACTTGACCCAACTGCATCAATAAAAGAAATAGCTCTCATTGCATGAGAAACATACAGGTATGCGAACCCACTTGACATTCCGAAAGTCACGACGAAATTTATCAGCATTCCTCCCTTCATTGACGTAATCAATTTCTTGATACAAAACCCTGGAAAATTTAGACAAACATTGGAATAGCTGGGATATCTATTCAGTGAGTAACAACAAGAGAAAAAATCACTGGAAATTTGGATGTTTATGGCAGTACGGTTATGGCAAAAGTCAAGGAGGAATAACTATAACTAAATGGAACTGTAATAAAGTAGAAACCAAGAATTGTCTGAAAACTGGAACCATGATTCAGGTTCCAGGCCGATATTCCAAAGGTTTCTGGGGACCCAAAAAGCAACATCAGAAGCATGAAAAAAAGGATTCAAATAAACAAATGCCAGAAGAACGGCACATTTCAGATCGAAATTATGGATGCTGTAGAAATTGATGCATTGACTCATTACGACATGCACTACTTGCAGCTAAAATTACAAATAGGTAATTCAACAAATGGTGGAAAAAGTCATATATAGATGCTTCATAATTACTTTGAACATTCATCATAAATACCAATCCAATCCTTTGTCGGTCCACCTAGAGTTTCACTTCTCTGAAAATACTCTGCAACCATCTTCAGATTCTCTGAAAACAGGCAAATTAAAACTGAAATTAATAAAGTGCTGAAAGAAAGCAATAATTAGATAAGCTAAAGAATTAACGAACATGTCCTTTGGTTAAATTCATATTAACACAACTAAAATCACCGTGTTCTTCATTGATTTCGTATGAGGTATCATACACACGTCACAAGCAGGAACCTGAATTGGTGGACCATCTTTTCTCACAAAGTGGCAACTAAATCTAGGAAAGTATTCTCGAGCTACTTGGACTATTCCAGATGATGTTTGACAGTTTCGTGGAATTGGTGCAGGAGTGGAACCTAATTTGCTGGTAAAAGAAACAGTTGAATTTCTCTAAGACAAAATTGGTTGAGGAGTAAGCAGAGACTGTTACTAGAGATATCATCACTAGAAAATGCAGAGTTCTTATATTGAATTTTTTAACAGGTAAGGGACTTTCAAAGTTCTTATGTAACTTAACGAATTTCAGGTCAATATCGGACTGTCTAACATTTGGATTCCAATTTTTTGCAATGTTCCCAAAATCAAATTTGGTTGGTATCCCAAGGACACCAAGAGGTTGACAAGGTCAACAGAGACGCAGATTGTGAGACCGAAATCAATTGTGATTGATACCGAATACCTCGTCATCCTTCTTAGCCGTTTTCAACAATAAAATACTTTTTGTAATGGGTCCTATACATCATTTATCAGGGATAGATTGGCAATCGTTGGTAATGGACAAGGACATTCGTGAGTTGTTGGAAAACATAATGTTTTGTGTAGATGATGTCATGCATAAAATTGTAACCTCCCAATAATTGACAAAATTCTTTACCAATTATTATCCATTCTACCCCCAATGAGTGGCATAAAAAGCCTAATGGCATCAAGTGTTAGAAAATATTAAGGTAACAGGATACTTCATAGAGGGATAGAATAACAGAACCCATATACACATCCACACACGTACCCGCAATGGGAAAACTAGACATATTCTACTCACGTAAATCGATGTCAAAAAGTTTTTTCAGACCAGGCCTCTGAATTTTTACAGCTACTCTCTCTCCATTATGCAATACAGCTCGGTGTACCTTAAACCAGCAATGCAGAAGGCATCAGTACAAACTAAAAACAGAATACCATTAAAATAAATGATGGTCATTAAAAAATTATATATCATATTTGTAGGAAATTTAACAAAAATATTATATTCATTAAATTTGCCATCTAAAAAATAGCACAATTACATCCTCTAATGAACAATGAATAATAAAGTTCTCAACTAATGGCAACTCCTTTTGGTAATATGAAATTTAGCATATTGAAGAAGCAAACACCTGACCAAGACTGGCTGCAGCTATTGGTTGATCCTCAAACTCCTTAAACATTATGTCTATTTGAACCCCAAACTCCTTCTGTATAAGATCTCTTGCTTTCCTTGGTGAAAATGCAGGCACTCGGTCCTGATTTGAACATAGACCATAAATATTAAGCTTTGCAAACATATTCAAAGTGATGTAATGGTTGAAATGCTGGATTTAGAGTTCATTCCCAGAAACTACCCAATAATGGGTTTACTAAATTAGGAGAGCATCAACAAAGTTCTAGAACACTTCATGATACCTAATGTACAATATCCCACAGTAAAATACAATCCTTCAAAGAGAAAATGCCATGCAGGTTTCAGTTGTAGATATGCCATCACAGGGTAAGAATTTAAGGTTTATGTGATCACACAGGATCATAAAGTGAGATCCAGTACGCATTTTCCAGGTTTATAAGTAGACACCATTCACTATGAACTATGGTTTAAAAAAAAAAAACAGAAGATAATTGAATACAACAACGGTTCCATGGATGGCCCAAACTTAAGAATAATCATATTCCAAACAATAAAATCAAGTTCCAAATTTCATAACAGAAAAGGTTTACACACTAGATACTGAATCAATTCACAGATATGACAAAAGATTCTACATCACTATGAGTTCTAATAAACTGGATACTGATACACATAAATTAAATGGATTTTCACATTTGATAAATTAGTAAGTGAGTAGGGAATCTCTTCGATATAGATTTCAAAGGGTGAAGCTAAAAATGATTTCACAGGTATATTAATCCACCAAGAAGAAACAGATAATTCTATCCAAACCTCTCAGGCATAATATGACATATGTGTCTTTTCTGTCAACCAATCATAAGTTCTTCCTCATACAATCAAGAAACACATTAACTTGAATACCACTTGCTCTTAAGGTAAAAAGTTGAAAAGAGATAATGCTTACAAAAGGTCACTTATTGAGTTTGAAACTACTGAAAAACAACTTGCATATATACTTACAAAAAGTCACTTCATAAAGGCACAAGCACATTCCGAGCAATCTTTCAATGCTGCAAATGGAATATTCAGCTAGAGGGGAGAATCAGGATGACAAAAGTCTATTGATTTGACAGAATTATTGTGCTTTTAGTGACAGATTGCACCTTTATAATTATGCTGTATCTTGGAGTATTTATGTCAAATTCAATTTTGTAGCCTTCATGAATGTGTGTTTCCTCAATGAATTTTTCTATATTATCCTCAAAGTTTACAATATCAGAAACTTATGCTAATTTTCCTCATTCTGGGTCTGTTTGATAGCCTTCTATTATCATGATATTTCAGGATATTGTAGAATCTAATATAATCTTAATTATAGAAATTTGTGGACCATGTTTGATAGGATCAAATCGTATCAAGGTACATCCAAATAACCATCCCATATTTCAAAAAATTCAACTGACTTAAATTTAAAAGATACTAGAAAGTATTTGAGCAACATCCTACACAGTTGACACTCTGTGTCCTCTCTCTATCTTCCTTTGCCAAGCTCTCTCAACCCCTCGTCTCTCAATTCCTCTACAACTCCCCAACCGAGCCCCTCCTCTTTCTCTCTCTAACCTAGCCGAGCCCCTCATCATCTCTTCCTCAACAAATCCCCAACAGAGCCCCTCCTCTTTCTCACTCTAACCTAGGTGAGCCCCTCATCTCTCTCTTCCTCTACAACCCAAAGCTCTCTCCACCTAAGCCCCTTCTCCCTAAATTGCAGCCCCTTTATGTTTATCTCCCTGATCTGGTTTTTTATCTCTCTCACTGAATCGGTCATCTCTTGGCTTAGGTTTATGGAGTATGCAATCTGGTACTCCTAAGAAGGGTGAAGGTAGAGAGAGAATATGAGCAGCCACAACAATAGAATCCAAATCACATATCCTGGCATATCAAACACAAAATTCTTACAGATTGAATCCATGAATTTTTGTGGGTTTTCTTCTTGAGTTTCCCCTATGAATTCTCTCATTGGTTCCTATGTTAGATTATTGTATGGCTCTCGAAATTCTATGCTAAAATTGAGGTCCAAGCTATTGTTGCTGCAGTTTTCATGGCTGCTTGGCTTCTAATCAGAGAGCTTCTTATGGGTTTTTCCCTGGAGGATCGTCATTTGAGCATTGTGCATGCACCTTGATCTTTAACTGAAAGTGGTAGAAATTGAAAAGAGAGAGACTGACTTTTCTTGTGTGGTAGTTCAATTCAAATGGTAAGAAGCCATACACTTAAAGGAGAATGGTTAAATCAATTAGAGGAGAAAGGCTACAACTCAATGGAGATTATTAATGAATCAAAGCAAAAAGCCATGGATTTCAAAAGAAATCATTTGCCTAAGAAAGGAAAATAGAAGAAACAGCCTGAGAATTTGCTTAAGAAAGTCAAATAGAAGAAACAACCTGTGATTTGAAAAACTAGAGGCGCATGAATCTCCATTGAAGCAACCCAATTTGAGATTCAAAGAAAATCAGTAACAGAGCTAGAAAGAAAAACCAAGAATAGGAAAGGAAGAAAAGAGCAATTACATTCAAAAATGGAGAAAACTGAAAGAATTTGGAGAGAGAGGATACAGGGCCAACCTCTACCTTTACAGATAAATAAACCCAAAATTAGATGATGGCGACCTCAGAAAAAAATGGAGCAAAAGAAAGAAAATAATCTTAGAGTCAATCAGGCAAAGTGCTTGCATCTGGATTTCTTTTATAAAATTCAGTCAAACATGCACATAAAAACACATATTAGGATAATATATAATTTGTATATATGAAAAGCAGGGCAATCACTTTTTTAGATTTGTTTGAAATTTGGACATTCAGATTTAGTTTTGTCAAACAGACCCTCTATAACAAAGTAGTATTATCTTTGGAAATAAGCTAACCAAACCATGACTCATAAATTAAAATCACAACATCATCATCATCATCATTACATCCTTTTCCCAAACTATTTGGGGTCAGCATAAATCATAATTACAACATGTTATTAAAATATTCATCGTTCTTTCCATTCCTCAAGTTGCTTTTATTCATATATGTTGGTTAATATTATCTAGATTTCCAATATAAAAATGTCCCATCTCATGTTTAGCATAGTTACTGCATCATACATATAATTAGAAATAAAAAAAAAAAACATGATAGTGCACTAAAAACAAAGCAAGTTCATCATTAAGATCCAATGTGCATTGTGTGCATACAAAATACTTGTTAACACAAGTTCCTCCGAGTGAAAGTGACGTAGAAGAACTTGAAGTAACATAGAAAATCAGTAATATGCACCTTGAAACAAGCAATTTTGGAGAAACCCTAAGGCTTTCTCCCACGTAGGGCTCAAGCCTTAGGCTTCTTTACAAGACAAAATCTTTCTTTTATTAAAGAAGTACACATGAATGACACTCCAGCCCATCCATGCCCTTGTTGATATTGGAAAATTATTGTTTTGGACAATATTTGTACATACAATTAACTTTTGATCAAAAGATCCTAACTTAAGTATAACTTGAAACTAAACTCCCTAACTTTAATTAAAATATCTAAAAAGTCCCTAGAATTCCTAAAAACTAAAAAAACCCTAGAATTAAACCCTAAAGCTAAAATCAAAATTCATCCTTTAAAATTGAATAGAAATTAAAAATAAGTATAATTTTTCCCTCCATCATTCTCCCATTGTTGGAGAAAACTCGTCATCGAGTTTTGAAGTGTGCTATGAATTCAGCATCAAAAACACCTTTATCAACCTTCTTTTTCATTGTTGGCTCAAATACTATTCGTGGTAAAGATAGTTCCTCAAGAAACGGATCTTGATATGTATATTGAGGAATCCATGCAAATTTATCAAATTCAATTACTCGTTAACTCCCATTGGAAATCATGTAAAGATACTCCAAACTCAATTTTCTAGCCTTTAGAGGTTTTCTCCACATCTACTTTATCACTTTCTGAAATCAGGGCCATAATTTGCAGTTGAGACAACCATAGTTCCATTGCGCTACTCTGATTCCAATGCCCTAAATTTATTGAACGCTACACCTCTTCAACATTGATAAGATCTTCAAAGGGTATGATTTGTCCACACAATTAACTTTTGACCAAAAGGTCCAAACTTAAGTATAACTTGAAACTAAACTCCCTAACTTTAAGTAAACTATCTAAAAAATCCCTAGAATTCCTAGAACTAAAAATACCCTAGAATTAAAACCCTAAAACTAAAATCAAAATATACATCTTTTAAAATTGAATAGAAATTAAAAATAAGTATAATTTTTTCCTCCATCAGAAAGGCTCAATGCAGATCCATGCTATCCTTCACAGGTGAAGAGTCCACTTAAATTTGTTCGAACTCTCACCTTATTTCTTAAAGCAAAACCTAAATTTTTAAGTAAATACAATATTACAATATTAGGTAAAGGTTCAACCAGGGAGCAATTTCAGGGTTAATTCTTAAGAATACCTGCAATTTAGCAAGTTCCTCCACAAATTCCTTGGGAAACAAATCAGACCTTGTCGATGAAAGCTGCCCCAGTTTAATAAAAGTTGGGCCCAGCTGTAATACACATTCCCTCACCCATGAAGCAGTTATCCGCCTTCTAATTTTCTGGAAACAAAAAATAACACATATGAGCATAGACATAAAATATAAATGAAAGAAGGGATTAAAAGTAAAAAGTGCTTCCCTGTCTTCTACTTTCTGGTCAATATAAGAGTAACTTGATGAACTTAAATCTTACGATATAGACAATATAAGTCACATATGGCAAAGAGAGGTTTTAGTCTTGTATTCATACAATGAAGCACCATGTCTAAGGATTATTTATCCTATAAACACCCAGTCGAATTTCATTTAGCATACTCTGTAGAGAACTCTGTAAATTTAACATGATTTTAAATTTAAAAAGTTCAAGCCAAAAGTTGTGCAGACTTGATGTTTAGAAGGAACAGGAAAATGAGTGTTTAAAAATGGCAGTTCTGACTCCTGCAATAATAATAAAGATTCAGAGGAATTTGATAAGAAATATGATCACATTTTTTATATTTTATGTGTTAAATAAGATTATCCCTAACAAATGGGACAAAAAAGCATTATAAATATTTTTGTTTCACCCCATTTGCAAAAGAAGCAAAGGAAGTTCTGAAGCTAAATTAGTAATACAAGACATGAATCAAAAAAGTATCATCAACATTATCTCCCAAACTTACTTCTCTTAATTATCACACGTTTTGATACACAAGAAACAAAAGTATCTCATGATATATTTCACAATATAAGTACACCCAATAATTTAGGGAAAAGGGCTCTCAATTTTAAACTAGTGAATTTAAAGTTTCAGTGAAGAGAATAAATGTTCCCCACAATTTACAACGCACAATCTTGAAAGGCGGATAATGCATATCTCAAAAACAAGGTGAAAGGTAGTTACAAAATCAAATGAATGGCAATTTCAGCATATCAAAGTAAGAAAACACCCCATAAAAAACAAAATCAGACTATCCAAACTTACTTGCTTTTCCTCAGAGAATCCACCAATATATGTCCATTTTGCATTGTCAAAAAGCACACGGATGCGCAAACTGATAACAAATGCCCAAATGTCCACATTTCTTTGCCAGACATTGTAGTCCTCTTTGGCCCAACTGAACCCATCATCGGGAGGGAGAACCTTCAACTCATCAATAGGTGGTAGTTCTTTCTCCTTGATAATTTGCTTTCTCTGAACAAGAGCTGTAGAAGGAACCTTTTTCACAATACTTGTCCCATTAATAACAGGCCTTGACCCATTTACTAGCTTCCTTGTGGGCTTCCTTGTGGTCACTGAAGAAATTTGATTTCTTAATACTTGTCCTACAGGAACCATACGAGATCGAGAGGCTTTTCCATTTGTCTCCAACGCACTTCCTATTTTATCAGATTCAGTTTCCGAAGGTTCAACAGAGCATCTCAATGTACTCTTAGAAGAACAGTAATTCTCTGTATATTTGTCTAATTTTGGGAAATTCGAGTATTTGGTTGATCTCCAGAAACCCATATCATCATATCTTCCATTTTTTGCGATTATGTCATTTTTTTTATAATGGCGATAAGGAGCCAGCACTGTTGCCATCAGAGCTAGCTCCAAAGGACAAATTAAGCACTATGCAAGGATCAGTACAACCAAAACGAGATGTGCCTTGTGCTTGAGCAAATGCAAGAGAAAAGAAGTCGGCTCCTGAAATTTTTGAATTTGGAGTCCATTTTAGAAACAAATTTGCAACAATAAGACCTACACTAAAACATGAATTAAGAAATAGAGACATTCATGGTTTTATGTTACAAGCTTTTATTGAAGGCAATGTTATAGGATTTGAGGAAAATGGGCAGCAACATTATATGCATATTGCACACAAGTCCTTAAAATAGGCAAGGTTATTGTGTTTCTCACTCAAAAAGGCAGAAAACCCCAGGTCATAAGTTTGGAAATATAAAGAGCTGACAATCTCAAGAATTCGAAAAATCTGGTAAGCAGTTGAATAGATAAAAGTAAAATAAAGCTGAATTCATAGAAAACGTCCAGGAATCCCAAATATGGATATCATCAAATTTTAGAAACTCCAAAGATAGAAATCTTTGAAAGCCAGCTTTCCCAACTTAATAGCTTCTCCCCTACTGAAAAGGTATCAGAACAATCTGATAGAGAAAACCCTACATTCCATAGTAAACTTCAATACCTTTTCAACTCGATAATCTACATGATAGGGAACTCTCTAAGATTGCAATATAGGTCGAAATTACAGCCTTTTTCATCAAAGAAAAAGACACCGATTTCACTAGGAGTCAGAGTAACTGGCCTTTTCCACTCAAAATAATCAAACACATTTGTATTTGTCCAAATAAGAAACAGAATTACAGATTTCTATTTAAAGTAATCATAACAAAGTAAGAATCAAAATTAAAGACCATTTCAACTCAGAATAATCAAGGTAAAATGGCTTCCGCCATCTAAGAATCAGCATTAGAGATCATTATACTCAAAATAATCCAAAGATTATGGATTTCTTCAATTAAAAAACAAAAATAGCAACTTTTTCCATCCAAAATAATCATATGGATTTCAGCAACTAAGGTTCAAACTGACACATTCCCACTCAAAATAATCAAAATGATGTGAATTTCATCAACTAAGAATCACAACTAAGTAGCAGACCTCTTCTAAAAAAACGATTTTTTAATTATTTTTATTCAATCCAAACGTTCTAGACTTCAAAAAACGATTTTATAATTATTTTAATTCAATCCAAACTTTCAAACTTAAGAATCAAAGACACTCTTTTCTTTTTTTCCTCTCACCAGAATTCTAAATTGAAAATCAAAAACCCTTTTCTTTTTTCTTAGATTCAACTACGAATTATACATTGAGATTCAGAAACATTATATTTTAGCTTGGATTCAACAGATAATTCCAAACTAAGAATCAAAAAACACTTACCCTTTTGGTTAGATTCAAATAAGAATTCTAAACGGAGAATCAAAAGAACTTTTCTTTTTGCTTTAGATTCAACAAAGATTTCCAAATTGAGAATCAAAAACATTTTCTTTTTTTTTTCTTTTGTTGCGTAGATTCAACTAAGAATCAAAAGCACTTCTCTTTTCGCTTAGATTCAAATGAAGAATTCCACATTGAGAATCAAAAGCAGTTTTCTTTTTGCTTAGATTCAGCTACGAATTCCAAATTGAGAATCGAAAACACTCCTCTCTATGCTCGAATGCAACTAAGAACTCCACATTAGGGCAAAAAAAGCAAGGATTTAAAATTGAAGCCTTCGATTCAACTAAGAATTCCAATTAAGAATTAAAAAACACTTCTCTTTTAGCTCGAATTCAAGTAAGAACTCCACATTAGGGCCAAAAAACACTTACAAACAAATGAAGAATGCAAAATTGAAGACTGCCTTTGTAAGGCTTTGGAATTGTAATGAAAAGCTCAAAATATCAATTGGTTCCACGTATATAACAAAAGAAAGAGAGAGAGTTGCAGAGTTCGCGGACACGTGGCACGTCAGAGACCAGCGAGAGAAGCCGCCCTTCAAATGGGAGGGGAGGATAGAATGTACAAAAATAAGAGAAACAATGGAAGAAATTTTTAGAGGAAAAGAACAGACAACACACAAAATAAATAAAGACAGAAAAATGAATAACGACAAGGGTGTCACTATTACTTACGACCATCTGTATGTCATAAAATTCAAGAAAATTACTTACAATCATCAAATTCCACATCCAATAGTCAAGATCTTGTATAAAAGATAAATAGTCTCCTTGTATATTTTTTCTTAGTTTTGTATTTCAACTATGATTGCGGTATAATACCACCACCGGTTTTCTCAAAAGATAATAATACCACCACCGGTTTTCTCAAAAGATAAAGTTTATAAAAGGTTGCAACATTATAATGTCAAAGTAAGGTGCCCTAAAAAATCTAGTACAAAAGAGTTAGGAAGTTGGAAAAATCTTTTAATTGATCACTTCGACCTCAAGATGTACGGCATAATGGAAAAAAAATTAAAAATCTAAAAATCGTTCATTTTGTAACAAGTTATTTAGATAGTGGTTTCGGTTTCTATGCAGTCAAGCCTGCATATGTAGAAATGTGGGCCTCTTAATAAATCTATTTTTGAGATGGATTTTCGGACTTAATTTTTAAGGGCACGTAATCTTTAACATGAAGATCATAAATATGAAAAAATAAATTAATTTTTAAGACTAAAAATAATAATTCTAGTAAGAAAACATTTGGACCGTTAGTTTCCATTGTTTTTAAATCGAACACCTACTTGCATCCATCTTTAAGATGGATGCTTTATACTTTCTGGATCCCATATGTAGAAATGCAGTCCAACCAGCATGAAACAATTTTCCTTAGATAGTCTATTTTATAGATGTGCTCAATTTGTATGTTTTTTAAAAATTTTATTTTCATAATTAGGATTAAACCTAGACTTTCAAGCCATTATAAGATCCCTATTGCCGGTTTATACAAACATCACCCTTTTGGAGACAAAAAAAAAAAAGTGAGCAAATAGTGATTCATTTTTTATATTTGATTCCTTGAGCTGAGGAGAGTCAGTTTCAACTCAATATTTCGATGAGTTTTAGTGGCAGTTTCAGCTGATTATTTCGATGAATTTGGTATATTTCGGTGAGTTTCCATGGAAATTTCAAATACTGCCATCAAATATATGTTTGCCTCTCACCATTTCAATAAGTTTGATGTAAAATATATCCGAAAGTTTCAAACAATGTTTAAAAAATCATTGATCTAGATTGAAACCGAACAATCCAAATCCTAATAAATATTGGTTCTCTCTGCAAACCCGGCTAATTCTATATGAATCTAGCCCAGGTTACCTTCCCACATTTGTTTTTTGGGAAAGGTTTCTATATTTCTCCTGCATAGAAGATCTATACTTCCCTTACCATCCAGCCATCCAATTTTGATCAAGAGAGTCACTCACCATTTGATCTTAGATAGGACATCTCAAAATATTTTATTTTTAGCTTGTTTTATACAAATTGTATGAATATGAAATTTGGTACATGTCATCTTCTTATTGGGGCGCACATGTAAAAATATTAAAAATAATTTTTCAATAAAATATAATGAATAAAATACCCCTTGAATCTTTCAAAGATATTTTGGTCATTTTATTTTATTGAAAATATTATTTTTATATTTTTTGCTAGTGTGAGTTTAATAGAGGGTTAGACTTACAAAATTTGGTGTCAAAATAGTTTATAAAAAAAAAATTAAAAATAAAATAGTATAGAGATGTGGCATTGTGATTGGGGCAATCTTAGCCCTCCATTCATAATGGACATAAGGAGAAGTATATAAGTTCTAAAAAAAATTACAAAAAACAACTTAAAATGGATTATCTATGCAACTTACCCCCACCCCAATCTTTTCTCTCACTTTTTTCCCTAAAACAACATTTCCTCGTAAAAACTCCCAAGGTAAAAAATTGTTATTTTTTGGATGGAAATGCTCTTTCCGTACAAACCAAATCAATTCGCGGATCCCAAGTAGCGTACTACCGAAGCTCGTCTTTGCACTGCTAGAGCGCATCTTTACACTACCAGAGTGTGTTTTCATAATGCCAGAGCGTTGTGGCTCAGACCTGCCTTGCCGGAGTGCACATTTAGAATGCCAGAGCTCTTGTTTATACTGCCGGAGTGCGGTCCTCCATTGCCAGAGCGTTGTGGCTCCAGAGACTTCATTGTCGGAGCACGTCTTTACACTACCGGAGCGAGTTCTCATAATGCCGGAGCGTTTGCGGCTAAGACCTGGATTGCCGGAGCACACATTCCGAATGCCGAAGCGCACGTTTGTACTGCCGGAGCGCGTGTGAAAACATGAGAGAGAAGGCCGTGTGAAAACAAACAATGGTAGTTTAGTCTTATTTTATACTAATTTTGGATTGGGGGGTTATTTGCAAGGAAAGGTTATTTGGGGGAAACAAGTGAGAGAAACGGTTCGGGTGGGGGTAAGCTGCATAGATAGTCCATTTTAGGGTGTTTTTTGTAATTTTCCCTAAGTTTTATTGTAGGGGAAGCATAGAAAGCTTGCCTTTGGTTTTTAGCTTTTGTTATATGAAAACGGTCCCACCTCCTTTTAAAAAGATTTTTTTATTACTTCATGCCTTTCTCTTCTCATGTTTTTTGAAAAATGGTTTGATTGCACTATCAAAATAAGTAAAGCCTAATACCTCACCTAATGACTATCAAAAGTTGTAATTCAAGTATTGAAAAACCTTTACATCGATCATCTCTACTTGAAAATTATAATTGTGACAAAAAAGAAGATTTCAAACTCTAAAAAGTAATGTATATTTTAACAAATTATGTAGACCGTCAGACTTTCATTGAGCCTAGGCCTTATAGAAACTTCATCCGCCTTATAGAAACTTCAAGGCCCAACTCCAACCCATCAACAAGGCAACCGGTTCATGCAAACATTGTGATACCTCTATGCCTAAGCCTCATGCAAATATTGTGGCGCCCAACACCTTTTATAAATAAACGTTCGTGTCCCAACTTCCATTCCACATCTTCGATGTGGAAATTTTTTTGTAGGTAAAAAAATGACTCCTTCTTTTTTGCTACATTTGGGGAAAATATATCATTATTATCATTTTAGCTTTTTTCCTATTTAAATGGAGCAAACATATGCAATGACAAAATAATTTTATGAGATAGTTTTATTTTTTATTTTTTTGACAATATAAGATCGTTTTAAATTAGTAGGTGTATTACCTTACAGCGGGATTAGTTTTATCTAAAATTTTCTTTATCATCCACAATCAATTTAAAAGTAAAATGGGAGCTAAAAAATGCTCCAAATTAGGGACGGATTGTCAATCATTCATTTGAGGATAATTTATCCAAATCTTTCTTTGAGTTCTATTTGTACTACATTATTAAACCATAGTTAAAGGATTGGCACGTGTCGTAAGAATAAAAAAGTATCATATATCTAGAGTGAATGTAGGGCATAAGTTAAGGATGGACATGTGTCACACGAATAAAAAAAGGACCCTAAACTTAAGTCATTTGTAATGAAGAACCATGATCGCTTTTGAAAGTGTTGGAAATTAATGAGAAAGGCTTGAGAATTCTAAGCCTTAAGCTTGTTTTTTTTGTTTTGCTTTCGAGTTCAAGAGTTAAGATGAGAGGAGAAAAAAACATTTTCTAGAGAGAAAAAATACCCTTAGGAACCCAATGCTCCCTAGAACCCCAAAGTTCCAACTCCTTTAGGATTCCTAACTCTCAATACCATATGCCCTAGAACTCATAGCTTCCATCACCTTAGAACCCCTAGTTTCCAATCCTACTCCATACACCCTACACTCTACCTTAGCTAGCCTACACCCTACCCTACACTATACACCATAGAATCCCATGCACCATAGTATCCCACACACTTTAGTCATCCCATACCTTAGTCCCCACCATATACCTAGTTTCTATATACCATAGCTCAACCCAATCCACCTAAGCTAGACACCTAGACCCTTGGACCTTAACCTTGACCCAAGACTTAGACCTCTCTTTCTCTTATATTAATGCAAAAGGACTGACGAAGGTGCATCTAGGTTCAAGCCCATTCTAGGTCTGCTCTGTCCTCTCTCTTCTCTCTCTTCTCTTATTCTTTCTCTCTTTCTCTCTTCCTTCTCTTCCTCTTTCTCTCTCTTCTTTCTCTCCTTCTCTCTCTTTCTTCTTTTCTTTTTTCTCTCTCTTTCTTCTTTTCTTTTTTCTCTCTCTTCTCTCTTCTCTCTCTCTTTACACTCGAGGCGGGTCTAAGCCCTCACTCTCCCCCTCTCTTTCTTTGCCTCTCTTCTTCTCTCTCGCTCAAGCCCTGACCCACACCTAGGGCGGCCCAGCTTCCCTCCCTCTCTTTTTTTTCTCCCCTCTCTCTCCCTCTTCTCCTTCATCTACCCCTCTTTCTCCCATGTCTCCATCCACCCATCTCTCCTCTCTTCTCCATCCTCCACCTCTCTCCCTCTCATCTTCTACATTCATCCTCTCTCTCTCTCTAAGCTTCTCCATCTGCCTCTCTCTCCCTCTCACCTCCTCCATCTACCCTTCTCCTTTTCACTTCTCCATCTGCCCCTCATCTCTCTCATCTCATATGCCCCTTTCAACTCACATGCACCCCTATCCACCCTCATCTCTCTTTTACCCCTATCTGTCATCATCTCTCTCTCATCTCCTTGTGAGCTCGAACTTGTGCCTTAGGCGTGTCCATTCCATTCCCTCTCCATTCTCTACCTCCTCTACCCTCTTATCTCCCTTTAGAGTCTGAACCCGCACCATAGGCAGGTTCATCATCATCTAGCCCATTTTTTCTCGCCTTAAACATGTTGGTTATATATTCTTTCAAGGCTTTAAAACCAAGAGTTTTACTCTCAATTGGGGTTAGAGAGAGACTAAATCTGGGTATTTGACGCATTGAGGCTTATATTTAAATACCCCGAGTATTTGAGGCATTGAAAGTAAGCATTTTGAGAGTGTGAACTCTTAAGGAGGTGTGAGGGTTACCTCTCAGATTTTTATTAGAATGCCTCATAGTTGATGTGATAAGCCAGGGCTTGGAGAATCCAATCGAGAATAATAGAACTCGAGTATTTAAAATATTATTCGCCATGCATGGAATGGTCGGCTCATAAGAATCTTGTGATTGCATATATTTGATCACACTTGCTTTTATTGGTTCATGACTATTGATTGTGTTAATGGACTATATTGATTGAGTATGCTTATGGAGCATATAATGGTTTATGCTTGTGCATGATATGAAATTAAGAAAGTTAACTTAGTTGTTGACACTTGCTCCCTTGCTTGATAAGAGTATTGCTTTTATGGTAGAGAATGGATGTTTTAAATTATTTCATTGTGTATAAAAATGAGAGAGAGAATCGTTTATAAGGCCTCAAAAGGTCAAGTGGGAGAATATTGGTTATGTGGCTTTTCAATGCCTTAAAGCCAAACGTCTTACGCTCAGTGGGAGTTAGAGAGAGACTACATTTGAGTACTTGACGTACTGGGGGCCATATTCATATACCCCGAGTATTTGAGGCATTAAGAGTATGCGTTGAGTTTGTGAACTCTCGGGGAGGTGTAAGGGTTACATCTCAATCATGACTATATTGATTAGAATGTCTCATAATTGATGTGATAAGCTAAGGCTTAAATAATCCAATTGAGAATAATAGAACCTGAATATTTAAAAGAGTATTCGTCTTATATGGAATGGTCGACTCATGGGATATGAACCTGTATCCTGACACGATACCATTTCATGATATGTACACCCACAGTCATATGGGGAAGCCACTCTTCTATAGTATTATCCGACTTAGAAGAGCTAGTGCACATGTGCTTTGAGATGACCTTTGTATTTGAGTAGGAACATGTCCTACAAGGATGCACCAGTAGTTCATTGAACATCCGGGTACGGGAAGCTCTAGCTCAGCAACTTTGATGTGTCCAATTATATGTCATTGTCATAGACTATGGAGCATAGGTTCGTTTGGTCGGCTTGAAACATCATAGAAACATCATTCGGGTTAGTCCAATGGAAGACTCTGACTAGTGTTATAAGTCTAGAGATCTCATTTATCTTTGGCCCAAATTAATTTAAAATTGATGAGAAAATATTTTATATTGATGAGAAAATGTGAGATAATGTTGACAAATAATTTTGAGAATTTTTGGGATTTTTGACAAAAAATTCAGAATTTTTAAATCATCAAAAATGAGATTTTCAAATTTGTTTGACATAAATACCAAACAAAAACATCCTACGGGGATGCCATATGGATGCCAAGTGGTCATAGGGATGCTATGTGGTACCCCCACCTCCCACTCGTGGATGACATTATGCCGACATCATATCCATGTGGGGACATATTTGTTATTAGTTTTTTTGTTGGTATTATATTATAACCTGTTATCATGTTATTTAAAATGTTATATATTGCTATGACTGAAGTTTGATTTAAACCATTTGTTTTTTTTTGCTCACATGTATCATTTTTAGCATGTGTGAAGTCATGAGATTTTGAGAATTAATTTCATTTATATTATTATCCATATATGATTTTGTGGTATATAGATATATCTTATACGGCACCACCTTAAAGGCATGACCCATGTGAAAACTTTAGTGTTATTGAAATCTTATTGGTGGTGTCATAAGATATTTTATTCACATATGTGGATGTCTCATATTACCTTTATGTCCATGTCCTTGTCTTTTATTGACTCTCACAAATTATTAAAAAATCATGGGCAAAAGTGTAAATATAAATTTGAACTTAATGGAAAATAAAACATGGAGTTAAGGTCTTTAAGGTAAAATGATTATAAACCTAGGTTTTAAGGACTGAAGGGTGTCAAAAGCTTATTAATTGATCTTGGTGAAAAGATATAGATGAGTAATTTGGACAGTGTTCACAAAATCGAACCAAAACGGTTAACTAAACATGGGGCCAGAAGCAGTTTAACCGACCTAACTGGTAACCAGCCGATTCAACCGTTTTAATTGGGCAAGTCCCAGGCGGCCAAAGAATTGTTGAAAAAAATAAAAAATATGCGAAAAAAAAATCTACTAAAATATGAAAAGCATATAAAGAATGATTAAAATAAAGCACAATCAAATGAAGTTGAAAATTAATGAAAAATGGATTTTAAAGTTGAGTATTAATCACCAAAATAATATTTAAGATTTACCATTATCTAAAAAATATTAAAAATGTATTACAAATTAAATCCTTATTTTTGGGATTTTATAGACATTTTTTTTTAATTTTTATTTTTAAGATACCGATCGATCATCAAACCGCCCGAAACCAAAACCGACAAGGGCCGATTCCGATTTAACCAGGTAGTTGCCAGCTAGATCGGGCAGTTTTTCAAACAATGGGCTTGGATAAAAGCCTCTCATGTGCCATTGATCTAAGGAATCACTGATCAATATCAAATCTATCTTTATGATCTAAGTATAAAATTAACTTATGGGATCAATTATAACCCTAACTTGAGTATTCACTTCAAAGAGAAAGAGAGAGATAGAGAGTCCCCTTGACAAAAACGTGGCCACCCATAAAACTATCTTACTCATTGAGCTTTCATTTGAAACTCTTGCATGGAGTAGTCCCTTATAAATGTGATCAAACCTACTATTGTTTCACTAAGGTATTGATTTTTCTTCTTATATTTCAATTTATACATCATTTCTATGATCAAAACTTGCTGTAATTTTAAATTTATAGTAGCTTTTTTCATCTTTTGGTCATGAAAACTTGATATTTGAATAGTCTCAAAGCAACAATGTAGTCCATACACATAATATGTGTAGACTAACTTCCTTACACCATGATCTTGAATAGTTTCGCCTTGATTTTCTTGATCTTATTTTTTTGGAATGTTACTGACGATATACAATTGGTGAGAGGTTTATTTCATCATATTTGAGCATATGAAGTAATTCATTTAGTTCATTTTTTGAATGTTGAAAAGTATGTGCGGTCCCTTATGGACCATGTGGTGTAGTTTCGTCATAACTGCCTTATTTTGTATAGTATCTCTTTCAAACGTTGAAGGGATCTTTTGATACTTGTCACTCGCATGATTTGATCCCTATTAAGTGAAATAAAAGTGATCTTTTACTTATCATTGGATTGATCTCCTTGAGTTATTATTATCACCCGTGCTTTAGATAATGAGATAAAATTAATTTCTCAAAAGGCCCTTTCGTGGCCCGGGCTCAAAGGGTTCGAACGATGGCTTCCCCCATGTATGTTCACATGTTAATTTAATGTATATACATTTATTAAGTAATTCATGATTGGTTAAATTGAGTATGTTACGTGAATATTGAGATTGTTCTTTAATCTTGCTGTATGAGCTTTAATGTTATGCTTTATTGTTTATGTGAATGGAAATATCATTGGATTATTATGATTAACATTATGATGTGTATAAGACATTGTGATAGATGATGGGGATGAAAAATGAAGATGGAATTATCTTATAATTTTGATATAATGAGGAATTGCGAGTGCAAGTCATGTAATATTTTGTAAATATATACATTGTGAGTATTTGACTATTGTATTGAGTTTAATTGTATTTTTGAGTAAGGGATTTGTAAAGGACCTATTATTTTTTATTATTCAAATATATATTAACCATGTTTGTAGGCTGGAATGTGTGTATTATGGTTTTGTATGCAGATATTCATGCATTTAAACCCATAAGTTTTAATACAATGGAAATTTTTTTAAAGATTGCATTTCTAACCCATTGGTCTTATACCACTAGCAAAACACTATCTTCTCTCTCTAAGTCATACTTCAACTTCTTATTTATTTTACTTCGTTTTTACTTCTTCATTCTTTTATTTCTCTCTTTACTCATCACTTCTTTCACCTCTTGAGCACTCAATTTGGGGTTGTCCTGAGATAGTGCCCTAGGGTTTTAACTCTCAGATTGCCACTCTAACCATCAGCTTGTACAGTGAAGTTGGGTCATAAGAGACATTGATTCTCTTACACTCGGTTACTCGGGTTGGGGTCGTCCTAAGTTATTTCTTTAGAGTTCTAACCCTTTCACTACTCTAACCACTGAGTCACACAGTAATCGGGTTGTGAGTGTTTTTCTTCTCTCTCTCTCTCTCTCTCTCTCTCACACACACACACACACACACCTCTTCTAACCATTGATCTCTTTTGGAAGCTCTTTGGTTTAGTGACATAGTTATATGCCCAATCTTGTAACTCCACTTTCGAAATCCTCCGGGTACCAAGGCTTTGAGCCTAATTGTTTTTCCTTGTCTCCAGTAATTCCTCGTAGGAGAGATTATATTGGGAGGCTGCCCAATTTTCTTTGGGTCGTCTCTTCACTTCTTTTATCTTCTTCACTTTCTTCTTCTTCTCACTTCTAAAAACCAAGTTTTCACCAACTCATTCTTGTCCTCTTCTTTCTTCTCTCTCTTACTACTGTACCCCGAAAACTAGAGCCATTTACCTATAAGAAGCACATCAAAGAGGAGTACATCATATTTGGATTTCATTAACAGCCTTTCAACAAGAGTTGAGGTGAGGTATTGGGTTTAAAGAGGGGGCCAAATTCAAATCGCGCTGATGGACAGCCGGAGGGCTTTCGTTCATTGATCTAATAGGGCAATAGCCTGAGCTTATCCTATGAACTCAAACTGTGGTGAGGTAGGTACTCGAATCCATCTCTGCATCATTTTAAAAATCATCTCATAATGGGGCATACATATCCGCATGTGACACATGAGCCGCACACACGCTCGTGAGGTCAAGCGGTTGTTCAAGAGGGGCTCAATCGAACTGGGGTCCTCGAGGGAGCACGAGCGAGGTAGATTCAAGCTTGACCAACACTATGGTTGTTACAAGAAAGTACATTGAGAAAGTGCTCGAAAGATTCAACATGAACAATGCAACACTTATCGATTCCTCACTTGGAAGTCATTTCAAGTTAAGTGCCAAGCAGAGCCTTTCAAACAAGAATGAGAAGGAAGAAATGCATAAAGTTCCCTACGCGTCAGCTATAAGAAGTTTAATGTACATCATGGTGTGCACGAGGCCAGATATCGCATACACAGTTGGTGTAGTGAGTAAATTTATCGATAATCCTATCAAAGAACACTGGGCAGCAGTCAAGTGGATACTTAGATATCTCAGAGGAACATCCAAAGTATGTTTGTGCTTTGGGGGAGGTAAACCTATGTTGCAAGGGTACACATATGCTGACATTGCTGGAGTTGTGGACTTCAGGAAGTCAATCTCAAGATATCTGTTTACTTTTGTAGAGGGAGATGTTTCATGATAGTTCAAACTGCAGAAGTGTGTGGTTCTATCGACCACATAGGCAGAGTACATTGCAGTTACTAAAGCTTGCAAGGAGATGATATGGATGAAGAGATTCCTCTAGGAGCTGAGCTTGAAACATGACAAGTACATCGTCCATTGTGACAGTCAAAGTGTTATTCACTTGAGCAAGAATGCGAGCTTCAATTCTAGAATGAAACACATTAATGTGTTTTATCATTGGATTTAGGATGTTCTAGATAATAAGTTACTGAAGTTAGAAAAGATCTATACCGGCAAAAATACATCAAATATGACGACCAAGACCTTAGCCAGAGATAAGCAAAAGCTATGCAAATGCATGGCAAGCATGGGTACCTTGTAGCACCTGATTGATCTGCAAAGGATAACTTCCCCTTGAGATTGGAGGGGGAGATTGTTGGGTGTCCCGTCCTATGGTGGGAAGGGCACTGATTGGAAATTTTTTTAGTTAAAGGAGCAGTTTGGGAAAGTTGAAAAAGGGTGAGATATTCCTCCTATCTCTTTCTAAAAGAAGGTAGAAATGGACCATCTTTTAGAAGGTTATGTGATACACTTTCCCAATATAGTTTTTATTCCATTGGTTCATATAAAAAAGGAAAAAAAAGTGGGAGAGCTTTGTCGTGAGCATTGATTTTTCTTGATGTATTCGAAAAAATACAAGGAGCTTTCTTTTGCATAGAAGAAGAAGAGAGAAAGAGAAAACATTTTCTTTTAGAAAGAAAGCCTCTATAAAAGAAAATAATCCTCTGAGAGAGAAAAACCTAAAAAAGAGATAACCTAAAGAGAGAAAGTCTCTTGAAGAAAGTAGAAAGTCCAAG
The DNA here is from genome assembly GCF_054954075.1 of Amborella trichopoda. Classification (NCBI taxonomy): domain Eukaryota; kingdom Viridiplantae; phylum Streptophyta; class Magnoliopsida; order Amborellales; family Amborellaceae; genus Amborella; species Amborella trichopoda. The sequence continues at coordinate 41,794,507 of NC_142345.1, read as the reverse complement.
AAAACTTGTTTCGAATACCATGGTAACCTTTGAGTTAATAGTGGATTTGATCTTTTCTCCCGTAAATGTAGCTTGAAAAGATGAGCCGCACACACGCTCGTGAGGTCAAGCGGTTGTTCAAGAGGGGCTCAATCGAACTGGGGTCCTCGAGGGAGCACGAGCGAGGTAGATTCAAGCTTGACCAACACTATGGTTGTTACAAGAAAGTACATTGAGAAAGTGCTCGAAAGATTCAACATGAACAATGCAACACTTATCGATTCCTCACTTGGAAGTCATTTCAAGTTAAGTGCCAAGCAGAGCCTTTCAAACAAGAATGAGAAGGAAGAAATGCATAAAGTTCCCTACGCGTCAGCTATAAGAAGTTTAATGTACATCATGGTGTGCACGAGGCCAGATATCGCATACACAGTTGGTGTAGTGAGTAAATTTATCGATAATCCTATCAAAGAACACTGGGCAGCAGTCAAGTGGATACTTAGATATCTCAGAGGAACATCCAAAGTATGTTTGTGCTTTGGGGGAGGTAAACCTATGTTGCAAGGGTACACATATGCTGACATTGCTGGAGTTGTGGACTTCAGGAAGTCAATCTCAAGATATCTGTTTACTTTTGTAGAGGGAGATGTTTCATGATAGTTCAAACTGCAGAAGTGTGTGGTTCTATCGACCACATAGGCAGAGTACATTGCAGTTACTAAAGCTTGCAAGGAGATGATATGGATGAAGAGATTCCTCTAGGAGCTGAGCTTGAAACATGACAAGTACATCGTCCATTGTGACAGTCAAAGTGTTATTCACTTGAGCAAGAATGCGAGCTTCAATTCTAGAATGAAACACATTAATGTGTTTTATCATTGGATTTAGGATGTTCTAGATAATAAGTTACTGAAGTTAGAAAAGATCTATACCGGCAAAAATACATCAAATATGACGACCAAGACCTTAGCCAGAGATAAGCAAAAGCTATGCAAATGCATGGCAAGCATGGGTACCTTGTAGCACCTGATTGATCTGCAAAGGATAACTTCCCCTTGAGATTGGAGGGGGAGATTGTTGGGTGTCCCGTCCTATGGTGGGAAGGGCACTGATTGGAAATTTTTTTAGTTAAAGGAGCAGTTTGGGAAAGTTGAAAAAGGGTGAGATATTCCTCCTATCTCTTTCTAAAAGAAGGTAGAAATGGACCATCTTTTAGGAGGTTATGTGATACACTTTCCCAATATAGTTTTTATTCCATTGGTTCATATAAAAAAGGAAAAAAAAGTGGGAGAGCTTTGTCGTGAGCATTGATTTTTCTTGATGTATTCGAAAAAATACAAGGAGCTTTCTTTTGCATAGAAGAAGAAGAGAGAAAGAGAAAACATTTTCTTTTAGAAAGAAAGCCTCTATAAAAGAAAATAATCCTCTGAGAGAGAAAAACCTAAAAAAGAGATAACCTAAAGAGAGAAAGTCTCTTGAAGAAAGTAGAAAGTCCAAGAAAACTTGTTTCGAATACCATGGTAACCTTTGAGTTAATAGTGGATTTGATCTTTTCTCCCGTAAATGTAGCTTGAAAAGATGAGCCGCACACACGCTCGTGAGGTCAAGCGGTTGTTCAAGAGGGGCTCAATCGAACTGGGGTCCTCGAGGGAGCACGAGCGAGGTAGATTCAAGCTTGACCAACACTATGGTTGTTACAAGAAAGTACATTGAGAAAGTGCTCGAAAGATTCAACATGAACAATGCAACACTTATCGATTCCTCACTTGGAAGTCATTTCAAGTTAAGTGCCAAGCAGAGCCTTTCAAACAAGAATGAGAAGGAAGAAATGCATAAAGTTCCCTACGCGTCAGCTATAAGAAGTTTAATGTACATCATGGTGTGCACGAGGCCAGATATCGCATACACAGTTGGTGTAGTGAGTAAATTTATCGATAATCCTATCAAAGAACACTGGGCAGCAGTCAAGTGGATACTTAGATATCTCAGAGGAACATCCAAAGTATGTTTGTGCTTTGGGGGAGGTAAACCTATGTTGCAAGGGTACACATATGCTGACATTGCTGGAGTTGTGGACTTCAGGAAGTCAATCTCAAGATATCTGTTTACTTTTGTAGAGGGAGATGTTTCATGATAGTTCAAACTGCAGAAGTGTGTGGTTCTATCGACCACATAGGCAGAGTACATTGCAGTTACTAAAGCTTGCAAGGAGATGATATGGATGAAGAGATTCCTCTAGGAGCTGAGCTTGAAACATGACAAGTACATCGTCCATTGTGACAGTCAAAGTGTTATTCACTTGAGCAAGAATGCGAGCTTCAATTCTAGAATGAAACACATTAATGTGTTTTATCATTGGATTTAGGATGTTCTAGATAATAAGTTACTGAAGTTAGAAAAGATCTATACCGGCAAAAATACATCAAATATGACGACCAAGACCTTAGCCAGAGATAAGCAAAAGCTATGCAAATGCATGGCAAGCATGGGTACCTTGTAGCACCTGATTGATCTGCAAAGGATAACTTCCCCTTGAGATTGGAGGGGGAGATTGTTGGGTGTCCCGTCCTATGGTGGGAAGGGCACTGATTGGAAATTTTTTTAGTTAAAGGAGCAGTTTGGGAAAGTTGAAAAAGGGTGAGATATTCCTCCTATCTCTTTCTAAAAGAAGGTAGAAATGGACCATCTTTTAGGAGGTTATGTGATACACTTTCCCAATATAGTTTTTATTCCATTGGTTCATATAAAAAAGGAAAAAAAAGTGGGAGAGCTTTGTCGTGAGCATTGATTTTTCTTGATGTATTCGAAAAAATACAAGGAGCTTTCTTTTGCATAGAAGAAGAAGAGAGAAAGAGAAAACATTTTCTTTTAGAAAGAAAGCCTCTATAAAAGAAAATAATCCTCTGAGAGAGAAAAACCTAAAAAAGAGATAACCTAAAGAGAGAAAGTCTCTTGAAGAAAGTAGAAAGTCCAAGAAAACTTGTTTCGAATACCATGGTAACCTTTGAGTTAATAGTGGATTTGATCTTTTCTCCCGTAAATGTAGCTTGAAAAGATGAACCACATAAATCTCGGTGCCAATGAATTATTTATTTCTTATTTGTTTCATTTGCATGATTTCTAACTCAACACACACATCGGTCTTTGGCATAATTTTTGTGTCCCATATATTTTTGTTTTGCTACTCGCATCCGCATTCATGCAAAAAGGGTCTAATTAGATTGGATGAGCCCAATATCCTCCGTATCCTAAAATAGATCCGTTGTTACTCACACTACCATGAAAGTTCAATTTGACCCCATTACAACAATGGCCGTTCCAAACCGCACCTTTCTAACCTTATGTTTAAAGTAAATCTCGCAAATTTGTTTGGAAATGTCTTTGGGGATATCCTTAAACCCCATAGTCGTCTGCACCCGTTGGATGGTTAATCTCAAAACAGCCAGCCTCTTATCTTAAAAACTTATGCCACATATGATTACAGAAGTACTTTTCCATTTTGAAATTGTTCTATGATCAGAAAGAAGGTAAATTTAATTTCTTGCCTTCTTTTCGCATCAAATTTTCATTAAGGTTTTAAGGTTCTTAGCTCAATGGTGAAGGCATCAGAGGCCGCACCACAATGTTCAAGTTCTGAGTGACTTCCTTGGCTAACTTATTGAGTACTGACTGAATTTAATGCAAGTAACCGTGAGATCATGTGATAATAATGATGATGATGATGATGAAATGATTGCGAGTCCGTGTTGCATGTAAAGGCTTCACCTACAAAATGGATGTCAGTAATTTGTGTAAGGCCAATATCTCAATAATCTCAGTAATCAAGTCAGTTCTAAGGGAAATTTATATAAATAGCTCCCTATGCATCCTTTTCATGAACAAGCTTCCAAGATTGGCACCCAATGCCAAAATTTATGGCCTAAAATTATCATTTCACCCTATGCCATTCTTTTTATGAAGTATGAACGAGTGTTGCAGTTTTTTTTACGGCCCTAATATGAGAGGGGAACATGTCTGTATCTCCCTCCCTAATCTCATTTTATACATGTTTTCCCTCACAGCCGTCACATCTAGATCCAGCTAAGATCTTCTACTAATGGTGAATCTTGGGTCTTGTTTGAATAATCATTTTCCATCACATTTTGTAGGTACAATTATTTTCATCACTTTCAAGGGTACATATCAATGTTTTAAATTTTCATCACTTTCAAGGGTACATATCAATGTTTTTGGATTGGCCCTCCACCTTACCTAGCCAAATTGGCGCTTGTAATACAGATGGGTTAATTCTTTAAACAAACAAATAAATATTAAACATAAAAGTATTAACAAGGGAATTTTATTAAACGATTCATAAGAGATGAGCTATTTAATATTCTATCAAATTGTAACTATTCCAACTCAAGAAAATATGGGTTTTTATAAGTATTTTTGAAATTAAATGAAATGATACGGATAAGTTATTAAATTTCATCTCTCATAGGTAATTTATAAACTTCCCTATTAAAATTACATCAAGTGGAACAGCCTCATTTTTGGATTCTACTGATATTGTCACTCAGGGTTCTAATAGAACTGGACAATTCCCACTAAGTTTGACCCATTTCTAATGGAAAATTGCTTCATGCTATGAGGATCGCATTTCTACATTTGCCGTCCCCGAAGTATAAAGCATCTATCTTAAAGGTGGATCTATCTAAAAACAATTGTAACTAACGGTTCAAATACTTTATTAATTATTATTTATAATTTTTAAATTTTATTTATTTTTCATATTCATGATCTCTATGTTAGAGATTACATGTCCTTAAAAATTAAGTCAAAAAATCCATCGTTTTTAAGAGGTGACTCATTTCTAGATAGACCAGTAGACATCATGTCCATTTCTAATTCCGTCGAAGTGTGTCACTCACCAGATCCAATCCAGATTCTCTTAACTAAATCCACAAATTTTCAGACATTGGTACAAATCATTCCTAAGATGTTTCATCTTTTTTTGGAAATTTGATTTGACAGTAAGTCATCTTTCAGGGGGTCTACTCGATCGCTTGCTTGACTGGCAAGAGATGATAAGTACGTGAGAGGACATTGAAGAACCTGTTTTCCCATTCTGTCATGTGTTTCCCTTCCTTTTCTGTATGCTTTTGGGACCACCCTGGCACATGATCGTAACGCAAATACATAAGGGTGAGGTTTATATAGAACTGAGGCTTTGAACGATCAACCACCTACAAATAGTATCAAAAAATGTGGTTTCAATACTGAAAATCTTTGTAATAGCTTTAAAATATATTTTTATTTTTAATTATGAAATTTAGAGCTTCAAAAACAGTGTTGATTGAGAAGATCTATGAAAACTTGAAAGCCTTGAAAATTGAGGGTCAAAAATTGCGTTACAAGATGCACGATTTCCAAAACTTGAAATCTATTTTTTTATGTACATGAATCTTGATATTGAGATGATTAATTTGAGGATATTTGGGCATCAAAACAACCTCTTCTAATAAATTTTTTGAATTGGGCTCTAATTTGATTGTTTAGACCTGTGCTCTATATAAACTTTTCCCATTACATAATGTCCTAGAAATCATTGCAAAATTATTTCATGGGGGCAGCATTGCATTTCTACAATACGAGGTCCAGAGGCATAAAGCAAAGATGGACACATATAGGTGGTCCATCTAAATACCATTGCAACTAACAGGCAAAATGTTTTCTTGATATAAATATTTTTTTTTTTTTTTTTTTCTTTCATAATCATGATCTCCATGTTAAAGATTATATATTCTCTAAAAATCAAGATCAAATTATATTTATTGACAGACCTGCTTTCCTACAATATGCGAGCTGGCCGCATGAAAACCGCATCCGAAATTATTTTCCTATGTCCAAACAAAAAAGGACACAGTTTCTATGAGTCAATGGACTCACATGTAGAAATGCAGGCCCCTTAATAATTAAGTTTTGACATAGAATGTGATCTTACCGTCTAGGGAATATATAGCCTTTAACATGGGGATTATTAATCTGTAAAAATAAATAAATTTTAAAAACTAGAAATGATGTTTTTTGGAGAAAATGTTTGAACAGTTGATTTTACTTTTTTTTTTGGAGGAGTATTATTTATGGGACCCGTTTTGGTGGATGGTGTAGATCTCCAAGCTCGCATAGTAATAGGTGCAGGATTGGATGCACCAAACAATTTTCCCTAAGAAAAATTCTTCAAGGCAGATGTGAATTGCACCAATGTTTTGAGCTTCATTTAGTTTGTCCTTTTTTTTGTTTGTTTTCTTCTGTCTCTCTATCTCTCGAAAATACTTATGTTTAGAATGAGCAAAGATGACTTGAAATAAACGCATTCTTTTTAAGATATAGTTTAAGTATATTGAGAAAAGGCTCTGGTGATGATGATGTGCTTAAGTTTGTTTTGACAGTTGTGAGCATGGCCACATAAATCTGTTTCCTTTTCTTATTACAATACACAGGTTTTTCCTTGTTGTTTTCTTTCCATGGCCAAATGGTGACTTAGGTATGTTCATTTTTATTTGATACCTATTTAATAAAGAAAAAATTGATTTGGAGCTCAAAATTTTTTTAAATTTATTCTCAAGATCAGTTGAACAGAATGACAGAACATGATACTTGTAGCCAACCTCTAAATAATTAGGAAAAGGCTCTGATGATAATTAAATGATCAATCGAGATACTTCAAAAAAATCAGTCCATAAGAACCCCAAGTTTTGCCTGTAGCTGCCAAATGTACAATTTGATCCCGCAGGACCACCATACACTCACTTATTTCTCATCCTTTGATGGACCCCATGTGCAGGCATGGACCTCCCAATTTACAAACGCCCCTAGCATGTTTCGCATGCAATGTAGGTTCCTTGCGTTTGTACAACCCAAATCGTCCTTGCATTCACGTGCGTTTTTTTGTAGGCCAGCGGGTGCTCAAAACCTTGTACTTTGTCAAAAGAAAAAGCTACGTCCCCTTTCAATGAATTGGACTGATTCATAAGAACTTTTGAGTACTATTATGTGACTTTATATCACATACCACAGCATTCATTGATTCATACGAACTTTGACTACGTATATATCACGTACCACAGCATATGAGTGCAAAGTCCAATAAATAACTAAGGGCAATAATTCCATGCAACTTGTATAGTAATACGATGCAACAACATTAACAAACCATCTTATGGCCATTTGTTTGATTCAAATTTTGAAATATATATTTTTTTTATTTTAATAAACAATCACAAAAAAAAAGAAAAAATTGAAAACACAATCTAAAAAGTATTTTTTTAGTCCAATTAACATAGGCCGTTCATTTTGGTGAGATGCTTAGATCTAGGCCTTAGAAGGATTTTTTCATTTTCAATTTTTTTTGGATGGTTTTATTATCATTAGATGAACAATATTAAAAAAAAAAAAAAAAATGATTTTGAGTTTATAAAGGTTAAGATCTTGAAATTCACAAAATGAATGGTCTAGATTCGTTTTTGGAGGAGACTCATTTTGACCATATCTAGGGATCGAATTAAACTTTTTTGTGGGAGGGGGGGATTGATTATTGAGATGAAGAAAGTCTGTGTGCAAAATTTGGAGTCATACAAATATTACAAGCATAGTTTTCTAAAAGTGTCGTTGCATTATACTATAATACAACCGTTGCATTGGATCATTGCTCAATAACTAATGCTTTCATGTGATTATTGAGGTCCCCATTGTTACTTTTTTGTTTTTTTTTTTTTCAACATAGGTCCCCATCGCTACTGTGGTCATCTTGCAACTTTGGTTGTGTTTATTCAGTGTACAATAATAGATGGTAACTAACACATGGAATGTGTAGACATATATAGAAACCAGAGATTGAGGTTCCTATCTTGTATATTACAAAGTATTAAAGTTTCTTATATTGAGTTTATTATTTGTTGGGATTACTATATGTAGTAGGATTTGTTTATTAGAAGGCAATATTTGTAACTTTATAAACATCTTATAAGTTACAGTAATCCCTATGAATGAAATATTGGTTTACCCTTTGTAGATATAGACGCTATAGTAAAATCATGTACATGTTGTGTTGGTCTATTTTCCTGTCTTCTCTTCTTTATTTCTCTAATTGCAACTTCAACATGGTATCAGAGCAGGCTGATCTATCACTAATGATCCATTGATGGCCGAAGCTATGTTGCTCTTGCTCCCCAAGCAGCTGTTGAGGCATACCTAGTTGAGCCCTTTGAAGCTACGTTTTTGCTCCTTCTCTCTAAGCTAGGTTTTTTTGTCGTTGTAAACTATTTGCATACAATAAGGTCATTGCAACCCCTTTGCATACCCAAAAGCCCAAACTGTTTGCAACGCTATTTGCTAATGGTTTGGAACATGTTGCTTTTTCAAGATCCTCTTCTTAAAGAAACTAAAAGGTCTTGGAGTACGGACTTGAGTGGGTTCCTTGCTTTTTCATTGTTTGCCTTGGTGACTTTGTGAAGAAGATTGTTGGGTACAATTTGTGGTGCGGGTTCAACCAAGGTCGACATTGTGAAGCAATTTGCAAACAGCAAGTGACCTCAACATCCAGACCCTTTGGCTTGCAACAATAAGTTGTATTCATATTGGCAATTTCTAGAGAGAGAAATTGTAATTCTCATTGGGATCTTCGGTTGGTTTTGATTGAGATGTCTTCTATTCTATAATTGCCCTTCTATCAATTATGCCAGTCTTATGGTTCTTGTTATCTCTTTGTAATGGGAAATTCAGAAAATAACTCCAACATGAAACTTGTTATTGTTCTTTTGAATGGACTTAATTATCTTGCTTGATCAAAAACTTTTTCTCGTTCTTTTTTGGGAAAATCTTGAGGTAGAGGCCCTAACAATTATCGTGATGCTGGAAGGAATCGTAGTAATAGTTAGGTTCAAACGGCAACTATTCAAACTCATCATTATAACTGTGATCATTATGAGCAACTAAGTAACAACATTGGTTCTTCCTCTACACAGGATCTTCTTCTTCATTATCTGACACCAATAACCCTTATGCTTCTATGTTCTTCTGTGACACTTTTTTTTGGATAATAGACATAGGGGCTTCAGATCATATAACTGGTATCTTATAGTATCTATCTAACCTAAAAAATAATAAAAATATGAACTCTGTTTCTATTGCTAATGGTTCATTGATTCCTGTCTATGTTGTTGGTAAGACTAATTTCTTCTCAAAGTCTCATAACTTTGAAGTTCTATTTATGCCATCATTTTCCTCTAACTTGATGTCTGTTAATAAAATTACTCAGAACATGAATTGTAATGTTTTTTTTTTTTTTCCAACTCTGTGACTTTCTAAGATCGAGCCACGAGACGATTGGTGAAGGAAGATTGTCTCATGGGCTATATTTATTTAATCTGGAGAATAAGATTTTAGTTGTCAGTCAAGATAATTTCGATATTAATAAATTGTAGCATTGGAGATTTGGACACTCTCAGATAAAGAATTAAAAATTTTAATGACATCTCTATCTTTAAACTATTATTCTTGTGAAGTCTGTAAATTTCGTAAAACAGACAAGACTTCATTTTTAGTCTTCAATGCATGTTTCCAAAGAACCATTTTATTTGATACATTCTGATGTGTGGGGACTATCCCCAGATGATTCTTATGTCGGCTTTAAATATTTTGTTACTTTTATTAATGATTAGTCTGATACTACTTAGGTATATTTATTGAAATAAAAAACATAAGTTTTTCTTTATTCAAAGAATTTTCCAAACTGATTTGCACTCAATACAATGGCAATATTAGAATTCTATGGACTGATAATGGCACAAAGTATGTGAAAAAAGATTTTTCTGAGCATTTATTGAATCTTGGTATTATACGTCACACATTGTGTGTTGAAACACCTTAGCATAATAGAGTTGCTGAAAGGAAAAATAGACACATTTTGGAAGCCACAAGGTTTTTAATATTTCAGATGCATGTTTCAAAAATTTATTGGTTTGAAGCTATTTTAACTGCTTGCTACTTGATTAATAGACTTCCAAGTAAAATTCTTAATGATAAATCTCCCATTGAAATTTCGAAACATAAAAAAATTGATTAATCTCATTTGCGAGTATTTGGATGCGTGTCGTATGTTAACGTGGTTGGGTACAATTGAGATAAACTTGATAAACGTTCCAATAGATGTATTTTTCTTGGATACTTATCTACTAAAAAGGGATGTAAAAGTTATGATCACACTACCAGAAAAATGAATATTTTCATAAATATTCAATTTGTTGAAATAGAGTCATATTTCCATGACCCATTTGAGAGTAGTTTAGAAAATAGGACTCACGGGGAGTGTTCAAGAGGTCGTTTGCTCTTGCCTCATATTAGTACTAGTGATGCGTTCAATACCCTCGTAATAAATCATGATGATCTAGACAAAGTTGAAGAAAGTCATGATGATCAATCCAAAGTTGAATATACCTCTGAAACTCATCAAACTGGTTTAAAAGAAGAAGGCTTTGTAGTGGCCCCACTTGATCCCCCCTTACGCAGGCCTTCTCATATCTCTCAATCTTCCTCTAGACTTCTAGATTTTTATATTTATTATGCAGTTTTTCATCCTATTCAAAATCATATTTCATATGAAAATATCTCTCTTGACTATTTTACTTTCTTAAGTTCTATTTCTAATAATTCTGAGACAACTAATTTTCAAGATGCCATTTCTCAAATTGTGTAGAAGAAGATACGAAAAAGGAACTTCAAGCACTTGATAAGAACTATACTTGGGACATTGTCAAGTTACCTAAAGGAAAGAAATCAATTGGTTCTAGATGGGTTTTTAAAATCAAACATAATAGTCATAGGTCTGTTGAGAGACATAAGGCCAAGTTGGTTGCCAAATTATGTATCCAAACTTATGAAGTCGACTATAAAGAGACTTTTGCACCAGTTACCAAGATGAATAATGTTCGTATCTTTTTGTCTATTGCAGTTAATTGTGAGTGGTCTTTGCATAAGATGGATGTTAAAAATGCCTTCTTACATGGTGACATTGAAGAAAAAGTCTGTATAGGACTTCCTCCATGTCTTTCTAAAGAAAATGATAAAGGTCTTGTATGAAAATTAAAGAAATATTTGTATGGACTTAAACAATTACCTCGCGTATAGTATACCAAACTCAGTTCAACCTTGACAAGTGTCAGGTTTCTTAAAGTTCAGCTAATTCTTTGATGTTCACAAAAATGAGAACTTCAGGTACAACAATTGTACTTATGTTGACGATATTATTATTATAAGTAAAGATAAAGAAAACATCATGAAGCTTAAAAATTATCCTCATAAGAAATTTAACATCAAGGATCTTGGTCAACTAAATTATTTTCTCGATATTGAAGTAGCATATTTAAAAAAGGGACTATTCCTTTCTTAAAGGAAATATGTATTAAATCTGTTAAAAGAAACTGAGAAACTGAGAGTCAAACTCGTTGACACTCTTGTTGATATTAATTACAAGTTTAATTCAACAAATGGAAATCATCTTGAAGGTGTAAGCCATTTTCAGAGACTTGTAGGAAAATTGATTTATTTTGACTGTGATATGCAGTTAGTCTTGTGAGTCAATTTATGTATACTCCTAGAGCATGTTATGTAGATGTTGAAAACGAAATATAATCCACGAGACGAGAGAAGAAAACCAATACAAAAGAAAGAGACAATCAACCGCAACGTGCTTACATCTACGGGAGATAAGAGTTTCTTTATTGATAATGGAGAATAGGGTTACAATAGCTATCTTCCTCACACATCTTTATTCTCTCTGATTATAAAGCAACCTTAACCCTAAAAAAAACCCCCCATCGCAACAATATATATCAAGTTCCAGATAGATTGTACAAATTATCAAAATACCCTTATACGGATATATATCGAATCTCATGTATGAATAGATCCGAAATTTTTCTTTGGGGCGTACCACCCAGAAACCCTCTCAGGGGCCAAGTCAACCAAGTCTCCCAAAACCTGACACTCCTCCGAGCCTCAAGCCCTTTGGCCCTCCGAAGTTGTTCTTTTGACTCTACCTTGACAAATCTATTTCGTCATAATACAAGACATCAATCCTCAACAGTAGAAGTAGTCAATAGGATTATCAAATATCTTAAGTTGTCACCTGACAGATGTGTTTGATTGAAACTGAATGTTCACACTAATATTATTGGTTATTCTGATGTTGACTGAGCAGGTAGTCCAATTAATAAGAGGTCCACTACGGGCTATTGTACATTGGATGGCAGATACTTAGTTACTTGAAAAAATAAGAAACAAAATGTAGTTGCTCGATCCAGTATAGATGCCGAATATAGAGCTATGGCTTCAACTACAAGTAAATTGATATAGCTAAGTAGCTAAAATACTTACTTTGATATATAGGGTTCCCAACGGTCAATCCAATGGAGATATTTTGTGATAATCGAGCAGCTATGCATATAACCTCTAATATAGTTTTTCATGAAAAAACCAAACACATAGAAGTTGATTGTTACTTTATGATAGACCAACTAGCAGACATGTTTACCCAAGCTATTGCAAAGACAAAGTTCAATCAGATATTGTCCAAGTTGGGCTCTATTGATATGTACGCATCAACTTAGAGGGGAGTGTAGACAGTTATAAAGTCCAAATATTGAGTTTTCTATCTTGTATATTGCAAGATATCAAATCTTCCTATATTGAGTTTCCTATTTTGTGGGATTACTATTGTAATAAGATTTGTTTCTTAAAAGGTAAGAGTTGTCACTCTATAAATCTCTTATAAACCAAAGTAATCTTTATGAATGAAATATTAGTTTACCCTCCGTGGATATATGCACCATTGCCAAACCACGTACATGTTGTATTGGTCTATTTTCCTTTCTTATCGTCTATTTTTCTCTAATTGCAACTTCATCAGAATGCATGACAACTTGGAAAATGGATGGTAACTTGGGCAAACAAGGATAGAATGATAGAGATTGAGAAGCAGGGATATCATCATAGCATTTTCACAATTAATTGGCATCAGTTCAATTAATTTAAATTAAATTTATTATTATTTATTCACAATAATTTTTGTCAAGTCTCTAGTAACTCAAAAATATTATGTTAAAATTCGGAGTTAAAATTTTAAAAAATAAGTAAAAATTCTTTAAAAACTAATTTTAGGTTTTAAAAAAATTATATGTATTGCATTATAGTTTAAAGTTATTTTTATTGAAAATACATCAATACTGAGAGCTTGTCTCATGTTTGAGTGTTTGTTATCCATTACATTCATTTTGTAATCAAATGAAATTTAAAATGCAACTCAATGCAATAAAATGATCTCTCTAACTCAAATTTATAGTAAAAAAAAATATATATATATAATAATTTTGGCCCTTTTGATTTAATAGAGATAAAACAGAAGTATGGCCCACACAAATAAATAAAATCTAATGTATAATAATTAGTATGGACAAAAATATAGCAATTAGAAATATGAACTTAATATCATGTTTCAATGAAATTAGATAAACAAGTAAATAAATCCGTACTCGTGATGAGGAATAATGGATAAAGCAACTTGAAAATAGATTCTGAAATAGGTACATGGACTAAGGGTGTCATGAGGTAATGTTTTTTTTTCCTTTTAAAATATCATGTGAGCTATTATTATTATTTTCTTTTAAAATATCTCATAAACTAGTATTATTTTTTATTTTTTAAATATCATATGAGCTAGTATTAAATTTTTTTCTTTTCTTTTTAAAAATCTCATCCCACATTTTTCTTGGGTGATGTTTATTCACCCAAATACAATGAAATATTAGAGAGAAAGGGGGGAGAAATTATTTCAAATCGGACAATTATGTGAACAAAGGCGTGTATAAAAGTGGCGTGACCCAACTTGCATGTTACAAGGTGCCATGCGTGAGACGGCGTGCGTAAGCGTCATTTTGGATAGTGGCCGATAATGATGACCCCATAATTGGATAGTGGCCGACAATGATGGCCCCATAATTTTGAATTAAAAAAAAAAAAAATAATCGTATAGTACCCTTCTTTAGGACCCCTAAATACTTCAAAGGATCACTAATAAATTTGACATGGATTTTAAAAAAAGTTGAGTCTCAAACATATGTGATAAATTTTCTAGAAAAACTAAACGCTTCGCATTTGCAAATTGAAAGGTGAGGGCAATAATGGTGAGCCGACCTTTTTTAATTAGAAAGCTGTAAATTAAAAATTGAAAAACGTGAACATGTGCACCGGTTGACAAATGTTGAAACCGTGAGGCTTGACCCGAGAGGATCAAGGGGCAAAACAGTAAGTTCTTGATGTACTGCGGGAACCAGATTGTATAGAACGATTTTTTATTTGGATCGAGTGATTCTGATCTATATCGACGTTGTTTCAAACACTTATCTCAAAGATGAAATTAGCATTACCCTATGTATATTTACTAGTCTCAATATTTATTAATATCAATAGAAATTTATTATTTACTACTATCAATAGAAATTTATTATTTGAATCATATTTATAGGGGTGGAAGGTGCCGGTTCGGCCCGGCCCTAAAAAACTATGGCTTGAGCCAACCAAGAAAGACACGGCCCAGCCTGGCCCTTATTTTTTTTCATCTTTTTTACATTATTTTCTTTTAATTTTACCTGGTGCAGCCTAGTCTGACCTAGTTTTGATAGGCCCAGGGCCGGGCCCTCAGGGGAATTGGGCCAGGTCTCAAGCTAGGGACGGTCCATTGCCAGCCCTACATATTTACTAATCTCAATAGAAATTTATTCCATAGTAAATAATTTATTACTTTAATATATTGAAGTATTAGAATTATCCAAAAAACCTCCGGACAAATGCAATAATAAAAATTACCACCTCTATTCAATAAGAGATTGAACATTTATTCGGCATTGATCGTTGTAAGAGATTGAAAAGGCGCTAGTAGATATTCAAGAATTGGGCTTGGGTCAAGACGTTAGAAGCTGGGTTTTCATAGCAGAGCCTCTCAACTTCCATTCTTATAACCTAATTAAAAAATATATATATATCTCCATGGACTTCTTGATAATACCTATTAAAAGTAATTTGGTTTTAAGGAAGAGATGAGCATTACTCTATTTATATTCAAGTTTATAGTACATAGTGATACTATCATCTTTCCCACTGAGTCAAAATAAATACTCTTTTAACCCTCTCCTTTAAAGAACTTTCTGGTTGATTATTCACTGCATGTAAAATATCCAGACTTAGAATAGTTACATATAGATCTATTTGGATTAGAAAATGAGATGTCTACGATATAAACATGTAGAATGTACTAAATCCTCATTGAATTTGATTTTTCCATCCAGATATTAGGTTAAGAAAAAAAAGTCCAATGGTGTGAAGAGTTCTTAATGTTAGTTGAGTTCTATAATATTCTTAATAACGATAAGTATCACTAAGATTGGGATAAGTAATTATCACTAAGATTGAGAGAAGTAATTACACGTGTAAAATGAGAAATAATTGGCTAAAAAAATGGAAGATGAATAGAATTCAATATTAAAACATTTAAGAAAATAAAAACAAGCACAAAATAAACAAAAACTAACTAAATGTAAAGGACGCCAAAAGAGGATAACATGGAAAAAAACATACCAAAGCCTAAGTGGTAGATATATTAAAAGGGGCAAGGTTTACGTAAAGTATCAGCTTTAAATAATCAAAGTAAAGCACATTTTAAAATTCTACGAAAAAAAATATAGTATTTAGTTTTGGTGCCAAAAATACCTTATGATGACTTGAAAAACTACCGCTGCTATCAAATTTTAAAGATCCAAAAATGGTATTGGTCAAGCAAATCTGTAAATACTAGAAAATCTTGTGAATGAACAATTTAGATGTCACAAGATGTATCATTTTTAAGGTGTGGTTTGTATAATAAGATCCCCACTTGAACCATGCAAGTATGGCTTGCATCTAATCTTCACCAGCAAATGTAGTTTCAATGTTAAAAACCTCATGATAACTTGATAAATCTATGTTCAAGCCTAAATATGAAATTTAAATTTAAAAAATAACACAAATTGAATAGACTTACAAATACTTAAAAATATGAAAAATTGATAGTCTAGTTAACTTTGTACAATACATACTATTTTCAAGCCTTGAAATTCATTTTTTTTTATAAATCCACACATCTCTTAGTCAAGATAACTATTGAAAGGTTCTCAAACTTCAAAAATCTCTTTTCTACTAGATTTTTGAGGTGCTACTTAATTTTACAATATAAAGTAGCAACCTTACATAAGCTTTTTTTCCTTAATTTTAAAACTTAAAATCTGATTTCTCTTTTTTTTTTTTCCACATCCATAACTCAAGATGTTCAATTAGAGGGCTTTACCGTATCAAAACATTCTTGGGTGGGCCTTTGAGGCACACGTTACTTCTATAATATAAGGTCAAGTTTGATAACTTGCAAATATTTTTTCCTATATAAAATGAAATAAGCAATAATATAAATGGAAAGAACTCCGATGCAAACAAAAAGAAAAAGATATACTCACTAAAATGAAAAGGATGATATACTATGATATCGTTTAGTTTTTATACAAGGTCACAATCACTCCTAGCCAAGATGGCTTAGGGTAAGTCACAAAGTTCTAGAGTTTTTTTAAAAAAACTTCAAGTCTAGTCAATAACATTCACACAACTGCTCGATTTAAAATCTGAAGGACAAGATTGATTGGCCCCCTTGTGCTAAAAGAAAATGGTTTTTGTATACTTTTCCAAAGACAACATAGAAAGAGAACACTCAAAATCTTGTAGAGGGATAAAACTAAACAAGCCAAGCCCCAATTTATGCTATATCACTTAATTCAAACACTTTCAAGGTTCCATGATTTCATCCCATTAAACTAAGGTGAAATACACACAAGACAAAAGCTAGGGTAAATTACTTACATTTAACCACCACAGGGATGGAAACCATTTAAACTATGGTAAATTACTAACAACTATGGTGCCCGCCTTGTCTATTGATATCATTCATAAATTTTGCAGGAGTAATTTACAGGCAAAGATATATCCTTTCTAATACTTTAATGGGCATGAGACTTGAGTGTAGTAGGACAAAATTCACTCAGCCTGCACCCCACCTGACCTAAGCCACTTAATTTTATCTACATCAGGCAAGAACTCATAAGCATCAACAAAACACCTCCAAACCCACCAAAAAGGGAGAGAGCAAAAATACCTCCACCCACAAGAGAGAGAGAGGGAGAGAGAGAGAGATCAAGATTCCTCTTTCACTCTCTTAGGGGATGGCCCATGCCTGATCTTATCCATGTGGGACCGTTTCATCCACATGTTCCCATTGCTTTGAGGGACCTCAGCAATAAGGAGTTCATTGTGCCTAACGAGGCTTGTGACTATTCCATAAACAGTTGTGGCCTTGGATTGAGTTGCGATTGTCCTCTCTACTGCTGCAAACTGTCCGCAACATGATTCATTGAATGC
Source organism: Amborella trichopoda (assembly GCF_054954075.1). Taxonomy (NCBI): domain Eukaryota; kingdom Viridiplantae; phylum Streptophyta; class Magnoliopsida; order Amborellales; family Amborellaceae; genus Amborella; species Amborella trichopoda. The sequence goes on along the minus strand of NC_142345.1, from coordinate 41,776,996 downwards.
GGTGTCTTTTAGATTTTGCACCACCACCTCTTTCCCATTGTTGAAGGTCTCATGTGAAATCTGCAATGTATCATAAGCTTATAGAAATAAATGTCATGATTTTGCCTTTTTCTTAGACAAATTGAAGGAAAGGAAGATTTTGAGTTGATTTGTATGCGGTAATATGGTTCTCATGCACTCACATAGATGCATTGGGGTTGGAATTTGCCAAGGGCAACGAAAGAGTAACAAGTTATGGTGTGTCCATGCATACTATTATTTTGGGTAAGGCAGTGGAGATTTGGGCCCCTACCCGTTTTTCAAGTGTCCAAGTATACTATGCAATAAGGGATCAAGGAAGTGATACACACAAACTCCAGACAACAAGAAATGACAACGCTATCCATCAATGAGTTAAGCTTCAATGGAGTAAGATATAAAGAGACCCAGTAAAGAATCCACCATCTGTTCTCAATGATGAACGGTGATGATTGTGTGCCTTGACGAATGTCCCGGTGAACCCCACTACAATTAATCTCTACCATAGAACGAACAGCGGATGCCCCATTGGAGTTCCAAATACAATAATCCATGTGATAATAGTGGCCCATTAGAACACCACAACTCTTTTAAGTTACCTGGAAATTGACCGGACACTCAATTTTGATAGAAGAACAGCCACAGCCATCACCAAAGTTCATTATTATCAGCATTTTGAACGGTCTGCTCCTCAATGTTTCCCTACAAAACCAAATGAAAAGAGAAATTGATCATTGAACTGCATGATGGTACAAGCACAGACACACTCTAAGCACAAGCACAGTAGAGCTTCATCTTTGCAACATAAACTGAAAAATCTAGCATTACTGCAAGATACCTCATTAGCTTAAATGGTTGCTTGTGTAAAATGGCAGTTTTCAGATCTGGCCTTTCAGGAAAGCAAACCTAAGGAGCAAATGAAGATTCAAACATAGTCAGTGATACATACTGATAATTTAATCACAATGTATGAACAGAAGCCATCTATGAAATATCAAGTTAAAGCGACTGCCTACACAAACTGATTAATAAACCAGAGACTTGTAGAAATTTCATCTCCTCAGAATAAAAAATAACATACAAAACATATAGACAAGGTTGACTGCTGATACCAGTGATAGCAAAAGAGTGAAAACTTAATCTGGTTGGATTGGAATAGTCCAATCCGACCTGGAATCGGGTAATTGGACCAGTGACTGCCCCCCTGTTTGCTATTATAGCCCAATAAACTGTAGAAAAACTGGGTGATTTTCTCCTTAAAATCAGGAACCAAGCTATTTTTCAAAAGATGCCTCATTTCCCCCTAGGGCAATATTGGACCCCAGAAAGACTTTTTTCCACCATTTGATTGACCTCTCTCGTTTGAACCCTTTTTTTACTCAAAAAAATCTGGAACCAACCGTTTTGATAGATTACATCTTTTTCTTTATCGATGCCCCAATTTTGAGAAATCAAAAGTTCTAAAATTCCAAATTCAAACGACTGAAAAAATCTTTTGAATTATACAAATGCTTGATTCAACCGATTCAAAATCGTTTGAATTTTTAATGGCAAATCATTTGAATAAAATTCGTTTGAATTATGTTATCAGCAAATGCTTCATTCAAATGTTCCAAAATCTTCTTAACTCTTTCAAACTATAACTAATCTTTACTGAGAACTTGATTTAAAAAGATCTCTTTTCCTGCCTACAATCAAGGATTTAGGAGTTTTTCTAAACTCTCTCTCCTGGAATCATCCTCGGCTTCAATCTCTATGCTTTGGACTCTTTTTGTTCCATCATTTCAAGCCAGGTCACCTGAAATTGGTGATCCAACACTGATTTCCAAGGGACCAAGTCATCCATTGAGTCCGGTTTTCCGGAGACTGGTTATAACTCAATTTATCAGGACAGGAGAGTGGCGGCTTTGTCTTCTTGTTAAGGTGCAGGAAGATACCATACCTAGCTGCATACAAGCACTTACTGGCCTTAAAGAGAATCTTTCCAGAGAATTTTGCTCAAAATGGAATTTTACAACAAACTTCTTGTGCACATACTCCTCAACAGAATGGGGTGGATGCAAGGAAAAATCAATATTTACTTAAAATAGCCTGCACTCTGCTGATTAATATGCATCTTCCAACTGTTTACCGGAGAGATACCTTGCTGACCACATGCCATTTTAATTAATTATGCGCCTTCTTCAGTTTCGAATAGAAAAACACAACACTTTGTTCTCTTTTCTGATACTCCATGGTTTGTTATTCCTCCACATGTGTTTGGGTGTGTTTGTTGTGTTCATGTGCTGGGTATTAGTAATGAAAAGTTAGATCCTCGAGCTGTCAAGTGTGCTTTTCTGGTGACAGTACTCCTTAATTTTCAAACAAGAGCGACATATTTGATGGAAACTTATTTTATCCTGGTCCAAAAGAAGCCTCACAGTCCTCATCGCCTCACAGTCCTCATCTTCTATAGTTCCTCTTGTTAGTCATGTTGATACTTCTTCACCTCAGGTACCTGAACCTGCTAAACCTATTACTTCTACATCATGATGATGTCCCTCAAGAGCAGCACATAAAAGTTTACACGAGAAGGCAAGTGCAGGATGGACACCCTCAACTGACTCAATCATCAACCTTGCCTATATACCCACTTCCTATTTTTGACTCACATTCTATGTCTGGTGATGATAATGAACTCTCACCATCTATAAAAGTATAAGGTTATGTCCTCAACATCCCATTGCCCATTTTGTTACTTTTGCAAATTTGTCTCCATCCCAACAAAGTTTTTCTTTGGCTATTTCATCCATTTCTATTCCTAAGTCTTATCAAGAAGCATTTTCTCTTACTAGGAGGTAGAAAGCAATGAAAGAGGAAATGCATGCACTCAACTTGAATGATACATGGGAGCTCATGGAGTTACCAGCTGGAAAAAGGACTGTTGGGTGTCACAAGGTTTATGTGGTAAAAATCAGCTTGATGGCATTGTTGAGAGATTAAAAGCCAAGTTGTTAGCCAATGGATACACCCAAACCTTTGCTGTTGATTACTCTTAAACGTTTGCGCCTATTGCTAAACTTAGTTCAGTTTGAGTAGTTACATTTGTAGCAGCGAACAAGGGCCGGCCACTATGGCAGGTTGATGTGAAGAATGCCTTCCTCAATGGTGATTTACAAGAGGAGGTAGCTATGGAGTAATCGCCTGGATTTCTTGCCCAAGCAGAGTCAGATAACATACGTAAGTTGAAGAAAGCCATTTAAGGTCTGAAGCAATCCCCATGAGTATGGTTTGAGATATTTAGTTAAATTGTGGTGGCAAAGGGATTTGGACACAGCCATGCAAATTATCATCCTCATCATCCAAGCCTTATCCCTACTATGTGAGTCGACTACATGAATCTTGTCGCGTCATTCTTCTCTATCAAGGGTCAAACCCACAGTCAGACTATAAGTCACCATATCTCTTCTCACTATTTTCATACATGTCCTTTTGGGCCTTCCCCTTAGCCTTTAGGGCCTTCAAGTTAAACCAAATCGCCCCTACTAATTAGATTTTTATTAGATCTACGTTGTACATGGCCAGCCCACTCAAGTCTACGTTTCCCTCATCTTACCCTTATCAGAGCCACCCTCAGGTTCCCTCGGATGTATTCATTCCAAATTCTATCTTGTCTTGTCTTGCCACTCAAAAAATCTCAACATCCTCATCTTAGCTACACTCATCCTATGAATATGTTGTTTCTTGACTCCCCCAACATTCCATCCAAAAAAGCATTGTCAGTGTTACAGTCGTCTTATAGAACTTCCCTTACAGTTTCATTGTTATAAGGCGATCACATAAAACTTCATATGCAAATCTCTACTTTGCCCACCCAGATCTAATTCTATGCGGGTCATCTTCCTCAATCTCTCCATTCTCCTGGATTATCGACTCCATACAAATCATTTAGTGTTTATTTGGAAACAAACCTCAAGGATAATTGTCTTAATTGTTTATGTTGATGGTATTGTCAATACAGACAATGATTGGGTAAGTTCAATCATCCGACATACAGTCTAGCACAAGTTATTGTACATTTATTGGTGAAAAATCTAATTACATGGAAAAGTAAGAAACAAAATGTTGTGGCTAAATCTAGTGCAAAGGCTGAATATAGGCAATAGCACATACCACATGCGAATTGATGTGGCTGAAGACACTGATGCAAAAGACGGGGTTTAGTATTGCTAAGCCTATGAAAATGGATTGTAATAATAAAGTTGCAACTTATATTAGTAGTCATCCAGTGTTTCATGAGAGAACTGAACATATTGAAGAAGATTGTCACTTCATTGTGAGAGAAGGTTACTAGTAAGCAGGTGTCTATTCCTATGGATCAATTTCGCAGACATCTTCACCTAAGCCCATGACTGTAATTCGCTCCAAACAATTAGCTCCAAGCAAGCAATGGGTGCCATTTATGCACAGCTTGAGGGGAAGTGCTAAAAGTCCTTTCTATCTTTTAAGTTAACAGAATCTATATGTCCTATGTCCAGTTTGTATGGACAGTATTCCCATTTCCCTAATTTTATTAATGTAAAAGAGATTTGAATAGTTACTCAAGACCTATTGGACTCTCATGTCACTCTCTCTTCCGTTCCTGCTTTTCTTTTCCTCTCTCTCTTCCCCTTCTCTAATAGGTGATATAAGCTTTTTCCTACTATCAAATAGGGTCATCCATACATGAGTTTATCTACAGCTAATTACCTAGGTTATGAAGAGAATGGCTAGTGAAGTCAGGGAAAATCCTCAGGACTGAATGCCCAATGGCTGGTAAATATGAGTAGTAACAAACTTTTCTTTCTTGAGGCACTAACAGAAAAAATGTGAGACAGCAGCTTCTGATCACTTATGGACATGGTGGGTTTGCATTAAGGAAGAGAGGGATCATGATCAAGAAAACTGGTCAAGTCAGCTTTTTAATGTTTTCTCCTTCTAATGCAAGAAATATTGTATATCAAAAGATGAAATTCTTAGGAGTTCTAGGACTCTAAGGGAGACAAAATATATAAAAATCGAATCACTTATTACAAAACTAGTAACAAGAGTATATGAAATACAGGAGCTGGACTCAATATATGAATTCAAGAGCAATTTTAAGTGACGAAAATTTTCTCACATGATGAAAATTTGCTCAGCGAATTCATAAAATAGATTCTCAGAAATATTAAATGAAAAGAGAGTACAATCAGCATTACCATAACTGATTTGAGAAATGGCAGTGGAGCCCTAAGTCCATGTATACTAGAAATTCTGAGGGTCCATTTTACATATGTTTTTCCAGTTCCTGCATGACAAAACAGCGTGAATCCATTTGTTATATCATGAAATATTCTGCCATGATAACTACAATAAAGAAACAACATGAGCAATTTTGGGCCACTCTTATATTTTTGTCACATCATTTATCTGATTAATAATAGGAAAAACCACTTTATATGCCCCCTATATTCTTTTCTAAGTGGAGGCATCACTACTTTACCGAGTCAATCTTCCTGGGCCATCCTCATTACGCCAACTTCTCTGTTTTCTTCACCAAAATGAACTCGAGATAAAGAGTATATACTCTAGTGTATCGCTCCTACCTACCCTTCATATGCCGATTTTCAGGTGCACTCATAGTATTTTCACTCAGGCGATCTTGTATAGTTGACACCCTATTAAAAAAAAGAAGAAGCCCATGACCGTTCCTCGGAATGTTTTATTTTTTTCTGATAAGCGAGCTGTCCCTTGGGGGTTTCTCCAACATTTCCCAATCTTGTAAAACAAAAATAGCATGCTCGCCCTTGTCCTACCACATCAAAAGTTTCTGCTCTTCAAACTTGCCATGTTTCTTTTCCGATAAATTAACCTTTATATTTCTCAACTAAGATTGTACAGTTTGTTTGCAGTGTATTAACTACAAAAATGATGTAAGACTTGCACAGAAAATGGGAATCTGCAACTCAGACCAGAGAAAGGTCTGAAGCACAATTGACAAACAAATCTGCAGGGAGCACCCTCCGCTATAAAAAACATGTGCTTCTCTCCAGGTGTATGTAACAGACACCAGCATAGGTCAAAAATTTGAATTAAACAAATCTTTTAATCTCCAAGGGCAATGGATAACTCTTTGGCCCAGGCAATGATGTTGTCTGAATCACATTCAAGTAGCATCACCCCGCAGCAGTCTCTTTGGATACCTGCCAGGGCCAGGTTCCCCATATAACCAACATCAAAACTTAGTGTGACTGCACCTTGAAGTGGAAAGGGGTTGGGTGATGACACTATGATATGTTTCCAGAGAGGAACCATGTCGGCCGACAAGTAGCAGCTGATATCTTTGCGGGAAAAGGCCGGGGAAATCATATCAAGCTATCATTAGCATGATTCTTTCATTCATATTACAAATATGCTCCACATTAAGCTTCCTTGACTAGCACATATCAAGCTAAATGCAACTGTTTCTATATGCACATAACACATGGGTCGCAAAAACATGTGTGAATAATTATGTTTATCAATATATATAGCATCTATAATATATGCTCATATTTATCAACCTATGTACCATCAATATATCATAGGATGAAGTACCATAGTGAATGTTGTTTGCAGATGACATAAATTTGATTAATGAGACTAGAGATGACGTTAACACAAAGTTAGAACTTTGGAGGGATGCTTTAGAGAAAAAAAATCTTAAAATTAGCCGAACTAAGACAAAACATATGGAATGCAAGTTAGTAATAATAGGAGAAGAAACGAGGAATTAATTAAGATTGATGGCCAAGAAGCACCATAAAGAGATTATTTTCGATATCTTAGCTTGTTAATCCATGAGAATGAAGAGATTGATGAGAATGTCACACATAGAATAAGAGCTGAGACGACAAAGTGGAGATGTGCTTCCGGAGTCTAACATGAACATCGCATATCAATGAAACTGATTGGGAAGTTCCACAGGCGATGGAATGTTAGGTGGCCAAGAAATAACATATTCGTAGAATGAGTGCAGCTGACATGAGGAAGTTAAGATGGATGAGTGGCAAGACAAGAAATGATAGAATTCGAAATAAATACATTAGAAAGAACTTAGAGGTGGCTCCAATAGGCAATAAGATGAGGAAAAATAAATTTAGATAGTCTAACCATGTACAACATCGACTTAAAACAACATATATTGGGAAGGGCGATTTGGTTCAAGTGGAAGGCTCTAAAAGGAAAATAGAAGGACTTAAAGGACATAGATGGAAGTAATGGGAAGAGATATGGTAACCTATAGTTTGACTTACGGCGTGGCCCTTGATAGAGCAAAATGGCAGATCCAAATAGTTGGGATAAAGCTGAGATGATAATGATGATGAATATATGTAGCATCTGCAGTGTCAAATATGAATTTACGAGTCAGTGTGTTGAAGGTGCTTGTATCCTACACATAATAAGAAGCTGCATAAAGTGAGGAAGCAAGTTTGCTTAATTATAAATATAAACAAAAAAAACACAAACAAATCTTAACGGGAAGTCTACTGCTAAAACAATATAATACATAAGAGATCTTTTTGAACATAAATAGATCAACTTTAGAAGAGAGTTTGAGAGACACACTAAGAGTTGAGAAGAAAATAAAATGAAAAAGACCAATTTGAAGGATGAACTTTCATCAAAACAAGACATTCCAAACACTTCCATCATACTTGGGAAGATTATGTTCATTAAGTTGTTTGAATAACAGAAAACTTTTGAACAAAGTTATTCTTGGCAATGACTATATTTGCACAGGTGGTGGTTTCTGTTTCAAACTCAGTTTATCATTGCATCTGTATACAAATTCACGATATGGCGCTCGTCACTTGTAATAGCATCAAGGACATGAGCACATATAGGGCAGATTCTTATAAGACTTATCAAAAGAGAACATTTGAAAAATGAAAAAAATAAAGGCAGGATGACTTTACTTTTTGGTGTATAAGATAAACTCAGTTGAATGAGATCCACACGGACATATGGAGGAATGCTGAGGCTTAGAAAGTTCATAACACCCGCAATAACCTGCTCTGGCTCAAGTTAATGATATCTTAAAGAAAACAAAGAACCAAAAACCAATAATCACAACAGCATGGGGATGGAAGTTAGAACTCAAAAACATTCCCAGCTACCACCACTAGTTAGAACTCAAAAGCATTTCAAACTAACACCACATTGAAATCAATCATACCTTAAAAACTAAAAATAGCCTTGAGCTACAGTGATAAGATGTGCAGATTCAGATGCAATAGGATGCAATATACCAGTTAATCACCAGTTTCAAAGATCAAACTCAAACAACTTATATTCCAATGAAACCTAAGACTTGAGATATACTTAAAAACGAAGGTAGACCATATCACAGCTCCAATGATAGCATGCTACTAAATGAAAGGTGATTGTAAATACACCATATTCAGTTAACAAAATCAGTTTTCATGCATAATGCCAAACCAAACTATAAGAATCCAAAAGGAAAATCTTCCAGCCGAAGGAATTAGGAACCATGTCAATGACCGAATGTAAATGAACTCGGTTTATGTTGGAGCCAATTCCGACTAGAACAGGGAAATCAAGTACACTGCGGTTGACAGTACTAGAATTTATTTTTATAATTCAAACTTAAAATTTGAGAAAAACTAAAAGAATATAATTTCCAAAATATTGTAGCTACCCAAACATGCAGTTCGAGCAATTAATTATTTCCATTCACCTCAGATTAAAACTGTAAACATTTTGTGTGGGTATTTGATCTTTGACGAAATTTGAGTTATAATTCCATGAGATACTTATAAAGCAATTTACAGTTATGCTAGTGACCTTTTCATTAGCTCCTATTATATACAAAGAATAAAAGCACTTAGATTAATATTTTCTTTCTAAGCAAAACTAGTAGTCCCCCTTGCTCTACAAGAAGGTCCCGATAATATCATTAGTATGTAATATTTCAGTGCTATTGGATAACCCATATAACAAAACACAAATCAGTATCTAGAATCAAAACAAAGAACTGTCAATACCTTATCTACTTTACCATGGATCACCAAAGCCGCTTTCTTGTCCTTTGGGGTTGGCTGCAAAAAAAAAAACAGCTCATCTAATGACTTTGCAATAGCAAAATACAATTGTCAATTAACTCTAGAAAAATGGAATCCTGCATGGCATGAGAGAAATAAAGTGAATAGTCAGGATACAACACTAGGAACAACTCGAACCACCATGGGATGCAGAATGAATAGATTGGAAAAAGAAAACTTTTTCTCGAGGTCCATGCATCTAACTTAGGACTATGTTTTTGGCAGGGTCCATTTCCATCTAACTTTTTTGTTATCTTTTTTATCAGTCACAATATCCAATGTCCAACTAACTAGGAGTTTTCTGTTGATGCACTTGGTACATAAAACAAATAAAGCACAAATGTAATTTGATCTGAACTCGTAGCATCATAGATTACCCAAAAAGAAATCCCTTTAACAGGTACCAATCAGAAATGACAGAGAAACACACTTTACTCCTATAAAGAACTATCCAACTTTCGATCTAGAAAAGTTACATTAGACACCACCCGGAAAAGTTTGTACAGTTGACTGTTATTGCCTCACAGGACACTTTGCGTAAAGTACAACCATTATGAGAATCGATGGAATACCTGAAGGTTTACAATAACGAATTTCCCCCCAAAACGGGTACATTTTAGTGGTAAGTTGCATGCAGGAGTAATCTGTAAACTGCAGGTGGAAAGCAAGGAACCCTATGTCATGAACATATCCATGGGAAGTTCACCAAAGTGGCATTAGTTACTCATTCTAAGCATTATAAACCGCAAAAGAGCGAATAGGCCAAATAAAAAGAAACAGTTTGGGGCCATAGCATCAAAACAATAGTCTCAAGCTCTCATTGAATGAATCCAAATTGCAGTTTTTTCCCCCTTTGGAATCAAAGATGGCAGGCTAAGTACAAGAAGATACGAATATATCCCTTTACTACCACCCAGAACCTCTCGACAATTACAAACATCACACAAACTCGTTTCTTTGTTTGCCAGAAAGTTCGGTGGTTAGTCTCCCGTTAATGGGGTCACAAATATTAAGCATGCTAGAGAAAACAAATCCACACATTGTGGGAACTAACATATACCACAGACACTAGTAGAAAAGCCGCAAACCCTATTTGAGATCTGCCAAAGAAACAATAAGTCAATAACATAAGCTACCAAGCCCAAGATTTTCCAACTTCTATATCTGAAAAGTGAACATGTCAGAACACATGAAATTGGAAAATAATCTAGTGCAGTATCCTAACAAGACTAGGCCCAATAACAAACCCTCTCCTCCCACTCTCAGTCACTCCCTCCCTGTCCCCCTCCCATGATATATAGGATTTAGATTATAGCATAACTTCCAACAAGACTATGGTTTTGAAAGAACTTCTGTGAAATGGGAGCTACATTACCTCGTTCCCAAGCACAATATAACATCTGCCATTTTACAATGCTTTTCTGCAGGGTCCATCTCCTTCGGAGGCAAGGCATCCTGGGGGGAAAGGGACGTTTAAAACACCACATTTACTAGACCTCAAGCTATAGTTTATTCTAAGTTAAATCTGCATTGCTTTCTCCAATCAAGAATACCATGCAAGCACAAATCCAACACGCTGGATGAGTGTGAAAATCATTTCAACTGTCAATGGTGCCCTAGACATGATTTTTTCTGATGAATGAAAATTTGTAACAAACAAACTTCTTGTTGGAAACTTATCACTTAAAAGACCCTTGATTTGCACAACTGGATAGTTCTAGGGAGAAATCCAGCCAGTCCTACCTTGGTGAAAACCAATCAAACTGGACTTGTTCAACTCGACTGCGTCACCCTGACTTCTTCTAGTCACGTCCTTTTGAAAAGAATAGGCTTTCGAAAAACTAAGTCACGAAATAGTGCTTGTATTTTGTTTCAAACAAAATTTCCTCGAGACCAATTTTATTTGTAGACTCAGATTTTGGTGACTTATAGATTCATCAAATGGTGAAGGCACTAACAAATCACAAGAACCCCAATCAGCTACGGGTTTCCAAGATGAGAACTTGGAGGAGAACTTTCAAGATAGTGTAGTACATGCATCTTTTTAATATGAGAATTAATATCAATATCCTGGCATTCCAACTCTCATATAAGCAGCTCAATCCTCTCACAAGGTCCCATGACAAGAGAAAGTACATCATAATCTCATTAATTGCGGTATAGACAGTCCATTGGGGTCAAAGCCATTAAATTGAATGGTGGATGTGATGATAGAAAGCACAGGGACATGGCCATTGGTGAGTCCTGTTCTGTCTAAAATGCGGTCCCATATTTCACTAGATGGTGAAAAACCCAAATTGATTATGTCTATCTCAGTCCATTTGATTATAACATACTTTTCAAACATTTCCATGAATAAAACTCTATAATATAAGCCACTGTTCTTATTATGTTGATATAAATATAAGTACCTCCCAATCAAGAACGGTGTCCTTGAGTTTTAACCCACATTTAACATCAGAGCAGCGTCGCGAAGTCTCCTTCATTCCAATAGTTTCCACTTCAAAGTCTCGCACATATCTTCAGGTGCAAAGCACATCACATGTTAAAACGATGAACATGTAACTACATGAAACACAAAGGCAATTTGCAGTACCATATACACAGATAGCCAATAGAATATCACAGAACATATGCCTCAGAATTGTACGAGAAGCTTGTGAATGGTTTGCCATACTCTGCTCCACATGATGGGCAAAGCTCCCGGAATGAATTCCCATGGAGTTCAGCAAGTTTCTCCCTTGGAATCCCAGATCGAAGGTGGAGATTATCAATATTCTGCAAGGATATAAAACCAACTAAGAACCAAATATCTTGATTTCACAACTGAAGAACCATATATGCAGAAGGTCACGCTTTCAGAACATGAATGCAAAACTCGGCAACTCACCAAAAGAAAAAAAGGTATACACATAACTTAAAAATGGGTATTCAACCACTTATTTCAGTCAAGGCCGTCAGTTTTACCAACTTAAAATGGGTCTAAAAGTCGACTGTGATTATCTCAGTCGATTGTGATTATCTCAGCTTTGCGAACGGAGTTTTTCATTTCCCTTTGTTTTATGTATTTCAAAATTACTATTGCTACCACTTTCATAGATTATGTATTTCAAAATTACTACCACTTTCATAGATTTTTTTAACTTTTTGTTCCAGAAATTCCTCTTACCTCTATCAAACCGTATGTATTCTCCCAAACTAAACCCTAGATCCTCAACTCCTAATTTTTCTCTCAAGCAAGTCTTACAAGCTAGAAAGCATGACTCTCTCCTCCTAATTTTTCTCTCAAGCAAATCCTACAAGCTAGAAAGCATGACTCACTCCCTCCCTTAAAATCAACAGTTAAAATCAAAGTCAGGAGTTGAAATCAAGAGTTTCTCTTTTGCTCTTACTCTCTTTCTGTCTCATGGTTATCAGATGGGCTGCATCAAAGGCATATGGCAGAATAGTCGGGCTAGCAAGGGTGTCTGCCTAGGTGGCACATTGCTCGTATATGTGAACACATCACACAATGTGATGCACCTGCAGATGCAGACCCTGCCTCTGTATGGAAATAATGCACAAGCAGCATTAAAAAAATCATTTTGCCCCCTGAAAAGGCAGGGGTATAGTTTGGTGTAACACCCTCCAAAACCCTTAGAACCAATACTCCTTGGTTCTAAGGGGGATTAAAATGAAAACTCGAAAATTAATTTTTCAAAAAAAAAAAATCGGAGTTTCCACATATTTTTTGGCAAAACGAGTTGGTTGTGCTATCTACTGAATTATCAAGCTCTAAAGGATTTCAAAGGGCAAGGAGATTAAACCACATAAACTAATTCTCTTTCAATTTTGGGTTTGAGAGAAACCAAAATCAAGTTTTCTATATAAGTTTCACTGCCTAATAGAATTTTTTTTTAACAATATCTTCACCTTCTTCAATAAACAAAAATTCCCATTGAAATATGTGAAACTGCCTTAACCAGGGATCAGAATAGTATTTATTGCATACTTTGTGGAAACACCTATACTGAGGAGACTTACTGGCAAAGGGAACATCTTGCTAATATTCAAGGAATGTAAAGGCATGCCCTAGTGTGATCGAGACTGATAAATATAGGTGGTGTTGTAGAAATATAGTAAAATTGGTTGTGTTCGGTACAAGAGACCGCACCAGAAGGGGCCGATGGATGCATTTTTGCACCCCGGTCATCATTGATGTGTAGAGGACAAAAGGAAGAAAACTAAACAAACACAATTGAAAACTGATGCAAAAAGGAAGAAAGGAATAGGATTACCAAGAATGTTGCAATGGTTTCACCAAGCCAAGATTCCATTAAATGTACTGCCCTTTTATAACTTCCATGCTATGATTTAGGTAATTGAACAATTTTGGCCAGGACCCAAAGGTCCTAAATTTCATGAGCTTAGGGAACCCCTATTGAAAAATGCAGTGAAGGACATTACAGCCCTTTTCAGCAACTAAAAAAATAGTAGCAAAAAAACATGTTTTCTCAGTTACCACATTTTCCCCTGTCTGGAGAAATGGGGAAAAGCGTGAAATGCGGAGCCCCGCATTTCCCTATGTTTCCATGCTTTTCCCCAATTTTGGGGAAAACTCTAGCAAACCCCAAGGGATGTGCTGCCGATTTCTCAGAAATTTGGGGAAATGCAAGAGCCCCCCCTCGTCCGCCTTTTATTTCTCTAACCTCACAATCTCTCTCAATCCTTCTTTGCCCAAGCTCTAGCCCGAGCTTTCTAAGGTTTTCACAGATAGGTGACCAAACAAGGGTTTCCAGCTTCCATCGCGAGTTTTCTACTTCTACCTTTTTCTCAGGCTTCCAGTTTCTCAGAGATTCTCCAGGAAAAACAACTTTCCCAATTACCAAACAGGGCCTAAGAAGATTTTTCATTTCTCATATAAATTCATGGGCGAAGTATGGGGTCATAATAGTTGAGATGGATGGTCTTATGAAGGACCTGTTTAACTGCTAATTATTTGGTCATTTGTCCCTTAAGGACCTTTTTCTTGAAGTTTGTTAATGCATCAGGCCATTCAAATACTGCAAATTGCTCGTTCAAATTGTTGGGTTACATTATTGATGAGGTTGGGAAAGAGCCTGTAATAAAATTACTGCAAACAATGTTGTAGCCAGGCATCTAAGGATATAAAAGAGAAAGCATATGTTCTTGACTCCTTGTGCATCGCATTCTCTAGACTCTATGACATGGTTAGTTTCCTAAGGGTAAAGGACAATTCACAAAGCCATGGGAATCATTGGTTTCATTCATAACCATAGATCAATCCTAAACCCAATGAAGGAGCTCACAAATGAGAGAGAAATAGTGAGATTAGTAATTACTAGATTTGCCACAACATATTTCGCTTTCTGAAGTACATGCAAGCATAAAGATCCTCTTAAGGACAATGCTCACTTCTTAAAGGTGAGCTAAAATTAAGTAGGCTAAGCATCTAGATGGAAGAATTGTGTCAAATTCATCTTTTGGGGGTACACTCCACTTTACATTAGACATTTCTCATCCTTTGGTGAAAGTATTAAGGTCAGTTGATGGTGACGCGAAGCACGCCATAAGCTACATACATGAGACAATGATGAGAGCGAAAGAAGAGACCAAGTTGGTTCTTAAGGAAGATAAAAGCAAATACAAGCCTATGTTTGAGTTTGTAATAGGAGATTGAGATATTTTATGATTATAGCAAATTGGATTATTTTGTTGGGCTCACCCAATTAGAGCCCTCTCACACGAGTACGGATGCGCGCAGAGGAACGCGGATATATGGGACACAAAAATGCCAAAGTTGATGTGTGTGTGTATGAACGGGTAAAACATGCAAATTAAGACAAATAAGAAATAAAACATACCAACACCGAGATTTTACGTAGTTAAGCTTGAATCCACTATTAACTCAACAGTTACAATAGCCTTCCAAGAAAAAAAACTATCTAGGGCTCACTGATTTCTTCTAAAGACTTATCTCTCTAGGTTCTCTTCTCTAAGGTTTTTTTCTCTCTCAGAGACTTCTTTTCTTTCTAGAGGCTTTCTCTCTCTATAAAAGAAAAGGTTCTCTCTCTCTCTCTTTCTTCTCTTCTCTCTCTACAAAGAAAAAGCTTAAGAAGAGGATCAATGGCTCTCTTTCATCTTCTTCTTTTCTCTAAGAAGAAGAGTAACTTTCTCATTCTTCTTCTTCTCTCTTAGAGAAGGATAGCTCTCTCTTTTTCTTCTCTCTCAAAGAAGGATAACTTTGTCTCTCTCTTCTTCTCTCTCAGAGAAGGATAATTTTCTTTCTTCTTCTCTCTAAGAGAAGGCCTCTCTTCATCATCTCTCTAAAAGAAGGCTCTATGTATCTCTGATACACCAAGAGAGGTACGCCCAAAGGAATGGCCCAAGAGAGATACATGCCCAAATAAATGGCCCAAGAGAGTTGCACGCCCAAAGCAATAGCCCAAGAGAGTTGGCTATGGTTAAAACACCAAGAGAAAACACAACCCACCCACGCGAGGGCCTTTTATGGTGTGTTATCTCTCCCTAGGATAGAGAGAGGTGGAATCTTTGAACACCTTATTTATCCTTATCTCATCTCATGTGGAGACCACATGAGGATATCACTTTAGAGGAAAGCTTTCAACCTCCTCACGTTTTTACCTTTGCATGGGCCAATGGGATAAGACCATTATAGAAAGAATATCCCATAACCCCCTAAAAGGTGGGTCATCTCCATCCCCTTTTATGGTGTGTTATCTCTCTCTAGGATAGATAGAGGTGGAATCTTTGACCACCTTATTTATCCTTATCTCATCTTAAGTGGGAACCACATGAGGATATCGCTTTAAAGGAAAGCATTCAACCTCCGCAAGTTTTTACCTTTGCATGGGCCAATGGGATAAGATCATTATGGAAAGAATATCCCATAACCTCCTAAAAGGTAGCTCATCTCTATCCTTTTTTTCAGTAGGAGTAGCTCATCTTTATCCCATATCAATCAAGTGAGACTTCCCATATTCCATGGGATTATGACTTGGTCAACAAGTCATCTTTTCCTCTTTCCAAAAATTGCCCTTTCCTAGTTACACAATTTCCATTGGTGTCCCTCCCTCATGGGATGGGACGCCCAACAGATTTGGCCCTAGGCTCAAAGGTCCTACATTCTTAAAACATTCTTGATTGAGGCAATTGGACAATCTAGCCCCAGGCTCAAGGTCCTACATTCTTAGATGTTCATGGGATAGTGATCCCTGACAAAATCACAAAAGTATACAAGATGAAACACAAAGTAATGGGTTAATCAAATTTAGATGTGTATTGCAAGACCATGGACAATATACCACTGATCTAGGTGTCTAAAATTGTATGAATTACATATATTAGATGCTCTTGGGATGGTGACCCCAAACAAAGTCACAAAAGTGTACACGATGAATCCAAAGTAATGGGTTGATCAAATTTAAGTGTGCATTGCCAGACTTTGGATAAGAGAGCACCAAACTAGGTATCTAAAATTGTATGAATATATGTCATTTCCACACGAAAATAATAACAAGGACATAGTTCCACACCCACACATATATATTATATTATTGGGTAACCCAGAGATGCACATACACCATTTTTTTTTCCTTTTTGAATGTTAACTTGCGATAGGTGGATTGGAAATCTTGAGGTCACAGTGTAGTGCCCACCTACCCCAATCACCATGCCAAGAGCCCCATTTCCCACATACACACTATCATTAACTGATTATTTTTAAGCATCAAACATTTATAATCATTTCAACAGAAACTGTCAAGGATAAATTCCAAGCATTCTTGTTTAACCAAGTACTATTCATTGAAAGACATTAGAAGTTGGATGCAAGGTATAAACTTTCCAACCTCCAGCTAATATACAGCACTAAATTTAACTCTGAAATGACTTGTTAAAAAATGGCCGAACTTTATATTCCATATAAAGGCAGGAGTATCATACCTGACTAATTACAAACTTCAAGATACCAGCCCTCTCCAACTCTACCAAAGCCATATGTGTCAAACTGGGTATAGCCCGATCAAAGGGTAGTGATGTGTCAGGAATAACCTTTCCCTCACGCTGCAAAGAACATTCTCAACCAATGAATCTCAGTGCTAAGCTCCAGCCTTCATTTACTCAAAAGCAGTTCACATAATATCTGCAAAGATTAATGCGATTCATAGAAATCTTTTTGTGACGATTATTCTCAAGATTCAGCAATAAGTATGTGCAGCTAGTAGAACTAGAATGGGGCATATGACGTGATCGAGGTGACAAATTTCAATCAAACAATGCATATGGAGTGTTTATGAAGTGTCAAGGGTAAAACACTATCAACTAGAATGCTTCACATCTCCAAAAGTCACTAATACGAATTTAAAAAGAATGACCAATTTGAAGTTTCACAAACCATCCAGCATTACAAAGAAAAAAAAAAGGCAAAAATATTGCACAATCAAGCATCAGATTTTTAGGCAGAATGCGCTTCATCATTTGATTTGAAATTTGAAATTTGAAATTTGAAAAGCATCCACTTTGGAGTAGGTATTTTATTTATTAGAGATACTTTTTTTGTTGAGGGCTTGGGTTAGGGGGGTTGGGTGCAGCTTGGAAAAATTTCACCACTGGGGCACATTTGATGCCTGAAATCAACAAATAAATGACCCAAGTGTCATAGACCGCTAAGGCAACTAACCTGAAGAGTCCAAATGCCCTTTGGACCACGGAAGTCAGGTATACCACAAGACGTTGAAATTCCAGCACCAGTGAATACCACCAAATGCTTACTCTGCATACAATGATAAAGATGACTCGGGTAGGGGAAAGAACATTATAGAGAAAATATTAGAGTGAATATGCAATTTCATCTGAAATATATTTGCACATGAGCCCATTGTAGTTTCTCTAGAAAAGCCAACCTTCCGTATCATCATGGCAAGCTCCTCAATCTGCCATTGAAAAAGCAAACAAGCAATGATAAGTTAATCAGCGACAAAAATGTTTTCCTAATATCATATCTGATTATAAAATAAACTTGACGTGAAGACATTTTAAAAAAAAATAAACTTGATTTGATGAGTTTCAATCCAATCTCTACACAATGCTAAAATGTAATTTATGAAAATCGAAACAGCCGAATACTTTTCAAACGCATAGTTAGACACCATTGATTTCCATGTAGAAGAGTAACTCAAAAATCAGAAAACACAAGAGGACAACTGAAAGAAAATTAACTTTTGGTTTTCTGATAGCAGGAGATCACAGATTTCCCATTCATGTTCCTCCAATTTTTGGAGAAAGTTGAGCTTCAAGCTACAAAGCACAAATGCGGTCATGCACTTGGATATCTCATCATTTATTTTGCATTTTGTCATTCCAAGTTCAAAGTATGAACGGGACATAGAGAACTTGCTTTCACGCATCAATGCACAACAGATTCACAAGTATATTGGAGCAATCTAAAAGCATTTGAGGTGAAATGGAGGAATTGCCTTAATCACTACAATAAATCAATTGATCAAGAAACTTGTTGCAAAAGCCTTCTTTTTTCTTTTTGAAAATTCACAATATTTCATTGCCAAGATACTTCACTTTGGTTTAGAGAATCATTTTTTTCCCATGATATAGCACATAACACTTTGTAACAAACAAAGTGAAATATGCCCTTTTTATTGTTAAGGCTCGGACGATGACGATGATTGATATCTCATTATAAATCCACTCAATCGTTGTCCCCTTTTATTTATTTATCAAAAATGAATCAGTCACTTTAGCCAACCAATTAATCAATATACATCCCTTCTTTAAAGAAGGAGGGTAATACAAAAATGATTGCCAAAAAGAATCTAAGTTCAAATGTAAGCGCAAATTAATTTATCAAAGTAATTAAGTACATAAACCACCCCAGATTTGACATAAGAAGCATTTTCTTGAATCCACATGATATGTCGTATTGTATAAAAAAGAGGTCCACCTTGCCATATAGGCACCACCTAGGAGCAAGGCAGGCGCTTACACGCCTCGCCTAAACTTAGGTGGCCTTCCTAGGCAACCAAGATCTGGACAGGCTCCTACGTGCACGTGGTGGGCGACAGCCAAGGTCCAGCCTCAGTTGCCAATGGACTTTTCTAATCTCATTTTTGAGAGGGAAAAAAAGAAGAAGAGTTGAAGATTTTTTAATTTGAAAAGATCCACGAACTTCAAGAAATCTACTTTGGTTTTCTTCAATATGATTTGTTGTGAACTATCAAGAGTGGTCACAAGAGGTAATTTGGATGTTTCGGTGTTTGATATTCATCTAAAACATTGAGGTTAAAAGATTAGGCAATAGGTTAGTCAAATATCTCTGTATTAAAGTTAACAACTTAAATATATATATATATATATATATATATATATATATATATATATATATATATATATATATATATATATATATATATATATAGGCAAATATCCTGTGAGCCAGTGGGCTCACAAGAAAAAATGAGCCCAACGGCCCAGATTGAATCTGGGCCGATTTGACAATTATGAATGCTCGATAGTGTTTGAATTTTAATTTTTTTTCTACATATTCAAATAACTTGAAATTTTAGACGTGTGTTCATCAAAAGTAGGTGAATCTTCGAAAAATATAAAAAAAATATTTTACATGAAAAAAATTTACCAAAATACCCCCATAAAGTGTTGGGGGTATTTTGGTCAATTGTTTTTTTGTGGATTATTATTTTTATATATTTTTATTAGATGCCGCTTGATGAGAAGAACACATACCTAAAATTTCAAGTGATTTGAATTTGTAGAAAAAAATTAAATTTTAAACACTATCGGGCATCCGTGATCGTTAGATCGGCCCAGATTCAATTTGGGCCGTTGGGCTCATTTTTTATTGTGAACCCACTGGCTCACAGGATCATTTATATATATATATATATATATATATATATATGTGTGTGTGTGTGTGTATGTATTTGAGAATCTTTCATTAGTCAAATATCTCTATATTTGAGGATCTTTCATTTTTTTGAAATGTCTCGTTCAGGTTCTTGTGAGAAGGGGATTCGAGTTGATAATATGGTTATCATAGTTTCAAAAACAGGTCCGCCCAGCACTAGGCATCACCTAAGCCAGGACGAACCAACTAGGCAAGTTGGCCCTAGGCGTGCACCTAGGACCCCGCCTAGGTGGGCGCCAAGGACTGTACTTGTCTAGGTGCAAAAATATCAATCGGCATTTTTGTTGTTTTTTGTGTGGATTATAAAAAATGCATGAATATGCATTTTTATACAAAATCTGAACCTAAAATAGGATCCTGGACACCCCTGGCCCCCTTTTGAACCTAGACTGCCCAGATCCCTTGGCACCTACCTACGCACTAGACTGCCTAGACCCCCCGGCTGCCTAAGGGCCGCTCAGCATATTTTGAAACACCGATGGTTATTGTGCAAATGAAAATGATCGAAACAAAGGTCGGTCCATTCAATGATCAAGAGACAAATAGGGGTATTAGGGGGGATGTTCCCACATAAGCATGTTCTAGCAAATATTAGGAAGGAGATAATTGAATATTTGGATGCTGAAAAAAGAACAAGCGGCAAGGGACACAAGCATGTCGGAGTACAGGCCATGTAATGTATTTGGTGATAACGAGGATGATGACAAAGAGGAAACTGAAGTGAGTTTCTCTTGAGGTACTAAAAGAGAATGGGGTCTATGGATGTCTTTTTCCGCCCACCTTGAGGCCATGGTAGAGAAAGGGAAGAAGCAAGTTACAACTGAAAATTGGTTTAAGAAGGAAGACTGTGCTCAAGTATCTCAGTATATTACCCGCTGGATGTATCAGACAGGCATTGCTTTCAATGGTGCTCGCCTAAAGAGCTTTCATACTATGTTAGAAGCAATTTGGTAATATGGGGTGGGGCTAAAAGCCAAAACCCCTTCCATATGAGCTTAGGGAAGCCATTGCTACTTAACAATATACAACGAACAAAAGAATACCTCAAGATCCACAGGAATGTATGAATGCAAAAAGGGATTTCAATCATTAAAGACTAAGAGGAGTGGAGTGTGACGAATTTTACTGGGAGATGTCCTTTAGGGAAAGTGTTTTGGTGGTCTATTGATGAAAAATATATGTTTTCTCTGGTTGAAGAGGGTATTCAACAACGTTTTGCATAAAATTACATATTACTTTGAAGAATCAATTAGTAAAAGGGTTTATGTTCTTCTAAACCTGTTATCATAACCACCCTCATTCCACCCGCAAACAAAACACCTTCAGGAAAAAATAATAAATGAAGAAGAAGTAGCGGCAACTCGAGAAAAATGAAGAGCTAAAAAGTAAAAAGACAAACTCAAAGATATATTGAGAGAGAGAGAGAGAGTGAGCTGAAACAAGAGGAATAAAACAGGGCGAGAGAGAGAGAGAGAGCGCGCTCAAATAAGAGACAGCACGGGAGAAAGCTGAAATAAGAGGAGGGAGAGAGAGCTGATATGAGCGAGAGAGATAATAAGCATAAATAAGAGAGAGCTCTGAAAGAAGAGAGAAGAAGCTCAAATGAGAGAGAAACAAAACAAGCGGCAAGCGGAACGAGAGAGGGAGAGGGCAAGGTGAAAGAAGAGAGAGAAACAGAGCAAGCGGAATGAGAGAGAGAGAGAGAGCGAGAGAGAGAGGCTTGTTGCTACCTTGCTTTCCAAAAGATTGGGTGGATCAAAAATCTCAGACATTCCAACACTTCCCACATCTTCCCTGTAAGAAAGCTTCTCCGCATAACCCAAAGACATAACTTCCCTTTTTCGGAAGCTTCCCCACCACAAAAAAACAACACAGCCGAGGAGCACACTGATACGCTCCAAAACAGAGACACCACCTTCTTTACTTCTCTCTCTAAAGACCACCACTTTTCTTCCCCCTCTCCCTCTCTAAAGAGACCGCCTTCTATTCTTCCCTCTCCATATAACTCCCTACATCTGAGAACATGACCCTCAGGAGAGAGGGACACAAGGGCTGTCTCCTTGTCGATAGGGACCCTAGCACATTGAGAAACTCTAGAGTCTAGGGTACCCTACGTTTTAACAACGTCTTTCTCCATCTCATTCAGTAATAAATATTTTTATGGAAAGTGTTTTGATAGGGGAAAACCTTTCCCTATTCGGGCTAGCTTTATATCATTTTCCTGCAACATCAACTTGTATACTTCTCTTTATCCAACCCTCCATTCTGAATGGAGGGTTGAGATTGCCCCAATCACAATATCACATCTCTACACCATTCTATTTTAATTGTATAAACTATTTTAATACCAAATTTTGTACCTCCAATCTTCTATTAAACTCGTACTAGCGAAAAATATTTAAAACTAATAAAATAAAATGACCAAAATACTTTTGAAAGTTTCAAAAGGTGTTTTGGTCATTATATTTTATCGAAAAATTATTTTTAATATATTTTTATATGTGCGCCTTAATGAGAAGATGACACGTACCAAATTTCATATTTATACAATTTATATAAAAAAACTAAAAATAAAATACTTTGAGATGTCGGATCTAAGATCAAACGGTGAGCGACTCTCTTGATCAAAATTGGACAGCTGAATGATAAAGAAAGTATAGATCTTCCATGATGTAGAAAAAGTATAGAAACATTTACCTACTCTAGAATTCACCATATTAATGGTGATTTTAGAAAAGTCTACTCTCAAACTTGTAAGTTGCCCTTAAAACAATTACAAGTACATGTACCTATTATTTGGACTCACCCCAGCATTTTAGTAAATATCTCTTCTATAGGTGTAGGTGTATTAGTAAAATAGAGATAGCCTTTTAAGAGAAAACCCTTATTCTTAGAGAGAAGATGAACCAAATGCTATTGAAGAAATCACATATCCTAAGAAACCTTAGTTCTTAGAAGAACTTTGTAACTATCATTTTAATAGGTAGAAAATCTATCTTTTTCTCTCATACATGTAGTTTAAAAAGGTGAACCACGTAAATATTGGTGCGAATAAGTTATTAAATTTCATTTGTTTTACTGCATGTTTCTTCACTCATACACACACTCACATCCTTTTGGTATATTTTGTATTTTATAAATCTGGATTTCGCACATTTTGGTATATGTTGTTTATTCCATAAATTTAGCTCATCACCATTCATGTAAGAGGAGTTGAGTGGTGCACCCAACAGTCCCTACATATAGGAACTTGATCTTGTGAGCCAATTTGCGTACAAGGCATTATACAACCCAGTTTTAAGAATCTGGATGGCCCATTTTTCATTGGCAGCATGGAGGCATTTTTTACATTTTAATCTGTATATGATTTTTGGCATTTTTTTTCTTTTGTGTGTAGGTCTCATGCACCTCTCCACAAAATTTTAGCTAAAAAAGATTTATAATAAAAAAAAAAAGAAGTGGCAGTGCACACCAGCGACTAAATATGAATCTAGAGAGGAGAGTGTAGGGTGGGTTGCCCTAGGCATCATGGGGAAAAGACAGGGAGTTATTGAAGAGGAGAAGTTATATTCATTTAATTTGGCCCTCTATAATCCATCTGCACAAGAAGATGAAGAGAGAAGGGTGAGCGTTCGTTTCGAGCAACTACCAATAACACATAACCAGAGAGTTGGGATTGATCATGCGAGCCCCTTGGTCAAATATCTCAGTTGTTTGACAGCTTCAATTGGATGAAGGAAAGAAGAAACTCATTCATTTTGTTCTTGTCTTGAAAAATTCAAAGTGAAGCACTTTTATGCTCCAACCAATAAACCATCCCTTAACGTCTCTGTGTTAAAACTCTGTCCATACTTGATTTATTTCACATTGGGATCCCTATTGATCTACGGCTTTTGTATTACTAGTTTCTTGCTCTATTTGTGCATGACACCTATGTACTGGTGTGTTGTTGCATTAGAAGTCTTTCTTTGGGCTGCTTATAACTTGTTCTTCATTTTAGGAAAAATTATGTCCTTACCATAAAATAGAGAATTATGCAGAGGTTCTAATTTTTGCAATTTGAAACAAAGGTCCATTCGGTTTTTTCTCCAATTTTGCACCGACGTTCTAATCATTGGAATGCTTTTTTTTTTTTTTGGAAAAGTGTATCGAACGGTCAGAGGTTTGGATTCTCAAACCTCTCAACTTCTGTGAAGATTGTGGGAGCCAAGCGCTCCAAGGTCTGAAAATTCGGATTGGTCTCCAAAGATCGCTCTGAAGTTACAAAACTCGAACCGCTTGACTTGCATGAACATTGTGCAAACTTAGCGGTCCAAGGTTCCATACCTCAAACAAGTATATGGACTATGGCTTGCACAATGTTCATGCAAGCCAACATCGAGGTCTCAAATCTCGGACCAAGCCCTACCCTTCAAAAAGATTTAAACAATAAGATAAAAAACATGGTCCGATGTTTAAAACATTGGATCGAAGAGCAACTCGAAAAAAATAGAAAAAAGGTAGGAACTTTGCATAATTATCATGTTTAAATTTGAGAGAGTATAAGATGGGACCATTTACTTTTGACACAAGTATGTCACGCTTATTTTTAGCCATCAAATGTGAAATCAAATAGCAATGGGTGTGTCATTCTTTATGCACAATGCTCGATGAAATTTTTGTCAAACTTTGTGTATTGTTCTTAGTCTCAAAATTTCAAATCAAATGGTTAAAAATGATTGTGACCTTCTTGTACCAAAAATAAATATTCTCATATTATGCATTCCTTTTAAATGTAATACGAACGTAAAATCTCCTTTATTTTATAAAAACTCCACCTTTTACCGAGATAATCCATAGCATGTTTAGGCCAATTTGTTGTTCAAAAAGACTAGATTACCAATATAAAGAGGCTTAAACAGATTACTCCACAAAACAGCAACTATAAGGGCAAGTTCTCCTTTAACACCAAGACAATGCATAGAATGTCTGGAAACAAAGGTTTGTGTGTGACATATATTTTTAGGAGCATGTATACTATGCTCCCTCAAGAGCATGTTATAGATTACTCCCTCGGTGACAAGACATACTTGAAAGGTTTTTTTTATTTTTTCCTCAATATGGAATTTTAAAAATCATTTAAGAATCACCAGATAATTATTTTCAAAATAAAAACATTGAATTCTGAGTTTGTAACACTTAGATACATTGAATTCTGAGTTTGTAACACTTAGATACATTGAATTCTGAGTTTGTAACACTTAGATTTTACCCACCAAAAATTGGATAGTCTCTATTCAATCTTGATACGTTATTTTTTTCAAGTGCATAGAGAGCACAATTTACAAATTTTATTTATTGAGGTTAGTCCATGGGTTGAGGAGCTTGCATCCCCAAATTTGGGGTCCTACAATTATTCCTAGATTGGGTTTTAACATAGGGAGTCAATGGATAATATACTCTCCTGGAGTATGAAATCTTTTGGCTATTCTTGTTTCAAAAAAAATGTGACGGTCACATCAAATTTATTTGGGACAAAACTATTTATTTTCATTATGAAATTTGCTAAGGGTGTCAACTGACCAAAGATAACTGAATTACTTAAGGGCAAAAGTTTATTTATGGATGCTACCTTATAATGCAAAATTACGGATGCCCCTCAAAAATCCATCGGAAAAGGTAGTTTTAATGTTGAAAAACCCTTTGATTGATCATCTCGACATCGAGATGTATGACTATGAAAAATAAAAAGATTTTAAGTCTCAAAAATAGCTTATTTTACAACATATTATCTACACCGTATATTTTCAAGATTTTCATATGTTATAGATCTACTTGATTTTGACCATTTTTGAAATTTAAAATTTTATAATTAGATATAAAAATAGATTTTGACATAATCCTAATAATATTTTACATAAAAATTATATACCATGATAAAATTTGAAGGGCACCGTACCTCTACACCTACGGAGGCACACTCATGTTTTGATTTTGAGTGTGTATATTATACTTCAAAAGGAGTACAATGTACATTTATTCTGTCAGTCAGTATACCTACTTGTGAGGATTTTTCAATCTGAAATTTTGGGAACCACGTAAAAAATCATTAGATGGTTATTCTCAAAAGGAAAAAATTTGAATTTTGAGATTTCTAAAATTTAAATCTTGTCCTCTAAAAATTGGACGGTCTCTATTCAATATTGAGATATTGCCTATTTTAAGTATAGAGAGGACGCAATTATAAAATTTCTTTTATTGAGGTACATCTAAGAGTTAAAGGTTACATCAGCAAAATTTGGGGTCCTAGATAGGTAAGGAAATGGACATTGTACTCCCAAAGGCGCATACTATCTTTTCGGTTTTATTTTGCCCTCTGTGCTTTTGAGTAGAAGAAAGGCCTCCTCTCTTTTTGATTCTCCACTCACTTTTGTTCAAAATGAATTCTGCGTCCAATCGTCTTAATTTAAGTTTAAACCTATGTAGTATTTCTTCGTCCGAGTTTATTTTGAGATTTTTGTAGAAAACAAATTAATTCGGTAGATGCTTCTCTTAGCAAGCAAATCAAAGAAGAGATACAACACTTATAAGAGTATATAAACGTCTAAAATTTATTGAATACAATTATAAAATACTCTATAATATATATATATATATATATATATATATATATATATATATATGAAAAACCTTAAAAACAGTAAAGTGTTGCACTGTTTTGCCACCCCCACGGACTTGTTATGTCTGTAGGGGTTCATTGAACAGACCCACAGTGAACGATGCGCCGACCGTTGCGGTTTGCATGAATTTTTTACCATCATAGACCTATTAAATTAATGTTTGAAAACTTGCCTTGGGCTCAAAGTCACTCAGACCTGATAGGGTGCCTCATCAAGACCTAAGAATCAACTAAATCTCGCTAGTTCCCGAGATTACTGTATTCACTTTTCATTGAGTTGTTTAAACTTCTACCAATCCCAACATATGTTCTCCACTCTTTTTGTTATAGGATTGTATACTAATAAGACTCTATTTATAGCACAAAAAGGCCACACTCATCTATAGCCATTAGATGTGAAATATAACAGGTTGGATGTGACACAAAGTTCAATTTTTTTTTTTTTTTTTTGAACTTTGAGCCTAATCAATAGAATAAAAACAACCACTCAATTTTACATCCAATAGTCAATGTCATTTGTAACTTCCATGTACCAAATTTAAATACTTTTATTATATACATTTATTTTATTTATTTATTTATTTATTTTTGGCATCCAATTTCCAACTTATATTCTCCCCCTTCCTCTTTTTATGTGTTTTGGCATCCAAATCTCCTATATTCTTCCACTCCTTTCGCACGTGGAACTTGGCTCCATTTTTGCAATGAAAGAGTAGAATGTTTTCAGTTTATGGAGATCAAAGCTTCCCATGCCAAAAGCAAGGTAGCATTATCAAAAGCATGATTAAAAGTCTGTGAATGAATAAAATTACATGATTTAAAGCCATGCAAATCATACAATGTACAAATATTATAATTCAAAGCCATGCATATCATACCAATGTACAGAGCATGAAATATGTTATTTTTACGCAAAAGGGGAGATTAGGTTTGGGGCATAATTACAATAAAATGTGGTACCCATATTTGGGAAAGTTGTTTTCTTACAAAATAAGTATCTAAGAATGACATCTGGCCTATTAGCTTAGTTTGGGAAAGTTGTTTTCTTACAAAATAAGTATCTAAGAATGACATCTGGCCTATTAGTTTAGTTGGTTAAAGAGTTGTATAATAACACCAAGGTCGACATCTGACCTATTAGCTTAGTTGGTTATAGCGTTGTATAATATCCGTGGATTGCTTTTTGGCTAGTATGCATGCCTCAGCAGTCTCACGTCCATGGTTTGAATCAGTCTCATGTCCATGGTTTGAATCCCGCCATACATGATCTTATGATTTTAGGACTTGGGCATGGGGTCTAATTGGCTTTTTGGCTAGTGTTCATGACTTGGGCATGGGTCTAATTGGCTTTTTGGCTAGTATGCATGGGTCTAATTGGCTTGTTGGCTAGTATGCATGACCCAGCAGTCTCACGTCCATGGTTTGAATCAATCGCACGTCCATAGATTGGCTTTTTGGCTAGTATTGGCTTTTTGGCTAGTATGCATGCCTCAACAATCTCACATCCATGGTTTGAATCAATCTCATGTCCATGGTTTGAATCCTGCCAGACATGATCTTATTATTTTAGGAATTGGGTTTGGGCTTTTTTTTTTTTTGGCTATTATGCATGCCTCAGCAATCTCATGTCCACAGTTTGAATCCTGCCAGACATGATCATATTATTTTAGAGTTGACATCGAGTAATCCTATGCCTCAAGTTCGATTTCCATCACTAAACTACCAAAAAAAAAAAATATCTAAGAATGAGTAAGAAGTAATAAGCTCTCCTTATCATCATCATCATCATTTTAGCTTTTTCCCAATTAAAGCTACATGAATCCTGATTCTCCATTCTACTATATTAAAGATCATATCCTCATTAGGCCATAAGTCCCTATATCTTTTTAGAATACTTCCAACCATTTCCTTTGAGGTCTACCCCTTGTCCTTTCCAGTCCTTTCACTTAAACTAATTCACATCTCCTAACAAGTGATGTACTTGGTCGGTGTCACACTTGGCCCACCAACCTAAATCTACTCTCTCTCATTTTATTGCCTATTGATGCCATGCCTAAATTCTCTTGTAAGTTTTTCAAGATTCATGATGGGTCAAGGAAAAATTTAAGGTCATCACCCTTCTTGGACCAAGCTCTCCTTATATAATATCAATCAAGTGGGACAATCACTATGTCAATCCATTTATATCAGATTATGTTCAAATCAAATTCTTTGAAAATGGAATACAAATGGCTAAAGTTAAGTTATCTTGCCTAATGATATCTTTTAATAAAGGGCCATTATTAGCTGAAGCCAAATGTTCTACCTTTCCCTTTGGCTATGAAATATAATAACCAATGCTTCAAAAAACAATTTTTTGATTTAGAAAATAAATCATGCTCTTTAAATATGTTTTATTAAACAACAAACCTTTTTGGTTGAAAAGTATGAGTTTTGAATTTGCTAACTACCTCTGTGACTTTATATCTAAAGAATGATTTGATAAATGCTAATTACCTCAATTATTGTCTTATACATAATCTACAAGGATCCTTGTCCTCAAAATGCATGCTCAGACAACAATGTAGCTTCAAAAGAAAAATCGAAGCCATAAAACAAAGAATATAAAAATTCCTGCAATAGAATACCTAACTTTTCAGATACCTACCATGGAACTAGTTTCCATTTTAGCAGCAGTGTTTTGAAAAACAACGATTCGGATCTGGAATGCTAATACCCATCCGATTCTATCATTTTATTAAGGGTGTGATTTGTATATGGTTTCAATCCTAACAATCAAAACAAGGTACACCTCGGAATATCGCCAAAAGATGTAGAACAGGCGGTGAAAAGCCTTATGATGGCTTGAAAATCTAGTTTCCAAATATGGTGCAGATCAAGCAAAATTATAAACACTTAAAAATCTTGAAAATAGTTGAAATAAATAGCCCAGATATTATGTTATGAGGTAGACCATTTTTATGACTGGAATCCCCTTCTTCATATCCATAAATCCCAAGGTGTAAAGATCATTTGGAAAGTTTTCTAGCATCGGAGCAATCTTTTCGGTAGGTTTTTGAGGTGCAACTTATTTCTATAGCATGAAGTTGACACATTATGTAAATTTTTCCCTTCTACTAATTCATTTTCCCATTTTTTACCAATTTATCCAATTTGAATCATCAGTGGATCCGAGATCAGTGAGTGGGAGATCCACCGCACTAATCCATTTTTTAGTAAATACTATTCCGAATAGGAATAGTAGTGCCCAAGGCTCAAAAAGCTTATTTAAAAAGGACTAAAAAAACTGCTTAGTTTTCTCTAAAATCTTTTTCTCTATAGCCCAAGTCCACTAGAATTATCCTCTAGGTCTTCACCTTTAAAGCATTTGCTTAAGAAAAGTAAGCCCCAGGTAAATTACTAATTATTCGAGTTCAAACATACAATATGCTTTTGCTGATGAGTTTTACATTGTCCAAGAATTCTTGTTGACAGATTTAATGTGAGAAACGCTGGTGCAGAGCCGTGACCTTTTAAAGCACCGACTCAAATCTCATTGGAAATTGCTATTCGTGCATTGGAAAAATATTAAGTTGTTCATTTTGACTTCAACAATTATGACTCTTTATAAAAATAAACTTCAAGCTGTAAAAATAGTATATATTTGTTGAATTGAGCCATCGATTTTCAAGTGCTCATATAGATCCATTGGATTTTAGTCTTTTTTTTATCTTTAACTTTAATAATCAGGGGGTTTCAAACACCAAATTGGATTTTTTAATAGGGTTTGAGGTACAACATTACTTTTTATTGTAAGGGCAAGCTTTCTATGTTTTTCCTACAGCATGGAAGTTCTATCCTCCCCCTTATCCAAGTGTCCATTCTGAATGGAGGGTTAAGATTGTCTCAATCACAATGTCACGTCTCTACACTATTTTATTTTTAATTTTTTTTTCTATAAACTATTTTGACACCAAATTTTAGACATCCATTCCTCTATTAAACTCACACTAGCAAAAAATATAATAAAAAATATTTTCAATAAAATAAAATAATCAAAATACCCCTAAAAGATTTAAGGGGTATTTTAGTCATTATATTTTATCAAAAAATTATTTTGAATATTTTTTATAGGTGCAACCCAATGAGAAGATGGCACGTACCAAATTTTATATTCATACAATTTGTTTAAAAAAGCTAAAAATAAAATACTTTGAGACGTCGGATCTAAGATCAAATGGTGAGTGACTCTCTTGATCAAAATTGAATGGCTGGATGGTAAGGAGAGAATGGAACTTCTATGATGTAGGGGAAGAATAGAATTTCAAAGCCTAGGTCTCAACATAAGGCTTGAGCTTTCAACATAGAAGAGGGGGCAGCACTTGAGTATAGGCTCGAAACTTCATGGGAACTTGAGACAAAGAAAATTAGGTTAAAAAAAATCGATTCCGAAACCATACTTTTCAGGAGGTTCTGAATTGTAAATTTTATGTGAACTTCTCTGGTTTGGGGAATAACCATTCATTTGATAAATTTCAAGATCTAGACCTTTATAAATTCAAAATAAATTTGTTTTTGTTTGACATTGTTTATCCTATCATAACAAAACCATCTAAAAAATTTGAAAAGAAAAAAATATTTTTAAAATATAGAACTAATGATCTCAC
Organism: Amborella trichopoda; assembly: GCF_054954075.1. Lineage (NCBI taxonomy): Eukaryota > Viridiplantae > Streptophyta > Magnoliopsida > Amborellales > Amborellaceae > Amborella > Amborella trichopoda. The sequence continues at coordinate 41,745,610 of NC_142345.1, read as the reverse complement.
CAAAATGGACAACTTATATTAGTTATGCTAAAAACAGATTTTCTAAAGTGTGTTTTCAAATTTTATTTTATTTTGTTATTGTTCATTAGAATGAAAAATATGTATATTTAAAAATTGAGGTAAAACAAATGGTTTTAACATAGTTTTTTAAAAATTGCTTCATTATATTACTATAAAACCATTGCATGAAATCACTCCCCATTAGGATGTCATTTCCACTAATTGGCAATGGGGCAATCCAAAGCTGTCCTAGGCCAAGCTGGGGCCCTAGAGGGCTGGCCTAGGCCCAATCTAGCCTAGATCAGGCCTAGCCCAAAAACCCAACTCTTGGGCTTGGAGGCCTATAGCCTGGTCCTGTTAAAGCTGCCTGGGTCAACAAATATTATTATTTTTTATTTTTAAATGCATAAAAAAGGCTGTGCAAGGCTAGGCTAGGACGGGCCAAGACCCCTAGCCCATGCCTAAACACAGAGGCCAGCTTATAAACCCTAGCCTGGCCCACGGGCCAAAACTCAAGGAAGAGCTGTTTTGGGCTGGGCTAGGCCACCAAGCCCGTTGCCCGTTGTCCAAAATTTTAGTGCATCCATAGCTGCCCAGTTTCACATCAATCACGACCGTCTTGTAACCGACGCAAACAATTTTATTCTTGCCCCAATACGACAGACTCTTCTAGCTATGACCATCTATTCCACTTCTTCCCCTTGGAGGACAGACATGCCATGTTATGCTCCAGCTGGAATGGAGGTACACGACTTTTTGGATATGGCTACCAGGACGCCCCAATAGCAACACGTAAAACTCATATCCTTTTGGAGCCAAGAGGTTGCAACCCTCTGTTGCCCCCTTTCTTTCCCTCATGAAAGGAAAATAACTTTCAGATTCTAGAAGCATAAATACCAAGCCAAAATATAAAACTGAAACCTCAATTATTCTCTCTATAGGCTTTGAAAGGCATCTTGAAGCCTTTTACAGTGCCAACAGGGCTGAGAAAGCACAGAGATATGATATAATTAAGAATATATACAGTGGGACCACATGAATTTTGCATATAGAAAACAATGAAACCTAGATAAAAGCAATCGGCAGAGAAAAAGAATAAAGAGTAAAAAGAGACCACTTAAGGAGATTTTCAATCTGAGCTGGAGGGCCCATTCAAGTCTCTACTGTTAAAATACAAGAAACTCTGTTCGACTGATAAGCTGGGGGATTTTGGACAATGACGTGAAAACCCTCGATACCCCTTATCTATCCTTGCTATGCAGATATCGATAATCTTCCTGAGGGATTCATGTGACTGGATAAAGGGTTGAGCAGCATATTCACCAATAGGCATCCACTGAGAAAACAAAGGATCAAATATCAGTTACTGACAGTTTAACACAGACGTGAGAGAGAGAAAGACAGAGTTGTGTGTTTGATAGTGATTGAATTATTGTTTGTAGTGTGTGGTTGTGTTTTTCATTTTCTATTTTACTTCTCTTGATTTCATCTTATTTTTTTCAAATTTATTATACCATATATGGTGAAATCAATTTGCATAGGCGAGTTGGTTTCAAGATGTTAGATTTGTTGTAGTGGGGGTTCACCGCAACAATGTGTAATCGAAAAAGTCTTGATTCCCAGCAGTAGAGAAACATGTATACGAGCGTGTAAGCATTAAAAGAGCGAGAGAAATACTTGGGACATATGTAAAATAATAATTTAACAAATAGAAAGTGAGAAAATATATGGAGGTATATTGTTACGTATTGCATGTGGATGTATGCACATAGGTAACACATTAACTATGTGTATGCATTTCCATGCCCACGTGCACATAAATGCATGCACGATTAGCATGTATCCATACCTGAGCGTCTTCGATCTCGGCTTCTTGTTTCACAATATCATGTGTCAAGGGGTGCAACATGCATGTGAAGAACAGATCCGACTTCCCAAAGAAGATCTCATGAGTGTGCCTACAGAATTAAAATATCATGATAAGCTCCATATATGAAGAAATGAGGTAGCCTTAAGTGTCAAGCCTAGGGAACAACACTATTTTTTTGTTCAGAAAATGTGTATGTTCAATGATGCAATGTTTAACCATGGACAAAAGAGGTTGGGGTGGAGTAAAGATTTGAGGAAGAGAGAGAAAACCTGAACCCAAGAACTTCCACAAACTCTGTCGATCTGTGATGACATAAAGACAACTTTAAAATAAAGGAAAGCTAGTAGATATTATGTAACAAACAGAACATGTTGCTTACCCCTGTCTCTTCTTTCACTTCTCTAATGGCCCCTAAAAAAATATCCTCACCCTACAAAGGAGATCAGGCATAAAAATAGTGATGAAAGCAGCAAGAACTCATTGATCAAATGGAAACTTATTCGATTCCAGATCTAGAGAGAGAAATACCGCATCAACAATGCCCGTAGGAAATTTCCATACACCAGTCCCTTGTAATATTCCAGTCTTTTCCTGGACTACCAGCACCTAACATACATGGCCATGCAGAGAGAAGCAAAGTCACTAATAGGTGTGCACAAATGTGTGTGTGAGAGAGTGAGAGAGAGGGAAAGAGAACCTCTCTTTTATCATTCATTACAAAAGCACCAATTCCAATCCGGTGTGTGGCATTGACAGGGATGGTATGAGGGGTGTCAGGAATCCAGTTTACAAGCATTAGATATGTTGCCTCTGTATGGTGATACCAAAAGCCCTCCTGCAAGGCATTAGACTGTAGTTTCAAGAAATATTTTCAATATAGAAAAATATTGACAAGGGGTCATCAAACAAGGGAATTATCTTAAAAATCCCTCAGAAAATCGAGCCTTTGAATTAAAACCTCCTCCTTATTCAAATCAAGTAGCCATTAAATTTCAAAGGCTACCTTCCATACAGCTTCCCAACCCTTCTACATATTTCTCTCAATAACGATTATTGAAAAGACCTTCATCCTCTCAACATCCAAACATCTATTCCCTTGATTTATTTTAGTTGAGTTTATCTTTATCCAATGTACAAAAATTCGGCTGCTAGACCACCTAGGCCTGTTTCCCAAACCGCCTAGGCATGGCCTAGGCACCGGGGGGGGTGGATGGCAACCTAAGCGGCCTATTTCTCACGCCTAGGCCAGGGGCTCCAGGCGAACTTGTTTAAGGTGGGTGCCTAGGTGGGTCTAAGTGCCCACCTGGTGCTTACTCAATTTTTTTTCTTTTACTTGGTGAGAGAGAACTAGGTCTACGGAGAGAGATTTTTTATTTTTTGTACTTCTATTCATTTATTTTAGATAGAAAAAATATTTGTTTTCAGTAGAAGTATCATTTCTTTAATTTTTGTTTATTAAAAAAGTAAAGTACCTGGCACAATCCTTTAAAAAAGTAAAAGTATCCTTTTTTTTATTTAGTAAACACCTTTCTTTAATTTTTAGAAGAGAGAGAGCACATTTCTTAAAAAAGCACACATGGCACATTTACACTAACACATGCATATAGCCATGATATTAATATTACTTTTTTATACAACTGCACTTTGTCTGGCATTAGTATTAATTTTTTATACAAATAAAAAACATAAAAGGAAGAGAATGCCCCCCCACCCCCCTCCCCCCTCCCCCCCCCCCCACCACAGCACCACAATAAAAATATCTAACAACTCTTCTCCTTGTATCTCTCTTCTCTCTCCTTGACTTCAACACTCTCTTGCCTTGCACTTCTATTCTCTCTCTCTCTATATATATATATATATAGAGAGAGAGAGAGAACGATAGAGAGAGAAAGGTTTTTATGCTTCCTCTACAGCATAGAAGTTTTATCCTCTCCCTACCATCCAGCCGTCCAATTTTGATCAAGAGAGCCACTTACCATTTGATCTTAGATCTGACGTCTCAAAGTATTTTATTTTATTTTTTTTATACATATTGTATGAATATGAAATTTAGTACGTGCCATCTTCTCATTGGGGCGCACCTATAAAAAATATTAAAAATAATTTTTCGATTAAATATAATGACCAAAATACCCTTTGAAACTTTTCAGGGGTATTTTGATCATTTTATTTTATTGAAAATATTTTTTTTATATTTTTTGCTAGTGCCACTTGAATAGAGGAATGGACGTCCAAAATTTGGTGTCAAAATAGTTTATAGAAAAAAAATTAAAAATAAAATAGTGTAGAGACATGACATTGTGATTGGGGCAATCTTAGCCCTCCATTCAAAATGGACGGTTGGATAAAGGGGAGGATAGAACTTCTATGTTGTAGGGGAAGTATAGAAAGCTTGCCCATATATATATACGGTAGAAAGGCGAGAATTGGTTTGAGAACACAAGGCAAGGCTTTTGGCTGCCACCCATTGACCTTTTTGCCAAAGGTGCGGCCAATGGGTAGATTTTTGAGCCCATCCAACGTCACCAATATAGGAGGGAGAAAGCTAGGAAAATTACCGTGATTGTTGATTTCTTTATTGCGGAAGTTTTACATGTGGTACCACCAACATATAAAGCATATCTGACCATTATTCTCAATTATCTGAGCTGATTGAATGGTTTGGATGGCTTCAGTCACAATGTCACAAGTTAGCCCTTGTGCGGCAGATATCGATCCAGCAGCTCAGAGTATTTTATTTTCATTTGTTATTTTATATATTGCTCTAAATTTGGGGTGCGCACATATCTAACAGGGGAGCACATGATAAAAATAATAAAAAAGAATTTCTAGCTAGGAAAAATGACCAGAATACCCTTAGAACTGCAAGGGCTTTTTGGTCACTCATTTTTATCAGAAATAATTTTTTATTTTTGCTAGGTGTGCTCCAATGAGATGATGTCATGCCTTGAAATGATGTTTGATGAAGATGGGGGAGTGATGAGCCCCGTAATGGGGTTTTTGGTGAGGGAAGAGAGGTTGGGAGAATGCAGAGAACAGATATTTGGAAGGCATGTGGTTATCTATGGATTTGTGTGGGATTTCCTTACCCTGGGCCCCGGGGGGTTGTGGGGGAGTGGGAGAGAGAGAGGGGATGGAGAATACAACAGGGTAGAGAGGAAGAGAGAAGAGAGAGAGGAAGAGAGAAGAAGAGAGAGAGGAAGAGTAAAGGTTAAAATTACAGAGGTGGGACGAGGGAGAGCATGATCTCTAGGAAACAAAGGGAACGATCCCCATCGTTCATTCAAGTTAAAAGAAATAAATGGTGGGAAATTCCAGAGGAAATATTGCTAAGGAACACTATATTGTTTTTGAGATTTTTCCACAGACACACACATGCTCCGAGGAGCATAATATATATACATTAACTCCCCTGGGCAAAAGAACTACTTGCAAGGACTTTTTTGTTCAGAAATTTTGGGATCCGCCTAGGAATCAATCACTAAATAACAAAAACAATTGAGTTTTGAGTGCTTCAACACTTATATCTTGCCCTCCAAAAATTGGACAGTCCCTGTTCAATCTTGGGACGTTAATTTCATCAAGCACATAGAATGTGCGATTTTAATTTTTCTGTTTTTTAGGTTGATCACTAGGTTCAGAGATTACATCCCCAAGATTTGCGGTCCAAATTACATTTTACTTGAGGAAGCAAATGGACAGTATGCTCCTGCTAGTGCAACATTTCTATACACACACATGTAACAATATGAGTAGCATGGTTGATTGAGAAATCAAAATTCCAGTGATGCCACATGGATGTACTGCTGCACAACATATTCAAGAACCTGATGCACATAATGTTTATATAAGAATATGAATCCAACAAAGTTATAGTGCGAAACTAGCAAGTATTTGACTGTGGTATAAATAATAGGGTTCTGAACTACAGGTTTGATATGCTTAAGTCTTCCTTATTTTTAAGGTTAAAAAAAAAAAATGTTTTATAATAAATAAAAGTTAAAAACAATATTGTCTAACAAGATTCTTTTGGGAAAGAATCTGACAAATGCTGAGAAGAATCCAAATGTGTTGGATTCCACATACCCGCATGTTTCAAGAAATCTCTATCCAGGATTGTTTGGAATGTAGAATCCAGTTGTGACCATGTTGTATCACAACCTAATTCAAAGTTTTTGGAAAACGGGTGCAGAGCCTAGGGTGAAGAATTTATGCAATACTAGTGGAATCCACATGCTCTGCACGTGATTTGAATTCTTGTAAAGTAAAAGGTTTTTAATAAGGGTGTGGTTTACATAAGGTTGCAACCATAAACAATCAAAGTAAGGTGCACCATCAAATTTTATCATAAGATGTAATTTTGGCAAACAATCAACGTAAGGCGCATTATCAAATTTTATCATAAGAGGTAATTTTGGCAAAAAAAATTCATAGGATGTGCTGAAAATTTATTTTCCATCTCTAAATATAAACTTTTGAAAATTTACTTTCCATCTCTAAATATAAACGTTTAGACTAAAAATTCGGTTAACATCAAGTAGATCTATAAATACATGAAAATATTGAAAACGGACTATCCAGATAATATGTTACTCGCCTAACTTGCGTTATTATTTAAAAGAAGTATTAATCTTCAGTAAACCACTGTTTCAATCTGTGCAAAGCATTATTTTTGTGGTGCCACTGTGTTGTGCTACGTACTCAACTTGTGTGAAATTCATTTTAAAGAAGTTAACATGAATATACAATTTATTTAAACTGGACATATTCGCAGATGACATAGATTGATGAGACCCAAAACGGTGTCAACACAAAGTTTGAAATTTGGAGGGATGCTCTAGAATTCCAAAGTTTTAAAATTAGTCGGACTAAGAGTGTATATGGAGGGCAAATTTAGTAATAATAGGAGTAGAGATGATGAAGTAGTTAAGATTGACAGTCATGAAGTACAAAAAAAACCGCACTTTTGATATCTTGGGTCGATAATCCAAGAAAATAGAGAGATCGAAGAAGATGTCGTACACAGAATTAGAGCCAGGTGGGCGAAGTGAATATGTGCAATTGGAATTTTATGTGATCGCCGCATACCAATGAGGCTGAAGGGCAAGTGCTTTAGGACAGCGGTGAGATCAGCTTTGCTCTATGGGGCAGAATGCTGGGCGGACAAAAAACAACATACTCGTAGAATGAGTGTAGCGGAGATGAAGATGTTGAGATGAATGAGTGGTATGACAAGAAGGGATAGAATTCGCAAAAATCTATTTGAGAGAATTTAGGCAGGGCGCCAATAGGAGATAAAATGAGAGAGAGTAGATCTAAGTGGGCTAGCCATGTGTGGCGCCGAATAAATACAGCACCTGTTAGGAGATGCGAATTAGTTCAAGTGGAAGAATTGAAAAGGGTAAGGGGTAGGCCCAAAAGGATGTGGTTGGAAGTAATCCGAGAAGATATGAGGACTTATGGCCTCACTGAGGATATGGTCTTTAATGAGCAGATTGGAGAACCAGAATTCCAGTTAATTGGGACAAGGCTAATATGATGATGCTGATGAAAGAGATATGTTCATTGAATTACCTAAAAATTATAAACTGGAAGTTCTTTATAATGATAGTGCTAGATTATTATATTGTAGGTTTGGTTCTAATTAATCTTGTAGTAAAGGTTAACTTTATCAAAAAATAAAAAAACAAAAACTTGTAGTAGTGCAATGTGTCATTTTATGTTGGCACTATGTTATGTTACCTGCTTAACTTATGTATTTCAAATAAATCAATATGAATGAAGAATTTATTTAAAATAGATCTATTGTTTCATTATATATTTGAAAGAGGCATGAGCATTACAAATTGACACGGGGGCTTAATGTTTTAATTGCATAGAAGAAAAAAAATATAAGTGTTTTAGTTAAAATATATTGTACGTTTTTTTGTAATTAATGTTATATTTTTTAAGTCAATTAGAAATTTTTAAAAACCTTCTAATTTATTATATAACCTAGAAATGTGCTACGCATGAGCCTAAAAACCTCTCTCTTCTCTTTTTCTCCATTTTCTTTTGTCTTTCTACTTTCTTATTTCTATTTCTTCAAAGGTGAAACCTCAATGAATCGACCTATGAGTTTCTTTTTATTTCTCTCTTTCTCTTTGTTTTTTTATTTCATCTCTCTCTTTTCAATTTTCTTAAAATTACTCCGAAAGGCTACCATTTTAGAGAGAGCACTTATAGGTAAAATTTTAAACTTTACTTATGTGTGTAGAAAATGAATAAAATAATAATATACTTTGCATGTGTATAGAAAAATTAATAACCTTTTCAATAGTTGAGCCAAGAGAAAGCAATATTATGTAGTTTTTCCTACTTGGATATAACATAGTCGCCTACCCTAAGTTAAGTTTATAAGGTGTTAGAGGTGATCAAATTATATTGCTAAAACATTAGGAATAGGAAGAATTACAGAAGCCCATACCTAAATTCTCATCTCTCTCCCTCTCTCTCTCTCTTTGCTTTAAACACCCCATCCTCCTCTCCCTCAAAAGTGCAAACTTCAATTCTCTCTTTAAATTGCTACCCTCTGTTTTTCCTGTTAAACCCATTGTTTTTCTATTAAACCTATATTTTCTCTCTCTCTAAGTAAAATTATTTTCTTTGACAAAAATGGTATACTTTTCAATGAAATCTATTAGTGTCCTCAAATCTCTCTCTTCTCTCTCTCTCTCTCTCTCTATATATATATATATATATATATATATATATATATATATATATGGGATTACCTACAAAAAGACCAATTACCTTTTACACAAAGAGGTCACAATCATTCTTGTCCCTTAGATTTCAAAATGGGTGGTTGTAAGAATATCATTGCTTAGACACAAAGATCCAAAAAAAAAAAATCTCAGACTTCGTGATACACCCCAAACCATCCAATTTGACATCTAATGAGGGAGAATAGTTGACCGTATAAAAGGTAAATAGTCTCTTTGTAGACAATCCCTATATATATATATATAAATCTTTGATTTATCATTTTAATATATTTATAAATCTGAGAATTATTTTTTGACCTAGGTAATTTTTATTGATACAAAAATGTAAGATTTAATGTCTCATGTTTTGAGTAAAAGGTTGATTTTTCATCCAAAATAAACTATCTTGCATTATTGATTATTCAAATTTTGCATTATAAATTATAAGTTATCATTATCAATTTAAAATCACTTACATTTATTAATAAAAAAAATTGACTATTTAAAACTACAATTGTAAAATATAATTATTCAAAATATAATTTATATTTTAAATTTTTTTCACCTGATGCGAATAATTGTAGCTTTTTAAACAACTATTAGGAAACACTATAAATGTAAATTTACTAAATTGGATGTGATTTTCTATTTTATAATATAAATTTTTTATTAGATAATCAAGGACTCAATTATCATTTTCTTTAAAGATGTTGATCATTTTGTAAAAGTTCTAATGTAGTTATTGTTTCTTTTGCCGCATAATATAATGGAAAAAGTTTATATAAGGGTAAGGCCCTAAACAATCAAATTAGGGTGCACCTCAAAAATTCATTAGAAAAGGTTGCTTTGATACTGAAAAACCCTCGATTCGATCATCTTGACCTCAAGACCTATGGACATGAGAAAAAATAGATTTCAAGTCTTGGAAATGATGTATCTTGCATTGAATTACCTAGACCGTGTTCATAGATCTACTCAATCTACAATATTTTTTAACTTATAATTAGAGATGAAAATAAATTTCAGGCCATCATAAAGATTTCTAATTTAGAAACAACATATTTCGGTACTATTTGAAGGTGTGCCCTACTTTGATTGTTTAGGCCTCGGCCTTATACAAATCACACCCTACCATAATAGCCTTTTGGTTTGGGAAATTTGTATAACATAATCTGTTGGGAGGCTAATATGCAATTACTCTATCAAAACTGATTAAGTATTTTTGCGATCGAATATTTAGAAATCCATTTTTAATCACAAATAAATGCTTTCAATTCAAAAAATTAAAGTTTCCATATTCTGAAAATTATATATATGTTTTCAATTGAAATAGAATATTCCCAACGGAACACAAATAGTAGTATGTGATAGATACTGTCATAGATACTTTACCACCTTGTCAATGATTGTGTAGAGTGTAGTAAACCTTATTTGTAGAAATAAGGTTGGAATCTCATACAAACCGCACCCTTATTAAAATATCGCTTTTAAATTTATCAAACACCAAAATTAGAAAATTTTAGAAGTTTTATTGAAATGAAATTAGTAGTCTTGGAATATTGGAATTTATGTGAAATAATAAGTCTTGGGACTTGCAAATCGGAATAAATGGCATTTTGAGAAGAAAAAAAGAAAGACAGGATAGAATATGATCTATGCATAAAATTTGAAAATGTTAAGCAAATTATTTAAATACTATCAAAATAAAAAGATAATATTAACATTAATTTCCTAGGATTTTATATATAATAAATAATTTAGTTTATTATATATTTAAATTTCTACTTAATAGTAAACTAAGTTTGCCTTTTATATGAAAATATTTACCTTTAAATAAAATACTGATGTATTTATTAAAACTTATATTTATTAAAACTTCAAAATAGATTTGATGTTTCATTGTCCAACTCAAATTTCTATTTTATAAAGTATTTATTTCAAATAATTTATGAAATTAGAAATAATGACATATTTTATAAATAATTTTATAAGTTCATAGGACTATATGGTATTTCAGCTAAATATAGGGACAAGTTGGAACTAAACAAAAAAAGCACTCTAGTGGGATGACATTTGATGACGTCCTCCCTATTTAATGCTTGGAAGTTTACTTTGCAATGTGGTTCCTGGAGATCATATTGTATATTTATGTCTTGAGGTAAAAGGCATGCTTAGTAGCATTTTTAATCTAAAATTCATAAATCTCCAATTAAAATGAATATTTTAAAATGAAAATTGCAATTTAAATTTTTAGTAAAACTTTTACATGATGGATCATGTAGCCAATGGACCATAAAATACTTGTATGTTATAATTTTATTAGTTATTATTCTTGACCTAAGCTTTTAGGTTGCCCACTTTATAAAATTGTTCAAGCTTTCTTGATGGCACGTGGCCACGAAACATGTAGCTTCCATCTAAACCTAACTTTTCCCTCTTTATTCTCCATCCGAACCTACCTCTAAGTCTGAACCTAACTCACCTAACTATTAAGTCTTAGATGAATTTCCTAGTCATGAACCTCCTCGCGTTTTATATATAGAAGATACGAGGTGCTACTTGGCTGTTCTCCTTTATTTCGAGTCATATCAACCACAAGATGATCAGCACAGAGAATCTCCATAACCTATACGCTAAGTTCAGCATTGATGGGGTATTGGAATCCACTATGGTTCTGGCATAATCCATACTATATCAAAGGACTGTAAACTAACAGTGAACAGTTTCAAAAAAAAAGGACTGTAAATTAAGGTTCATACTTGTATAACAACATGGTAATGTATAAAAACTAAAAAGGTGATGTATTGTTTTTTCTTCTTATTTGCTCATGATGCTGCGATTGCGTATAGGTAGTCCTAATGTGTCAGGTGGTTCAATGTAAGGACTTTGTCTACTATTGCCAACTATCTGAAGTCCAAACATTTGTATTTTTGGCTAGGCCATATTGCTTTAACCTAAAGATTTTAAGAAGAATCCAATAAAATAGGATGCTTCTTTTTTCCCTTTTTTTTAGTTATTTATTTTTTAATGATATGAAAGGGAGTGATGGTTCAGAGCCTATGAGAAACTACCTAGTACACAGTATTCTTAGCAGAAAGGTATACCATTGATAATGCCATGGTCTATGAGAAAAAAATGTTTCATTGAGGCCATCATCATCTAATGAGATGAAGAATGGTGATAGATAGCGATTGAGACACACCATAGGAGTCATGTCCTACTCTCGAGGGCCCGCTCTCTTTTCATCACCATCCATCATTTCATGAGATGGGGGTGGACTCAAAGGACTAAGGTTTTCAACAGTCCAGTATGTTATCATATAATTTTCCTCTGTCTTAATGGAATACATGAGGCATGCCTTTCCTACCTTTAGTGTTTTGATTTTGCTGGTCTATGAAATGGTAGCATTTTTAGTGATATATGTTAGGAATGCCTTCTCTCCTCATGCATTCCTTGTTTCATGCCTTCGAAAACTACATTCCCCAAAAATGCATTCTTTTCCAAAGGTATCTTTCTTCTTATGATTTACTTTCATTATGAATTATTTATTTTTATCATTATTTATTAAAAGCACTAAACACTAAGTTCTAATTTTGAGGTATAGTTTTGCTTTAAACCAAAGCTATATACCCCATTAAATCCCAACATTCTCCAAAAACACCCCAATCAGCAGAAAGCAAAAGCATGAAATAATCACAACCATCCATAAAAGACTAGAGTTCATACAAAAGCATCCAATGCATGTAATAAAAATGGAATACACATAGAACAGGAACAAATAAGTGCTTGAAAATATTTGTAAAGTAATATTTCAGCTTTTTAAGTAACCACACTCCAAATGACATACCTGAACTGCAGCATGAACAAGATGTGATTGTTCAATAGGTAATTTCATCCGAACTTCTTTCTTACCCTGTAAAACAAGATTGGAGAAGTTGGTCGAGCAGAAACTATTAAAAAATGCTAGAAAAGATGTTGATGCATCAAAATATATTATACAATGGAGAGATCTGGCGGTAGTAAAACAATCAGTAAAAAGCCCAAATTTAATATAATATGTCACCACCAGAGTAACAGCTCCAAATCAATGTTTAGGAAGTCGCCTCAGCCAAGGTACTCAGCCCTTTGCCAAGGTGAGTAACTTGGCAGAGTCCGAGTGGACTCAGCCTATAAACCCAAGAAAATTGTGAAAAAAAAAACACAAGTAAAAAAAAAAAAGTTAAAAAAAGTTAAAAATCAGAGAAAATCAGAAGAGATAATAGAGAGCATGAAAATACTAAAGATAAAAACAATCTATCAAAGATGGATTATTGAATAACTTGATTTTAAACTTAACTATTTCAGAAAAATTAAAAAGGACAAAAAATATAAAAGTTCCCAAATCATCTTAGAAACTTTCAAAATCATCTAAAAACATATTGCTGATTAACATATTGCTGTTTTCTATGCTTTTCTGTGTTTTTTAACATTGTTTTGTATTTTTTTGGAGGTTTTTGTGGGATGGTGAGTTGGGTACCCAACTCGCCTTGCCACTAGCATGAGGCCGCGTCACTCACCCTAGTCCTAGTGGGCTTGGGTGAGTCCAAAAATGCTGCTGCAAATCATTATCAGAAGTACTTGGACACACTGTTGCCACACCTTCAGAGACCACCCTAGATGAAAGTTATCAAAATCAATGGCTTTGGAAACAAAATCCCAAGAATAAGAGTCAATTGTCTAAATATCATTACAACAATTCCCACCACCAACCTTTTCTTTGATAAGTATCTACCACTACCAAATTAAAGTCATTGGATCTTTCATTGCATCAACCTCCTTTAAATCATTCAGCCATGGGCTCCTGGACTAATAAAAAAGTATCCCATTGGGTTCGGGAGGCTCTTCCTAGATGTACTCACATATAGAGGGAGACTCAGCCTACTAGCCACTTCCTCTAGCTTGATCTCAGTTGCTCTGATCCCCAAGATCAGCTCTTTCCCAACTTTACTCTCTGTGTCAATATTAATTTCTAGCACTTAGTAACCAATATTTATGTAATCAACCTGAAGAATGGAAGTATAACAGAACATTTGAGTTTGAAACAAGATGGAGGTAACATACCAGAGGACTACCAGGCTCCACCTCCACATGGTATGGTGGATTCCACCATATTCAGGGACCAGTACTGCTAGATTAAAATATAAATATAGAAGTCGAACAATTTCCATAGCCTGCTCATATGGTAAAAGGTATATAAACCAAGGAATATATGAGCATGTGTACCTACATGCATACATTTATTTATATATATCTTTGTGTATGTGTGCACAAGGGAAAAGACCATGTGCAGGACAGCTCTTCATGGACTATCATGGGAGTTAATTCAAACACAAACAATTGGTCTTCACGTATTTCAGGATAGAAATTTAATTTGCCTATGCTATCAAGGTGCAGTCCATATATTTTTTTAAAATCTAAAAAATCATAACAAATATAATAATATATAGAAAAAAACATAGATGTGATTTATGTGATTGTAGATATTTTATTTTATGCAATTCCATAACAAATATAATAATAGCCTGATAAAGAGCTATAGAGTTTGTTGCAAATCTTTCATACAATTAACATGTAAAACAAAGCAATATATTCTATCTCAATTACCCAAACTTCCAAACTTCACATAAACATCCAAAATTCCATATTCTAAATTTCAAACTCCAAAGAGACAACTACCAAAAGTTTATGAAGACAATAAAAAAACAAAAGATAATCAACTCTCAAGAAATAATCCAAATAACCAAAAACAAATTTTCTAAAAAGATAACCAAAAGAATCTCTTCTTTTCAGAAACTTTAGATTCCAATAATTATCCAACTACTCTTTTTTTTTAGTCTTTTAATCATCAAAGAACCATCAAAATTAGTTTTATATACCCCCTGAACCCCCAATAACTCCTCCCCCCCCCCGGGCCCTTTTTCTTTTCGTTTGGTGGTTACCTTGCCCACACTCATGTGCCAACTTTTAGCCCACAAGCGTGGCTGCATGTGTAGGCGCATAGCCATGGGGCCTCTTGAAAAGTATAAGCTAGATGCCCCAGATTGAAGCATAAGAGACAAAATGGAGGATGTTGAACTCAATTTGCCCCAAATTTTAGTGCGAATTCATTCTTTTTTATTATGAGAAGCTAGATGTGACCTAAATGTGTGCAACATTTAGGGTGCCCCTACTTTTCTAAAAAAAAAAAGTGATTTTATTAGCACAAGAATCTAGGCCATTTTTCTCTCTCCTCCTATCGTGGCCGTCAATCATGTATTGTGTTATAGGCCAATCAGCTTATTTAATCTCTCTCTCTCGCTCTCTCTCTCTCCATTTATATATTTACATAGGGAAATGATTTCATGTAACATCCTCATCATCATCATTTTAGCATTTTCCCAATTATTGGGGCCGGCTACATCAATCCATTCTTCTCTATTAAAAGCTATATCCTCAGTGAGGCCATAAGTCTTCATATCTTTTCGGACTACTTCCAACCACATCCTTTTGGGCCTATCTCTTGCCCTTTTCAGTCCTTCCACTTGAACTAACTCACACCTCCTAACAGGTGTTGTACTTGGTCAGCACCACACATGACCAACCCGTCTAAGTCTATTCTCTCATATTTTATCGCCTATTGGTACCACGCCTAAATTCTCTCGAATATATTCATTTCGAATTCTATCCGTTCTTGTATTTCTACTCATCCATCTCAACACCGTCATTTCAGTTACACTCATTTTATACGTATATTGTTTTTTGTCCGCCCAACATTCCACCCCATAGAGCAAAGCTGTTCTCACCATTGTCCTATAGAACTTGCCCTTCAGCCTCATTGGTATATGGTGATCACATAAAATTCCAGTTGTACATCTCCACTTCGCCCACCCAACTTTGATTTTGTGTGAAACATCTTCCTCAATCTCACCATTTTCTTGGATTATCAACCCAAGATATGGAAAGTGCAGTCTTTTTTATACTTTCTGGCTGTCAATCTTGACTACTTCCTCGTCTTTACACCTATTATTGCTAAACTTACACTCCAGATACTTTGTCTTAGATCGACTAATTTTAAAACTTTTGGATTCTAGAGCATCCCTCCAAAGTTCTAACTTTGTGTTGATGCCATTTCGGCTCTCTTCAATCAAAACTGTGTCATCTGCGAACAACATGCACCACAGTACCTCATCCTGTAAGTGCCTAGTCCAGTCGTCTATAACTAAGAAAAAGAAATATGAGCTCAATGTTGACCCTTGATGTAGACCTATTGTCATTGAAAACTCACTCATCTCTCTACTAGTTGTTCGTATACTAGTTAGCGCTCCATCGTACATATATCCCACCAAGTCGATGTAGTGTTTAGAGACACCTTTCTTTTCCAACACCCACCAAATCAAATCTCAAGGCACTCTAGCATAAGCTTTCTCTAGGTCACTAAAGACCATGAGGAGGTCGTTTCCCTTCGCTCTAAACTTCTCAATCAATTTTCTAAGTAGGAAAATAGCTTCAGTTGTTGACCGTCCTTGCATAAAACCAAATTGGTTTTCAGATACACTCGTTTCATGTCTTAGTTGTTGCTCAATGATTCTTTCCCAGAGCTTCATAGTATGGCTCATAAGCTTGATCCCTCGATAGTTTGCATAATTCTGTATGTCTCATTTGTTCTTGTAAATAGGTACCACAATACTTTTCCTCTATTCGTCTGATATTTTTTTTATTCTCAACACCTTGTTGAACAACTTCACCAGCCAGTCAATGCTAATTTCCCCATGCAATTTCAAACCTCTATCAAGGTACCATCTGGTCCTAAAGCCTTTCCGATCTTTATCTTTTTCAAAATTTCTTTCACTTACGACATCCTAATCCTCAAATGTATCTATGACCTCCACTGTCACTTGTACCAACAGTCCTTTCTACCACTATGTTCCCATTGTGTTCGTCATTTAATTTTTGAAAATAAACTCTGCACCTTTCGTTGACCTCATCATCCTTCATGAAGACCATTTAATTCTCACTCTTAATGCATTTAATATGGTTTAGATCCCTACACTTTTTCTCTCTTATTTTTGCTAATTTGAAGATATCTTTTTCACCTTTTCTTGCTCCCAGTTTATTGTATAGATTATCAAATGCCTTAAAGTTTAGTTTTACTTACTATCTGTTTAGCATTTTTCTTGGTATTTTTTAAATGAAAAAAGTTTATATAAGGATGCTACCTTATAATGTAGAACTACGGATGCCCCTCAAAACTCCATCGGAAAAGGTAGTTTTAATGTTGAAAAACCCTTTGATTGATCATCTCGACATCAAGATGTATGACTATGAAAAATAAAAAGATTTAAAGTCTCAGAAATAGTGCATTTTACAACATATTATCTACACCGTCCATTTTCAAGATTTTCATATGTTTATAGATCTACTTAATTTTAACCATTTTTGAAATTTAAAATTTTATAATTAGATATAAAAATAGATTTGAGATAATCCTAAGAACATTTTACATCAAAATTATATACCATGATAACATTTGAAGGTGCACCTTACCTCTACACCTACGGATGCATCCGTATGCAAACTGCACCCTTCTTAAATACTGTTCATATGCAACAGCTTCATAATAATTTAATAAATACACTCCTTTAAAACGCTGTCTATACCCCTAAATTTGGCAAAGACACTCGCTTTATCCCAATGACCAAATCACATAAAGAAGGGAAAAAAAAATTTAGAAAAGGTTCAAATTAATCTCACTCCAACAATGAACATAATTTGTTCGTTTTGGTGGACAATAGATTTAGGCCTTTAAGAATTACAACTCAACTTAAGAAAGAATTCGATCATTTGATGATGATAAGGCTATCTACCAGGTTTGAGATCAAAGAAATCGCCCAAGGCCCAAATCTAACCATCCCATCAAATGAATGGCCTACAATTATTGTGTTAAAAAAACCACATTTTTAGTGTGCGGTTTTGAGATTTTATTTCTTTAATATTGTTCAACGAGATGAAATAGTATATGTTTCAAAATTGGGGTCAAACAAATGCCCCTAACATGACTTTTGAAGGTGGATTTCCATTCCATTACTATAAAACAATTTTATGAAATTACTAATTCGCTTGCATTATTTGAATCTTGTTTTATTTTATATATCAGATAGGGCTGAAAATTTTGAGAGTTAGCGAAAATGGCTGAGAATTTTGAGAGTTTGAGAAACTAGAAAAATATTTATTAAAAACAAAATGGCCAAAATAACCATGAATGTTGCAGGGGATTTTTTGTCATTTTTTTTTAGAATTATTTTTTTATATATTTTTCACGTGCATGAGGGCGAGAAATATACACACTCAAAATCTTAGCTGAATCCAATGGCTAAACCAACTTAAGAGTCAGTGAACAAGAGATTACCAAGTGCCTCCATTTGGATAGCGATGCTCTCAGCGAGCGAACAAAGGCTCCAACATCCATAGTTGCTTCCAAATGAACAATAACACCTCCATAGGAATCCTCCATCCATTTGAGTAGTTCAGCTTCATATTCCTCTCCATCAAATGGTAATTGACTGGTGACGAGTGATGGGTTTTTAGAGCTTGACATTGCGTAGATCACAAGGATCTCACCTCAAAATTGGAAAGAACTGGAGCCGAATAACTTACAAGGAATGCATCAGCATCCACAAGTACTGAAGTTCAAAAGAAAATTATACAAGGTAAGAAATATCAAAAAAATATTATAGCATTTTAACAACCTTTTGCTATCAAACAGACTTAAATATAGTAGCAATAAACAAAAGACAAAGGCAAAAGACTGCACACAAAAAGAAAAATTCTACTAAAACTTTTTGTAACAAGGTTTAGGAAACGATATCATATTGCGATGACTTCTATTTCAAAGAAATTTTTGTCTTGATAACTTATAATCATCGAGAGGATGATATCATCTTGTAATGGAAATGGCCATTATACCAAACATTTCATACATAAAAAAGGGGAAAAAAATATAAAAGAAAGGAGAATTCCCGTTAAGATGCTATATTGAATGCTTTCATTGTTGTTTTATCTTTTCTTTTTTCTTTGTTTTCCTTTTCGAAATGTATAAAATTCACTGCTGTTGAAGTCCAAACAGCCTATATAATAGAGTAATGGCTGAATCCATAAATAATAATAATAATGATGATAATGATAATGATAATAATAATGATGATGATGGTGATAACAATAATAATGGCAATAATAATAGTAAATAGCAATAATACTAATAATATTGGGGTCTTTCAATGCTTTTTAAGGGTATATACATATTGAAGTTATTTCATGCAACTGTTTTATAGTGAGATAATGAGCCACACCATCAAAAATTATGTTTGGAGCACTTGTTTAACCCTGATTTTTAACATACAGTAAATTCATTATGATGAAGAATCTCCAAAAACAAAATTTGAAAATGCACAACAAAAATTGTGGTGTTTTTTTAAATCCAATGCATATAGGTCGTCCATTTGATGGGATGATTATATCTAAGCCTTAGAGGGATTCTCTTTTTATCTCAATTTTTGTAGATGACCTTAAAAACATTATATATATATATATATATATATATATATATATATATAAGAAGATACTACAAAATGCCTATAGGTGAAAATGAACAGTAATTTCGCCTACCCTCATCACCGCCCAAAGTTCATCACACGGTTACGATTATCCGGTAGTATTTCATTTTTCATTTTTTTTCTACAAATCGGAATGACCTCAAATTTGGAGCTTGTGTTCATAAAAAATATCCTGAAATTTTGAGGGTATTTTGGTCAATTTATATTTTACAAATTATTTTTTTTATATTTTTATTAAGTGCGCCTAGATGAGAAGAATGAAAGCCTAAAATTTCAAGTGACTTGTATGTGTAGAAAAAAAATGAAAATTCAAATACAAAATGAGATTGTAACCGTCAGATCAGCCCAGATTGAATCTGAGCCATTGGCTGAATCAAGTATATTAGTCAGACATTATCTCTGTAATAACTTAAACCCTTCTTTTGGCATAAAAACCAGAGAATGGTTTGAAATGATATTGCTTGAAACAGGTTCAGTTACTATAGCACACTATTACCAGAAAAATTCGGGAATAATATCATATTCAAATTACAGATACGAAAAGTTCTACATTTCAGTGAATGGGGTTCAGACCCTTCAAGGGCAAAGAGATTAATATCCCCTGAATTCCCAAATATGCATTTTAGATACTCCGAATATATTGAAGCCTGACACAAAATCCTTACTGTTCAGAACCAATACTATTCTCATACCTGGTTCTTACAATTCAAACTCCCAATTACAAACCCATTCCCAAACTGGTTCAAGGACTGGTTCATGGTATGGGGTTCCAGAACCCAAATAATGCCTGCAGCCTTACAAACATCTGAAGACAAGTTCATAGAATTTAATGGGAGCAATCCCAATGTGCATTATCATACGTATTTTGTAGCATTATACCATAGATATTAAAATGGCAATATGCTATATCTCCCAATATAACAAATAATTATCAATATATATCATGCTTAGGAAAGCAAATCTGAATAAAATGGTGGGACGTCTTCGTACAATATAAAACTCCAATTTACATACCCGAGGAGCAATAAACCATAAAGTTGACTAAGTTATGGCCATGTTAATCTTTCGTACTATCCACCATTACTGTAAAACCATGTTGTTGCCAACATAACCTACGTTGTGCAATCACAGTTTCCTCCAATACGGCCTTTACTTTTAGTAAAAGCACACTAGATAGCTCAGGGGCAGTAGGGGGTTTAAAACCTTTGCCATGATTTGCAATGGCATTGCATGGCATCCCTAAACCTGCTTGAAGCGGCTACATTGAATGGAATCGTATTGTTGACAAACATTTTCAATATAAGCTGACATGCAAAATCACGAGAAGTCCTAACTAACGTTTTCGCACTCATTTGTTGTTCTTCTCTATGATCACAGCTATTTGTGTGAGAATCCATTAATAAGCAAGGAGGCAGAGGGTGTGTAGAAGGCCCATTACCAACACAGCAACCTTTGGACAACCCACTATTGGTACTAGCACCACCAGCACATTCCACGACTACGAACACGTTTCTTCAGGGATCCCAAACGCATTGATGAATGATGAATTGTGACCCATCTGTCTCCCATATTGTTCGGAGAAATATTCTTCTTCAGTATGATATTCAACATCACCCTCATCACTATTTTTTTCTAATACATCCCTTTCTTGATGATCTGGGCATTCAGTTCGTCCCTTAGTCAACCATTTATCAAGGATTGTCTTCGCCAGCACCATCACATCTCAAGGTGCATTTTTGGCACTTTGCGATGTCCTTTCGTGCTGCCAAGTGTTTCTTCATTCTTGTGATCCCTGCAGTGGTTGTCTTCCCACAATGGTTGCACTTAAGCCTACCGCCATCAATTCGAGTGTAGAACTGGTCCTCTTTCCTACCTCCACATCCTGGTCTAGAAATGTATGAGTTTAAATTTTATAAGTCGATTTTATGGTATGAAAGGAATTCCTTATATGAAAAATATTTAGGCTTAAATCTGACACTGTTGTATTACCACAAAACTGCAAGTTATAACAATCATTACAGTCCATTTTGCTCTGCCAGAAACTGAATTGAACAAAATTTACAACTTTTATTTCCTACTATGGTAAACATTTCAGCTGAAATCTCACTGAATTGTGTGTTGTGTTAACACAAGAGCTGGAATAGACAACAATCACTACAGTCCATTTTGTGTGGCCGAAAAAAACCAAATTTTGGTCAAAACCGAACAAAATTCACAATTTTCCTTTCTTTTATGCAAAATATTCCGTCCATAATCTCATTCGATCTTGTCGTAGCATTCAATCTTGTCGTAGCATCAAAAAATTCCTAATCTGTACAGCCATTACATGCCATTTTACCTCACTAAAACCGATGTTGGTTGTTTGGGGTCTCACCACGATTGACTATACATCACGGTGTACATAAACTCCCTTATAATTGGGATCAAATTTAGGGAATCTGGAGGCATGAGATGCGCTCACTTTCTTCGAAGTGTTAAACGGCCCCGTCTTGGTAAAATTCCGAGGTGCAAATGGGTCCCGGCGAGTACAGTCCAAGAATACAGTAAAATCATAATATAATTCCTAGGTCCCTGAGTTGCACACTCATGAGACCCGTACAAAACCACAGTCTCAAAAATATTGATATGTCTTTCCAATCGGTATGATACCACATACATCAATTGGAAACAAACATATCTCACTAAAAAAGTCTTCTCTAATTAGTATAATACAATTATTGATTAGTATTGCAGACTTCTCTCTCACTATAAAAATCATCATCCAATTGGTATAATACAAACATCAATTAGGATGGCAAATTTCTCTCTCACTATAAAAATCATCATCGAATCGGGTATACTACAAATGTTGATTAGAATGGCAAACTTCTTTCTCTCGCTATAAATATTTATCATCCAATCGGTATACTATAGTAAAACATCAATTCGAAACAAAAGTAGATATATGATCATCTCGCGCCATAAATAACTCATTAAATTTAACAATACTTGTTACCTGAAATTTACGCGAAGTTAGTGCTTCACTATCTCTTACTTGAGAGAGTATGAGCCTTATGAGACAGAGAAAGCTTTTGTTCACAAGAGAGCAGGGTAGAGAGAGAGAGAGTGAAAACGCAAAACGTGAGAGAGAGCTCACTGCTTCCTGTTATCAACAATAAGCTCATGAGATTTTATTTAACATGTAGAAAGAGAGAAGTCTCTCGTACCTCTTAGAGAGAGCGAGGGAGAAACAGTTCACTATAAGGCTTCCTGTTAGCACAAAGTCCCCTTACTCTTAACTAAGCCCGTAAAGGGCCTTTTTTATTACTAGTGAGAAAGTCTCTTTATTACGAGAGAGAGAGAGAGAGCTCTTGTTATTAACACCTCGTGAGAAGGTGTTAAAAAAATAAGAAAATCGGTCTATAAAGTGACCACGTAAAAAGGTGGTTACACCTCATTAAAGAAAAAGACGGTGGACCTAAGGTCCACCCAAATAAAAATGGACCATCCAATTTCTTTAAAATAATTGGGGTTATTTTGAAACACTTTTTCAACAAAAGCCCAACAATCCCTCACCTGTTGCAAAACAACAAGATATCTCTCCAAACATATCATAAAAGACAAATGCACAAGTGAAGATGTCTTATAGACTTGAACCTCCACTTAGGGTTATGTGGAACGCTTACCAAAACAGTGAGTAGACACACATCGAACTATGTCCTTATTGATAGGCCTCCCACATACCACACATTCTCTTTAAAAAACTCTGGTTTTCTAAAAGGCTTACGCATTTAAAGGTCTTTCATTAATCCTGGTTTTCATAAGCACTCTAGGGGATGCCTAATTCCCATAGGAAGTGGCCTCCAGTTCCACACTCATATAGGTGAATCCATGGAAGATGTCCTGCAATGTGATACCCTAGCCTAGGCCTTACATCATCTAGGCAAATGGCATTATTAAGCGTGAAGCTCAACCAGAAATATTGTGGTACCCACATTCATCAGACATCACAGAATCGACTTGTTTTTCCCTTTGAACCTTGGACTTGGGATCTCTTTATCTTAGGTAGGATTCCCATCGCCCTGTGGCATAAAACATTTGGGTTCAATCCCATCCCTCTAGCTTTCTTCCCGACTTGGTGCCTTGCAAGGTCTTTAATTAATATTTTACCAAGTCCTGGGTATTATTACTCCATCTCAAGCATAAGTCTCAATTGATTGTGCATCAAGTGAGTATATTTCGATTTTTTAGAATGAATCCCTAACCTTTTGTTTGGTATACATTAGCTCCACAGTCACACTATATGAGACTGCATGCATGGGCCTTGAACAGGTGGTACGTCTACCATCAAGTCTTTAGCCACTTAGCCTCCTCACTATGGGTTCCAAGGCAATATTCTCCATTACAAGTCTACCTCTTGGAATCTACAAAAAAATACACCCCCACCGCAAGTGGAGATACATCTGATAGTCATAGATTCATTAGAATCCATGAAGCATCGTTGTACCTCTTATTACAACGAATCACCCACATTATGTAGGTCATGATCTATAGTTCCTTTAAAAAATTTTAGGACCCTACATACCGTTTCCCAATGCTCTTAACCTGATTTACTGGTATATCCATGGAGTTGACCCACAGCAGAGGGTAACCATAAATCTTATATAAAACATGCCTACAGTGGCATAAATCGACATAATATCTTCGGATTTTGGGGGCAACATACAAATTTAAAAAACTAGGACCTCACAAGATGTCAATTTAAATCAAATGTCCCTTTGCCAATTATCTTGCCAGAGATGAGGTAGTCCTTTTATGGAACAACGTCACCCCCACCATTTCTATAGGTCCCAAAAGCAAGCTTAAATTTTGAAAACAAGTCCGGTGGCACTTCAGTCCACCCCCTACTACACAAACATCAGAGATCATAACAAACCATATCCGTCACTCACTTAAGGCTATGGCCTTTACTTCTTTTGAAGAACAACCATAAAATCAATAAATACATGGCAAGCAGATAGACACCAGGGGTCTGTGAATTACACACCTTCCAATTTTCTAAGAAATTGGAACCTCTGCTACCATCTTAAATGATGTGCATCACCAAAACTGGTCTGGCCTTTCGCAATCCTGGTTCTTATAGTTTAACTAGCAATCGATAGACATCTCCAGAAATAACCAAGTTTAAGACTTCAAAATTGTTGGTTGTTTGGGGTCCCATCGCAGTTGACTATACATCACGGTGGACACAAACTCCCATTTATCTGGGACCAAATTTAGGGGGATCTTGAGGTACGAGATGCTCTCACTTTCTTTGGAAGTGTTAAACGCCTCCATATCGATAAAATATTGAGGTGTAAAGGGTCCCGTCAAGTACACTCCTAGGATAAAACCAGATCGAAATACAATTCCTGAGTCCTTGAATTGTACTCTCTTCAGACCCGTACAAAACCATAGTTTCAAAAATACTGATACGTCTTTCCAATAAGTATGATACCAAAGATCAATTGGAAACAAACATCAAGTATGATAAGCCTCTCTTATCTCTTAGAGCGAGAGTTAACAGGAAGCCCTTTACTCTTAACTAAGCCCGTAAAGGGCCTTTTTTTTTATCACCAGTGAGAGAGAGACAGTTTCCTCATAACGCGAGAAAAATAAGAAGAGCAGACTAAGTACGTAAAGGGCCTTTTTTTATCACTAGTGACAGGACAGTCTCCTCATAACGAGAGAAAAATAAGAAGGACAGTCCATAAGATGACCACATAAAAAGGTGTTTTTGAGAGAAAAATAAGAAAAGCAGTCCATAAGGTGACGACATAAAAAGGTCTGATTATCGCTCATTAAAGAACAAGATGGTGGACCTATGGACCATCCAAATATTTTTAAAAAATTAGGTTGAAAGACCTTTTCAACAAAAAGTTAACCATCTCGCCAAATCGAACAAATTTGAAAGCTAAAAGACACACACAAAGTAAAACCTGTGAGCTCTGCAACATAATTTAGGAATAAATTTGATTCCAAAGAAAAACCTAGATTTATTGCAGAGTTTCAAGCCCTAGTTAACATCATTTGATCAATGCATAAAACACAAATATAAAGAAGGAAAAAATAATCAGCGAAAATCCAAATTCATATGGTTCATAAATTTCCACCAAAAATAAATGAAAAGGATCAACTACCTCTTAGAAATGGAAAGATGAAGCGATGAGCTATTGCGATTTGTTAGCAGAGATGTTTTGGTTGCAGAAGGAGCACAAATTACTCCATTTGTATACCTTGAAAAGCCTCCGCTTGCTAAGGAGCACATAGTACAGCGAGGGGCCCTACATTTCTAGTTCCAGATATTGTTTGACTGATAAAATAACACTTATTACCCATAGACCAGAGACTATGAAGTACAGTATAGACCGGTGTTTTAATAGCACTTATGACACATAGACAAGAGACTATGAAGTACAGTATAGACAGGTGTTTTAAAACACTGATATATGTAATCCGGATTGCCGATTATGAACAAATTTGGACATAATCGGTTCAAGGATGGTACAAACCCCTTCAATCCCCCTTAAAACGTCTTCATTTTTATTTTGTGATCTTATCTAATATTTTCTTAAGCCTCAAATTCCCACCCTATTGACCCCTACTCTAATTTTTATTTATTTTTATTTTTAATATTTTCTTGAATCACTTATACAGACCAATCCAGATCACTTGCGATACCTACAGGAGAGTGATCCACCCCAATGATCTGTGTTTTGGAACACTGGTGTAGTAGGCTAATGGATATTAGATTTGGCCAAGACCCCGTGCCCATGCCCTGAGGCAAATTATACAAGCCCTAGCCTGGCCCTTGGACCAAAGCTCAAGCAAGGGTTGTTTTGGGCTGGGCTGGGCCACCAAGCGTGTTGCTACCCCTACCCCACATCCAAAACAATGTCATGGGACTCAACCTAGGCCATTCAGACTTGGCCAAGAAATTCAGCTTCTTCCTATGGGCGAAGCGAGTTTTGAACGAGGAGGTTGTATATCATGTTTTTTTTAGTTTAATTGTATTAATACCTGAAATCAAAACCTAATGTGCTAGAAAGCTTTTTTGGTTACTACTACCACATAAAGTTCAACCTTTTGAATCCTGTAATATACAACTTTTTATAGTACTTCACAAAAATTATGTTTTCGAGTTTTGAAAAAAAATAACCCCCTAACAAAATCCTCTTGTAAAAAGATCCATTTATGCAAAAAGCACTAACCAACACACCAATCTACTATTTAATGATAAAGGCAGCACTCATACCACATATAATTGTTTTTTATCTTAATTTTCTCTAAAAAACAAAAAATTGAGCTCGACTTGGAAGAGTTACTCACCTCGGCCATAGGCCTAATAGTTTTGGCCACTAGTCCCAAATTCAATGCGGTCAATAATACATCCCTAAGGGGCTATCACTTGGTGTGACGGTAAAAAACTCAGGTAGCAAACGCAAGAGCACAGTCACTTTGTACACAAGCCAAAGGTTATGACCGTTTCTAACCCACCCCTTCCGAGACCTTGCTTAGATGGAACCAGCTCCGGGTTACGGCCATTTTTTCTAATAGTACATCCCTAGCTGCCCAGTTTCACATTTGACAGATAGGGCCGGCTGTCCCGTAACCAATGCAAACAAAACAAAGTTATTGTATTCTTTCTCTAATACAATAGGCTCTACTAGCCATGACCATCGTTCTAACCAGCCGGTTTTTACTACACTTATCTGGAAGCCTTTTAAAGCGCCAACAATGCTGACAAAGCACAGAGATATCATATAATTAAGAGTTTATAGGGTGGGACGACCACCTGAATTTTGCATATACAACACAATGAAACCTAGATAAAGGCAACTGGCAAACAACAAGAATAAAAAGTAAACAGAGATCAGTAAGGGGACTTTCAATATGAGCTCGAGGGCCCACTCAAGTCCCTACTGTTAAAATACAAGAAACTTCGTTGGGCAATATATGGTGAAAAGCCTCGATAGCCCTTGTCCATCCTTGCTATGCAGATATCGGCAACCTTCCTGAAGGATTCATGCGACTGGATATAGGGTTGAGCAGCATACTCATCAATTGGCATCCACTGAGAAAACAAAAACAAAGGATTGAACAAATATCAGTTACAGTTTACAAAGGATTGAACAAATATCAGTTATGGTTTAATACACAGGTGAGTGAGATAGAGTACTTGAGAGAGAGAGTGTGTGTGACTAAATACGTGTGAACATCAAGGGTGATTTTGGATCACAAACCCAACATCTACATGCATATATACTTTCACAACCCAAACATGTTCTCCCTCTCGACCATTGGAAAATTATGTTCGTACTGTTTTATTTGACCGTTATTACATGATGGTCCAAAAATAAATATCGGAGGTCCACGTCCTGCCAATTTTTCATTGTTTTTTCCAAGTTTGCCCCAGCGGACCGTAAATTAAATTCATATTTTGTAATTTTATGATGACCTCAAACCTTCAAAAATTGAGGTCTAAATGCGATCCAATGTTAGAAACATAGGACCGCCTTAGACCGTAAAAAAAATGACGCTGTAAAAAACACAGACCGGGGGGGCAAATTTGTCTAAAAATAAATTTTTTTGAGGTGCCCGTCCTTCCGAGTAATAGCAGCCTATTTTGGGCCCTTTCGTTATAACAGTTTAAAAAATCAGTACGGAAGTAAATTTTCCTAAATTTGAAGATACAAATGTTCACACACATACTCTCTCTCTATGCGACTGCTGCTCCATGGCTCTCTCTCTCTCACTAACATATTAAATTTGTTGTGGGGGTACACCGCAAAACTGTGTAATCGGAGAAAGTCTCGGTTCCCAGCAGCAAAGAAACTTGTATATGAGCAATACATGGGACATTTGTAAGAAACAATAACAATAATTTTACAAATAGAAAGTGAGAAATATATGGAGGTATATTGTTATGTATGCAAGTGGATGTATGTGCATACATTTGTGTGCACCATCTTGTGATACCCGAGTGTGCACACATCTGCATGTAATGCATACTTAATGAGGTTGCATGATAACTACGTGTATGCATCTCCATGCCCACGTGCACATAAATGCATACACCGTGAGCATGTATCCATACCTGAGCGTGTGCGATCTCGGCATCTTGTTTCACAATATCATGTGTCAAGGGGTGCAACATGCATACGAAGAGCAAATCTGACTTCCCAAAGAAGGCCTCATGAGCTTGCCTACAGAATTTAAATATCATGATAAGCTCATATATGAATAAATGAGGTAGCCTTAACAAGTTTCGTTCATATAAAAAAAATTCTCTCATGCGGTCAAGTGGGGGAAATATTTTCATACCAATTGATCTTAGTGCATCTTTTCAATCAATTAACCACTAATTGATGTAAAAACAATCACACACTTGACCATATGAGAAAATTCTTTCATGTAGAAAACATTTTCACACGAACCAAATGTGCCGTAAGTGTCAATCCTAGAGAACCAATACTATTTTTTTGTTTTAAGAATGCATATCTTCAAATATGCAAAGCTTAATCATGGACAAAAGAGGTTGGGGCGGAGCTAAGGTTTGGGGACGAGAGAGAAAACCTGAACCCAAGAACTTCCACAAACTCCGTGTTGATCTGCGATGACATAAAGACAACTTTAAAAGAAAGGAAAGCTAGGAGATATTGAGTATGGTTTGTATAGAGCTAAGGCTCTAAACAATCAAAGTACAGTACACCTTCAAATAGTGTCGAGAAATGTGGTTTTAATACTGAAAATATTTGTGATAGCCTTAAAATATATTCTCATATCTAATTATAAAAATTAAAGCTTAAAAAATAGTGTAGACCGAGCAAATCCATGAAAACTTGAAAATCTTGAAAATTGAGGGTCCAAAAATACACAAGATGCACTATTTCCAAAACTTGAAATCCAATTTTTTCTCATGTCCATGCATCTTGAGGTCGAGATGATCATGAGGATATTTGAGCATCAAAACAACCTCTTCTAGTGAAATTTTTGAGGTGCGCTCCAATTTGATTGTTTAGAGCCTCGCACTAATATAAACGTTTTCTGTAGATATTAAGTAATAAACAGAACATGTTGCTTACCCCTGTCTCTTCTTTCACTTCTCTAACGACCCCAACAGAAATATCTTCACCCTACAAAGGAGATCAGGAATAAAAAACAGTGATAAAAGCAGCAAGACCTCATTGATCAAATGGAAAATTATATGATTTCAGATCTAGAGAGAGGAATACCGCATCAACAACACCCGTAGGAAATTTCCATACGCCACTCCCCTGGAATTTTCCAGACTTTTCCTGGACTACCAGAACCTAACAGACATGGACATCCAGAGAGAAGCAAAGTCACCATTAGGTGTGCACAAATGTATATGTATGAGAGAGAGAGGGAGAGAGAACCTCTCTTTTATCATTCATTACAAAAGCAGTGATTCCAACACGGTGTGAGGCATTGACAGGAAAGGTATGAGCGGTGTTAGGAATCCAGTGTACAAGCATTAGATAGGTTGGCTCTGCATGGTGATACCAAAAGCCCTCCTGCAAGGCATTAGACGGTGGTTTCAAAGAATTCTTGGAGCATCTACAGCATAGAAATATTTCCAATATAGAAAAATATTGACAAGGGGTCATAAGAAAAGGGAAATTATCTTAAAAAGGCCTCCAAAAATCCAGGCTGCCAATTAAAACCTCCCTCTTATTCATATCAAGGAGCCGTTAAACTTCAAAGGCCACATTCCATACAGCTTCCCAACCCTTCTACATATTTCTCAATAACAACCATTGAAAAAGACCTTCATCCTCTCAACATCCAAACATCTATTCCCTTGATTTATTGTACAAAAATTTGGCCGCCGACCGCCTAGGCAGCCTGTTTTTCAAGCCGTCTAGGCATGGCCTAGTGGCAGGGGAAGGGGGGATCGAGGTCCAGGCAGACTTGTTTAAGGCAGGCGCTTAAGCGGGTCTAGGTCCCCGTTTGGCAATCTAGGCAGCCTGTTTCTCACACCGCCTAAGCGGGGAGGTCAGGAGGACTTGTTTAAGGCAGGTGCTTAGGCGGGTCTGGGTGCCTACATCAAGTTTTTTTCTTTTATTTAGTGAAAGAGAATTAGGTTTACAGAGGGATTTTTTACTTTTTGTACTTCTATTCATTTATTTTAGAGAGAAAATATTGTCTTTTAATATCAGTATCCTTTCTCTAATTTTTGTTTATTAAAAACTAAGTACCTGACACGGTTCTTAAAAAGTAAAAGTATCCTTTTTCTTTTAATTAGTAAAATACCTTTCTTTAATTTTTAGAAGAGAGAGAAAGGGTACATTTCTTTAAAAAGCACACATGTGGCACATTTATACTAACACATGCACCTAGCCATGATATTAATAATTGCTTTTTTATACAACTCCACATTGTGTGGCAATAAGATATTAATTTTTATATAAATCAAAACCATAAAAGGGAGAGAAGGCGCCCCCATGATATTAATCTTAAAAATTGATTAAGATATTAAATTTTTGCAAGAGGTGTGGCCAATGGATAGAATTTTGAGCTCATCCAACACGACCAACATAGGAGGGAGAAAGCTAGGAAAGCAGCATCACATAACAAAGAAAATATGGGACTAACAGCTGGCAATAATACAGGAGGGAAAAAAAACTTTTTCTTAAGAAGTCTGCAACACAAAAGAGAAACAAATAAGGACGCTTTCCTCCAGTGGTTCTCTGCAGATCACCCGACCACCAAAAATTGAGCCCAAATATTAGTAGGAACACAGCTGATTGAGGCATAAGAAGATATAGAATAAACCCTGTTTAATTAGAGAAACTTCAACATCTATTATGGCATGTTTAGTTCACATGAAAATGTTTTCTAGGACTTAGAAATTGGATTTTTAATTTTCTTTAAGATTATTCTTGCCTTTTTTAGTTGTAGAGATTTAAGGGGTAGAATTAAAAGTTTAGTTTTTTCTATTTTATTTTTTTGAAGACGGATATGGATGGGGAATAGCATGGTTAAGTTGGTTAGGATTTAAATTTGTTTTTTATAGATAAGGGAGAGATAGAGTTTAATTTTATTTATTTATTTATTATTCTTTTTAGTTTGTATTTAAAAGGAAGAGGTTCATTCTTTGTAGAGAGTAATTGGATAATAAAGAAAAAGTTTGATCTTGTGCAAAGATCTTGAGGTGGACTCCCTTGTAGGCCTAGAGAGAGGGTATAACCTCTCAAACCTTCAATTTTTTTTTTATTTCTGGTTTATTATTTTTTCACTGCATCAATTTTGTTGGTCTATGAAAAATGTTAACATTATCAAAAAAAAAAATGTTGGTCTATGAAATGATAGCACTTCTAGTGATATAAGTTAGGAATGCCTTCTCTCCTCATGCATCCCTTGTTTCATGCCTACAAAAATTACATTCCCCAAAACTGCAACTTTTTCCAAAGATATCTTTCTTTTTACGATTTACTTTCCACCATGATTTATTTATTTATTATTATTTATTAACAGAAATGAACACCAAATTCTATTTTTGAGGTATGGTTTTGCTTTAAACTAAAGCTACATACCCCACTAAATCCCAACATTCTTCAAAAACAACAGATCAGCAGAAAGCAAAAAGCATGCAATAATCACAACCATCCATAAAAGACTAGGAGTTCATACAAAAGCATCCAATGCATATAATAAAAATGGAATACACATAGAACACGAACAAATAAGTGCTCGTAATATTTCAGCTTTTTAAGTAACCACACTCTAAATGACATACCTGAACTGCAGCATCAACAAGATGTGATTGTTCAATAAGTAATTTCATCCAAACTCCTTTCTTACCCTGTAAAACAAGATTGGAGAAGTTGGTCGGGAAGAAATCATTAAAAAATGCTAAAAAAGATGTGGATGCATCAAATATATTATGCAATGGAGAGATCATCAGGTGATAGTAAAACAATCAGTAAAAAGCCCAAGTTTAATATAATATGTTACCACCAGAGTAAAAGCTCCAAATCAATGTTTAGGAAGTCACCTCGGCCAAGGTGACTTGAACTCGACCTATAACCCCAAGAAAATTGTAAAAAAAAAGAGAAAAAGTTAAAAAAAGTTAAAAATTAGAGAAGGTTAAAAAAAGAGCTAATAGAGTAATAGAGCTAAAGGGTAATAGAGTTTGTTGCTAATCTTTATTTAATACATGTAAAGCAATATATTCTATCTCAATTATCCAAAATTCCAGACTTCGCATAAACATCTAAAATTCCAAAATCTAAATTTCAAATTCCAAAGAGATAACTACCAAAAGTTTATGAAGACATTAAAAAATAAAAAATAATCAACTCTCAAGATATAATCCAAATATCCAAATACAAATTTTCTACAAAGATGACCAAAAAGAATCTCTTACTCCTTTTTCAGAAACTCTATATTCCAGTAATTATCTACATAAAAAAAAATTTGTCTTTTAATCATCAAAGAACCACCAAAATTGGTTTTATATACCCCTGAACCAACACCCCCCGCGCTTTTCTTTTGTTTGGGGGAGTTACCTTTTTGCCCACACTCATGGGGCAACTTTTTGCCCACAAGCATGGGCTGCATATGCGGGAGCATAGCCATGGGAGGAATCAACAATTACATCTAATGCCGTTTTCTAATTTCACACAAAGGAATACATTAATGTATTTCAATGATATTAAGGGCAACTTACTATCCAAAATTTGGGAGTAGATTTTTCTAACATCACCATATATATAAAGAGGGAGTGAATCAATGGGCCTACCTGCCTCTTGAAAAGTATAAGCCAGACCCCCAAGATCGAACCATAGGAGACAAAATGTAGAATGGTGGAACTCCTTTTGCCCAAATTTTTTGCGTGGATTTGTTCTTTTTTATTGTGAGAAGCTAGATGTGACCTAAATGTGCATAACATTTAGGGTGCATAGGACCCCTACTTTTTTCAAAAACCTAATTTTATTAGTGCAAGAATCTAGGTCATTTCTCTTTCTCCTCCTATCATGGTAGCCGAGCATGTATCATGTTATAAACCAATCAGCTTATTTAATCTCTCTCTCTCTCTCTCTCTCCATTTGCATATATGCAAAGGGAAGTGATTTCATGCAACAGTTTCATAACAATATAATAAATACGCTCCTTTAAAACACTGTCTATGGCCCCAAATT
Organism: Amborella trichopoda; assembly: GCF_054954075.1. Lineage (NCBI taxonomy): Eukaryota > Viridiplantae > Streptophyta > Magnoliopsida > Amborellales > Amborellaceae > Amborella > Amborella trichopoda. Next base: position 41,712,180 of record NC_142345.1, on the reverse strand, counting down.
TTGCACAGACACTGTCTTTATCCCAATGATCATATCTCATAAAGAAGGTAGAAAAATTGAACTAGCATCCTAGAAAAGATTCAAATTAATCTCACTCCAACAATGAACATAAGTTATTAATTTTGGTGGAAAATAGATTTAGGCCTTTAAGAATTCCAACTCAACTTAAAAGAGAATATGATCATCTGACGATGATAAGGTTATCTACCACGTTTGAGATCAAAGAAATCCCCCAAGGCCCAAATCTAACCGACCCATCAAATGAATGGCCTACATTTATTGTGTTAACAAAACCGCATTTTTAGTGTGGTTTTGAAATTTTATTTCTTTAATATTGTTCAATGAGATGAAAATAGTATATGTTTCAAAGTTGCCCTAACACGATTTCTGAAGTTGGATTTTCATTCCAATACTATGAATTTTTTTTATGAAATCACTAATTCGCTTGCACTATTTGAATCTTATCTTATTTTATAAATCAGATCAGGCTGAAAATTCTGAGAGTTTGAGAAAATATAAAAAAAAAATATTAAAAATAAAATGACCAAAATACCCTTCATTGTTGCAAGGGATTTTTTGTCATTTTATATTTTAGAATTATCTTTTTATATATTTTTCTGGTGCCTGAGGGCAAGAAATATGCACACCCAAAATCTTAACTGAATCCAATGGGTTAACCTACTTAAGAGTTAATGAACAAGAGATTACCAAGTGCCTCCATTTGGATAGTGATGCTTTCAGCGAACAAACAAAGGCTCCAACATCCATAGTTGCTTCCAAGTTAACAATAACACCACCATAGGAATCCTCCTTCCATTTGAGTAGTTCAGCCTCATATTCCTCTCCATCAAGACTGGTTACCAGTGATGGGTTTGTAGAGCTTGACATTGCACAGATTCACAATGGATCTAGCCTTAAAATTCAAACGAACTAGTTACAAAATGAACTACACCTTCAAAAACTATGTTTGGAGAACTTGTTTGACGATAATGTTTAACATACACTCAATACACTGTGATAAACGACCTCAAAAAAACAAAATTTGAAAACACACAGCAAAAATCTTTTTTTTTTTTTTTTTAATCTAATAGATATAGGCCATCCATTTGATGGGATGATTAGATCTAGGCCTTAGAGGGATTGTCTTTTTTATCTCAATTCTGAATTCTTCAAAGCCTAGATCTCAATGTCCACCAAATGGACGGGCTGGACACAATTGTTGGAAGAGTGCAAGTATAAAATTTTGGATCATACAAATGTGACGAACATGGTTATTTAAAAGAGCAGTTTCCTGAAGATTACTTTGAATTTGACCAGCTCCGTATGGATCCTTGTCACCCAGATTACCTTATACAATTAGGCTTGGGAGCCGAGACGTAGTGAAAATTGTACGATGTTATGCGATTGCACGTTTGGTTCATGTGAAATAATTTTCTGGAGAACATTTTCGTATGAAAAAATTCTCTCATGTGGTCAAGTGTGGGAATATTTTTATATCAATTAGTTGCCTATTGGTGTGAAAAGATGCACTAAGACCAATTGGTATAAAAAATTCCTACACTTAACCACATGAGAGAATTTTTGTCATGTGAAAATGTTTTCTAGAAAACAATTTCATGCAAACCAAACGTGCATTAACTAAAGAAGAGTAACATTTTTCACTCAATACCATCATGCTCCTCTAGGGTGAGTTGGTTCTCTATCCCTTCTTCCAAACATTGAAGATCATCTGATAACATTGGTTCCTCATCATTGCCTGCAATCCATTCTATTAGTGGATCATCTACAAGCATGCTTCAACACTTGTAGGGTCTGTACGACAACGTTTAGGCCTTTCAGGCTTTTGTTGTTGTGAGTTATATTGGACAAAAGCAAGGTCATTCAACTTCTTTGCAGCCAAATGATTCATTCGGTTTGCATGTACTTGGTCAAATGTACTCCAATTTCGCTTGCAACCTGAAGATGTAGTTGTTTGACTCAAAATTCAAATTGCTAGGTTTCAGAGTTCAGCCAACTCAATACCATAAGCGCTCCACCAATCAACTACGAAAAAAAACTAAAAGGTTGATTTAGTTTTTTGACAACTATATACACACTGCTGTTAATTAATGCATGTCATTTCCTCCTATTTTACTCGATGGTTTGAACTAATAATATGGATTTAGGTGATATGCAGCACCATGTATATCAGAGTGAAGCTGATTTCTCCACCTACTGTCAATGATCTTGCACACATTTGTGGACCGATGACCCTTTTTATCAAAGCCTTGGCAGTGCACATAGCATCAAAGATGTAACCTATTGTGGGTTTGTCTGAGTCAACCAATTGCAAGACCTTTAATAACTACCATTGCTCTTGCATTAAATGCTGTCTTCCAAAAGCTATCACTCATCACTAACTTTTGGACATTCTTCCCCTTATCAGTCTTTGAGTAACTACAGTTTTTCCACTCAGGGTTGAGAACTAGTTTTTGAAAAACATCACCTGCTCAACCAAAACCTGAATGGCAATGAAACTAAACCCAAAACAAGTGATCGATGGGTGCACGATGTCTCCCCCATTAGAGTGTTCCCTAAATTTCGTGAGTACCCAAGCATGGTTATAGACAAACTTAAGAATTTTCATTCCATAACCAATACCTCTTTAACCCAATCAAATTCTTCTAAATCTTGATGAATAAGATCGATGACATGCGCTGCACATGTTACACAGTATATATGGCCATAATCTTCTGCCCATCTTCTCTGAGCAAATTTGAATGCAGCTCATGGATCCCTAACTCTCAGAACAAAGTTCTTTGCTCCTACATAATCCTACATAATCGATAACCTGCCTAAACAAATTAAAAATATAGTCCCCAGTCATGCAATTATCGTCGATATCTATGCTCTTCATAAATTTTGTTCCTATAGTTTTCAAAATTTCCTCGGTTATTACACTCCATAAGATAAACAAGCTCTATGAAATTTGTACAATATAAACTCCAATTTACATACCTGAGGAACAATAAAACATAAAGTTGACTAAAATATGGCCAGTGTTTCAAAAAGCGCTAGGCGGCACCTAGACGGTCGAGGGGGTCCAGGCTGCCCAACGCTTTGGTGGGCACCTAGAACCTGGGCGGTCCAGTAGAAATCTTTTTTTTTTTTTTGGATTTTCTCTCTCTAAAATAGCCTCTAATGGGTTTTAGGTTTCAAATGAACCTAAAACCCATAATTTTTAACAAATGACCCAAAAATACCCTCAAGGAGCCCCATTTCTGCACCTAGGCAGGGCGCAGGCCATGGGCGGTCGCTGGAGCGACCGCCTAGGTGGGTTCAGGCAAGCGCCTAGGCAGGTTCCCAGGCGCCTAGGCGGGTTCCCTAGCGCCTAGGCAGGCGCCCAAGGATATCCGCCTAATTTGGCTGCCTAGGCCTGAGCGATACGCCCAGGCCCTCTGGACCGCCTAGGTGGCCACCCAGGCGCAAGGCGGTCCACTTTTTAAAACACTGGATATGGCCATGTTAATCTTTCCTACCATCCACCATTACTGTACAACCATGTTGTTGCCAACATAAACTACGTTGTGAAATCATAGTTTCCTCCAATACGGCCTTCTCTTTTCGTAAAAGCACACCAAATAGCTCATTGGTAGTAGGGGTTTTAAACCTTTGCCATGATTTGCAATGGCATTCATAGCATCCCTAAACGTGCTCGAAGAGGCTACTTGAATGGAATCGCATTGTCGACAAACATTTTCAATATAAACTCACATGCAAAATCACAAGAAGTCCAAGCTAAAGTTTTTGTAATCATTTGTTGTTCTTCTCGACGATCACTGCTATTTGTGCGAGAATCCATTAATAAGAAAGGAGGAAAAGGGTGCGTAGATGGCCCATTACCAACACGGCTACCTTAGGACAACCCACCATTGGTACTAGCACCACCAGACTTCCACGACTACGAACACTTTTCTTTAGGGATCCCGAATGCATTGATGAATGAGAATTGTGACCCATCTGTTTCCCATATTGTTTGGGGACATATTCTTCTTCAGTATGATATTCATCATCATCCTCGTCACTATTTTTTCTAATACATCCCTTTCTTGATGGTCTGGGCATTTAGCTTGTTCCGTAGCCAACCATTTATCAAGGACTGTCTTCACCAGCACTATCAAATCTCTAGGCACTTTGCGATGTCCTTTCGTGCTGCCAAGTGTTTCTTCATTCTTGTGATCCCTGCAGTGGTTGTCTTCCCACAATAGTGTCCCTTACGCCTACTGCCATCAATTCGAGTGCAGTACTTGTAGAATTGGGCCTCTTTCCTACCTTCACTCATCCTGGTCTTGAAATGTAAGAGTTTAAATTTTATATGTCGATTTTCTGGTGTTAAAGGATTCCCTTATATGCCAGATATTTAGGCCTAAATCTTACTTTGTTGTTATCACAAAACTTCCAGTTACAACAATCATTACAGTCCAATTTGTTCTACCAGAAACTGAATTGAACAAAATTTAGAACTTTTATTTCCTACTATGGTAAGCATTTCAGCTGAAATCTCACTGAATTGTGTGTTGTGTTAACACAAGAGCTGGAATATACAACAATCACTACAGTAAAAAAAAAAACAAATTTTGGTCAAAAGCCAACAAAATTCAAACTTTCCTTTCTTATATGCTAAATATTCTGTTCATAATCTCATTGGATCTTGTCATAGCATCAAAAAATTCCTAACCTGTACAACCATTACATACCATTTTACTTCACTAAAACCTCTGTTTGTTATTTGGAATTTGACTGTGGTTGACTCTACATCACGGTGGACATAAATTCCATATAACTGGGACAAAATTTAGGGGATCTGGAGGTACGAGATGTCCGCACTTTCTTTGAAATGCTAAACGCCTCCGTCTCGATAAATTTTCAAGGTGCAAATGGGTCCCAATGAGTATACTCCCGGGATATAGCCAAATCATAATACAATTCCTGAGCCCTGAGTTGCACACTCATCAGCCCCATACAAAACCACAGTCTCGAAAATACTGATATGCATTTCCAATCGGTATGATACCACAAACATTAATTGAAAATAAACATATCTCTCACTACAAAAATCATCATCCGATCGGTATAATACAAACATCGATTAGGATGGCAAACTTCTCTCTCTCACTACAAAAATCATCATTCAATGGGTATATTTCAAATATCGATTAGGATTGCAAACTTATCTCTCACTACAAAAATATCATCTAATCAGTATAATAGGATTGCAAACTTATCTCTCACTATAAAAATATCATCCAATCAGTATAACACCGATTAGAAAAACAAACTTCTCTCCCTCTCGCGATAAAAAATTATCATCCAATCAGTATAGAACAATAAAACATCGATTGAGAACAGAAGCAGAGATATATGATCATCTCGTGCCATAAATAACTCATTAAATTTAAGAATACCTATTACCTGAAACTCGCACGAGGCTAGTGCTTGACTCTCGTACTTGAGAGAGATTACGAGGTTGAATTCACAAGAGAGAGAATGCAAAACGTGAGAGTGAGTATTTGTGGTGCGTGGGGTGAGTAGTTGAGAGAGAAATTAGAGGATGTGATGTATGCAACTCTTTTTCTTTTCTGTTGCGAGTTTCAAAACTACATGTTGTTGAATATCTTCCCATTTTTCTGTTGCGAGTTTTAAAACTACGTGTTGTTGAATATCTTGCCATTTTTCTGGGTAAATAATATCTTCTTAATTCATTTTCACATTATAGTCATGAAGGACCATCAACCGTTTTACCTAATCTTTGCACCACATTTCGTTTCTTGACCTTTATGCCAACCTCAGATACTTCATGTGGCATTTTTTGTTGGTACTTTAATACCCTCTTCGCACATCTTGTAAGTTTTATATCTTTTAATATTTTATTCAGCGCAAAAAAAAAGGTATCGAAATTCTTACATTACCTACCCCTTGATGGTTCCCATTTTGAGTGGTAATGGGGTTTCATTTTTGCCAATTTCCTTGTCAATTTGGTACTTTGCAATTTCTATTTACATCAAATAATGAATTCTCTGTGATGCGTTTTTTTTTTTAATATCCGTTGGGGTTGGGGTTCCCAACTCGCTAGGTAACCAAAAATAGCCTCTCTTTTTTTTTATATTATAAAATACAAAATATGGAAAATAACATTATAGATATCTAAAAAGCATCAAAATCATTTAATTTAAAAATATTTTTTTAGATGATTTTGATGCTTTTTAGATAAGAGAAAGCTTTTTATGTTCTCCCTACAACATAGAAGTTCTATCCTCCCCTTACCATCCAGCCCTCCATTTTTTATCGAGAGAGCCACACACCGTTTGATCTTAAATCCGATCTCTCAAAGTATTTTATTTTTAGTTTTTTTAATATAAATTTTCTGAATATGAAATTTGGTACGTACGATCTTCTCATTGGGACGCACCTATAAAAAAATATTGACAATAATTCTTAGATAAAAAATAATGACCAAAATACCCCTTAAAATTTTCAGAGGTATTTTGGTCATTTTATTTTATTACAAATATTTTTTTTATATTTTTTCGTTAGTGCGAGTTTAATAGAGGAATGGACGTCCCAAATTTGGTATCAAAATAGTTTATAGAAAAAATTAAAAATAAAATAGTGTAGAAACGTGACATTGTGATTGGGGCAATCTTAGCCCTCCATTAAAAAATGGACGGTTGGATAAGAGGGAGGATAGAACTTTTATGTTGTAGGGGGACATAGAAAGCCTTCCCTTTAGATAATTTGGCAACTTCCTGACTTTTTTTTCTCATTTTAATTTTTCTAGATATTCAAGGTATAAATCAAAATTTTCAATAATCTTTTTTTCATACTCTACTTTCATCTTCTCTAGTATTCTAATGATATTCTATTACATTTTCAATGTTTTTCTAATTTTTAAACTTTTTTACAAAGTTTTTTAATTGTTCTTTTTTACTTGGTATTATTTGTGGGGGTTTATAAATTGGCTGAGTCCACTCAGACTCTCTGAATTACTCACCAAATACCTTAGGTTAGGTGAGCTCTAAAACCTCGGGTGGCATATTTTGGCTATTTACTTTTTGTATTTCATTAATGCTATTTGAATATTTGCAATTACAAGTGTACTGCAGAAAATAACACCAAATAATTAGAATCATTTTCAAATTCAGCAGGATTTTTAGGATTAAATAAAATTAATATTATCATAGAGCCAAACCCAAATTAAATTGCCAAAGGATTTGCCAAATTCCACGTATATAAACAATAAATTTTTTTTTTTTTTTTAAAAGGTATTTTACACCATTAAGGAAGAAAGCCCCTAAGTTGAGACATGACAAGAGATGATTCAAAGCCTGGAAGGAAAGTAATCCCCTTTTCATCTTGGGGCTTGCCAGTGGAGTTTGGAGAGGGGAGGGGTGTGTTATATAAAGGGAATTTATTGAAATACGAATAAATATTGTACTTATCTTTTTAATTTTAAAATACTTGTCAATATAAACATAAGGTAGAATGGTTGCAAAAGGGTAAAATGTTAAAAAACTGTGTTTCTGCATAAGGTTATGACCTTAAACAATCAAAGTAAAGTGCACTTCTAAATTTTGTTATGAGATGTAGTTTTGGTGTCACATTTTTTTTGGCATTGTATACGAATCTATTTTTATCTCTAATTATAAAATTTTAAGCTCCAAAAATGGTTCAGAAGCAAATCTATAAATGTATGAAAATTTTGAATATGGGCTGCCCAGAAAATGTATTGTAAAATGTGTTATTTTTAAAACTCAAAAATCTCTTTTTTTCTTCATGTCTAAACATCCGGATATCGAGATGTTCAATTAGGTGTTTTTCCAACATCAAAACAACTTTTTCAAATGATTTTCGAGGTGCACCTAAATTCTTGTCAACTTTATATAAACTTTTACCAACATGAAATAGTTGATAAGTTAGATATATTTTAATGATTTTTCATTCATATATTTACAAAAACCAGGCTAGAGAGAGACAATAGAGACAGAGGGGAAGCCCATGTAGAGGGGAAGCTCATGTGATAAGAGAAGAGAGCTCTGAGCTATATCCCAATCACTCAAAATTGGAGGAGAAGAAATGTTAACCCTAAAGCATTCATATGGTCAAGTCTAAGTTTGTTTTGTGGAAGATCGTGATTTAATGATATAATCTGATTTTTTTTATTTTTTGTTTGATGCTATCAGACATGCTTACCGGCTTATCCGATAATAAAAATTTTAACTTCCATAATATCTTCAAGGAAGGTTTTGACATTTACCTGAGTCCACTCGGACTAGGCTGGGTTACTTGGCTTTCTCTACAAGTTCCTCCAAGTTACCGAGTACTTTGGAACACAAAAAAATAAAAAAATCTAAAATTATATAAAAATATTGAATTGATGTATAGTATTTTTATATGTAATTTGGAGGTGTTTGAGAGACTTTTTTTTTGTCTTATTCGCTATTTTTGTATTTTATTCTGGTTTTTTAAAAATAGCCCTAATAATAAATAAGATTTTTCTAAATCCATGATTTATGTATTTTTTTAAGTTTTTTGTTTTTTGGGTTTTTAGTTGTCCATTACTAATTTCATTATATTTGTGAACATTTTTCTATTTTCTTTTTAAGGGCTTTTGAGCCCAGTCAGGCTTGAGTGTACTTGCCCGAGTCTCGATAAATTGTCGTGAAATATGAGGATATTTGGGGGTTATCAATATGTTCAATTCTGGTGGAAAAGAATTCCAAATTTTAACGAAAATTTATGCAATAATTGAGGATTTTTTCTTTGAGAGGGCTTTCTATGACCCTAACCATATATATGGTATATGTGACCCCTGGTCTCAACTATCACATTTGAGTAGATTGTGGAGATGGCTTGAGTCACAATGTCACAAGCCAGGTCTTAACCTTGAGATCTTAATAGGACACGACTCCTAGTTTTTTATTTTTTATTTTTATTTTATAAAACATATGGAAGCAAAATTTGGAGAATGAATAGATTTGCCGGGGATGCCCATGATAAAAATAACAAACAAATATTTCTATGATGAAAAATTACTAGAATACTCTTGAAAATTATAGAGGCATTTTGGTCATTTATTTTTATTTTTTTATGTTCGACCTAATTTTATGATGAGAAATCCAAAATTACATAAAAAAAATGTGGTATAGAGACAAATAAATAAATAAAATTGTGTTTGGCGTGACATCATGGTATGAACAACCGTAGCTATTTGATTTGGATTAAATGGCTAAGAAATGAGGTCACAAATCACTTGTATGTTGTTGGGGTGACATAAAAACATTGCCCTTTTGCCTTCATCTTTTAGGGGGGATTGTGCGAGTGGCATTTTTTGGTTTGGGATGATCTCTCTTTTTCACTCTCTCTCTAAATTGCATTAAATTTTCAAAATTCCCCATGAAAAACGTACACAAAATGTGATCTCATGAACACAAGCTACATAAAAAGCAGGTCTTTAACAAATGCCCCCATAACCTCCTTTCTAGGGGAATGAGATGAAGGCGAGACCGGTCAATCTCTCCTCTTCTCAATGCATTTATGACCAAAACTTCAACCCAATTAACTAAGGGAAATGACCATAACTTCAAATCAATTAAGTATTCGGGTTACGTTTTTCAACCGAATTTTAATTCAAATTCCTCCAATGTCATAAATCCGTTTTTCCAACGCTTACCTCCAAATCCTCTCCTCTCTCTCTCTCTTCCAATGTCATAAATCCATTCTTCCAAAACGCTTACCTCCAAATCCTCTCTCTTTCTCTCCATTCTCTCTCTTCTCTTGTTTCTTCTCTCTTCTCTTTTTTTTCTTTTTTCTCACTTCTTCTATCATCTCTCTCTACCTCTTCATGTTTCGTCTCTCCTCTCTTTTTTTTTTGGCTTTTCTCTCTCTTCTTCTATCTTCTCTCTACCTCTCTCTCTCTTCTCTCTTCTTTGTTCTCTCTCTCCATGCTGCCACCTTAAATCATATCCATTACGCGTCACCTTCATCCTTGTGAATCTTCTTCAGACTCTCTCTCTCTCTCTGTCTCTTGAAGGACATGTAGTAGGCCTTTTCACCTGTTACCTTTCCTCTTCTCGAAAGCCATAGGAGGTGACTCTCCCTTTGACACATCGCCATCTTCTTTCTTAAATCACTCTAAGAAGGTCTTTCTCCACTTACTACCCTCTCCTCTCCTCCCAAGCCATTAAGAGGTACTCTCTCTCTCTTTCAAACACAGTCACACACATCTTCATCAATCACAATTTCGTCTCCAATTTCAGGTTTTCAATGACGGCAAACAAGTTAGTCTCAACAATTTTAGCTACTCTCTGGCTTTCAATTCTCGGGATCGCCTACTGCGAGATGCTTGACAAGGTCGGCACTAATATGACTGCCGCGAACCCATGTTGGAATTGTGATCCATGTGAGTTTCCATGTCCTTTCTATGCTCCACCACCTCCAACCCTTTATCCAATACCACCACCACCACCACCACCCCTTGCATCAATACCACCACCACCACCTCCTCCTCCTCCTCATCTGCCTTCTCCTCCCTCATATGAATGCCCTCCTTATCCTTATCAACCACCACCTTATGAACCATGTTGCAACATCTCTGCTCCAAACCCTTATATCACAAACCCTATTCCTCCCTTCTATAATTACTCATCATCACCTGAATTGCCTTTGGCATTCAACACGTTCAAGTTTCTCTCATCTTTATTATTTGTCTTTCTACTCTTTCTAGACCTTTGAGGAAGTGAAAAGAAGTGCTAACGCTTTGTGGTTTTTTTAGAACTTTGCTGAATAATGTACAAGTTGAGAGTAGAGGATTCTTATTGCAATATCTCTCTCTCAATAATGCACAAGTTGAAGTGAAAAGAAGTGCAATGTTTAGGGTTTTGTTAGACCATTATTTAGAGAAATTTGGTCAATAATGTACAAGTTGTTTGTGAATTACATTGCAAAATATTCTCTCTCTCTCCCCAAATATTCCTTAATGGGATGATGTATTGTTTAAAATTTTGGTTAGAATTCTTTTCATTGGTGTTTCCATAACTAAATTTGATGAGCATTGCAGTTCTCAGATGCTTCCCATAATAATTTCATACGAATTAAAGTTATTCCATTCATTCTTCTTAATCACTAAGTCTCCTCTAAAGCTAAGAAAATCCCCAAAAACTAAAAAGTTCTGAGGGGAGGTGACATTGTTTTAATATTCCTTCTTGTTCTTCTTCTTTTTTTTCTTTTTATTTATTTAATTCTTTTTATATAATTTAGACTTAGTTGATTTGAGGCAATCATTCTCAAATTGTGCTAAAAGAAATTGTTTCTTAAAAAAAAAAAACAGTATCCTTCAAATCAGGGATTTATAGCATTCTATATATCGGGTGGCCTTTTCTTAAATTAACATTTTTATGGTTTTTTTTTTTAGTGAGAAGGGTGGCACATGAGAGTGGACATATGGAGGTGAGTTTCAACTCCTTTCCAAAATTGGGTTCATGAGCTGCTTTAAGGTTATAGGGTCTTGCTTTTGGCATATGCCCAAATGGCTCAAGTTATGTTTTTAATACTTTATTTATTTGTCAAGTGTCATTTAGATGGGCCATTTTATTAAAATTTCAGGATTCTAATTTAGAACAAGAGCAGCTTGAGTATTTTAAAATACATAGTTTTTACGAGTCGCTCATATGTAGATACATGTCTCCTCTTTGCAATCTATTTTTGAGATACTTTTGATTTTAATTTTAGGTATATATAATCTCTGATTTAGAGATCATAAATATGTAAAAAATAATAATTTTTAAAAAGTAAAAATAATATTTTTGAAAAAAAATTAAGCGGTTGATTTTACCTTTTTTTAAGAATACTCTACATCTATCTTAAAGATAGATGTGTGATATCTCAGGGATACAAATGTAGTTATATGTCCCCCAACATACATAAACTACTACTATTTTTAAAAACAAGTTTCGTGGAAGAACCTAAGTGGAACATAGGAAAAGGTTTATATAAGGTTGACATAAGGTGCACCTCTAAAATCTTTCGAAAGAGACTGTTTTGATGTTCTAATTGATCATCTCAGCATCAAGATGAATAGATATGGAAAAAAATTGATTTCAAGTAGTTCATCTTGCGATGCATCTTCTAGACCGTCATTTTTAAGATTTTCATGCGTTATAGAACTGCTTGATTTAAACTATTTTTGGAGTTTAAAATTTTATAAATTAGAGATAACAATATTTTCTTGGACCATCCTAAAAACTTTTGATACCAAAATTGCTTCTCGTACAAAGTTTGAAGGTTGCAACCTTATGCAAACCACACCCATGAAAATACTCCTATAAATTAGAGATAAAAATAGATTCAATTATTAGCACTGAAGGATGATACTCAAGGTCGGTTTGATATATGGAAAGTAAATGCTCTCTATAAATTAGAAGTTCTTCTTTGCTGGGAAGAAAAACTATCTCGAAAGAAATTATGGGTGTATGGGTTTGATACCTACTAGAATGTTAAAGAAGTTCTAGATACCTTCGTTTGACAACGTGTTGGAATATTACGAAATTTTGAGTATCTATGTTTGAGTAAATCTATACATGCAATATTTAAATATTATAAATAAAAATATTTAGGTATAATTATTTAAAATGCTATTTAAATATTATTAAAATATTATATATTAAATATTATTTTTATACTAAATATAAAATAGTAGATATTATATATTTATATAAACAGATTATATTACATAAATATATATAATATACAATACAAATATATATTAATAGTTTAAATATAAATATATAATATATAGCATAATATAATGTATTTTATATTTATATTTATTATGAATTATTAATAATGCATAATACATAATATAATAAAATATATAATATTATATGAGTAATAATATATATATATATATATATATATATATATTATCCAAATATAAAATAACAATATAAATATAGAGGCCAATTTGGGCTTTTGAGGATACGGTTCGAGGAAGAAGGCCTCTTTGAGTGCCAAGTTCTTATTTTAAGTTCCATCATTTTAAATGAACTCAGTAAGGAAGTTCAGGGGAAACTTCTTTACTATATAAGTTCCGTGCATCAAACGCAGAAGTTGTACAGTAATGGGGAAGGTTAAGATTTATTGTGACCAACGGTCTCATTATATACTTTTCCTGGAAATAAATCCAAAAGATATTTCAGTTTTGCTGGAGTAGAAGGTCCATTTACTCAGACAAAAATCTCATATGGACCCCAAATTTTGGGGATATAATCACTTAAATCCATATCGTAACCTAAATAAGAAAAGGAAAATCTTTTCATGCGGGTTGGACCGTATTTCTACATATGCGGTGTAGTCCATATAAAAACAATTGAAACTAATGGTCCAAATGTTTTCTTAATAAAATTATTACTTTTAGTTTTTAAAATTTATTTATTTTTCATATTCATGATAGATTACATATCCTTAAAAATTAAGTCCAAAAATCTATCTAAAAAATAGATTGATTAAGGGGCCCGCATTTCTACATGTGTGGCCTTGGCCCGCATGCTAACCGCGACCATACAAAAAAAGAAAAATATCTCCAAACACCCAGTTTTTATGTTTCATTTATCAACAAACCTAAGTCTTCAAAATATATCTGGTGGCATAGAGATCCCATGTATTATATCTTCTAACCCCCTTGACCAACTTTATCCATTTTGACCCTATATTTTTAGCACATACAAATGTTAAAAAACACATATCTTTCTAAACCCCCTTCTCTGTTCTCATGTTTCTCCCCAAACTTCTCTCTCTTTTTCTCTCTCCCAGTGATTTTCCTCAAACATTTCTCTCTATATACACGTCTTTTCCCCAAATCTCTCTCCTGACTACCAATATTTGAAAAAAAAATTATGCCATGGCAGAAACATGAGAAGGGGGGAGATAGGGGGGTTTAAAAAGATGTCTTTTTAACATTTGTTTGGACTAAAATTATATAGTCAAAGTGGGTAAGGTTGGTCCAGAGAGTTAGAACTGGAAATATCATTCCAGAGTTTTATGTGATTGTCACATACCAATGAAACTGAAAGGAAATTTTATAGGATGGCTCTAAGGCTCATTATGCATTATGGGATGGAATGTTGGGCTGTTAAGAAATAATATATTCATAGAATGAGTGTATAGCTATCATGAAGATGTTGAGATAAATGAGTGTCAAGACAAAAAGGTATATAATTCATAATGAATACATCTGAGGGAACTTGGGGTGGCTCCAATAGGTAATAAGATGAGGGAAAGTGGACTTAGATTGGCTAACTATATGTAGCATCGACTTAGAACAACATCAGTTAGGATGGCCGATTTAGTTCAACTGAAAGACTCTAGGAAAAGAGATATGGTGACTTATGGTCTAATTGAAAATATGCCCATCAATAGAGTAGAATGGCATAACTAAATTCATGTAGTATACTCCAAAAAACTGGGATAAGGTTTAGATGATGATGATGATGATGTTTGTAAGAGGGGGCGGTGGTCGATGGAGTGTGAGGCTTGTTGGATATGGTGATATCCAAAATCACTCAAATAAGGAAATCCCATAGTATGTTGGATTGGGATTGATATTGATAAGGTTCCTAAAGAAAATAAAAATCCAAAAAAATTAGGACTCTTGGTTATTTTTTTTGGTTTTGAAATATATATAATATTTATGGGAAGTTTCCTATTTAGTCTGAATTCCTAACCTTCTACCTATGGGATGAAAGAGAAAGGAATATGTATACCCTATTTTGGTTACCAAATGGGAAATGTTGCTTCTACTGGATAGAAAGAGAGGCAGGGGCCTCCTGTACATGAGTGGCAAGGCCTCCCCTTAGAGAGACGAGAGCTTACTTATGATGATGCCTCATATAGATTGAGATGCTGGTTTCTTGTAGAGAAACGATTCCCATTGAGATTTTGGGTGGTTTCTCTTTTAGTGAGAAAATCTTGGTTGCTCTCAAAGTTCTCTTCTTGGATAGTGATCTAGTAATGAAATAGAGATGAAAGATCGGTAGTGGTGCCGGTCGGGAGAGCAGCCCTAAAAGGGTTTGCTCGACTGGTTTTTGTTAGGAGTTAAAGAGGTAACTCTATGTCCCAAAATCTATGATGTAAATTTCATTGGTATACTAGATTTCAGTTTGTCGCGCCCATGGTCGTAGTCACATATGTGATGAACCACTAAATTTTGATGTTCTTTTTCTGATGTATCTTACTTTATTTTTCCTACTTGTTGCAGATTCTATTTTTCTCATACTTTATTTACAAAAAATTACCACATCGGGTTTAGAGCTTTCACGCATAACAAGTGATATCAGAGCCTGGTTTGGGGTTGTCGTATGGCGGTAAAGGTTTTGAATGCAATATTATGAATAGTGGTCTACCTATGGACTAGAGGTGAGAGATCGACAATGGTGCCGGTCGAGAGAGCAAGTCTAAAAGGGTTTGTTTGACTGGATTTTATCCAGGGTTAAAAAGGTAACTTTATGTCTCAAAATCGATGATGTAACTTTCATTGGTATAGTGGATTTCAGTTTGCCGTACCCGTAGACGCAGTCACATATGTAACGAACAATGTACATTCTGATGCTCTTTTTTTGTTATCTCTTTTCTACTTTTTTTTTTCTTGCTGGTTGTAGGCTTTATTTTTTTTTATTTTTTCATAAATTAATTCATCGGGTTTATAACTTTCGCGCACAACAAAGATGGAGGTGGGCCCGTAATTTAAGTAAGCCATCTTGTTGTATGAGAGGACGTACATAACATGTTAGAATGAAAAGTCAATAAGTAATTCAAATGACGTGACAATGAATTAATAGAAACAATGCCTCGGAATATGAAGAAAAGTCAAAAGATGATTCAAGTGGGTTGGTGTGATAGCATCGATGAACACAATTCGTCCAAGTTCCTTCAGTTGCGCTTTCCATATTTTATAATGTATCCAAATAATCTGAGTTGGCTTTAGGGAAATTTATGGAAATTTCCATTATCTCTTGCCATGTTAAAAAAGGTTTTATGTAGTTTCCACTACACTCTCGAGACTTATGTTTTTGGTGCTTTTTTTTTTTTTTAATTTGAAAATGAATTCTAGCTCAATGTTGTTTTACATTCAAAGTATACATCAGAATGCCCAAACCGATTTCTCGTGTGGAGAAAAATACATAAAAATACAAAATAATGGGACTTGAGTATGAAAGAAAAATTTATGAGATTTTTTTTAAATATAAAAAATGTGATATTTGTGTAACACTTCCTAATTTTGAACTAAAAAATTTAGAAAAAATAGAAAATGCTGCAAAAAAGACTAGGGACTAGGAATAACCTTTCGAAAACTAGAGTCAAGCGAAGAATAGAAGTCAAAAGAAACAAAGAAAGGTAAAAGTGATAGACATGCAATATAACTAGAAATAACAAACTTTGAAATTTAACAAACTATTAAATATAGATGAGCATGCTACCGAAGTAGCATAACATTATGTTCGCAAAGGTATATGCCATTTTGTATTGCGTCACGGTTTAGCGGCGGTTTGGGTATGTGGAAATCTATTACGTGATAATGGATTATAAGGAAATATGACATTTATATTGTTTGGGTACACTTTAATAGTAAAGAAATAAAAATACATTATTTGAAATTTCTCCAAAAATCAAAAAATCCATTACGCGAGGAGTGAAAATCTATTACAAGGTTGATATTGGCGTGTGTCTCTGCCCTATCCCTGTTTAAAAAAACATTTACCTCCCTCAAGCATACGTTGTATTATATAATTATTAAGGTAGGTAGAAAGTGAAAGATGAAAAAGGAATCCAAATTGATTCGAACAAGTGTAACTGCAATCATAATAAAAAATTTCTACATCTCTCTATCCCCAATTTGGGTTGTAGCGCTCATCTGCCTCTCATATAAAAATAAAAAAATTTAATAATTGGTAAGTGAAAGTAATGGGAAATCTAAATTAATTTGAACAGTTGTATAACTTGATGAAGAAAAATTTTCTACTGCAATCATAATAAAAAAATTTATACATCCATCTATCCCCAATTTGGGCTGTAGCATGCCATCAGCTATCGTATGAAAACAAAAATTATAAAAATAATAATTGATAGTCGATGAGAAATTAAACAACACAATCATAATAAAAAAATTCACACAACATAATCTTCATAAAATATTAGTAAAAGCTCAATTGAAATAAGATACCTCTTTAGTCTCCACGAATGCTTCAAAATTTTCGACTGCAATTACCAAATCTTCTAGTTTACTAATCAAACTTTTTCTCATTTTTTAACTTATACCATAAAGATTTTGATTTTGGTATCGTAAATTTATTGTTTATTTGAAATTATATAAAGATACATTTGAAAAACTTCCATAAAAAATAAATAAAAATAAGGCTTATCACAATAAAATCATGTTATTCCAATGATTTATCATGTTGAAACCAAAATCTAATCATGTTAGCCAAACATAACCATATTTTTCATATTTGGATAGTAATGCATTTCTCATATTTCTTCCAGACATAGCCAAACAGTAGCAATGTATTTCCCAAGTTGAATCTAAATACTACACAAATAGTGACAATCCATTTGCAAGTAATGTATTACGCAATAATGTATTATGTCCGTAATACATTTTACAGACAATATATTTCCAGGTATCCAAACGGCCCCTTAATGAATAGGAGTTATATACTTCCTTTTACTTGCTGATCGATCTAAATGAACGGCTAAGATGAATCTAATTACAATGTCATATTTCTATATTGTTTTATTTTTAAGATTTTTTTTTACAAAACATTTTGACACCAAATTTTGAGCATCCACTCCTCTATTAAACTCGCACCTTCAAAAAATATACAAAAGAAATATTATCGATAAAATAAAATAACCAAAATACCCATGAAAATTTTAGAGGTTTTTTGGTTATTTTATTTTATTGGAAATATTCCCTATTGAGATTGACACGTACCAAATTTCATATTCATATAACTTGTAAAATAAAAACTAAAAATAAAATACTCTGAGGCGTCGAATCTAGATCAAATGGTCAATGACTTGTTTGATCTAGATTGGACAGCTAGACGGGGAAGTATAGAACTTCTATAATGTAGAGGAAGTATAGAAACCTTTCCTTAAATTTAGAGATTGTTTCTTGAGCAAATTACGTGCGAAAACAATTTGGGTGCCCTTATTACCATATGATGCTATTCTTCCCAAAGCACCAACCCCTCCCTCTCTTTTTTTTCTTTTCTAAGTTGCCCTCTTGTCCTGCAATAAAAATTCCAAATATGAGGGTTATTCTTTTCGCATTTACCAAGAGCAGTCTAGCATTCACATTACCAGACACCTCGCATTATTTAAGTTTGTAGGTCTTTGTCATCCGATGTTTGAAATACCTTATGTTCTCTAGAATCTCAAAACCTAGCGAGTCATCTCTTCCTATCATTTCTCTTCTCTCTCTCGCTCTCTCTCGCTCTCTCTTTCCTTTCTATCTCTCTGCAAACTTTGAGCCTTCTCTCTCCGTGGAGCAACCATTTGAAGCTACAACCACACACATTTGGCTCGAAAGTTACAAAGAGATAGAGAGGAAAGAAAGAGTGAAAGAGAGAAGGGAAATTACGGGAAGAGAAGTCTCGCTGGGTTTTGTGGATTTCAAAAAGCTATTTGGTTTTTCAAACACTAGACAGTAAAGAACTTTTTTTTTTTAATGTTAATAATGACTTTCATCGAAATAAAGAGCAAAGCTCAAGATTACAATAGAAATAAGAGATGAAGAATTAAAGAGACTAAGCTCTCAGCTCCCTAAAGAGACCTATTCTACACCATCAAAACACTTACAACACTCAACACCTAAGGACCCAAAATCACTAGCAACTTCAGTAACCCAACTAATCCAAACAAAGCTGCCTCCATAGGCGACAGTGGCCCCGACATCTCAGTCAAGCCAGACCACAGATCAAAACCCTCGATAAAGAACAACCCATATATCAATAACCTCGCAAGCCGGGGTTGGGGCACAACCAGTGGCCAAAAAATAAGACTAAAAAGGTGTAAGAATAAGGTGGCAGAGTAGAAAGGCCAAAGAGAAAGGAACCTAGGGAAGAGAACAAAGAGAAAAACTAAGGTGCATCGAAAGAGGAGACCAAAATTCAGAAAACTCTCTGAGCAATTGTAATTTGCCACAATACACAAGGTTCACCAAGGTTAACAATTGATCATCCCCTATTTATGGCATTAGCCTCAGGCAAGATACAATAGACCTCCAAGCCCTCAAGAGCCAACGAGGTCCGACAACAAGGTGGCTGGCCCCTAAGGAGGTATTCCTGGACAACAAAGAACTAGAAACTTAAACAACACGAGCTATCCGGTAATGCGAATGCCGGACCACTCTTGGTGATTGTAGAAAGAATAGCCCACTTGTCCAGTATTTTTATTACCGGACATGAGGGCAACTTAGAAAAAAAGAGGACAGGGGTGCTTGTAATATATGGGAAAAATCACCATATGATAATAAAGGCCCCCAAATAGTATTCGTATGTACTTTTCTATTTATTTTTTGGGGTAATTCAAAGGGGAAGACGAGTCCCTACCCGCTTTTTGAAAATCATTATTTTTTTAATTTTTTTGAATGTTTTTTTTTTT
This sequence comes from Amborella trichopoda, assembly GCF_054954075.1. Taxonomy (NCBI): domain Eukaryota; kingdom Viridiplantae; phylum Streptophyta; class Magnoliopsida; order Amborellales; family Amborellaceae; genus Amborella; species Amborella trichopoda. The sequence goes on along the minus strand of NC_142345.1, from coordinate 41,692,485 downwards.
AGTGTATTAGATGAGAATAGAAGCCTAAGCTTTAACTGGGGCACAAATAATGCTACTACAGTAACCCCAAACCCATTCTCATTTGCTCTTATTAGTGAGAGAGAAAGATGCATTACCACCCAACACTAGCATTGTTTGTAGGGGACGCATATATTGTTCTACATGCGACATCAGCCAAAAGTAACCGCCCTTATAACTCTAGCAAGTAGCAACCGTACTAGTGACGTTATATAAAGGCAAACTTGAGAAACAGATGGCACAGTAATTAAGGGCCGATATTTCCTTAAGAACATCAATTATACATGGTTGCAGTTGGTAGAAACTCGAGGCTCTAAAATTAAAATATATTTTTATATCTAATTATAAAATTTAACATTTTAAAAACAGCGTCGATTGAGCAGATCTATAAAACTTGAAAATATTAAAAATTGACGGTCCAAAAATACATTACAAGTTGTACTATTTCCAAAACTTGAAATCTATTTTTTTCTCATATCGATATATTTTGATGTCGAGATAATCAATTTGAAAATATTTGGACATCAAAACAACCTATTTTAATAAAATATTTGAGGTGCATTCTAATTTGATTGTTTAGAGTTCCCTGCTCTATATAAACTTTTTCCATTATACAATGGCGTTGCTTCTTTTGTATCCTTTTATATCGGGTTCTAAGCAATAACTATAAAATATATAAAAATATTGACACAATGGCGAACTAACAAAAGATAATAACCGATATTTTAGAATGCTCTTCTTAAAAATAAAAATTATATACAATAAAACCATTTATTTTTTATACAAAGAGGTCACAATAAAAAAAATTATATTTTTAAATAAGGATTTTATTAGGGTACTTCTACATATTATAATATTTTATAAATGTACTAACTGGCTCCACTTTTCTGTTTTTCTTCTCGTTGTTTCTCTTATTTTCTAAAATTTTCTCATTTTTCCTTCGTTAAATACCATGATATGTCTTGCTCACCTAATGAACTTGCTCTTTCTCTCTCATTTTGGCCTTTTGAGTGAACTAAAGAAACATCCCTCAATGTAATAGAAACATCTCTCTCTCTCTCTCTCTCTCTCTCTCTCTCTCTCTCTCTCTCAATGCTACACTAAGATCTCTTCTCTCCCCTCAAAATTACAGGCAACTTCTCTCCCTATCCCCTCAAGATTATAGTAATTAGTAAGAGAGATTTACGGTTGGATCTTGAAATTTTAGGTAAAATACAAAATGCTTCATTTATATGTAGAAAACCACTTTTTTTTTTGTTTTTTCAAAATTATCCCTTGGACAACCTGAATTTTGATTATTATTTTTTTGTTTTTTTGTTAGTCGATCAGTGCTCCAAGCTTTAAGGCACTGCACTACTAACGGAAAAAAAATAAATAAATCAAAATTCAGGTTGATCAACCTTCTTTGTAATTTCGGCATATAAGTAAAACATTTCATATTTTACCTAAAATTTTAGTAAAATTTTAGGGTCCGTACATATATCACTCTAATTAATAAGGGCAACGATGGGATTGGCCCACTAGCTCATATGAACATATGAGCTCAACTTTGCAGATTGAATCTAGGCTGATCTGACGATCACGGATGTCCGGTAGTGTTTGAATTTTAGTTTTTTTTTTAATAAATCCAAAGCATTTAAAATTTTAGGCGTATGTTCATAAAAAATAGGTGAATCTTCGAAAAAATATCAAAAAACTATTTTACATGAAATAAATTGATCAAAATACCTCGAAAAATATTTTGGAGGTATTTTGGTTATTTTTTATTTCACGAATAATTGTTTTTATATTTTTATTAGATACGTCTTGATGAGAAGAACACGCACTTAAAATTTCAAGTGATTTGGATTTGTAGAAAAAAAAAAAAATTCAAACATTATCGAACATCCGTGATCGTCCCAAATTCAATATAAACTGTAAAACTCATATGTTCATATATACTAGTGGGCTAATCCCATCTTTTCTCTATTAATAATAACTCCATCTCTCCCTTCAATATTGCAGTAACATCTCGCTATCCCCACAAGCTTATAGTAACATCTGTCTCTCCCAACCTTATAGTAACATCTCTCTCTACCCCTGAAAACATCTCTCTTCAATATTATGGCAACATTTAGTGTTTTAAAAAACTGATCGGTGAGGCAGATCTTTTATCACTAATTTTTATTCGAATAAGCTAGTTCGGTGATCTTGATCGTTCTGGGTCATCTGGATCGGTGATCTTTATTCGAATAAGCTAGATCGGTGATCTTGATCGTTCTGGGATCATCTGGATCGGTGATCGAAATTAAAAAGGTACATTGGATGCCCACCATCACTTAGCATTATTTTCTCTGTCTACTTAGTCATGCATGCATGGTGTTAAGCTCGAAGGTCCACTCCCCCACACACGGGTAGTACTCAACTGCTGGGTTTCGAATTTTCGATTACGCACTGGCTGAGTAATAACAAACCAGGCGGTTTATCAAGAAATCGGGCAGTTTTAAAAAAAACATGCATTTGTTTTGGCTATGAATTTTTTTAATATATATATATATATATATATATATATATATATATATATATATATATATAATCACAAAAAAATAATGAATTTATTTGTAACGTGTTTTTGAATGTTTTTAATCATTTTAGCAAAAATCAAGATGTGTTTTGATCATAAATACTTATTTTTACATTTTTTCATCTTTATTAAAAATTTCAATAATACATCTAGCACAAATCAATTTTTCAAAATCAAATTTTTTTTACTACTTTTCAACTTTATTTAGATGTACTTAATTTAATCATTATTTATTAAATATATTTTTCATTTTTTAAAAAATTTTATTTTTGATCCACCCGATTTGGCTTGTAGAACCGTCGGTAAACTTGGACCCGGTTTCGGAATCCGGTTGAACTGTCCAACACTGCATGGAATATATTCAATGCCCCATGCCTTATTTGACGCGTTCCCTTTCGGGTCAAACCCGACTCTAATAAGCTCTTATAATTCAAATGACTCTGATAAAGAAAAGAATATTACAGCGGTTACCATTTACAAAAGCTCCCCCACTTGACCAATTTGCACAGAGATTCATTGTATTCTCCCTCGCTCTCTCTCTTCACCCAAACCGCATTCAAAGGTCTGAGCCTCTCGCCTCGAACAAATCCAATGAACACACATGAAACTTTCCCTTATAAAAACCAGCTATCCCTCTCCATTCATAGTAAATGCCTCCTTTAGAGTGAGAAAAGCCCCCTCTCTAGTATGCTGATCTAGAGAGAGAAAACCCATCTTTCCTGAGAGAGAAAGGACAAGGCTCCTCAAGACCCAACTTTCCTAACATTCTCCAAGAGGGAGAACAACCCAGTTTCTTAGAGAGAGAAGAAACCAATTTCAGGTGGCCAAACTCTAGAGCGAGAAAATTGGGTTACATTGGAAGTGACTTTCTAGAGAGAGAAAATGGTACCCATTTTGAATATTGCAGAGAGTTGTCTCTCGTTTGCAGTATCTGTGGTACTAATCCTCTACCTTCTTCTGGTTATAATGGAGTCTTCATGGAACAACAGGGCCTCATGTTTACCACCTGATTCTTGCTTCCCCGTTTCCGGCGATTTGGTGGGAAGTTGGAGGCCTCTATGGCCGGAATCTGACCCACTTGCCGGAAAATTGGTTAGAGCAAGCTCCCAAATAGCTGAGATTTTGAGATAAGAGTTCTTAAACAGAGGCCTCTTTCTTGCCGGAATCTGACAAATCTCGCTGGAAAAAGCGATTGGCTTTCCCCATATTTGGCCGGAAAGATTAGATGGGTTGCTTTCCCGATAACCGTGGAGAATTTCCGGCGATTTCTTGCCCTTTGTATGATTATGATGAAAGGTTTTCGGGGACAAAATTTGAGACTTTGATGGACGGCGAGGATGAGAGTCTGGGAGGCCGGGAAGGAAACCTGAGCTGTTGGATCTCGAGAGGTTTGGCGATGAACGAACGGCTGGATTCAATTTCGTGCGATGCTGTGCGAGGGTTGTCTTTTTGTCTTTTTTAATATTAAGGGATTATCATTTGTATATGGGCGACTGAGATTCTATATTGTAAATCTATTAGAGATCAGAACCGTCGGACGTAGTAATAAGCCATCTGATGGACGGTCTCGATTATTTTATTATTTAATTTGTCCCTTGCGATTGAATGGTTGAAATGAAATTGATGTGCCTTTTTGTGGGTCCTACTAATCTTTTTGTTCGGGAGACGTTTATATAAGGTGCTCAGCTTACTGTATAAGTGAAAGAGAATTCAAGCTCAACTAAATTTATTTAAATTTTCAGAAACAATATAAATGAAGCGAAGCAGTTCTTTATAAATATTTTAAAATTTTGAAAATAGATGGTCCTGATCGGGGTTTGAAAATTCGGCGAGTCGAACCGGACTCACTCGGTTTGACTCCAGAATCAGTAGACTATGTGCCGGTTTCACTACAATACCGGAAATCGTCCGTGTCTAGAAAGAATCGGACGATTCCCAATAGTAAATCATCGAGTCTCAATAGTGACTCGTTCAAGAACACGGGCTGCACAGTGTTCTTCACGATTTTCATGGATTTTTATCATTTTCTTATCATTTTTCATCTTTTTCAGCTTTATAATCGAATTTTACAGGCTTTATTTTAAATTTTTCAGTCATTTCTGTCAATAAAAAGTAGTAAAAATCACCGATTTTAATCAAAAAAATTTGGATCTATGAAGAACCCTAAAAAAGTTTTAGGGTTCCGCCATTTCTTTGATTTCAAGCAAAAGAAGGCATCGTTTTTTGATGAGGGTTATTGATAGTAAGAGTGTTGTTCAGAAGTTTTTGTTCATAATTTGTGAGTATTTTGGACGAATACATATCAAATTTGAATTTAAAGCCACAGGTGCACGAAAAACAGGTAAGAACTGCATTTTTTTTTTTTTTTTCTACCATTCTATCAAATTCACTCAATATTTTACAAATAATTTGTTGAATTTATAGGATTTTGATTTGTTATAATGTTGTTTATCATCACATGTATTCAATTTAATTTTATTTATTCAATTTGAGCTTGATTTTTGAGAAAAAAAGACTGATGTCTGTTAAGAAAAAATGTACTGCGTTTTTTTTTTCGCCATTCTATCAATTTCACTAAATATTTTGTAAATAATGTGTTAAATTTATAAGATTTTGATTCGTTATAGTGTTGTTTATCATCACATGTATTCAATTTGATTTTATTTATTCAATTTGAGCTTGATTTTTTATAAAAAAAAAACTAATGTCAGTGAAAAAAAAATGAACTGCGGTTTTTTTTTTTTTTTTTTCGCCATTCTATCAATTTTACTCAATATGTTGTAACTAATGTGTTAAATTTGTAGGGTTTTGATTTGTTATAGTGTTGTTTATCATCACATGTATTCAATTTGATCTGATTTATTCAATTTGAGCTTGATTTTTTAGATTGAATGCTGCGTTTTTTTTTTCTCCTCAATTCAATCGATTTTATTTAATATTTTGATAATAATGTGTTAATATTATAGGGCTTTGATTCCTTATAGTGTTGTTTATCAAAACATGTATTCAATTTGATGTAATTTATTCGATTTGAAGCCGATTTTTGAGTTGGAATAACTTATGTTAGGTAGATCTATGAAGAACTGCATTTTTTTTTTTTTTTTTTTTTTTAAATTCACGATCAAGTTTTTTGAAAAATCGTGATTTTCCAAAAAATTATGACCAGTTTTTATTATCATGAGGAATTAAACAATATTTTTAATTTTTATTGCTAAATTTTTAATTCAAAAAATTGCATGTTGATGGATTATTTATGCAGAAAAATACATGTTATTATATTTTTAATGCAAAACTGTATTTTTTACTTTGTTGTTAATGCAAAAAAATACATTAACAAATACATGTTGTTAAGCTGTAATATATTTTTAATGCAATTTTGCATTAAAAATGTATTTTAAATTTTTTAAATTTTTAATGCAAAAACTACATGATGTTAAATTGTATTATCATGAGGAATTAAAGTGAATACCATTGTCAAAAAATCGTGGCATGTATGATAATTATATTATCTTGCAGTTTTTAATTTTATTATTAAATTTTTAATGTAAAAAATGTATGTTCTTGATAATTGAGTTGTAGCCATGTTTGAAGCTTGCATTTTTTATTATATTATCTTGCATATTTGTAATTGAGATGTGCGACTATTTGTGATCATTTCAATTGAGTTGGGATTGTGCCCACTATATCATTGTAAATTTTATTTGTGCCATTGTGAATGACTATATCATTGTAAATGTTTTTTGTGTCAAATATACGTGCATTGGCATTATGGATGACTATATTATTGTAATTTTTTTTTTGATTCTAAGTGTGACTTATACTGACTTTTTTTTATCTATAATGTTATACAAATACTTTTTTTTTTCTCAGCAGGAACTAATTCATGTTTATCGAAATGAAGATTTGTGACAAGTCCATATGCATTGGCATTGTGAATTATTATACTATTGTAAATATATTTTTTATTGATACTATATCGATATGTAGTGGCTGATATAAGCTATTTTTATCTATAATGTTGCATAAATAAATTATTTTTCCCAGTAGGAACTAAAATATTTTTGTCAATAGAAATATTTTGCATTAATAACAAATATAACTTCATGAACTACCCCTACATATTATCACTATACATGGTGATTATTTTTCATGTTGGACTGTCAGGTTAATTTTTAACCTTTTACATATTAAAACAGTTGAACCATGACAAGATCTGCGGAAGACCCTGCATGGCAACATGGGGTCAGACTTAATCCCAACAAAAAAAGACAAAATTATTTGTAATTACTGCCAAAGAGTGATAAGTAGTGGGGTACATAGGTTCAAGCAACACTTAGCAGGGGTTAAGGAAGATGTTTCTGCATGCAATAGTGTCTCTAATAATGTAAAAAAACAGATGGCGACATTTCTCAAGGTTACCAAAGGTAAAAAAATTGCAAAGCAGATGATGAATGAGGAGATATCTAGTTTATATACACCATCAAGCGGGAATGATCCATAAGAGCAATATAATAATGACTTGGAGATGGCCACAAGGATGAGTTTATAGAAAACATACCAGAGGAAAAGCGAGTTTAGAATGCCTGATAGTTATGACATGGGCATGCATGGTGGGCCTAGCTCAGACATACATGGCGGGCCTAGCTCAAGCATGTATGGCAGGCCCAGCTCAGATATGTATGGAATGGTTGTTGGCAATATGCATCAAGAGGAATCAGACGTTGAAAAAATTGCTTCTATCTTATCTAAGAGTGTCAGTATTGCAGTTCATGGTCGTATAGACCCATTTCTCTCAAAGCCTACGTCAGAACAGATGACCCTCAAATGCATAGTGAAAGGTACGAGAAACATGTTGGGCAGATATGTTGGTAAATGGTTTTGCGATAAAAGGATCCCCTTTGATGCAGCCAATAGCCCATATTTTCCACCTATGGTTAACGCAATCTAGAGAGCCGGGCCCAAGTAAAACCCCTGATAGCATATGAGCTCAGTGGGCCACTATTGGATAAAAAGGTGGAGGAAGTTAGAAAGTAGATTGAAGAATATAAACAGAGTTGGCCAAGAACAGGCATTACTCTCATGAGTGATGGTTGGTTGAATAAAGTTAGCAAAAATGGGTTTTTAAACTTCTTGGCCTATTCCCCAAAAGGTACAGCTTTTTTGTCTAGCAAAGACGTGTCAGGGATGAAAAAGGATGCAAACTTCTTCGTACGACTATATGATTAGATAGTGGAGGAGGTAGGAGATAAGCATGTAGTCCAATTTATTACGGACAATGCGCGTGCATGTGTTTATGCGGGCAGCAAGTTGATGGATAAGATGAAGCATCTAGTATGGATCCTGTGTGCTGCACACAGCATCGATCTTATGTTAGAGGAGATCAGTGAGATTAAAATTGTGAAGGAGACTCTACAGGAAGCGAGGTTTGTGTCAAGATTTATATATAACCATTCTAAAATTTTATTTTTGTTCAGAGAACAGTTTAAGAAAAAAGAGATCATCAGGCCTGCCATAACCTGCTTTGCAATATATTACTTGGCTGTGGACTGCATTCGGGAATCTGAAGGTGCATTAAAGAGATGGTTTAAATGACCACCTCTCGAAGTCCAGTACCGGGCTAAAAGTGGACGGAATAGTATCAAATAGGAGGTTCTAGTCTCGATGTTCCAATATCGTGGAGGCCACTATCCCTTTGGTCATGGTGTTAAGAATGGTAGATGCTGACAAGAAAGCTACCATGGGCATCCTTTATGAAGGTATAGAGAGGGCCAAATCAGCTATTGGAGAGAAGTGTAGTTTTGCTAGTAAAGTGATCGAGATTATAGAAAGAAAGTGGAATACCAATTTGGACGTCCAATTCATTATGCAGATAAATATATAGTTATATCATTAGAATGTTTCATTCTAAATTATTTTTTTATGAAATTTTAAATTTAAATGACATTTCTCTATCTATATATTTTCTAAGTTACTACTTCAATCCAAAATTTTTCTATTTGACACCTGAACATCCCCACAAGATTATGGAAGGGGTCAGATATATTATTGCCAGGTTGGAGAGAAGCCATCGAAACTAGATATCAGCAATACAAGAGGTATTATTTAATGTTTGGGTAAAAACTTGATTAAGTTGTTATATTTGTGAAGAATAATGCACTAAAACGAAATATTTTGTTTTAGCTTGCTATGTATAGGGATGCTATAGGATCTTTCGGAACTAGACTTGCCAGGAATTCTCGAACTAAGATGGATCCAGTTATCCCCTAACTAATATTTTGTTCATTCATATATTTAATATTATGAATTGTTCTTGCCCTTACAATGGGTTTTACATTTTAATCCAGCTGAATGGTGGGAGATATATTGTAGTGATGCACCTCACTTAAAGATGATAGCAATCAAGGTGTTCTCCCAGACATGTTCTGCTACTGGCTGTGAGCAAAACTGGAGTACGTTCCAATGGTTGCACACTACTAGGAGGAATCGACTCGCTTTGGAGAAACTTCATAAACTAGTCTACGTTCATTACAACTTAAACCTCCGAGAGCGATAAATAAGAATGAAGGTTGAAGACTATGGGCCGATAGACTTGGACATAATATTTGTCACAGACACAGCAGAACAATCGGTAGTATAAGAAGATGAATCAGTGTTGCACAAAAGAGCGTTCCTTGAGGCTATCGGTGAGGAAGATCTTGAAGAAGGTGATGAGCAGCATGAAAGATGAAGCAGCCCGCCAACATATCCACAATTCGTCAGAGATGTCGGTGATATTGCACCTAATGAGGGAGAGTGGGTAGAGGGGTCTAAGGGAAAATGATAGAGATGGTTATTCTGAGGCCACCCGATCGCAGCCAAATTATTCACATATCGAGTCCCAACAACAATAAGGGCTTCGGGGATTTTGGATTAGAACCACAACAAAACACTAACACTCAGGGATTTGGGTATAGTCAGGTGCCCACTAATTTGGATGATTCATTTTTAGAACGAGTTAATGAATTGTCACGTGAATTCAATCAATGGCACCAGCGTGACCGAGATGAAGAATGACGTTGTCTGTCATTTTATTTTTAAATCGTATGTTACGAATTGTATGCTTTATTGTGTCCATGTATGATAGTATACTTAATCCATGATAATTCTATGTTTATCCTTTTGTGTGATGTAAATTAAATAGTAAATAGTAGTTCATGCATGGAAAGAACATATCAATATTTGCATATTCATACAAATAAATGAAAAAATTTTAATGGAGTACCTTCATTTCTTATTGAATTCCTCAAAAACAACATTTATAATGAATTTTAATAATTTTTGCAGATTTTTTTTTAGATTTAATCCTACCGATTAAACAGATTTTCGATCTGAATCATCGATTCATTGATCCGTATGGGTTATTGAGATGCCTAATCTGAATCACCAATCCGCTTTTTAAAATTATTATTTTTCGTTATATCCATATATATCGGTCCTCATAAGATTGCAAGGTGACATTAACTTTTATAAACTTTTTAGATCACTGTAGTCCCTCGTAAGGAAGTTTGTTTAAAAAATCTGAAAAGTACCGTGAGTGAAGTGCCTCCACATGTACTGCTTTCGTTTCTTTCTCTACATTCTACCAAATAATTCCTGCCACAATACACAATCATTATGTGCTGATGTGAGATGTCCATACATGCATGCTTACTCCTCTCTGTCTTCATCAATGCCTGTCTTTTTCTCTCTCTAAAAGGCCCCACTTTTTCTCTCTTTAAATCACATCGTTCATGTGAGAGCTGGTCGCAAAATCGAATCATCACATTGGGTTGGGTTTAATCCGTAAACGGGCCGATATAATCGTTTTAATGGATCAATATCACGGCAGCCAAAAAATTAGTAAAAAAAATAAAAAAATATAAAAAAAATCTACTAAAATACGAAAAACATATAAATAATGTTTAAAACAAAACACATTCAAATGATATCATTCAAATGAAATTTAAAATTAACGAAAAAATAGATTTTAAAGATGATTAGAAGTATTTTTAAAAATTTTAAAAAAAAATAAAAAAATATAGAATGGGTATTAATGACCAAAACGATATTTAATCTTTACTATAATGTAAATAATATTAAAAAATTTATTACAAATTAAATTTTTTATTTTTAAGATTTTATATATATTTTTAAATATCGATCTATCATAAAAACCGTTCGAAACCGGAACCAACCACTAACCGATTTCAAAACATGATGTTAGACGGTGCAACGAGATGTTCTATCATTCATTGCCTGACCGCTCTTAGGCATGCACGAGAATGAGCAAAGGCGTGGCAATCTATGCACCTTTCATTTTAATTTTAAAAGTATTCAAATAAATGGGTACTTATATTTTTGTTTATTTCATTGCAAGAGAAATTCATAAGAAAATAAATCCTTGGTGCCAATTGTGAAGGGGCCAAATGAATAGAGTATAGAACAAGGTGGGTTCAATTGGGTGTGATCCTATCTCATCAAGGCTGGCAAACCCTACAAGTTGGTGATATTACTATTATTTTATGCTCACTCTATGTTTGCTTTTAAATGCATTTCTTGCTTGTTTGAGGCATCCATGTGGTCTCATGGCACCAAGTTGATGCATGGGTGCCTGAGCCTGACAGCCAACAACCTGTGATTAAGGGCAAAGTGCGTGGTTTCAAGTTTTGATCTTATCCATCCGTAATCACATGTTAATCCCAATGTTTGAAAACCTAAATGCGTGATTTAGACTGGTCATCTAGGAAATTAGCGTGGATTAGTGTAATGCTGAATCGGATCGGCATTCCAATTGAGAGAATCATCAAATAAAAAATAAAATATAAAAAAATAAAAATTTAAAACTAATAAAAACTATAGTAGAGTTGAATTGGCCAATTTTGTTAAAAAACCGACCAATTCCTATTGCATTTCAAACGGTAGTCCCGAAAAGCTCTTAGTCAACATTAAAACCAGAGTTGAAAGGGGCTGGGTCGTGGTGGCGGACCCCCATACTTAGTTATCACATTGTGGTTGGTTTTCAATACGGACACCAACTATTGACACCTTCAAAAGAAAACTAACTCCTTAATCTATATGAAAAAAGAGAGGGGTCTATCTTTCCAACTCAATTTACCCAAAAAAGAGTAGGGGTCGATCTTTCCTCTATTTTGAGCCTTACAAGAACTTGTTTTGCTCCAAATTTAGGCACACATCCTCTTAGTCTGTTATCCACCCTTTGCTCCTTTTTAGGACAAGCGCATTTGTTTTGCCTCAAATTTGGCATACACATATCGTTTTCGTTTTTGGGATTGGAAGGAGAACCCGAAAAATTAAAAAGAAATAGAAAATTATTTTTTTGAGGTGAGAGAAAATTCATCGATTACCGGTCATTGATTTTAAAAAAATAAAAAAATATTGAAAATATCTCCTTATCCCAATTTTTATCCCCAATTTTTTAATCATATAAAAAACCAGTAAATTGGGGCAACAGATAAATAAAGAGGTGAAGGTGGAAAGATACGGTGTTGGTTTTTTTTTTTTTTTTTGTAGGTAAACAATTCCATAACAAAATGGTTTTAAGTTTTTAATATGTTAGAATTATGTACGGATGAAATAGAGGACCTGCACTTATTAAACCTAAAAACTTAATTTTTTTGGAATCCTTTTGGGGAAAGATGTATGCATGCAGTTTGAAGACCCGAAAACTCGGAGGACAGACTAATACTTGCTTCAGGAGTGGACAAGATTCTTCATAAGGACATTTTGATCTATAACATAATGCAAAAGCCATTTATATATGATGTGAGGATGTCCAACTCGGATATCGAAGGCTATACCTTTAAGGTAAAAGGTTGAGGCAATTACATTAATTTTGAGTTCTTGACTATTAGATGTGAGGTTGGGTGGCTACAATTATTTCATTGACGAAGCCCAAACTTTAAAAGAAATTTTTTTAAACTTTATGATACATCAAAGCCATCAAATTTCACATCATATCATATGAATATAAGTAATTATGACCACATTGTACTCCCTTTTTTTTTGTACAAAGAGGGCATTATCATTGTTGACCTTTAAAGGAGAAATCAGATAATCGAGGATGGGTCATTGATTGAGCACAGTCCTATATAAAATTCTTTTACGTTGTGACACACTTTAGTCAGTCACATTTCATATCTAATGGCTAAAAACGATTGTGACCTCCTTGTATAGTCCATTCTTTACATGGGTTAAAAAAAAAATGAAACTCCCTCATAAAATAAAATAAATGTATATGATGAGACAATTTTCTTTTGATACCAGAAGGTCACAATTATAGTCAACCGTTGGGTGTGAAATCAAATGGGTGGTGGTGTGTCACTAATTGAGCACAAATTCCAAAATAATTTTTCTCAAAGTGCTACATTATAATCTATTAGATTTCACATCTAATGGGTAAAAAACGTTGTGACCTATATGGAAAATAAATATTCCCATAGTATACAATCCCTAAAATAAAAGAGGGAAAATATTAAAAAAGCAAACCCCTTAAAATATCATTGTAGCGGTTAAATATTACAAATTGCATTTAAAAAATATTTTTAAATTTTCTATACAGTATTCGCAAAATCGAACCAGAACGGTTAATCGAACGTAGGCTTGGAAACCGGAACGGTTAATCGGACGTAGGCCTGGAAACCGGAACGGTTAATCGGACGTAGGCCTGAAAACCGGAACGGTTAATCGGACGTAGGCCTGAAAATCGGAACGATTAATCGGACGTAGGCCTGAAAATCGGAACGGTTAATCGGACGTAGGCCTGGAAACCGGAACGGTTAATCGGACGTAAGCTTGGAAACTGGAACAATTAATCAGACGTAGGCCTGGAAACTGGAACGGTTAATCGGACGTAGGCCTAGAAACCGAAATGATTAATCGGACGTAGGCCTGGAAGCGGTTTAACTGGCTTAATCGGTAAACTAGCCGATTCAACCGCTCTAACGGGGTAAGTCCCAAGCGGTCAAAAAAGTGTTAAAAAAAAAAACATACAAAAAAAAAGTTCTAAAATATGGAAAGCATATAAAGAAAGAAAAAGTTTATATAAGGATGCAACCTTATAATGTAGAACTCGGATGCATATCAAAAATCCATCGGAAAAGGTAGTTTTAATGTTGAAAAACCCTTTGATTGATCATCTCGACATCGAAATGTATGACCATGAAAAATAAAAAGATTTTAAGTCTAAAAAATAGTGCATTTTACAACGTATTATCTACACCGTCCATTTTCAAGATTTTTATATGTTTATAGATCTACTTGATTTTAACCATTTTTTAAATTAAAAATTTTATAATTAGACATAAAAATAGATTTTGAGATAATCCTAAGAATATTTTACATCAAAATTATATACGATGATAAAATTTGAAGGTGCACCTTACCTCAACAGCTACGGATGCATCTGTATGCCAACTACACCCTATAAAGAACTATTATATTTTCCAATCGCCATTTTTAAAATTTTCTAAAGAATATGGGAAATATAAAAGTGAGTATTAATGACCAAAATAATTTTTAATATTTACCACAATATAAAGAATATTTAAAAATGCATTACAAATCAATTTCCTTAGTTTTGAGGGTTTATATACATTTTTTTGAATTTTATTTTTAAAATACCGGTTGATCACCTTAATTGCCCAAAACTAGAACCGGCCAGTGGCCGGTTCCAATCTAACCGGGTGGCTAGCAGTTAGATCAGGCGATTTTGCGAACAATATGTCTATATCAATCAGGTACATCTTAAAAAAATTTATTGACAATTTTTCACAAATTGCCTTTAGTATTGAGAACTAGAATAATTAGGGGTACTTTAATAATTTTACCCTCAATTATCAATCAAGGCTTTTATGAGGTACGATTATCAAAGTATCTCTAATTGTTTGGGCAATTAAGAAGTTTTTCAACATTTTTAATTGAAGATGACTTGATTGATATAAAAATTTAAAGACATATCCTCAAGGATAATTTATCACTATTTTGAACCCCTTAATGATATTGCTAGGGGTTATAACTCTTTTTTAAAATATTTTCCGTATAAAAGATGATGCCAACTTTGCAAAAAAGTGAATTATGAACCAAAAAAAGAGATCATGTACAAAATGAACTTTATACCGATGCCTGTGGCCGAGGCTCCTTTGGATAGAGAGAGAGAGAGAGAGAGAAAGAGGCGGCTGCTCGCCTTTGGACTCGTAAGCATCCAGCATAACAGTGGGTAGTGTGACTTCAAAACTTGGCTTTTGTAAATGAAAAAGTATAAAGGGTGCGGTTTTAATAGAGACTAGGCTCTAATCAATCAAATTAAAGCCTAATTTCAAATTGATAAAAAAAAATCGAGAGAAAAAGAGGTCGTGATTTCTTCTATTGCTTTACACGGTTTATATAAGTTATCCGAGCAACATCCCAATATTTATGGGATTGGGCAATATCCCAATATTTGTAGGATTTGTGGAGATAAGAGGTTACAAAAGATAGAAATTACAACTACTTGTGTATTTAGACAGGAACAAATCTTCTAATACAAATAGTGTCAAGAAACGTAATTTCAAAAATCTTTATTTAGAAAGTTTAAACTTAAAAAGTAGTGTAGATCGAGGAGATTTATAAAAACCGGAAACTCTTGAAAATTGATGGTCTAAAAATACATTGTAAAATACACTATTTTCAAAACTTGAAATCCAATTTTTTCTCATGTCCATGCATCTTGATGTCGAGATGATCAATTTGAAGATATTTGGGCATCAAAACAACCTCTTCTAGTGAAATTTTTGATGTAGGCTCTTATTTGATTGTTTAGAGCCTCGGCTCTATATAAACCTTTCCCAAGTGTAAAAGGTTGGAACTTAAACTATAGAGTTAAGGTGCATCTCGAAAATCCAGAAAGGCTATTTTGACGTTGACAAACCTTTTAGTTGATCATCTCGATATCAGGATGTAAGGAAATGAAAAGACAAGATTTTAAGTCCTAAAATTAGTGCATTTTGCAATATATTATCTAGACTACCCCTTTTCAAGATTTTTATATGTTTATAGATAAGGTTGATTTGAATCATTTTTTGAGTTTAAATTTTTTTAATTAGAGATTCAAATAGACTCTCAAACATCCTAAGAATGTTTGACACCAAAATTACATTTTTTGATAAATTTTAGATGTGCGCCTACTTTGATTTTTTAAGGGTGCAACCTTATACAAACGACACCCTTTCTACATACATAGTCTCTTTTTTCTATGACAATTTAAAATTATATGAAATTATAATAAATATTCCCTCAAAGTTTTGGTTATTACCATTATACCAAAACCTCTCATTATTTATACTTGTACCTATTTTCCCGCCTTTTTGCTTAATGACTATATTGCCCTCTTCATGGATTTGATTCATCTATAGCACTACTAGGGGTGGCAATGGCCTAGGTGGCCCACCCCAACCCTAAAAAACTAGGGCTTAGACCACAAAATATGGCCCGAGTGCAAGGGTTGGGCCAAGTGAAGACACTCTCGGCCGGTTCGGCCTGGTCATGCCCTTATTTTTTCATCTTTTTTTCTTTGTTTTCCTTTAGTTTTACCGGGCCTGGCCTGACCGTGATTGGGCCAGAGCAAGCCTTCAGGGGAATAGGGCCTGGGGCTGGGCCAGGTCAAGAAAGGCCCAACACTATTGGCCTGTCCTGGCCCTTATCATTTCATCTTTTTTTCTTTGTTTTCTTTTAATTTTACCCAGCCCAGCCGTGATAGGGCCAAGGCTGGCCTTTAGGGGAATAGGGCAAGGGCCAGGGCTTACAATGGCCCTGCCCATTGCCAGCCCTAAGCACCACAAAGTGCTATTGTTCTACAACTGTGGGAATGCCAGAGGCTTTATAACAGTTGGAGGGTACCTAAGATACCATCACAAACCTGCTAGGTCTGTGGAGGTGTTAGAGGCTCCTCCATCTTCCAAAAGGCTTTGACTGTGCCTTGGGCACCATCTATGGTGGTGCCAAAGGCCCCCTATGAGCAGCCCAAGTGCTTGGGGGTATGGGTTAAGAGAACAACACTTTCATTGCATCACAGATGTATCAAATCCGTAACAAGGGCAATAAAATCCGTAAATAAGAAAATACGGGGAAAATGGGTACAAGTATAAATAATAGGAAATTTTGGTATTGGTAATATTCAAAATTTTGAGAGGTATTTCTGAAAATTTTCATAAAACTTTTCCAATGATGTCACTACTGTGCATGTATACAAGTAGATTCCAAAATAGTACACAATAAGGGAAAATAGGATTGGCATATTGGGTTCTGGTGACAATCAAAGATGTTTTGGCCCCACTACCTTTGGCCAATTGATCTTCAACCTTGTTCGCCTCCTGACAACGATGACGCAACTGAATACCTTTACTTGCTAAGATATCTCAAATCTGTCGAACTTTTAGTAGTAATTTTCGTGTGGGTTGAGATCATCGACTACACCAATTGATTACATTAAAAGAGTCTCCCTCTGCTAATTCCCTACCTTCAAGAATTTGCAGTAGTTTAAGGCCTTGAAACAAACCATTGGTCTTGGCATCATTAGCTGTAGTTACTCCACAAAGTAAGGAGAATAGCCGCAAGCCATTCCCTTTGTGGTCTTTGATGCCCCACCTAACCTTTCTTTCCCTAGTTTTCCGTGATGGTGCTTTCATCAAAATTCAATTTAAGACTTCCAATTGGAGGTGCCTTCATCAAAATTCAATTTAAGACTTCCAATTGTAGGTGCCTTCCATCTATCTTCCCTTTGTTGATCTCGGACATTTAGGCATGACCACCTCTTTGAAGATATGAATAATTTTTGTTGACTGATTCCCCAAAGTTCTTTTGGGAATGAAGTCCATTTTTTCGTGTTGAATAATATGTTTGCTTTCAAGTCCTGTATATTTATCACTTTTCCATAACTTCTTCGATTTCTTTCCCTCCACAACTTCCACAACACCGAGACACCAAGGGTTTTTCATAATTTAACACCTGTTTTTGATAGTTGAAGAAATAACCACTATCTTTATAGAAGCTCTACTAATTGACGAATTATTAGTTGTAGATCAATCATTTGTAAGGTCCACACCCATAGGCAACGAGCAAAGTGACAGCAGATGAAAAGATGCTCACCATTTTATGAATGTATGATGGTCGCCATTTCTCTCATTGTAACTGTGCACCAAGCAAATACTTGCTCTAGTTGTTCCTCTTCTTCTAATGTTATCAATTGTTAGAAGCTTACCTTGCACAAGGATCTAGCTAAATACTAGCACCTTATGGGGGATTGGTAATCTCCATGATAAAATACTGTCAAATGCTCTATATCTATCAATGTGAGCATATGAGATGATTGAAGTGAGCTAACAGTAAAGTTACCTGAGGAGGTTAACTTTCATATGTAGTCTTTAAGGGGAGTAGTATATTATGTCAGTCATTTGATCAAGTTTTTACTTGTTCTAGGAACACATCCAGGACTCTTTCATAGCCACATCATATGAACCATTTCACTTTCATATGGTAAAAGTTGATTGCTTTTGCTAGTGGATAAGTCACCCTTGCAAAGGCATTAGTATAGCACATTGGAGTCGAACATCACCCAACCATTTGTCAAACCAAAAGCTAGTGTCATCACCTTTACCAATCTGAGATCAAATTGCTTTCAATATTGTTTTTAAAGAGGCCCCAATTTCTTGGACTTCTCATCAAGTTTGATCCTACCTCAATTCCATATGTGCTTTTGAGCACTTTCACTGATAAATATCCTTCATACTTCTCCAGCACCAATTGGATGACAAAGTAGATCTACTTATACCAAGGCCACCATCTTTTCTTTGGGGCATATATTCGATCCCACTTCACCAGATAACATTTCTTGTTTTTCATCAAGGAAGCTTTCATGGACTCTCAAGTGTTTTGACAATCTGTCTTGGCATGTGAAACAGATATATGATGCATACCGGTAAACTCACTTCGCTTCCTCCTTTCTGGCGACATTTGAAAAGGGTTGAGTTAATTACTGTAATTCGACTATGTAGGTCAAATTTTTCAAAGGTCGAGTTTTCTTTAACGAATCTCTAAGTAACAGAATCTCAAATAGCATTAGGTCGTGATACAGGTTAACTAGATTCCCTTAACATGATATTTTGGTGTCATGAGCTAGTGTACAATTTGTTCATGTTGGTATTGGTGTACTGAGCATTTTCCCCAAGGTTCATCCAAAACAAAATCCTTTTATAGGAAAGCTTTTGTTCTCCTGCGGGAGCAAATTGTACACTTACTCCCCCTAGGCAAAACGCTTGGAAAGATTTATTGACCCAAAGTTTGAGACCCTCTCTATGTATATCAGTGATTATTTTTAGAAAAAATGTAGTAAACACATCCAAATGAATGCAACCTTCAAAAATGAAGCTAGACCCGTCTATTTGATAGATGACTATATCTAGTACGTGAAAAATAAAGTTAATTTTGTTTTGCATTCCAAAGATTTAATTTTGTTTTGCATTCCAAAGATTGTTCAGTAGACAAAGTAAAGATGGTTTGCAAACTCTCAATAAAAAAAGGTCCCCTTAAATAAGTGTAGGGCTGGCGCCATTGTCCCCATTGGCCTGGCCCAAGCAGATCGGGTCAGATCATCATCATCTCTTTATCCCAATTTTAAAATAAAAAAAAAAGACAGAAGGAAAAGAGGGCCAGCTCAGGCCAAGCTGGGCCAGCCTTAGCCCAAGCCCAAGCCCAAGCCCAAGCCCAAGCCCAAGCCCGTCCAGGCCATACCCTTGTGCCATGGTTGACCGGCCCTCAGGGCACCCGGCCTATTGTGACCCCTAAATAGGTGTTTTGACAGTAGGTGTAAGTGTACAATTTGCTTCCACAGGAGCACTGTCCCCATCCAAAAGGCTAATCGTAAGTAGCCCCGCGTTCTATTCTATTGTATTGTTCAGCACAATCTCTTCCATCTAGTTCTATAATACACTGGTATTGCAATTGTTTTGGACCTCAAAATTTTTCAAAATTCGAGATAAAGATTTCATAACAAATTTATGATGGCAAACTAAACCTCCAATACAAGCAGGCCAAAGTTTCCTCTGGGAGGGCTTCCACCGCTCTCAAGCGCTTCCTCGTAGTTTCTCAACCTCTAAAAGATTGGAGACAAAGTCTTCCTTGGAAATCCCCCAAAACTTCTTAACTCCTAAAAAGTTCTGCCCCCCTAGAGGATGATACTAGAACTGACAAAGATTGTCTTGAAGAATAGTTACCAGGAGCGGGAACGGTTTCGGTTCCAGGAGCGAGATCCCGTATGAATAGGAAGCGTGTTCTCAATACATCAGGATTGAGATCCCGTATGAATAGGAAGCGTGTTTTCAATACATCAGGATCGAGATCCCGTATGAATAGGAAGCGTGTTTTCAATACATCAGGATCGAGATCCCTATTTAACATAAACATGTTCCATGTCAAATGGGATCGTGTTCTCATGTTCATTAGGATCACGCTCCCGTAGACAATAGGATCGCCCCCATCTAAGAATGATCGTGTTCCTATACAGAAAGGATCGAGCTCCATTCAATGAAGGATCGCGTTCCGCACATGATTAGTCTGCGCTCCGATTGCATAACTCCACTTTTATGAAAATTTGGCTTAAAATATAGTTATTTTATTTTAAAAGTTAATTTTATCTAAGAAATTTCTTTTAGGAAGTTATGGGAACGTTGGGATGGAGTTTAAGAAACATAGGGATTACGCTCCTAAAATTCTAGGAACGAGGATATAATTTATTCAGAAACAAGATCTACAATTTTAAAGAACGTGTTCCGTAGGATAGTGGGATTGAGATCCTTTGTGTACGGGATCGAGAATTCTATAAATAAGAGTGAGCTCCCACAAAATTTGTAGCGAGCTCCAGCTGAGATCCGAGCCACATAGCGTTGGAGCTGGGTTCCGGAGCGAGAGCTCCTAAAGTCTTTGAATCGGGATGAAATTTGGTCAGTGACCCTACGATAGGAATTGAAAGGACGACCAAAATGTGTGGCAGCTCACAAACCGCGGCATTTGTGTTGTGTATTTTTCGAAATAACTTGAGAAATTGCAGTTGGGGGACAATTCCCCCAACCAATTGTGGAACCAGAAACTAGTGCTCACACTTTTTTCCACCTAAATCCTGCAATGCTTTGATTGCAAGGTTAAACGCTTGATCAAACTGCAACTCAAATCCACATTATATTTCATAAGAAACACCATTTTATACAAGGTAGTTGGGCTCCAAGACGCAGCGCCAGCACCAGTAGTGCTTCATTAACAGGCAGAATTTCCTCTTGTTCTTGACTCCTCCACATGATAATTCTTTCATCGAGCATTCTAACTTCTTTTAACAAATCGATTGTGGGCGCGAAAAGAGACCTAATTCGAAAGGGTTGATAGAATTGGCATTATCCTACCTAGCTCAAGTTTCATTCAACCATCGGGTCCCATACCGACCTTGGGTTTCTATGGCATGGAGACAGAAGGCCCAAGTATTTACTTGGGAGAGAATTAATGCCGCAGTCGACCCATTTACCTAGCCGGATGACCTCCAATTCACAACCTACTCCTACCAAATTTATCCATATTTATCCCAAAACTTGAGCCAATTTCAAAACAACAAGGAACAACCACAAGCTGGGTCTCAAAGGGTCACAGAAGATTAAAGTGTTATCAGCATATCGGAAAGGACGGCACCTACAATTAGTGGTAGGCTTCTTTAGTTGGCAGCCATTAACAATTGGTCAAGGGACTTAGCTACTAGAGCAAACAGAAAAAATGGACAAAGGATCACCCACCCTACCTGATCTCTTATAATGCTTTATAGAAGCTTTTTGTCCTTTCATTGATGAGACCCGAGAAATGGATTCTTGAGAGGCACCCAATTTTCACATTTGCCACCTAGTCCCAAAATCCATTAAGCTCTGAACTTTTAATAAATATTGCCGATCAACCCTATCATAAGTCTTTTCTAGGTCATCCTTGCAAATAATCCATGGTATTATTCTTCGGCTGATTAGTACGATAGCCCTGTTGTCCATTAAGGACACTATCCAAGAGTTGCAGGTCTTTAAAGCTGATTATGACCTTGAAATTACAATACGTAGGATTCATTATCAGTGTGAGACCAACACTTTTGTTACAATTTTATGATGCAACTTCTTACAGTCTTGCCCATTTTGAGATATTTTCGTTATGTATATTTCGATTTCAGCAGATTTAAAATATTTCTCTCTTTTTTATCATGAGACCTACCTATTTTCAGCGATATTCTTCCTTAAAGGATATTTCGGAATATTTTGAGGATCTTGGGAATATTCCTAAGCTAGATCATGGTCTGGCTATGGATTATGGTCCAATGTTCTTATGGTATATTGGATACTGTGCTTTAGGGTTACGGGTTGAAGGTTTCTGGGAATTCCCTTAGCCAAAATTCACGTGGGGTGTTTACAAGTGGGAAGTTGTTTTAAGCTGCCATTTTGTTTTTGGGTATCTCAGTGGTTTCAAACATAAGATGGAGTTTTGCGATAGTGAATCCCTTAGCCATCCAGCCAAAGCCAGAATCATACATGTTAGAGATACTCAAAATTTTTTTCAAAATCTTCGATTCAATATGACCAAGGATAACATGAATATTTCATTTAACATGACCTCATGAGTTTCATTGTGGTTCATAGACAATGGCGGAGCGTGTTCAAGACTTTGACAAGAGCTCCACAGCTCTGCAACATTACTTTAAAGGGGAAGGTTTTGGTGCATCAGGCCCATGCACCTATTCTGGTGCATCTGCCTTCCAAAATCTATCTTATACATCGTGATTTATGATCCAAAGTTTCACCAGATGTATCATTGCAACCACTACGATCATGAACCTAAAAGTAATAAACTTTAATACTTAGAGACAGTCCATCTAGAACATTTTTTCTTGGCTTTTATTCATTTCTTCACTTTTTTTTTTTTTTTTTTGCACTAGGAAAACGAGGATCCATTGCGTAAATGCATTTGCAGTGAGATATAATACTACTGTGTCTTTTTATATTGATCAAATAATATTGTCTTGTTATTTGGTTGATTTCATGCTTCCCTTACTTTGATATAGAAACTTTCATTAAAAATTATTGTTATCGTTGAAGACTTATTATACGCCATATTCATAAGGTGGTGGCGTCACATAACTAAACCGAATGATTCATGACTTTGCTTATTTTATTATTTTTTTGAACTGCAACAGGTACATATTTGTTTGACGGATGCAGTTCCTATAAGGCCTAATAAATAAGGGAAAAGTTTATATAGAGCCTAGTATCTAAACAATCAAATTAGAACCTACCTCAAAAACTTCACTAGAAGAGGTTGTTTTGATGCTCAAATATCATCAACTTGATCATCTTGACATCAAAATGCAAGGACATGAGAACAAAATGGATTTCAAGTTTAGGAAATAGTGCATTTTGTAACGCATTTTTGGACCGTTAATTTTTAAGATTTTCAAGTTTTCATAGATATGCTATATATACACTATTTTTTAAGCTTTAAATTTTATAATTAAAGATGAAAATATATTTTAAGGCTATCACAAAAAATTTCAGTATGAAAACCATATTTCTGGATACTATTTGAAGGTGGGCTCTTATTTGATTGTTTAGAGCCTCAGCTCTATACAAGCCGCACCAAATAAATAAATAAATAAATAAGGGTGCGGTTTGTATAGAGCCTAGGCTCTAAACAATCAAATTAGAGCCTACTTTCAAATAGTGTCAAGAAATATGGTTTCAATACTGCAAATATTTGTGATAGCCTTAAAATATACTTTTATCTTTATTGATAAAGTTTAAAGCTTCAAAAATAGTGTAGATCGATAGATATATGAAAACATGAAAATTTGACAGTTCAAAAATGCGTTAGAAAATATACTATTTCCAAAACTTGAAATCCATTTTTTCTCATGTCCATGCATCTTGATAAAGTCAAATTTTATTGTTTAGAGCCTTGACTCTACATAAACTTTTCCCAATAAAATAAAGTCTCACCTAAAAATCTTTTCAAAAAAATACTTTCGGCATGAGAAATCCTTTAAGTGGCCCTAAAATCTATTTCCACCACCAATTATGAAATTTGTAGCTCAAAAATGGTGCTGATCTTATGAATCCATGGCAACTTGAAAATGGACGGTCTCTATAATGCGTTACATTATATATTATTTTTAGAGCTTGAAATCTTTTTTTTTTCCAACCATAATGATCAAAATCGAGATGATCAATATAAATGTTTTTTATTTCAAAACTATAATTTTGAATGAGTTTTGAGGTAAGATTTTATTTTTTTAGAAAGCCTCAGTCTCATTTTCACGTGTTAATAAGTGTTCCACATTATATTTAAAAATACATATAACAATTATAATGATTATAATGAGTTGCTTAAAAATGGTTGCGGGTGTCTCATTTCTCTAACCGAAGTTTGCGAAAAAAAAATTCTTGGACTTTAAGCTGGATCAATAGCATATTCCCGATTATTTGATTTCTTATTGGACTGTTACATGAAATTGTGGTATTCTTGTACAAACTATAAATAGTTTTATTTTATACTTTTCTTAGAGCAACATTAGAAATCATCATGAAACTATACCTCTAAAAACTTATTCAATATATTCATTAAATAAAATTTGCATTTATGATATGAAGTTGGAAAAGATTCATGCTAATGTAAATGAAAATGACATTCGACTTACCACCAAATACTCATTACTTTAAAGAACCACTTAAATTTTGCTGACCAAACCTCCAATGATTAAAAAAAATAATAATTTGTGGGCAGAAAGGGCGATGCTTGATACTAAATAGGTTCTATTTTAAATTTTCTAATTGAAATTTTTTTTTATTTTTTTATTTGGAGTGGCTAGATTGGATGAATATATGTAGAAAAATTTAAAACCTATCTTATACCACATTTAAAATAAAAATAAAAAATTAACACGAAACACTAGCCATTGGCTCTCTCCTCCCCTCCAGGCGGTCCCGCCTGCATTTTTAATTGGAATAAAAAAAAAAAAAAAGCAAAAAAGACAAAACTCCCATGCCCATCCATCTTTGGTCACATGTTAGGTTAAATGAAGTTAAAAGATTTCATGTTCCTGAGGGGTCATACTATCCATTTACTCCTTCAGGCAAAGCTCAAACTACAGGCTTAAAAAAGCTATGGCTCAATTAAAAAGAAACTGTCCAATTTAGAGGGATGAGATTTAAATGTTAAAGAGCCCCAAAATTCTTTTTCTTTTTTTTAGGTGAAGTTTTATAAAGCTTAGGCTTTGTGAAAACAAAATAAACCTCACCTTAAATCCTTGTCTGGAAAGTACATTTGGCAACATCACTTTTATAATGGCTCTAAAATCAATTTTCAACACCAACAATAAAGTTTGAAACTAAAAAAATGTTATAGATGTCATGGATCTTTAAATACTTATTTTTAGGGTCAAATGAACACTCTAAATAATTTGTTATAACATACATCATTTATAGAACTTGAAATCCTAATTTTTTTTCACAACCATAATTTTCAAGTCAAGATGATCATTTTAAAGATCTTCCGATGCTTGAAATGTAATTTTCAATGAGTCATGAGATGAGGCTTTAGTTATTTCATAGGCCGCAGCCCTATGAAATTATTTATTTTAAATATAATAATCTAGTGATTTTTAAGGTGGTTTATAGGAAGGGTGCGGTTGGCATAGGGATGCATCCGTAGCTATAGAGGTAAGCTGTACCTTCAAATTTTATCGTGGTATATAATTTTGATGTAAAATGATCTTAGGATTATCTCAAAATCTATTTTTATATCTAATCTTAAAATTTTAAATTTCAAAAATAGTTAAAATCAAGTAGATCTATAAACATATAAAAATCTTGAAAATGGTCGGTGTAGATAATATGTTATAAAATGTACTATTTCTAAGACTTAAAATCTTTTTTTCATGGTTCTAAGAATCCGGATCAAAAAAGATTTATCCTAGGTAGTCTTTGCCTGGGGCACTAAATATATTAGTAAGAGATAATAAATAAATAAATAAATGATTGAAATATGACCTTTTTAATAAATAAATGATTGAAATATGACCTTTTTGAAATTATAGGCCTCAGGTTCAATAATACCAATGCCTTGGACTTCCTTGGACCTTGTTATGATGAAAATGAAAGGTCCTTTTGATCATTTAAAGAAATCAGAGGGGGCATTCTTGTCATATTGTCCAAAACAGACCTGCCCCTGGTGTTGCCTTCTCAGTTCCTACTTGAAACAATAATCCAGTAAAATATGACAAAGAAAAAACTCTCAATAATTCATCAAATTTCATTAATACCTCTGACACTCAAAACAATAAGAGTCCATAGAGTGCATTTTAGCAATTTATAGAAGATCAGTGGTATTTTGGTGGCCTAACCTTTATATAAAGTAGTGTGCAGAGTTCTCAATTTACACATGGGGACAAACATGACTCTCTTTCAGGGGAAGTGGATCAAGGTCAGCTCTCTCTCTCTCTCTCTCTCTCTCTCTCTCTCTCTTGCTTTCCCCTCTAAATTTATCTTTACCTCTAAATTTGATCTAATTCCATCCAAGTTACCAAGAATTATCTCTAAATTCATCTGGGGTGCTTCTAATTTTCCTCTCTCTCTCTCTCTCTCTCTCTCTCTCTCTCAATATATCTTTACCTCTAAATTTTATCTGTTTCCATCCAAGTTAGCAAGAATTATCTCTAAATTCATCTGGGGTTGTTCTAATTTTCCTCTCTCTCTCTCTAACTATATCTTTACCTCTAAATTTTATCTATTTCCATCCA
Source organism: Amborella trichopoda (assembly GCF_054954075.1). Lineage (NCBI taxonomy): Eukaryota > Viridiplantae > Streptophyta > Magnoliopsida > Amborellales > Amborellaceae > Amborella > Amborella trichopoda. Next base: position 41,666,032 of record NC_142345.1, on the reverse strand, counting down.
AGTTAGCAAGAATTATCTCTAAATTCATCTGGGGTTCTTCTAATTTTCCTCTCTCTCTCTCTCTCTCTCTAAGTATATCTTTACCTCTAAATTTTATCTATTTCCATCCAAGTTAGCAAGAATTATCTCTAAATTCATCTGGGGTTCTTCTAATTTTCCTCTCTCTCTCTCTCTCTCTCTCTCTCTCTCTCTCTCTCTCTCTCTCTCTCTCTCTAACTATATCTTTACCTCTAAATTTTATCTATTTCCATCCAAGTTAGCAAGAATTATCTCTAAATTCATCTGGGGTTCTTCTAATTTTCCAAGTTCTCTTTGAATTTATCTGATATTTTGCTCTTATATGAATCGATTTTCATATTTCTAGTTGTATCATGGTAAATGTAACATATTGCTGTGATCTATCCTCATTTTTCTTAGATGTGTGAGTGGTATTTAGAGGAAATTTTAGAGAAATTTATCAAAAAGGTTTATGTGGTTTTGAAAAAGAAGAGGTATTTTTGGCTGGTCATATATTTACTTGGTGATACCAGCTAAAATATTCAAAGTACAAAGAAAAATATCAAATAACAACAAGCTTAAATTCCAAGAAAATAGGTGACTTGGTTTTTTATCCAAATAATTTTAATATTTAAAGCAATGTTTTGGAAATTGCCTCGGCCGAGTACTAGGGACTCGGACGAGTTAAGCGCATTCCTTTTAATTGTTGCAAAACGAAAGAAAATTTAATTTTTTTTTAAAAATAGTAAGATATCATATAATTTGACTTAAATAGAAGCTATTAGAAGACTAAAGAAGATGAAAAAAATAAAGGAGATGAAAAAATCTATAAAAGATGGACTATTGAAAATTTTGATTTACATATTGAAAATTTCATAAAATTAGGAAAAAAAAATGGAAGTTCCCAAATCATCTTAAAAATTATCAAAATCATCTAAAATAATATTTCTAACGGATGTATTGATGTTTTCTAGTTTTTTTATATTTGGCAACTTTTTTTATAATGTATTTTGTGGCTTCTGCGGGCAAAGTTGGGCATCTAATTCACCCTCAACTTGCCTCACTACTAGGGCTAGGCCGAGTTACTTGGTCGAGTTCAAGTGGACTAGATCGAGTCTCATAACACTGATAACACTGTTTGAATGTTATTTCTAGGGATTTCTAGTAGGTCTCACATAGTTCTAGCAAGGAGGGATGTAGAGAGAAGAAAAAATATACAAAGAGACCATTTACTTTTAATACAACGATGTCACAATCAATTTTGTCCGTTAAATTTCAAATTGGATAGTTGTAAATGTCGGAGCTAATAACTCGTATGATTGTTAATATTTCTCCCGCTTTTCAATATCCTCGTTGACTTAATTTGGTTTGTATTGGAAATAGCAATCGAAAATTCTACAGTGATATTGGGGCGTTTACTTGGGGCTGGCAAAAGGCCGGCCTAGTCCCTCTCCAGAAAAACTTGGACCTGGGCCACAAAATATGGTAGTAGAGTTAGGTTGAGCCATAGCCAGCCCTCACAGGTTATTATTTCCTTGTCTTTCTTGTTTGATTTCTATTAGGTCCGGTCAGGCAAGAATTTGACTAGGATTGTGCTAGGCCGCCTCGGCACAAGTCCAGGCCTACAGGGGCTCGAGCTTGACCTTGCCCAACCCTGCTTGGGCTAGGTCCAGGCCTAGCCCATTGCCACCCTTCATATTTGACTATGTTACAAAAGTGTGTAAGAGTTCTCGTATAATATATAGGCATGTATCATCATCGTCGTCATCATCGTCATCATCAAGTCTTTTTTCAATTATTCGGGATTGCCTACATGAATCTTGATCCACAATATATAGGCTTGTATAAAACTCTTATATTGTATTATTAAGGTATATAGTGACTTAAAATTCGGCAAATCTAACTTGGACTCGCCCAAGTGACTCCGACTCGACATGCTGACCAAAACCAAAACAATGAAAATTCGTTGAGCCTCACTCTCTTTCATTATTACTCTCTTTCATTATTTTTTTATTAAAATTTTAAGATTTAGCCGATAGAACCTCAAGATTTATGTACATGAGAATTCATCAAACCTCGCTCTCTTGTAAAGTATTATCTGGACCATCAATATTCAAGTTTTTCAAGTGTCCATAGATCTGTTTAATCTACATTATTTTTAATATTTAAATCTTCATGTCATTTTAATATTTTTGAGATTAAAACAAAATATTTCGGCACCATTTGAAGGTGTATCTTACTTTAATTGTTTAGGAGTTCATTTAATTTGGGGAAGAAACCTTTAATGTGGTGTGGACGTTTACTTTTTATGGGTATCACATCGTTATCAAGTGCCTCTGTTGAGTTTCTTCTCTTTTGAGAACATTACTTATGGTCCCACCACTGATTATAATAGAGTACAAGTTGTAGGAGTAGGGTTTAGCCGTGTTACTAGGCAACCCGTACACCGTCCAAACTTCACTTTGGTATGAAGGATTCAAAACTTCACATATTTATCATTTCGGCTACCACAATTATAAATGTGAAAAATAAAATAAATTTAAATCTAAAAAATGTTCCATCTTATAACTGTTTTTAACACAGTTAATTTCAATCCTCTAGATGTACTTTGGGTCTTAGATCCCTTAAAACCGAGTCACCAAACACCTTTCCAAAGTTATAATGATCTGAAAGGGGAAAAAGCCACAAATCATGATACAAGAGACCCCATAATAAATATGAAATTTAATATTTAAAAAAAAAAAAACAAATTGACTCCCTTTTGGTCAATTAATGTTGATCTCTAGTTCTTCTTCCATGCAAAAGTTCATCATATGGTCCCTTTTGGTCAATTAGATTGTCTGTATTAATGAATTATGATTCATCCTTATTTTTTGAATTTTGAACCATGCTAAAAGCTCTCATTATTTGAACCATTATCAAGAAAAAACTGCTATCATGATATTGGATAGCCCATTAAACTTCTTCTGTATTCATCTTCATAATATATATTCTCTTTTCCTATTAGATTATATGCTCCAGCGAGAGCACATCCTAGATTCATTCCCAATAGTAAAATTCATGAGTATTTTAACCCCACATTTTGGGGATCTAAATTGAGAAAAAAGCTATGATGATGATAATGATGATTTTGAGGATGTAAACTCCTCAACTTGGACCAACCATAAAAATTAAAAGAAATAAAAATATACACCCTCTACTTGTGCATGGAAAACTAATTTCAGAGATTGAACAGTGACTATCCAATTTTCAAATGGCCCAATCTACATGTTTACAAGCTCAAAATTTAATTTTCTTCTCATAAAATTATTATTTGGTATTCTGAAGTGGATTCCAAAATTTCTTATTGATAAAAATCTACCTAAATGGGTCTTTTAGCGAAGGGACTAGATATACAATGTGCTCCTGAAGGAGGACAAATAGGCGCTCTTTTCTCTTATAATATGTTTTCGGTGGAAAGACAAAAACCATTTTAATCCTGACTTTGTGTTCGCAGAAATGGGCTTGCATAGCATAGTTTTTGAAATAAGTGTGGATTAGAGCACCTTCAAATAGTGTTGAAAGATGTTGCTTCAATATTGGAAACCTTTTTAATCTATTTTCATCTCTAATTAAAAAACTTAAAACTTTAAAAGTAGTGTAGATCGAGCTATCTATGAGCACTTGAAAATCTTGAAAATTGACGGTCCGAAAATGCATTTGAAGATACACTATTTCTAAGACTTGAAATCTATTTTTTTTTATATTCATACATCTTGAGGTCAATATGATCTATTTGAGGATTTTTTTACTTCAAAATAACCTCTTTTAGTGGATTTTTGAGGTGCACCCTAAGTTTATTGTTTAGAGCCTTGCCCTTATATAAACTTTGTCCTTTTGAAATACATTTAAAAGTTGTTCTGGTTCTCCATGACACATTTTGATAAGAAGTTGCCTCACTACTAAAATTCTTGTGTTCCTCTGTGTTAGCTTCTTTGAAATCACTTTTCCCTTAGCCCACTTCTTTGGGCAATTAGAAGCCATATACAATGTGTTACTCTTGTTTTCCTCTTTTTCATTGTAGTTGACACCCAAAGCCGATGGCCCCTGCGCAAGGAGCTCGCACGCCGTGGCCGTTGTCAGGAGGAAGGCCTATGTGTTTGGTGGCGAACTCGAGCCACGCGTCCCTATCGACAACAAATTACATGTCTTCGACCTCGACACACACTCTTGGTCCATTGTGGATGTCTCAGGAGACGCTCCACCACCTCGTGTCGGTGTCACCATGGCTGCTGTCAAGGACAAGATCTATGTTTTTGGTGGTCGAGACGGAACCCACAAAGAACTCAATGAGTTCTACTCGTTCGATACGGTAACCAATGAATGGCAACAATTGTCATCTGGAGAGGAGGGCCCCCCTGCTCGAAGCTACCATGCCACGGCCTCAGATGATCAACATGTGTACATCTTCGGAGGGTGCGGTGTAGATGGAAGGCTCAGTGATTTGTGGGCTTATGAAGTTGATTCAGATAAGTGGGTAAAATTTAAGCAACCTAGTCATGTTTTAAAGGGGAGGGGTGGTCCAGGCCTAGCAGTTTCAATGGGAAAAGTATGGGTCATATATGGATTTTCGGGAGAAGAATTAGACGACGTGCATTTTTACGATCTGGAAGCCCAAGAGTGGGGCCATGTCGAGACTAAGGGGGAGAAGCCGAGCCCAAGGAGCGTGTTTGCAACTGTTGGATTCGGGAATCACATCTTGATCTACGGCGGAGAGGTCGACCCCAGTGATCTAGGGCACTTGGGGGCTGGGGCCTTTACTGGTGATATGTATAGCCTGAACACGGAGACGCTGACATGGCACAAGTGGGAAACAAGTGGGGACCACCACCCAGGGCCGAGGGGCTGGTCTGCTTTTTCGAGTGCTGGAGAGGGGATGCTGGTTTATGGGGGGAACTCACCCTCAAATGCTAGGCTTGATGACATCTTCCTTTGTGTTCCCTCTTTTGGCTAGAGATGAGATAGAACATAAGGGGGAAATGTTTGTTCACTTTGATCATTTGCTTTCTATGTATGGGGGAACTCATCCTCAAATGTTAGGCTTGATGATATCTTCCTTTTTGTCCCCTCTTTTGTTTGTCATTTTAAACATTTTGATCATTTGCTTTGTCATTTTGATCATTTTCTTTGTATTGAGGAACTCATCCTCAAATCCTAGGTTTGATGATATCTTTCCTTTAGTTCCCTCTTTTGGCTAGAGATGAGATGGAAACATATGGGGGAATGTTTGCCATTTTGATCCTTTGATTTCTATGTAAATGGTTTGTAGTATGCAGAAGTTGGGTTGAATGTGACCAAGAAAATACTCTCTCTCTCTCTCTCTTTTGTGTTGGAGTAGTTGCAAATGAGCAAAATGTTAATTACTTCGTCTATCTCAAGAATATTTAATAAATCTCTTTTAAAAAAAAAAAAATTTACTCGAGTCTCTTGCCCAAAGGAGTATGCATGTGTGCTCCCACGGGAGTATAAATACTTGAATAATTGGTTCCTTGAACAAGCATTTCAAGTCAGTGAAATCTTTGTGCATTGCAAATTAATGATATATTTTGTTTGAATACGAGAAACACATTTCTTTATACAATTGAAACATATGATCTTATGATTATTTGGTTAGCAATTGATGTTAGCAAGCTATATCTCATTTTTATTCCTACTATTGCTTTTATTGCTTTTTTAACACGTGTGCGACATTTAAAAGATTTACTAATGTATTTTGCAATAATTTGGCTTTATAATCTCATAATTGGTAATCTCATAATTGGTTCTATTGAAATTACGGAATAATCAACATAACTTTGTCATAGATGCTATATGAGTTGAATTCTCAAAAAAAGAATGCGCAAATTAAGTTATTTGCTAGAAATTGTATTTTTATTACGTTTTGTTTGGAGTTGGCTTTGACAAGGGATTTGAGGGGCAAGATACTAGTTAAAATTTAAGTGTGCCACCAATAATAGGCGATAAGATGAGAAAAAATAACCTTAGGTGAGCTGGTCATGTGTGGCGCAGACCAAGTACAACACATGTCAAGAGGTCCGAGTTAGTTCAAGTGAAAGGCTCTAAAAAATCAAGGGGTAGGCCTAAAAGGACATAGTTGGAAGTAGTGAAAAAATATATAACTTATAACATCGTTGAGGGTATGACCCGTGATAGAGTAGAATGGTAGATCAAGATTCATATAACCAACCTCAATTAATTGGAAAAATGCTTCACAATGACGATAATGATATTCGATTTAAAATAGAGCTTGTACTGGGCTTGACATCCTGCATGACTAAGCCATGCGTAGACAGTATATGTAACATATAACCCAATGCCAAGGGATTTTGCTCCTATTATCATGACCATATGTGAAAAAATGGTGTGGACCAACATTTGCCAACTATCTAAGCTCAGGCTAAGGCCTTTGTTTGGCTAACTTGCTCCTGCCTCATTGTCATGCATGCCCTAAAGGACATGGCTTATATTAGGCAGCAACTTATAGAAATAAGATTGTTATGTTTTCCACCGTCTATTTTAGTTGACAATTATAAATTTGACTCGTCCTTTAATATAGAGAAAATATCTTTATAAATTCCATTTTCAATTTTTATTTCTCCATCGATCTAAAGTTGCAAAATCTATCTTACTACAGAAAAATTCACACTATTATATCTCTTAACACCCTAAACATATTTTATTTATTTTTTATTAATTTTTTTACCCAAACAAATTTAAAACGGATATCGTTTTCTAAACCCCTCTCTCTCTCTATCTCCCCCAACTCTTTAGAGTCAGGTAGGCCATGGGAAAGCTCGAACTTTAAGGTTTCGAAGGTAGCCGAAGCTCAATGGACATAGAGGCCGGAACCGTGTTTCTTCGGCGAAATGACGGGGGATCCATTTTCACGGGCAGCATTTTGGCCGGAATCTTGACCGGAATGTGCAGGGAATCGGAGTAGCAAAGGAATTAGGGTTTGATGAGAGTAACTTTGGCACAAATTTAAATATAGATTGGACAGAACTACGAGTTGGTGGTTGATGGCAGGAAAATGGCCAGAGATTGCAGGAAGAAAGAGAAAACGCAGATAACGTTCATTGTGGTTTTATTGCCTGAACTTTAGGGTTTCACAAATTGAATTCAGCTCCAATATACAGGAATAACAGAGAAAATGAGTGTGATGACTGAAATTTTGACCGTGATTTGCAAAGAGTAAGGGAAAATCCAAAGGTCAGGGGTTTTTAGCCTACTTGGAGAGAGGTTTCTGATGAGGATTGCAGCTAAAACGCAAGGTTTCCGATGAAGGTTCCAGCCCAATAGTAGATTTCTGGTGAAGACCTAGCCAATATTTTGGAAATAATTGCCGGGAAATCAGAGTCTTTCGTCGGAATTTGATCATCTTTTTGTTTGCTCTGCTTATTTTGCCATGAAAATGCCACTGACACCGGAAAAGAAACCCCATCTTTTTTCTCAAACACTTTTCCGGCGATCTCGATGCATTCATCTCTGGCAAAGGAGTTCGCGGGACCTCACTGGAAAAGGTGGCCCATTTTCTCTACAATCTCCCAGTTTCCACCTGTGTTGAGCTCGTAAGAAATGGGTTGCAAAAAGAGAGAGGAAAAGAGAGAAACGTGAGGAGAGATTGTAACTCGTGCGGAGAGAGAGTTAGAAAATGAGGTATTTTTTAATTTGTTTGGGTGAAAAATTGGAATAAAAATAGATAAAATTATTTGAAGATTAAAAAATAAGTTTTGAATTTTTGGATTTAGAAAGAAATATAAATTGAAAATAGAGTCGAAGGATCTATTTTCCCTTTAATATAATTTTAAAACCCATCACATCTTTTAAGATAGTGCCAAATATACACTAATCTCATTAGAATAGATGACGTCCATTAATGCACACCTAATTTCTATAAGTTTTCCACCTTAAATGAACTCTTTTCTACCCTAAAATGCTTTTTACTTGTGAAATCCACTTGAAGCGACATTGATATCAAAAACAAGATTAGTTTGTGACTGTTGGACGAGACCTTGTTCAATTTGAGCCGTTGTGCACCCCGTGGGTGGGAGACTTTTCCTTTACATATTTTAATTTTTTTTTTTAAAAAACATTATATTCTCTCATAACATATTTTTGTTACTGCTTTCTTGAATTTTCACAACAATTATTATTAATTTTGACTTAGATAAATCTGCATATACGGAGAACTTATCCTACGTTATATTTAAATATTGTATACAATGAGGCCATTTACCTTTAGTATAAAGATGTCACAATTACTTATAGGTTGCAGTCAGTATAGAGAACAATCAAATTAGAGCCTATCGTCAAATAGTATCGAGAAATGTGGTTTCAATACTGGAAATTTTTATGATAGCTTTAAAATATATTTTCATCTTTATTTATAAATTTTAGAGCTTAAAAAATAATGTAGATTGATATATCTATAAAACTTGAAAATTGACGGTCCAAAAATATGTTACAAAATATACTATTTCCAAAACTTGAAATCCATTTTTTCTCATGTTTATGTATCTTGATGTCGAGATGATCAATTTGAGGATATTTGAGCATCAAAACAATCTCTTCCGGTGAAATTTTTGTGGTAGGCTCTAATTTGATTATTTAGAGCTTTGGCTCTATGTAAACTTTTCTCTTACTTATAATCATCCGACGTGAAATCTAATAGCTTAGGTATGTCACAGAGTTCAAGAAAAAAAATTTTGAACTATGAGCTTGGTTAATACAACCATCTAAATTCACATCTAATGGTCAAGATTAATTGTGATCACCTTGTACCAATGATAAATGGTCTTATTATATACTTTCCCTTATATATTCTCTTCATTTTTCTATACCTGCAGTTGTGATGATTTTTTTTATTTACATAAAAACTTTCATATTCTTTTATAATATCTTAACACGTTGCTAATGCGTTTTATTTGTGTAATTACAATTACTTTATTAATATGTGTTTTTTATTTTAGAAAATCCATGCGTTCGAATCCACTATTGGTATGGAACTTACGTGGACCACCAAAGGTGCAACATGCATGTGCAACCTACCACTTTATGTGGGCAACATTAGGGCAAAGCATGTTATATGACTAATTTAGTTCAAAGCTCTTGTTTAGAGGTCCTTCTCAATCTAATAAAATATGCGTACATTTCCTATGAACTGTAGGCCCTATAGATAAGTGAAATGATTTTCGGCTACCGCAGGACTATAGTGTGTATTTGCTTCCTCAGGTAAAAGTCAAGCTAGGAGTATTTTTAGGACCTCAAAGAGATAATCCCTTGATCCTAGCGTCCAATCTCGAATAAATGAATAAAAAATAACAAATAAAAATAACATTATTTTGTATGTGCATGAAAAAATAATACCCCGAGATTGAATAAAGACCACCTATTTTTTTTACAATACAATCGAAATTTTGAAACACTCGAGATATATAGTTTTTTTATTCTTAGGTGGATCTTAAATTTTTCTGAGAATAAAAATCATCCCATATAGGTCTTTGCCTGAGGAGTGTGTATACATTATGCTCCTATGGGAGCAAGGAACTGGAATCAGCTGAAATGTGAAGCTTAATCACCGAATCCTTAGAGCTCTCTCCCCCCCCCCCCCCTTTCTCTCTCTAAGAATTCAAAGCCTTCTCTCTCTCTAAGAAATCAAATATTGGTCTTTCAGTATTAAATGCCAAAGGTTGGCGTGATTATAGGGACTTACTAGAAAGGTTGATAAGAAAATGTGGCGCATATTTTAGAAAAAAAACCATACAAAATGTACACCTTAACCCCCGGTTTTTGTTTTATATGGCACCTAATGTGTTTGCAATCTCTTTCTTTCTCTGAATTTTGTGGGAAACTTGACGTATAATAGTCATTCTCTCTCTCTCTCTCTCGAATTTTCAGAAAAAAAAAAGAAAAAAGGATGTGATTAGGTGAAATCTCTTCATCAGTCTACGAAAATGTTCCCATGACACTGCATTTTGTGCTGTTTTCCTTTCTCTTGCGTTTTTTGTGTCCTTTACTTTGTCTCTCTTTCAATGTAGATATATTTTATAGTTCATCAGTATCCTTGGGCCGACAACTTACACAAGGAAATGTATTTTTTTTTTTTTTTAGTTGATTTTGCCTTTTCATTTTCTTCCTTCACTGGACGTTTATGGGTAACAGTGGTGACCGCACTTTGAGGCAGGGAAATGTATTTTATTTTTAGTATTTTATCTTTTAATATTTGTTTTTGGAATTTTATCACGAGACTATTTGGTTTTTTGGTACGAGGAGGTCACAACTATCTTCAGCCATCGGATATGAAATTTAATGTCTCAAAGTGTGTTCTATAATTTGAGAAAGTTTATTTTAGACGACGTGCCTAGTCAATGACACATCGCTAGTCACCGGATTCCATATCCAACAATCCATAATGATTGTAACTCCCTTGTATCAAAGATAAAAATAATAGAATTATAGTGGGTGGACAAAGTGGAGATATGCATGTGGTGTCTTACATAATCATTGCATACAAATAAACTGAAGGGAAAGTTCTATAATATGACGATAAGACCAGCCATGCTTTACGAGATGAAATATTGGACGGTCTAAAAACAACATATTTATATAATAAGTATAGCCGAGATGAGGATATCGAGATGGATGAGTGGCAAAACAGGAAAAAATGGAATTTGGAATGAATACATTTTAGAGAACTTTGATATTATTCCAATAAGCAATAAAATGAGGAAAAATAGATTTAGTAGGTTTGACCATGTTTAATGTTGACCTAAAATAGCATAGTTTAATAGAGCCAATTTGGTTCAAACGAAAGGAACTTTGAAAGCGCAAAAGGCAACCCCAAAAGGACAGAGATGGAAGCAATACGAAGAGAGATAGTGACATATGGTCTGACTGGAGATATAGCCATTGATAAAGCGAAATGGAGGAACGTGATTCATGTAATCGAACCCAAATAATTGGGATAAGGCTCTAATAATAATAATAATAATAATAATAATGAGTAACTTCTTTGAGCCTAGGCTAGTATCAGCTCAATGGTTCAGATTGAATGAAACCCTCAAATGGTTAAAATACGATTTCATGGCTTCATTTGACCTATGCAAAATAAAAATTAATAATTTGCAAAAACAAAAAAACAAAAATACCCCCAAAAAGTTTACCAACGAAGGAGGGAATATTTTGGTCCTTTTGATGTATGTTATAATTAAAAATCAAAGAATACTCATTTACGCTGGTCATCAAATCCATCAAAGATGAATGTGGACTTTTTGGTTTTCATATTATATAAATTTAGAGCGTGTTTGGATGACAATTACTTTTGTTTGGAATAGATTTATATTATTAAAAATTGATACGATATGGATTGTATTGTTATTCTCCTCTTCTCTTGTATTATCCACAATATAATTTATTATTTAGCTTCTATTTTTAGCAAAAAGCGAGTGATTGAACAAATTACTTTTAAAAAAGTGAATATATTTTCAAAAAGATAAACTTAGTACCTATAAGTGAATCTAAAATAATTTTATGATGGAAAGTGCCAAACGACAGATAATTCGTTATTAAAATTAATTTTATTGAAACAGAATTATCAGTAATGAGGAGTACATTTCAAATTAGCCCTTACTAGCTAGTATATTTAATGTCCTGTAATTACCTAAATGTACACCATCATGTGCCTATTTTTCAGCATGTTCCAGCAATAAAAACTGGTCAAACAAGTACCCAAATTTGAAAAATCCCTTCTATGACAGTGAATTTATTCACCATCACATGGGGTTGTGTTATAAAGTGAAAAAAACACCAAAAGCAAATGCTTTGTGAACCAAGTAACCCTGATTCTTCTTTTTATTAGTCACCAATTTCCTTTTCTCTTTTGCTGTATTTGCTTCTTTTACCTTTTATTGTCTCCTTTTATTTTCTTTCCTTTCTTTTTCCTATGATAGCTCTCCTCAAAGCAAAAAGAGCTTAGTATATTGGGCTTTCTAGATAATTAGGGGCATTTGATCTATTAAAAATCATCTATAAAAAAAGAAAAAGGAGGGAATTAATGAGAGTGTATCTCAAATTTCTTAGTGCACATATTTTTCCCTCTAAATTTCCCTTCTTTTCTTTATAAAAAATCTCCCTTCTTTTATTTATCGAAAATGTCATCTCAAAATCTATTTACTTATGTATTTTTTTGTTCATCATAAATTTGCCAAACAAAACAAAACAAAACAAAAATCATATCCCATCTCTACTTAAAAATTTCTAATATGCATTCTCCAAATACAGATATTTCAATGTAATTTATTATGGGAAAGGAATAGGAGCAGGCAAAAAGAAAATTTAATACAAAATTTTGAACAGGTGCTCATTCTTCCAACCGAAGATAAAAAATTTATATGGTAATATTCAGCTTATCCTTAAAATAAAAAAAAAACTTAATAAAAGTTTTAAATTGGAAATCAAGCAGATATAAAAAATGTATCAAATGAAATATGAAAGTTTGTATGTTTTTATTTGGAATTAATATTTGAAAAAAAAAATATTATTCATCTAATTTGGATCTTGCAATGCACATTCCATCAGATAGGTTGCACGAAGCGTATGACTAATGAGACTTATTTTGAGATTTTCTTATTAAAAGAAAAAGATGATCGCTTTGGTTGATTTCGAAATTTTAGGTAATTATCCATTAATGAGGTTTGGTCCAGTTATATGTCCTCAGGAGACAGTATGGGTTTTCTTTTGGAAGTTGAACTTTGCACCATTTTGGTTACTCCCATATGGAATATAGATGGGCTTACCCAGCCCGACCTGGTTAAGTGAATCTGACCCGAACCCGATCCTGATATGATCCTAGTTGACGTGGTAGTACCAGTGTTAAAAACCCAGTGAAATGAATTGGGAATGGCTGATCCATATTGTGGAAATCGACTTGGTTCTTTGTCAGAATTGTGAATCAATCTGGTTTGTGTCATCGCCAAATTCTATCAGGGAACCAAGTGCCCATTTCCATCAAGGAACCGGGTGATTTTGTTAGGGAATCAGGCAATCCCAAATTGCCTGGTTCCTACATATGATATTATAATTTTTTATTCGTTTTTTCTAATTGCTTTTTATAGACCAATTCTCACACCAAAGAATCAGATTAATTTCAGGATGGCTAGTTTCATGTACACAATTCTCAGCCCTAAGAACTAGTTGGAATTTCATCTAGGTTTCATGGGTGAATATACTAAAATTATGGGTTCAATAACAATTACTTTTTATCCCCTTTTTCTATTTTTAAAATTGGAGACAACGGTAACACTCAAGGCCTGGACCTAGTCAAAGTTAGGAACTAAAGTTTCTTGATGGAGCACGTTATTTCACATTCCTAGAATCAAATCACATTGTTTGTACTTTTTAGAGATAGAGCATGGCAATGAGATTTTACTTTTGAATACATATTTAACACACTCTCTCTCTTAGTGAGGACTAGGGAGGGCATTGCTTGGGAATTGATTGATAATAATCATTAGACGATTATTTTTTAAACAAAAAATTTGAAGTTTTTTTTTTTAAAATAACACTTAGATCCCTCCCTTCAAAAATTAAATGGTCTTTGTTCAATCCTGGAACATTATTTTTCTCAAGTGTACAAAGAGTACAATTCGCAAAAAAAATTAATTGAGGTCATTGAAGAGGTTATATCCCAAAATTTGGGGTCTCAAAATTACTTCGAAATCGGATTTGCCGGAGGGAGTAAAGAGACAGTATACTCCTGCGAGTGCGAAATATATTGCTTATAGCAATGGTTTAAGAAATCTCATCGTTTTAAATATATTTTAAAATCAGACTGCAAAGAAGCATTGGTGATTCTCAAAAGCCACAACACCATGTACAAGTCATTTGTCCCCTTTTTGCTTTTTTATGGAAGTTTCCATAAATTTGATGGCTACTTTACTTTGTGTTCCGTGTAATCCACGTGATATCATTAAGTACTCCAAAAACTGGCCGATGTTTCCGGTATTAGCAGTATAAAATTTCGTTGATTGCAGGAATAACTGAAGATCAGTTTACAATTTCCCGAACTTTTAAATTAAAAGTTTTAAATCTGTTTTCATATACTTTTTTAAGCGATTTCTTATGTTGCTTTTGTTCATCTAATCTTTCTTAGTTGTATTTTTAAAATGTTTTATCTTATTCTTTGTAGATTTTTTAAAGGTATTAGTCTTATACAATATTTGGACTATTTCGACTCGCTCGAGTAACTCACCTGACTAAGGCCAAGTACTTGACCAAGACGAATTTCAAAACACTGCTCCATTGTATCACAATTACTAAAAATATGAGACGAAGTTATGTCTTAATATGATACTTCTTTAGTGATAGAGAGAGGGGCTAAAATTGCACCTACTGAGAGAAAGGAGGGTGTGTACCCTTCTTCTAGATGCAATTCTCTCTCTCTTATCACTCGTATTTGAGTCAAATATCCTCTCCTTGTACAGCAAGCCACTATAGTAAGGTGCATTAACTTATATTTAAGCAAAATAAGCTCTCCTTGTGTAGCAATCCATTATGGTTAGTGTTGGATTCTCAAGAACCCTTTACCTTGTGGAATCCGGAATCCCAAATACTAGAATCTCACTTAAGATCGTGTACATGATTGGTTAAACCTGAATAAAAAGAATACAACTATAAATCGAATGCGAGAAATAAAGAATATACAAAAAGGCACACTACAACAACATAAGATTTACGTGGTTCATCCCATAGGGCTACATTCACAGCCTCGGTAAGTAGAAATCCACTATCACAATGAAGATTACAATTTTGAGTTACAAGAGATAATACCTATATCTAAACATCGGTAAAAAATCATCACCGATCTTCCCTTTTAAACCTGCTCTCCCGATTGAGCAACACAATTGATCAACCTCTTTCCCACTGCAATGTCGCAACCTGAAAGATAACCTCAAGAGCAATATAGAGAGTTTCGCTCTCTAGAAGTGGAAGTTAACTAACTCAAAACTCATGAGAATACTGCCTCTCTCTCGGAGGTCATGTCTCTCTCTTGGAGATCCATTCCCATAACCCCCAAAGGGATGACCTTCAAAAGATGAGTATTATATCCTCCTTCATTCTCTTATAAAAATATCACTTTCTTGCTTTCTAAGAAATTTAATTTTTTATTTTTCATAATACCCTAATCATTAGAAGAAAATATGGGTATAGTGATTTAGCTATTACCAAACCCAATTGTTAGATGCCGACAAAATTTGGTTTCTCAGTATTAAGAAAATAGTTTCAAAAGTGATCCTTCAAAATAATTAATAGCACATTTGTCAAATATGAAGACTTCTTTTGAGAATGGAAATGAATCACATCTAATCAAATTTTTGAAGTATTCATGGCACTAAATTAGGAGCCTTATGCCTGCCCAAAAACATTGTCATAGAAACTCTGGCCCCACTATGCATTTCCAAATTTGGAAAGGGAATTTGAGGGGTTTAGTGGATGAATTTCAGCCTACACACACTCTGTCTTTATGATTTCCAATTATCAACTCTTTCCTCTATGAATTTAAGTTGTTATCTCTCTCATTTCATATGATTTTCAAACTACCAATTTCTCTCTATGTGAATTTTAGCTATAGGTCTCTCCCTCATTTTTGTTGTTATTTTGTATTTGAGTAGGAATATGGTTGGAAATGGGCTGGACAGGCTGGGCCTGAGCCTAGGTTCCTATAAGGCCGGCCTAAACTAGGGTGAAGGGGCTCTTGCTTGGCTCTTAGCCCAGAATGTGCCGAGCTTAATAGATCTAAAGGACAACAAAAAAACCTCATGCCATATTTCATCGCTAAGGCCATTTTTGTTTTTAAGAACCACAGTAGGCTGACCTTGTTGAGCTAGGCGCTCGGCTCAACAATCCATGTATCTTTCCATTTAGTGTTGGTTGTCAATCACCAAAGAAGAGTGGGGTATTTCGGAAGTGGATGTGAGGGTTAATCTCTACATTTTGTTCCGTATGGGTATTGTCAAAAGTAAACCTAAATGCCTTTGGATTCCACGTTTGGAGGGAGCATACAAACTTAATTTTGATGGTAGTTCTTTAAGAAACCCTAGTTTGGCTGGATTTGGAGAAGTGGTGAGAAATTAAGATCTGGGTTTTTCTATGCTTACGTGAAACCAATGGTTTAAAAACCGGATCGGTGACCCGGATCGGGCTTTTCAAAAACCGATCCCGATCGGCGAATCGACGATCCGGATCGGCGAATCGGCGATCCGGATCGGAATCGAGTGAATCGGTCAGAATAAAGCTTCAAAAAAATCCGAAAAAATTATTAAAATTCATTATAAATATTGGTTTTTAGGAATTCAATAAAAAATGAGGGTACTCCATTAAGAATTTTCATGTTTTTGAATGAATATGCGAATATTGATATGTTCTTTCCCTGCATGAACCGCCATTCAGCATTTAATTTACAGTATTTCGTGCTCATCCCTACACTGTTGCTGTTGGGACTCGATATGTGAATAATATGGCTGGGATAGGGTGGCCTCAGAATCATCATCTCTCTCGTTTTCTCTTTGAATAATATGGATTAAAAAAAAAAAAAAAAACAAATTTTCAAAAAAATCTATCATGGATTAAAAAAAAAATCACAAATTTTCAAAAAATTCTATCATGGATTACAAAAAAAAATTCGATCATGGATTAAACAAAAAAAATCACAAATTTTCAAAAAATTCAATCATGGATTACATAAAATTCGATCATGGATTACATAAAATTCGATCATGGATTACAAAAAAAAACAAACAAAAAAAACAAAAAATTCAATCGTGGATTACAAAAAAAGAAAAAAATAGTTCGATCATGGATTACAAAAAATTCAATCATGGATTACAAAAAACTCTATCATGGGTTACAAAAAAAGCAAAAAACAAAAAATTCAATCATGGATTAAAAAAAAACAAACAAACATTTCAATCATGGATTACAAAAAAAAAACAAACATTTCGATCATATATTACAAAACATTCGATCATGGATTACAAAAAATTCTATCATGGGTTACAAAAAAAAAAAAAAAAACAAAAAAATCGATCATAGATTACAAGAAAAGAAAACAAACATTTCGATCATGGATTACAAAAAATTCTATTATGGGTTACAAAAAACCAAAAAATTCGATCATGGATTACAAAAAAAATCTATCATGGATTACCAAAAAAAAAAAAAAAAAAAAAAAAAAAAAAAAAAAAAAAAAAAAAAAAAAAATCCGTACGGAATCGCCTATTCACTGTTCGGACTCGCCGATTCCGTACAGTGAATCGGCGATTCACTGTACAGAATCGTCCCGTTCTCTCTAGAACCGGACGATTTCCGATTTTCGAGCGATCCGGTTCCTTTTTCACTATTTCCGAGTCGAACCGGGCGAGTCCGGTTCGACTCGGCGTTTTTTAAAACGCTGCGTGAAACTATTGGCAACCATGCTGAATTCATTGCCCTTGTTCATGGTTTAAAGCTCTTTACCACTATAAATATGGGTTCTTGTTGTGAGGTTGAAGGAGACTCTTTAAACGTCATTAAGTGATGTACCATAAGAAGGTTCTTTGGTAACTCAAGTCTAGTTTGTTGCAAGTGTTGGAACATGGCTAGCCCTCTGACTATTTCCTTTTCACATATTTAGGGAAGCCAATGAAGTGATTGACTCCGTCACTGGGGTGGAGTTTCTTAACCTCACTTCTTGTGTCCAATGATGTAAATTTCATTTACGTAGTTTATTAATAAAAGCAGTTAATATTTGTCAAAAGAAAAGCAATAAATGTATATTTCCTCTTTTATATTTCAGACATTTCTATTACCCTATGCAATAATTAAACCTTTTATCCTCGTTTTGCAACCCTATACACATCTGATCTTAGCCACACATATTATGAATAAATAAATTTATATAAGATGTTAACCTTATACTTTAGAAGTGAGCTGCACCTCAAAAATCTACTAGAAAATGGTGTCATGAAATTAGAAAGCACTCTAATTGATCATCTCGACCTTGAGATATATGTATATAAAAAATAGAAAAAAAAATTTCAAGTCTCAAAATAGTGCATCTTAAAAATAGTGCATCTTATAACAAGTTATACGGACCATCCATTTTCAAGATTTTTAAGTGCTCATATCCCATTAGATCTATACAGTTCTTGAGATTTTAAATTATATAATTAAAAATAAAAATTTTCATCACTGGGCAACTTTTTTCGAAAAATATTCAAAGGTACGCCTTAGTTCAGTGGAAGGTGGCAACCTTATATGAACCTCACCTGGAGGCCGAAAATAGACTTGAAATGGTCTATACCCCAACTCACTGCAAATTAGCCGAAATTTCAGGTGAAGAATTTCAGAGGTTTTCGGCCAAAGTGGATCTGTGCAGAGTAGATGGGTCGTTACTTATGTACAGTAACGGCAAAAGCACCTCATCGTGTCGGTGGAGGCATCTGCTGACATAGGATGAATAAATCTGGCCGTCCAAGTGTCACAGCCTCATGGTCCATCTCTGACAGGCTGGCTCCCCTTGGAAACGCACAGTGAGCTGGACTAACCCTGAGTTCGCTAACCATGGTTAACATCACATTTCCCATTGATTACCCTAAACTATATAGCATAATCCCAAACATACCCTTGGTGATTTGTGGTGGTGGATTGTAAATGTTATATTTGTGGTCAATTTACTTCATAAATTTTTTTTTTTTGGACAAAGCCATTCGATAGCGAGCATAGATAACGTTGAATTATCAAATAACTGATATTTTCAAGCAGCAATTTAGAAATTGTAAATTCATAGTGAAATCGTCGAACCAGCTTGAAATCGGAAACAAGGCAACTCTTATTCAAAAAATTGAGAATCAATGATTCACTTGATGTTCCAAATATATCTTTTTTTGGTGAAACATAAACTGATCCCACTTAGTAATCATCGAAGTCAAAGGGGTGAATACCGATCGAATCCATCTGGTTTCGGGGCTTGATTTTGGTTTTTAAACATTGCTTCTAAAGACTATTGGGCTATCTACTTTTCGTAATCCAGCTATAGACTTTTAATAATCCATCCAAATAAATAAAAAATCCAATAAATCGGGAAACATTGGATGGACGATCCATGTTATTCTCACCCATGTTATGGGTGGCAGAATCAATATCAATTAGTTGGATGACCATAAAGGGGGTGGCCACCGTTGTTAAATTGCCTATTGTAGTTGTATTATTCTATTTTTGTGAATTATTAACTCTAAGTGAGCGTGTTCTCACATAATTAGGAATAAATCAGTATGTGGTGGGGCTTAATATCGTTGTTACTTGTCAAATCTGACAGTTTGGTGTGGGTTACATATTTGAAAAAAAAAATTCGGACTTTGAGCTCTATCAATTTTCTAACAAGTCAACAACTCACTTTCACATCCAACAGCCAAACGACGATTGTTCATTTACGACTTTTTGGTACTTAAAATTATTACATTTATCAAATCTAAGAAAGTAATAAAATTAATTCAAATACGTTCCATACAGTACGTGATTAAAACATTATAGAAACCTATTATTGAATTATCCATTAATGGCCCATATCAATTCCATTTTAAATTCTTACTACAACAATAAGAAGCACCCAAAGCCTTCTTTAAGCAATTTTTTACCTGCCCTCTTTTTATTGTCCGAAAGAGATAGCATTGCCATTTTATTAAGGGAAAAGTTTATATAGAGCCGAGGCTCTAAACCATCTAATTAGAGCTTACTTAAAAAATTTTATTAAAAGAGGTTGTTTTTATTCCCAATTATCCTCAAATTGATCATCGCGATATCAAGATGTATAGACATGAGAAGAAATTGGATTTCAAGTTTTGGAAATAATGTATTTTGTGATGTATCTTTAGACCGTCAATTTTTAAGATTTTCAAGTTTTTCTAGATCTGTTGATCTACATTATTTTTTAAGCTTTGAACTTTATAAATAAAGATGAAAAATATATTTTAAGACTATCACAAAGAGTTCCAATATTGAAACCACCTTTCTCGACACTATTTGAGGGTAGGCTCCAATTTGATTGTTTAGAAAATATGCTCTATACAAACCACACCCTTTATTAATTTCATTTTATCTTAAATAATAAACTCTCGTTTTTTTTGGTAAAATTTAAATGATAAAAGTCTCCCCTTTTTCTAAAGTTTAAATATCCATCCAAAGTTTCCCGAAATTTCGAGACAAGGGCAATTTGGGGAAAACAAAATCAGTCGGTAAATCAAGAGAGTATATACAATGAAAAGTTAGTATCAATGTGAAACCAGGGCACGCATGTCATTACCATTCTTCACCAGGCCATTTCAGGTCCCCATCGCCACTACTTAGTATTCAGCTTTTAGCGCTCACTCCTCACTTCGCATCTCACTCTGCTGCAACTTCCTCGCCGGAAAATTCCCAGATCCCACCGGGAAATAGCCACTTCTTGCCGGAGAAATTCTCTGGCAAATAGTATTCCTATCATTCCGTACTAATCGGCGGAAAATTCATCTCAATACTCACCAGAGAAACATTTGAAGGTCTTCCCTCCCTGTACCCGAAGCTCATAAATTTATTTGCCGGAGTAACTTTCCGGCAACACAATGCGGCAGTTTCCGGCGGCTCTCCTCTTCTTTCTGTGCCTGATCTCTGCAACTTCCGGCCACAACATCACCAAAATCCTTGCACAGTTCCATGAGTTCTCCAAATTCAATGACTATCTCTCCAGAACCCATCTCGCCTCTGAAATTAACAGAAGAACCACCATTACAGTTCTCGCCGTCGACAATGCAGCCATGGATGATATCTTGGCCAAGAACTACGGCATTTATGAGATCAAAAATATTCTCAGTCTACACATTTTGCTCGACTATTTCGGCGCCAAAAAGCTTCACCAAATAACGAACGGAACGGCGTTAGCTGCGACGCTATATCAGACAACCGGATCGGCACCCGGAACGTCGGGGTTCGTGAACATAACGGACGAGAAGGGTGGAAAAGTCAGTATTGGAGCTGATGATAACGGTGGCGTTCTCGATGCCTCGTACGTTAAATCGGTGAAAGAATTGCCGTATAACATCTCCGTGTTGCAGGTCAGTAAGATTCTGAATTCGCCATCGGCCGAGGCGCCGGCCCCGGCCCCTACAGAGCAAAATTTAACGGCGGTAATGACGAAGAAGGGATGCAAGCTTTTCGCCGACCAGTTAACGGCAACGGGCGCCGAAAAAACGTTCGTGGATGCCGTTTCAGGTGGGCTAACGGCGTTTTGCCCAACTGACGATATCTGGACGAAATTCGTCCCGAAATACAAGAATTTATCGGCGGATCACAAAGTTTCGCTGCTTTTGTTTCACGGTGTTCCCATTTACCAATCGATGCAGGGGTTGAAGTCAAATAACGGGCCCATGAACACATTGGCAACGGATGGGGCGGCTAGTTACTCCGTTACGGTGCAAAATGACGGGGAGCAGGTAACATTGAAGACTAAGGCCGTAACGGCCAAGATAACGGGGACCATTATAGACGAGGACCCTCTTGCCGTTTTCAGTATAGACAAGGTCTTGCAGCCCAAGGAGCTCTTTGCAGGGGCGCCGGCGCCGGCCCCGGCACCGGAGGAGGCCGACTCGCCATCGCCGTCTTCAGCCAAGGTCGCCGCAGGCCCTGCCTCGGACTCGCCTGATGATGCCCCTGCCGATGATTCTGCTAATGATAACGGATCCGTTACAATTCGTGGCGGGTTATTAGGTTTTGTTATAACAGTTCTTTTGGTTGTCGTGGTTTAGTGGACAGGCGTGGATTTTCTCTCTCTTCATTGGGTTTGTGGTTTTATGTGGTGGACATGTGTGACGTTTCTCTCTCTAACAATTTGTTGTTGGGGGGATTTTTCGCACATGTGCTGGGGAGATTTCTTAGTTGCCACGTGTGAGTTTTTTTTTTATAAATGTTGTGTATGAGTGGTTTGTTCATGGGATACAAGGGAGGATTTTCTCACACGTGTAGGAGAGTGTGCGGGTGTATTATTTTCGGGAATAATTTGTATCCCCTTCTTATTTGTTTTTTTTTTTTTTTTTTTTCTATATATAGTCTGAGTTGGGTTATTTGTTGATGGAAAATTGTTTGATAGGGCTGCAGCCCTTTCATCAAAATAAGTAAAGCCTCACGTTATAATTCATCAGAAATTACAATTCAAGCATTAGAAAATCTTTACATTGATCATCTTGGCGTGAACATTATGGTTGTAGAAAAAATAAAAAGGATTTTGAGCTCTCCAAATATAGTCATTGTAACAAATTATCTAGACTGTCTATTTCACATTTAAAAAAAATCTTCATATCCATAAGATTTGTATAATTTTTTTAGTTTTAGATTTTTATTGTCGGTGTTGAAAATTGATTTTACAGCCATTATAGAAATTTCCGTTGTCGAAAGTGCTTTTTGGACGAGGATTCGAAATGAGATTTTATTTTGTTTTCATAAATCCTAGGCTTTATAAAAACCTCATTATAAGGGTTGTTTAGTTGAGTTTATTTATGATGCAAGCGGGATTCTCCTTTTAACTTTAATACATAGACAAGGTTTCTATGAGTCGTCATGTTTAAATGAATCTTCTTCAAATTTTATTTTAGAGATGGCTGTTGGATTAAAATTTTTAAGGAATGAAAATCATGAGCATCATTAGGAATCTAAAAACTAAAAAAATTGAAATTAAACTTTAACACTATCCATTGTATATTTTTGTGGGGCTACCATTTGCTAACATCCATCTCCAAGATGGATGCGAGCTATGATAGAAGTGTGCCCTGTGTCCCCGAGATGAACCTCACCTTTGAAGGTTCTTTGCACAGGGTAATAACGTTCATGGCGTCCTCTTCAATAACAACCCAACTATTTATTAAGACACCGAGCACCATGCCTCAACACCCACAATTATGCTATTGTCGCAGGAAAATATCTCAACACCTTCATGATCTCTTAGATAGCCACCACATCCTAGTTGAAGGTCCAAACCTTTCGAGATGCCATCAAAATTTAGCTTTAGCTTTACCCGTTAGGGGTGAACCACCTTGCATCAGGCATCACTCTTAAATCCAATTAATCCTTTGATCTCCAATAGGAAATCCCACTCTACACAATCAAATGATTTTTCAAAGTCCAATTTACAAATCAGTCATGGCTTACCTTCCTCTATCCTGGAGTGAATGGTTTTTGTGCCATCAAAACACTATCTGTAATTTGACGATCGTAAATAAAAGTTAATTATGGGGCCCTGGATATATCGTTAAGCACCTTTTTCAATCTATTAGCAAGGAGTTCTTGAATAATCTTGAAGCTATTGTTAGCATAGCAGGCTAATGGGCCTTATGTCATCCAATGACAACTAATTTCTTCTTCAGGAGATAATTGCTTTAATAACATTGCCTCTATGGTAGAATTCCTGGAACATTAAAAAGATGTCTTCATTGATGGTAGAACTCCTGCTCACAAGATACAGCAAGAATCCCTTGGTGTTTCCCATTAGTTTCTCTTTGTCCTTTTCAAATGAATCTATTAGTGGCTTAGCACGGAAGGGGTGGGCCGGGGCCACGGTCCCTTCAGTGCAGTGCAGTCCATGCCAGACTAGGCCTAAGCCGACCCTATAAGGATTTGGGCCAAGGCAGGACTGGCCTAGGCCGGCCACATGCCAACCCTAAAGAAGTAAAAAAACCTAGCTCCTACTCGCTTGGATTCTACTTGAGTCTCCCTCAATATGACTTGGGTGAGCCTGGAGACTGAGGAATTTTTGACAACAATGATTTTAGAAATACTGAAAAATTAGGAGATGTGCAATTCTGGCGCTCATGCCAGTCCCGATTCAGACAAGTCATTATTGGAAGACCAATTACACCAGCTATTACAAAAGTATAACACCCCCTTCAACCAAATTTGTTTGGATAGCTCAATAGAAGGATTTAGTGCTAAAAAACTCGGCAGAGTCAACTCAAAATTGGCCAAGTTACTCGACTCGGCCTATGGCCAAGGCGAGTTCTCTAACCACTTGGGTTCATGGGAAGCATGTGGTACTACGACAAGTATTGTGCATACTCAACCAAGTACCATACAACTCGTGAGAAAGCCCGAGTTCTATAGTATGTTGGGCAAGTATGCATAGTACTCACTCGAGTGCTATCAGCCCCTTATTTTATCTCTTTCTAAAATGGTGTAGAAACATGCTCCCTTTTATTATCTCACATTTTTCTCTCTGTTATTCTTTAATTAGCACAGTCTCTAGCTCAACCATGGGAGAAGCAACCCCTAAAGGTCGTGATTTGTACCAAGTATTCTCTCTTCCGAAGAGAGGTAGATTCTGCCCCTTCTTTTCATGCTAGAAAAAAGACATGGCCAAGGAAGGGGGGGAGAGAGAAATGTGGCCAGAGATGTGGTCAAATATGCTCTCACTCTCTCTCTCTTGGCCAATACATGCTCTCTCTCTCTCTGGCCTTTTATAAAAATGGGAAGGACTTGGGCAAGTCTAGTTGGAGTTGCTGAGTTACTCGGCTGGAGCAGGGGCCCGAGCAAGTGTTGCAGTTGCCAGCTTTGTATATATGGGCAATCTCTCTTCTTAATTACGGTTTTTTTGCCCAAAATGGATTTCTTGGGATCTAATTTCCAGAAATTGTTCTCTTATTTGATCATCTACTTGGAATTCCTTGAAGAAATCTAATCTTTCATTGTTGGGAAAATTTGGGGAAGGGTTTTTCTAGGAGTCTACATTTTGAGTTCTCTTGTGAGAGGGAACTTTGAACAGGCGGTTGTAACTGTTGCGTGAGTGTAGCCGTTAAATTTCTTATGAGTGCTTGTAAAATGAAATGATATAGTGGAACATGAACTCAGTGAGAGTGTGATCCCTCGTGAACCATACTAAGCAAACGATGATTGCTAATACCGAACTGAGCTTAACAAGCTAGGCCAGTCGTTTGGGAAAAACCTATGTTCCTTGGGCATAGAAAACTATCTGATAAGGGTTCTAATAGGTCATCCCTTGATGACGTTGGAGTACGCCCGGATGAGTGAGCTGAGAGACTGTGTGACCCTTGTGTGTGATAGTGGCCTCACAGACGGGGGCCAAAGCTTCATCCGCAAACCATCACACGGCATGCATAATGATAGTCGTTTCGGAAAAGCGAACCACCTTTTAGGGTAGCCGTTTCGGGAAAGTGAACCACCTTTTAGGGTGAAGCTTATGTATGTACGAGAGATACCCTACGCACTATAGGAGACGTAGCCGCATCAGGTTTAGGTAACCTTGGTATGTCTCTAGGAGGAACTTGAAATCCACAAACTGTGATTACGACCCTTGGCTTATTGGCCAGACTTTGGTGACCCATTAATGAGCTCCTGTATGGATGGTAAGTCATGGAAAACACTCAGTCGATTTGATAAAGCAAGTGTGGACCGTAGTCCATAGTTGAAAGTGGAGTGCCTAGCGTTTATTTATTTAATTCCTAGACCATAGGGATCATTTTCCCATCTAATGAATTTAATTATATTTGTTTTAATGATATATGATTTTTAGAATTATTATTTGAATTTTTTCTAGATCTCTGGATATTATTTATCAATTTTGGATTTATAAAAACAAAGATATTGCTTTTAGATTGATTTAAATATTTAAATTTGATTTTATAGATTTCTAAAAATCATATAATTAATTTTAATATTGCATGAGATACTCAATATGTTAATGGGTCCACTATTGCATGTGGGTGGGGTCATGCCCTAATAAAACTTTTCTTGTGTTAGTTCAAGCTTTGGCTTGAAGAGAAAACTTTGAAGTGTTTTGAAAGTATTTTTCCTTGAAGAAGGTTTCGAATGATTTTTGGAAAGGATGAGAAGGCTTGTGCCTAATTTTGATAAGCACTATAGTATAAATGAAATTATTTTATTTAACTTATATTCATGAGAAAATAGTTTAGGAATGGTGGATAAAAGTTCTAGCACTTTCCATAATGTTGATAGCCCATTTATGGAATGGAAGGCTCAAATCTCTCACCCCATAAGTCACCCAAGATCAATGGTTTATATTCAATCTCACAAAAAGAGACAAACCAAAGAAAACCCTAAGAAATCCTAATCTTGTTCAAAGCCTATAAAAGGAGATACTCTCTACCCAAAATCTCTACATCCTATCTCCTATACCTAATTCCCAACTCTATCTCTCAAAGTCCAAAAGGGGGCACACTCGACTCTCTCATCATTGATATCTTTTTTATGATGGTTCTCTCAACTCTCTCATGGTCTCTCATCTCTCATTGGGGTTTTAGACTATAAGGTTGTGGTAGAAAAGATAAGTATTTTTCTCAAACTAAGTTGTTAAAGGGATTCACCTAAGGGTTTGAGATTTGTGATAAAAGAATTCATTGTTCCATTAGAGGGTTTGGCCTAAACTTGCTTTGTCGGTTGAGATTGAAGGTTGAAGGTTGATAGTTGATCCCGCGTCATCGAATGGTGTCGACTCGGTGTGGTTGTAATAAGCCCAATTAAGGTAATCTCCGGCACTCTTTTTTTGTTTCTTGTCATACTTAATTATATTATCTTTATATTCACAAGCATAAGATTGTGGATATTTTCTTTGATTAAAAGAAATTGGTTTAGTGGCATCAAGGTTTCTAAGATTTTGGATTAGTTAGTTTTATTTTCTTTGATGCAATAGTTATTGTAGTAAAACTACTTGTAAGTGATCTTTGCTAAAAGAAAAAGAAAAAAAAATAAAATAAATCAAAAAAATAAAATAAAATATATATATTCTCCGACAAAATCACATTAGTCTTTCTTTTCAGTAACGTTCACATTCTAATACAAGACTAAGCCATAAACAAAAACCATTAATGAGACAACAGGAAGTGGGTGTTTTCTGGCTAACATGAGAGAGAGAGAGGAGATTTCAACGATCCAAATTTTATGGAAATGGAAGCACCCTTGATATCACTGACATGGAGAATCGAACAAAGGAGATAAATCGATATCTGGATCGGTGATTTTCTCGATTTTGTGCCAGTCTTAAGAACCGGTGTGCTGGACTCTGACCAGAATTCTTTAGACATGCCAACACATCTCAATTTTTGGAGTGCCTTGATGTGCTGCAACCCTTCGGGAAGCATGTTCAACTTGGGACATTTAATGATATCTAGGCTTTCAAGACAAGGCATGGATCCCTCCTCCAAACTCTTCCACTCCTCTAACTCGTATAAATTTTCAAGAACAAATTCTCGGAGTTGAGGAAAGCCTCCTGCCATGCAAGGCATCCCATTTCCAACGTATGCATATAGCTTTAGGATTCGCAGCCTAGGCAACTCTTGGAGCTCATAGAAACCTTCTTCATTCAGTTTGCTTGACAATAAAATCAACTTGGTAAGGTTCCGGAGGGTTCCAAACCAGCTCGGTAGCTTTTCTAACTTTCCACTTAACTGCAATTTTTCGAGAAGCGCAGGAGGTTGCAAAACTGCTTCCAAATTGTGCCTTGTTTGAATAGTGTCACCCTTGGCTAACAGAGTCAGTGATGGGAGGCATTGCAGATTGCTTAGGGAATTGTAGACGTTTTGAATGTCATCGACCTCCATTGGAAATATCCTGAGCTTCCGAAGTTGGGTCAAATTGCCCAGTGATTCTTTTATCCACCTCCCACCACATACACCGCATAATGTTTGGAGGCTTTTCAAGTTCTCCATTTTCAAATGTATCATTGATTTCACAAGACCCTTGGACAGGTACAGATGTCTTAAACTTTGGAGGGCCAAAGCCTTACCTGGAAGTGCAAACACACTGTGAGATTTCATTCTCATGTCAAGAATTTCCAAGTATTTGAGATTCCTTAAGGATTTCGGGATCTTTCCCTCGTAGGAGCTTTTACAAAAACTCAAATACCTCAAATGAATTAAACTCATCAATTCATTTGGTAAGTACTGAATTCTGATATGATCAAGCACCAATATCCTAATAAACTTAGCCCCATGTAAACCATCAAAGGAAAGTTTTGTGAGATCCTTATAAAAGAACAACGAATGAACTTTCGAAGCATTGTAACTGGACAAGTACTTGTCATCAGCCATACCACGATGAAATGAAAGACGCCGAGTCCTTAGATGGGGTGTCTTACCTTTACATGGAAAAACTCCTAAAAAATTTTCCTGTTTGGCTATCGCCAAAGAAAATTCTCGTAAAAGTTCATGTACACGAAAAGATTTAATACGTTCACTCGAGCTCACACTTACCACTTGTATCATGCTCCGACTTACCAATTCCTCGAGGTAGTCCTCCGCTGCATCTTCCAATGTCATATCCCCTTTATTTACAATAAACCCTTCTGCCACCCACCGATGAATTAAGCTTGTTCTTCTAATCTTGAGATCTTCAGGGTGAGCACATAAATATAAGAAGCAGGGTTTAAGGTAGTTCGGTAGATCAAAATAACTTAATGAAAAGATTTTAGAGAGTGGTTCATCACCTTTACCCAAATTTCCACTGAGGCCATCAAGCACTCTCGTCCATGCCAATGCTGTCGATGCTTTCCTGTACAGGAGAGCTCCTACAATGACAAGAGCCAGGGGTAAGCCGTCACATCTTTTCACGATGGCACGGCTTATGTTTATCAAATGTTCAGGGCATCTCCCATTATCCTTTACAAATGCCTTTCTGCAAAACAACTCCCAGCTCTCATCCATGGGCAATAGTTGGAGGAAGAGGAGATTGGAACCCATTGAATTTACAGGGTCCGTATTGCGAGATGTTATTAAAACTCTACTGCCATTGTTACTGTCTGGCAGTGCATCTCTTACACTTTCCCAAGGATTGTGCTCCCATATATCATCCAAGACTACCAAATACTTCCTTGTTTGCAAATATTTAGAGAGAACCTTCGTTAACTCTTGCTCATCCATCTTTTTTATGCCTTTTCACGGTGCATCAACTCCTTTTATCATGCTATGAAGGATCTCGGTTACCATGTAAGACTGAGAAACAGGAACCCAAGCACAACAATCAAACCAACTCATCACATCATCATTATTATAAAGATTCTTGACAAGTGCAGTCTTACCCACACCACCCATGACAACCGCAGTGACCACACAGCGTCGTTCCTCTCCCTCCAACAACAATCGCATTAAGGAACTCACCTCTTTGTTCATTCCTACTAATTCGAGTTCCTCACCTTGAGGTGATGACCTCCTGAGATTTTTTGAACCTTTACCTCTTGAACTCGATCCTTCCTCTCCGATACGATTTTGTGACAGATCATAGACAGGCCTCCTCTTTCCAATATCCTCCAGGTTTCTGTTGATGCCTTCGATCGCCGTGCCCACGTTGTGACGATCCCACAACTGCATAAGGAGACTAGCATTATTGGTCAAACAACCAATGAAACCAGTTCTATTTCGCTGCTCAGCTTGATAGACAAACCTGTCAATAACATCCTCAGCTTCGTAGACTAAATCTCTTATTTCTCCCACCCAATTCTTTGTTCTCTCATCGATTGCACCCATAACCTCCGCATCTTTAATGAAGGCCTTCATACGCTCTAAATCAGTCGTGAGCGTGATGACTTGATCATGCACACCATAGAGGAATTTCACGTCCTTAATAAGTGGTTCACTCAGTTTTTGTATGAAAGCCTCAACAACAGTTTCTGCCATTTCTGATCTTTTTGCTCTTTGCTCTCCGCTCTCCGAATCTTGATTCGCTCTCCCTTCTCCAGATCTTGATTCGAAAATTGTTTGAGTTATGTGCAAGGAGCTCTAACATTATTCTCTCTCTTGAAAGTTTTTTGTTAACCTTCAATAGTCATCATTGTTCTCAGCCACATTGCTCTCTCTCTCTTAAAAGTCTTTCTTCAACCTTCAATCAAAGTCTTTTTTTTAACCTTCAACAGCCTGCAATAGCCATCATTGTTCTCAGCGAACTTGTTGCATTTTTTATGCTCTCATTCAATTTCTTTTATTGAGTAGTTAGTAATGGAACATGGAGATTCAATTTCTTTTATTTAGTTAGTAGAACATTGTTCTCTCCGTTAAAAGTATTTTTTTAACCTTCAATAGCCATCATTGTTCTCAGCCACATTGCTCTCTCTCTCAAAAGTCTTTCTTCAACCTTCAATAAAAATCGTTTTTTAACCTTCAACAGCCATCATTGTTCTCAGCCAACTTGTTGCATTTTTATGTTCTCAGCCAAATGGAGATTCAATTTCTTTTATTGAGTAGTTAGTAATGGAACATGGAGAACAAGCGATCGAATTGGATAAACATTTAAATTTTTTTATCAATTAATAATTTAGTAGAACAAAGTGACATGGATTTGGGCCCCAGCTTTGTTATTGTCTGAAATTCACTAAGGTTGACTTAGTCTCCAGCCCAATTTTATGGCTTTAATATTGACACAATTTAGAAAATCCCTGCACTTTGGTCTTTGTTAAGTTTATATTCTCATTACAGAGTTTGAACCAACTTCCTAATTACTAAATGGGTGTGGTTTGTATAGAGCCTAGGCTCTAAACAATCAAATTAGAGCCTACCTTCAGATAGTGCCGAGATATGAGGTTTCAATATTGGAAATTTTAAAATGCACCTTCAAACATGCTATTTCCTAAACTTGAAATCCATTTTTTTCTCATGTCCATGCATATTGATGTCGAGATGATCAATTGATGATATTTGGGCATCAAAACAACCTCTTCTGGTTAAATTTTTGAGGTAGGCTCTAATTTGATTGTTTAGAGCCTCAGCTCTATATAAACTTTTCCCCTACTAAATATAGTCCATTAAATTAGATTCGAGCTACCCAGCTTGCAAACCTAAGGTTGACTTAGTCCCAAGCACAATTTTAGGGCTCTAACCATTGACTCAACTTAGAAAATGACTGCTGCTCTTTAGTCTTTGTTAAGTTTATATTCTCATTACAAAGTTTGAAAAAACCCTTCCAGCTTCTTAACCACTAAATATTTCCATTAAATTAGATTGGAGCTACCCAACTTGCAAGGCTGGTCTCTCATGAAAGAACTCTTCTGAAAATACTGGCATACTAGGGAATTTCAGTGTTCTCGAACTCTGCTTGAACTGAATTCTTCTGAAAATACTGGCATACTTGGGAATTTCAGTGTTCTCGAACTTGACTTGAACTGAGTAATAGCCAAGTAGACTCAACTGAGTCCTTGCATACTATATTGGTTTTGGTAAATATATCCCATTTGGTTCAATAAAAACTCTACTTCGTCAAAAGGAAACACTGGTCGAAAAACTCGTGCGTCTACTAGAACTCACCGAAGTTACTAGGACTAGAAAAGGTTGTGCCTAGAACAGAAATAAGCCAAAAATCGGCCAATTCCTGCATTTTGATATTGTCGGATTTGGGATCTCGCCGGAGTCGGATCCTTGTTTTTTAACATTGGTAGGAAACTAGTGTAATTCTCAGAGAAAGAAATGTGGTAATTGATAACTTAGAAGCATGCATAAAAAACATTTCGATGTACCGGACACCCTTGTCAGTTGGTGTCCACGTATCACATTATTATGTTGTATTCATCAACTATGGAAAAATCAAATGGGTCTTCTTCTTTGGATCCTTGGAAATCTCAATCCATGACTGGTTACAGGCCTTAGAACCTATTTGGCAACTACATATAGAGGGTCAAATATTTGAGATCCATCTCCATGTATGATGGCCCATATCTTGGATTCATTATCTATCTAAAAGAACCTAAACTAGGAATTTCAAATCCTAGTTTAGGCGGTTCGCGTGATTGGGGAAATATAAAGGAGTTAGAGAGAGAATGTGCATAATTAGAGATAGGAAGCAATTAGATGTAGAGAATGGTTTATTTTAGAGAAGGAGAGATAGGAGGTAAACAGCGGATTGGAGTTAGAGAGTGGAGTTACATTAAGGGAACAAATTAGAGAGAGAAAGAGACGAGTTTAGAAGATGAAGGAATTAGAAAGCATTTGAAATGCTCATTAATGTTTAGCATTTTAAAATCATGTATTTTTCACTTAAATCTCTCTCTCTCTCTCTCTTTTCGAATACACTCAACAATCATATAGTTTTTTTTTTTTTTCATATCCATATAGATGAACAAATCAAAGGAGTTTTCTAACATCAAAACACCCTCGACGAAATGCTATTGATTTTAGGAGGACTATAATGAGGAGGAAACCATCACGATCGAGCTTATGAATAAGGTGCAGATGAATTCCATAGCCTAGGTCACAGGGGTCTTCCCACTTTCGATCGGTGGTACTAACCAGAGCCCCGTTATTCTCTCCCTTCACAAGCTACATCAAAACACCCTCTTCTAGAGGATGTTTGAGGTGCACCTTTCTGTAAATAGTATAAGGTTGGCAGCAAGCATTTATGCACTTTTTCCGTTATTAAGTAATAATCAAATGAGGCTGGCCCTGAAAGGTGTCAAAATTTTCTTCTGTCACTCTCAAGTGGGATTCTTAGTCACATTCAGGCTGCAATTTTTTATAAGCACATATAATTAAAATAACAATAGCTTAAAACAGGGTGATTTCAGATTCATCAAATTGTAATTGCCTACTTCCCTATTCCAATTTAGCTCGAGCATTCTGAGTTGAGTGGTATCCATAATTTTTCAATTACCACAGAGGAAAGGAACGTTCGAATTCAGAGGTGCTGCCCTGTTTCTCCACACAGATCATGCAAGGGGCAGCGAAACAAATCACATGAACTTTTCATTCTTGAAGAAATCACATTAAAAAAAATCACAACTTTTGCCCTCTACTTGCCAAATTCGGGCTCAATCATGAAGAGGGTTTTGGACAGTGGAAGTGAGAAATTAAGAGAGAGAATATTAACAAACACTTGCCAAGTTACAGAGAGAGGGTTTCCATGTAAAGCTAAATGCGGGGTCGAAAAATTTGGCCCTTGCCAAAATAATGAAATATATATATATATAGTAAATAAATGAATGATATGAACCGCAATATGCATGAGAGAGAAGCACAAAACATGAAAAAAAAAACAGTACAAAACTCATGCTCAAAAGAGAAAAGAAAAGCAGAAAAGAAAAGGGGAAAAAGAAATGTAGCCCTCAAAAACCCAAAGAAACCCCCACAATAACACTACACAAAACAGTGCCCACCAAGCCCCCCATCACAGGGCCGTGGCCGTGGCCGTGGCCGTGGCCAGCAGCCGATTTATCCTCGTTCACTGGTGACTCCGCTGGTGACAAAACTCCCTCAGAGGGGCTCGGGGGACTGGCTGCAGCAGCGGGGCCCATTGCCGGAGAAGATGCAGCAGGGCTTTCGGAACTTTCTGGAGAGGCGGCCGGGGTCTCTGTAGGGCTTCCAGATGCTTCTGGAGAAGGTGCGGGAGAAACAGTATGGCTTCCAGGAGTTGGCGGAGGGCTTGCTGGAGAAATGGCTGGGGGGACAATGGGGCTTCCAGAAGATGGCGGAGGGCTTGCTGGAGAAATGGCTGGGGGTACAATGGGGCTTCCAGAAGATGGCGGAGGGCTTGCTGGAGAAACTTTTGGGCTGCTGGAAGATGATGGCGGGTTCGCTGGAGAGATTTTTGGGCTGCTGGAAGATGATGGCGGGTTCGCTGGAGAGATTTTTGGGCTGCTCGATACTGACGGGGGACTTGCTGGAGAAGTATTCGGGCTGCCGGAAATTGATGGTGGACTGGCCGGAGAAGTCTTTGGACTGCCTGAAACTGATGGCGGACTCCCCGGAGAAGTTCTGGGGCTGCTGGAAACCGGCTGACTTGCCGGAACAGTTGGAGAGGGATTAGGGGAAGTGGATGGGCTGGATGATGGTGACTGAGAAGAGCATGAAATTATCAGAGAGAGAAAGAGAATAGCAGTTACAGGGATGTTGAAACCCATTTCGCTAGAAAAATGGAGTTCTAGAGAGAGAAATGGACCGAATAAGGCTATAAAGTGAGGTTTCAAGGAGAAATGGCGGCAAAATTTTGCCGGATTTTGGCTCTAGACTGAGATTTATGGAGGAATGGAGCCGGAATTCGAAGAAAGAAACAAATTTCGGGTGAAATGGGGGTCGATGAACTTGAGGTAGAGTGAGAT
Organism: Amborella trichopoda; assembly: GCF_054954075.1. Lineage (NCBI taxonomy): Eukaryota > Viridiplantae > Streptophyta > Magnoliopsida > Amborellales > Amborellaceae > Amborella > Amborella trichopoda. The sequence goes on along the minus strand of NC_142345.1, from coordinate 41,631,897 downwards.
TTCGGACAAAATCAGAGTAAAGTTTGGATGAAATTTGGGAGGAGAGAGTGATTTCCGGCCAAATGAAGTGGAATTTGGCAGGAATCCGACAATGTGAAACTTTTCCGGCGAAACTGAGGATGGGGAAGGGAGGGAAGCGATGGGGCGCTAAAATAGGGGCAAGGTTTTCGAACGGTGTGTTGAAGTGACCGTTGGGAGTATGTAGCCGTTGTGCTTTCCATAGTTGTTTAAGTATAGGGGAGTTAACCGTTGAGCATATGGGACGATGCCACGTGGTGGAGCGGACGCCGTTAGACACAGTTTTTGTTTTTCTTTAGCTCATCTATAGCCAAAAGACATTCTACTCCGTCGGGAGTATACTGTCCGTTTACTCCCTCAAGTAAAACCCCACATTTTGGGTTTATATAACCTTTTTAAACATGCAGATTAGCTTCAACTAAATTTTTTTAAAATACACCTTCTAAGAAAAAATAATGCTTTAAGATTTAATAGAAACCACCGTAATTTTAGATAGTGACATCTAAGTGTTAAAAAATTCAAATTTTAAAATTTTCTCTAGTGATTTTTAGGTAATATTGCAAAAAATCCTCCCAAGTAAGTCATCTAATCGAAGGAGTAGTATTTTTATTAAGAGAAATTTACCTGCATATCTCATTTAAAGAATTGCAATTAATAAACTATCCCCAAATTTTTATATATTATGAGCTATCAATTCTTTTTTTTATTCAATTTTTCCCTTACTCTAGAGTCGAGAGTTATCTTTTAAAGTGATTTTTCACTCTGAAGTCACTAGTAATCTTTCATTTTAAAGTGATTTTTCACTTCAAATATTGAAAATCCAAAATCGCTTTTAGCTTAAGATTTTGAATATCCAAATTTGTATGAAAATCTCAATTACAATGCAACTTTGAATATTACAAATTTGAAGTCAATAATGACTTTGGATTTTCAAGATCTACAGTCTTTTTTGTTTTTTTCTTAAAAATTACTTTAGAAAATATTAATATGACTATATATATTGAAAATCCAAAGTCATTTATGACAGGATATTCAATCTCCAATATGTTCAACAAAATAAAGATATTCAATCTTCTAAATCATGAGCAAATTTGAAATAAAAAATACCAGACAAAAGCGGTATACAAGTAATGTGCAAAGTTAAGGGAGATTCTTACAATTACAACTTTTAAATGGGATATACTGCTAAATATAATTACAATTTATATTGGTAGACTTCTCTTTTATTTTTTACTTTTAAAACTAATCTCATACATTTAATATTTTATAATTGAGTCCTTTTTTAAAACATAATGTGTATTTTAATTTTATCTCATTTTCATATATCGGATTATGCTCAAATTTGGTATGTCTATACGTTTTGCAATCATACATCCATAATAATGTAAAAATAATTAAAATTACAAACTACCAATATGCCATTCAGAAGTAGTTTCTTATTTTTATTTATTTAAAATTATTTTTTAAAAAAAATTTATAGGTGAACGTGCTATATTTGAACTTCTTCTCCTCTTTTCTACTTCCTTTTATTTCTTATTTTCCTTCTTATATCTTGTAATTTCATTTACTCAATGAAACTAGTGTTAAAAAAAAAGAGAGGAAGAAGAAGAAGAGAGTATTATTAGGACTCTAGATTTTGCATAAGGAAATATATTAAACCATAGCTAAAGTTTGAACTAGGTAATCTTGATAGCTTTGAAGCTCATTTCGATGTGTAGTTTGATGAACTATTTGAAATTGAATCAAAAGGGTGATGGACAATTTAAACTAGAAAATGATGAATTTTCAATAAGGCTAGGCTATATGAAAACAAAATAACGCCTCACATCAATTCATTGTCCAAAAAGCACTTCCAACAACAGAAATCTTCATGATGGCTCTAAAATCAATTTTCAACACCAACAATAAAATTTAAAACTAAAAGAAAGGTACATATCTCTCATATCTGTAAACGCTTATTTTTAGGATAAAATGGACGGTCTTGATAATTTGTTACAATATATACTATTTTTAGCCCTTGAAACCTTTTTTTTTCACAACCATAATGTTCAAGTTGAGATGATTGATGTAAACGTTTTCTAATGCATGAATTGTAATTTTCGATGAGTTATGATATGAAGCTTTATGTAAGGTCCGTGATTTTTCTAGTCATTGATTCTGATTACATCTTGAATCGTTTCCTACTAATGCTTACTTCGGATTTCTTTTTCGATTTGCTGATTAACCTCTGTTTGGTATTTTGAGTGGTACCGTGTTTTTGTAGGGATCATGAGCTTTCCGACGTTATGAAAATCACTCAAATTCAAGCTACCGTCAGAAAGTCATGATCCATACCCGATTATTTTTTCCGCGTGCATCCCAATGCAACGTGCATGCACACACTCTTGTGTGCACGAATCCCCATAAAAACTCATACATCCCAATACACATGATTACATCATTCATGCCCTCTCTCTCTTCATGCATGATCACTTGAAAGCCATATGATACATGCATGCTTCCACTCCCATCATTGTGTTCCCCATGCATGCTCATGCATGTTATCTTTCTCCTCATACATGATCACTTGAGTGTTATATGGTACATGCATACTTCTACCCCATCATTGTGTTCATCATGCATGTCTTCTCTCTCTTCATGCATGATCATTTGAGTACCATGTGGAACATGCATACTTCCATCCTCACACTTATGTATATACCCCCTCCCCCTCTCCTTCCCACTCACTCATAAATTAGGTTTCACTCTCTCTCCTTATCCCTTCACCCCCTCACATACCCCTCTTTCCCCCTTGTTTTCATCTTCTCCCTTAACCATTAAACCCTCATACCCCTCACTTTGAGCCCTCTTACCCACCTACCATGAGCTACCTCACCTCTCACCCTCACCACCTCTCATCCGCTAAAGCCCCTTGTGCAAGAATTCAAGACCCAAGCCCTACGGGCTCCGTGTCCAATCCCACACCCTGCGGACTCAGTGCTAGCCTTTATGGGCCGGATGGGGCCAGTAGGTGGCGGGGTCGTGACACTTTACTTATTTTGATAGGTGGTCAGCCCTATCATACCATTTTCAATTAGAAAAACTATGGGTGGAATGTTAACTAATTTAAATTGGAGGTGTCCCGTTGCATGGGAAAATTGTTTCATGCGAGAGGACCGCATTTCTATATTTGTGGTCCATGGGGTACAAAGCATCTATTTTAAAGATTGACGCAACTAGGTGGTCCATCTAAAAATAACTGGAATTAACTATCCAAATGTTTTTTAATATCATTATTATTTTCAATTTTCAATTTTTATTTTTTATTTTTTTCATACTCATAATCTCTACATTAGAGATTGCATGTCTTTAAGAATTAAGTCTAAAAATCCATCCCAAAAATAGATTTTTAAGAGGTGACTCATTTCTGTCAAAATAGCGACCAATCACATCAAAAGGAAAAGAAATTCATGCTTATACTCATCATGTCTGTGCCTAAAAAGGATAACGTGTTAATTTTAAACACAGTCGTCCAGTTTTTTGCAGCAAAGCATAGGGAATAGATGTCAACTAGGGTTTCTTGCTTGCTCGTATCAAAACCCTTTTTCATTTTACCCAAACACCATGATATCGTCAATCTTTTGATGAAACACAAGAGCGGCGAACTTAGATAAGATTACTTTAATATTTGTTTTATTTAATGTTATTCAAAATTTACTCGTAATTTACCATCATTAGATCTGTATCCATTTTTTTTGTGGTTCCTAAATGCCAATATTTTGGATCTCCAAGATCCAAAATCAATAAAGAAAATTTTCAAATCATCAAAATCTGAAATTGTGGAATTTTTTATCTTGAAGTTGGGGCTTTTTTTTTTCCCTCATAAAAATTTTCAATATTTTCAAATCTGAATTTAATTAAATTACATGATCCACAAGGAAAATGTAATTTTTGTAGTCTAAAAACCTGAAATTTTAATTTTTAAATTAAAATTTCAAATTTAAAATTTGGTACAAGGGAAAACCAAAAGTAAATATTTTCAAAGTTTTTGAATGCGTTGCTTATGGGAAAAATACTTCTCAAAACAGAGAAAAATTTAATGAAAAAGGTGGAAAATAAATATTGAAAATTTAAAAGCGTATCATCTTTTCAATCTAAAAACAAATAAATTGGTAATTTCTAGAGATGTTTTTTTTATGAGAGAAGTGAATGGAATTGGAATATAAAATCTAGCCAAGAAGCAAAAAAATTAGAGATTATTGGTTTCAAATCCAAGATTTTCAAGCCCAATACAAAAAAGTCTAAGTTCAAATTCTTCAGATTCAGATACTCCTCCTAGAAAAGTAATGTCTTTTTTGAAATTTATTAATCATGTAATGTTGCATTCTTTTACAGTGAACCACAAAATTTTGAAAAAACAACTAGAGAGAAAATTTGGGTAAATCCCATGAATGAAGAAATATTTGTTATAAAAAAAAAGTAATACTCCAATGGCAGTGAATGAAAAACTGTCAAAATACAATGGTGCAGAAAAAATTGATGCATAAATTTATCGAAGCTTGGTTGGTTCCTTAATTTATTTGACTGATACAAGTCCAAACATTGTGCATGCAGTCAATATTTGTTCCAAGTTTATAAATAAACCAATAAAGCTACATTTTGCAGCAACAAAAAGAATTTAAGACGTATCTAGGGAATAAAGAAACACGGTATCATATATATTTATGAAAATAACACTAATCTTGTTGGGTTTTCTTATGGTAATTAGGTAGTTTCTATTGACAATAGAAAAAAACTTCCGGCTACATGTTATACCTAAGTACATAAGTGATATCGCAGTCATCAATAAAGCAAAATAATGTGGCCTAATTTGGATGACATTAATCTTATCAGGAATATGGACTATCTTATCTTAAATTAATAAATTATACATAATATACTTTTGTTAGTTATTTGCAAATGCCTCGTATTATATATAGTGTTATTTTATTATTTAATTTTTTTTTTTTGATTTCAATTATTTTTTATTGTTTCTAGCAAAGAAGGTGTAATTTTTCGACAACTTATTTTGAATAATTTTAAAATATTTAAAAAAAACACACAAACTTATATATATAACTTTATTTCAGATGATTCTATGACGGACACCTGCTGAGAGATAATTCACTATGAAAATTAATTTTTATTAAGACAATGAATAATCAATAATAACTAATACATCACAAACACCCCCCTAAGAGAAAATAAGAGCAAAAGATGAGCCGCTGTGTACTATGCTCCCTCAGGGGAGAGGAACACTTATAAGAGACAGATGAGCCCACACGGGTCATAGAGAGAGAACCTAAAGGAAATAAGAGAGACCTAGGAATGAAAATAGCCCTAAGGAGATAAATTGCATGGAGAGAGAGAGAGTGAGAGACCTAGGGGAAATAAGAGAGGCCTATAAGGAAAATCTAATAATTATTAACAGAGCTTTTTTTTAACTAATTAGGATCCGTAACATGAATCTTAGTCTGCCATTCTGTTCTATCGAGGGTCATACCTGCTATAAGTTCCCATAAAATTCGATATAGGAGTAAAATTATGACCTTTATGAGAGTCCGACTACACTTTAAAATAATTATAATTGAACTCTTTATGTACTAAAAAAATAATGTCCCATGGACACGGTTTTCATGAGTCCATGTAGAAATGAGTCCACTCCTAAAAATGTATTGTTGAGATGGATTTTCGGACCCAATTTTTAAAGACATATAATCTCTACCATGGAGATCATGAATATGAAAAAATAAATAATTTTTAAAAACTAAATATAATAATTTTATGAAAAAATATTTTGATTGTTAATTTCAATTGTTTTTAAATAGACCACCCATTTGCATACATCTTTAAGGTGGATGCTTTATAAAACAAGGAGCAAATGTGGAAATGTGGGACCTGTCGCATGAAACAATTTACCACATAAAGACCATTCAAATTTTGAAGTGTGAAATTTAAGCGTCAAAAAACTTAAAATTAGATATTTTCTTTTAAGAATAATGATCTAATAATTCTTAGGAGTTTCCTAAAATCTCAAACCGAAAAAAAAGCTACCCAAGTAGGTCTTTTGAATGACGGAGTAGATACACATTTTCTCCTGCGGGAGCATAAACTCCAACTTGTTACATTTGATAATGTTTTCAAATTTAGTGGGGAGCTTGTTGAGGCCAGGTGTTAAGCTTGGGTTGGTTAGTTGAAGTAGAATAAATGCTAGAGCTTTCTGGTGATAGGGGCAAAATGGGGATAAATTGACACGCACCGGGATTGATTTAACAGTAATTACAAAATCGAAAAGTTCCGTGCCAGATTCAAATATGGTAAAGGACGACTAAAATACCCAAACTATTTTCTCAAAATTTCCATACGATTAAGAAAGAAAACGATCTTACAAACTTTATAGTAGGATTGGAGAAGTAGTCATTTGTGCATATACTTTCACCTAACTCTTTTTTATTTTCTTTTTTTCTTTTTTTCTTTTTGCATTTGCCTACTTAAAAACAAAGAAATCACCATATATAAAATAATAGATAAAATGATTTAATGCTTTTTTGATCTTATCTCTTTTTTATTAAAAACATTATTAGTCTTTCCAATTGAAGAGTGTGCACTCCCATATATATATATATATATATATATATATATATATATATATATATATATATATATATATATATATATATATATATATATCAAAGTCATCACAAAAATTAATGGAAAAAATTTATATAAAGCTGCAAACTAATATAAGTAAATACATCTAAAAAATGCAGTAGAAAAGAGCATTATGAAGTTAAAAATCCTTCCAAATGATAATGTCGCCATCAAGATGTATGAACACAAAAAAAAAAAAAATTCCAAGTCATTACACTATTTTTAAAATTTTAATATTTATAATTAGAGTTAAAAGTGGATTTTCATGTAAGATTTCAGACACCGAAACCACATCTTTCAATAATTATTGAAAGTATACCTCACTTATATGGTACAAGACATGCATCATGTACAAACCTCACTCTTTCCACAAAAGTGTTCATTTGGTGTCTTTTGAAAATGGTTGGGGCTTAACAAAATGGGTATAAAGGTAATTTATGTCAGAGAATTATTTAGAAATTGTCTACAACAAGACAATTTATCTTTGCTACAAAAAGGTCACAATTACTTGCAACCATCCGATATGAAATCGGATAACTTCGAGCATGGTCAATGTAATAAATGTAGCCACCCAATTTCACGTCTAATGGCCAAGATTAATTATGACCGCCTTGTATCCAAATTAAATGGTCTCATTGAATACTTTTTCAATTACTAAAGTACCCTTTAACCAAAAGTTTCATATACTTCACATGCACGACTCGTTTACGGTTGCATCCTTATATAAACTTTTTTCATTACTAATATACGTTTGAGCATTTCATTGTAATGATTCTTGAATGACAACTCTTCCCTTTTTTTCTTACTTGGGTGAACAAAATTGTCCCCCTATTTAATGGTAAAATTACATAAATATCTATTTTATTTTTTATTATTACGAAAATACATAATAGTTTCCGTTATTATATATATTTTTGTTTTTTCAACGTCATAACAAATTTTTTTAAAAAAGACTATACCCATTTTCGGTTTTTCAAACACCGATATCAAACCTATTGTTGTTTTTGAAAAACCGAAATTGTGTCTTTTTTAACACCTTTCGGTCTCTCATTGCGCTTTGGAGCTCGTTATCCTCTTTCTCCTCTGCATTTTTTCTTCTCTCACTCTGACCTTTCTCACAATAAATCACAATCTATATCTCTTACCTCTCTCATAAGAAAGGGGACCTGAATGATGCGCTAATGGCGGTGGACAAGAAGAGCAGAGCGTGCCATTGATGCAGTCCAAACAGAACATGTTGCATTCACTCTTGTTTGAATCGCCATGTGACTTGCATTGGCGAAAGAAGCTCATTCCTAAAGGAGGCTTAGCCATGGTGGCCGAACCATCACCAATTCCTCCTTAAAATCTCCAAGAAAATCAAACTCCATTATGTTTTTTTTTTTTTTGATAAGAACCCCATTACGTTTTCACCCAAAAAGAACAAAAGCCAATGCTTAGAATATGCTTGGAGATGGAAAGAGGTAAGACAATTCAATCCACCTCCAGTTTGATGAGCAAGAATTGATCTCTAGGTCGAAGTGGGATCTGTCTTCCTTCCTAGTTAACCGTGGGTCTCTCTCTATGGGTTGGTCTCTTTATCTCTCTACCATTTTTTCTTCATTTGTTGTTCTCTCTCATCTTTTTTCATAGTTTCTCTCTCTAAACAATTTTATTTCTCTTGGAGTTTGAGTGAATCCATCTTTTTTAAATTTCAATTTTTCAAAAACCGAAAATGGATAGTTTTGTTTTTTTAAAAAAATGTTATGGAGTTGAAAAACAGACATATTTGTAACAACAAAAATTATTAAGTATTTTCATAATAATAGAAAATAAAACAGATATTTTTATAATTTTACCAATATTTTATACGTTTTGAAAGAAAGAATTATGAATATATGATTTCAAAAATTAAGATAAAATGCATTATTGGTTTTTTCATATAGGCAAACTATTTTTTTAATAGATAAAAGTGTATAATAATATTGGAAGAATTTTATTTTGGACTTTACACCCAACCAATGATCAATCTTTAACCACTTCAATATTTAATTTAACGATCAATAACGATTTTGATCTCCTTATAACAAAAAGTAAATATCTCATTATATGCATCTCCTTTATAATATGTTGATTATTTAAATTTAAATCATCAACAAATATATCATAAATAGGGAAGACAATCTATTCAATTTTTCTTGTTCTCGTGTTTCTAGTTTTTTTTTTTTTTCTTCTTCTTTCTTTTTTTTTTTTTTACCTTTATTATTTATTTTTTTTACAAATTTTTTAGCTAGATGAAACTGATTTAGATTACCCGATTCTTAGACCCGTGGACCGCTTCACACAAAGACTTATTGGCAAAATTCAATGGAATATATTGAAACTCATTTAAAATATTTGGGGTTATATTCGTAATGCTTGAGAAATTATGTGTTAGGTAATTTCAGAAAATAAGGGTATCCATGTCATTTTCTTTCTTGAATGAACACTGAAGTAATTTATTAGGAATCGATGGGTATTTTCCTTTTTTTAACTTCCATTACACATTCTGGATGATTTGCAGAGGAAGATGATAAAGACCTTAGTTGTACTCCAGAGAGAGAGATACTGTAACCAGAGTAGAGAGAGAGAGAGCGCTACCATACCGGAGTAGAGAGAGAATTCCACAATAAACTAGAAAGCGCCCCATGTTTTTTTAAAAAAAATTTGAACTCTTCCTTTCATCTGCTATTGAGGTACCATTACACAAACCTTGAGTTCTTTTCATCTTTACATTCAATTATTTACTATATTATGCATTTTCTGTATTTATTTTCCTGATCCAAAGATACCAAAGAAGAAAAATGGATGAAAAAGAAGGTGAAGGTACTAAATTAGAACCAGGAGAAAAAGCCATATCTGCAGTTGCAGAAGATGGTGGTTTTGGTGAAGAATTCGAAGACTTATACAGTGATGTTAATATTTCGGAGAATTTTATTGGATCTTTTGAGAAACAAAGCGGTGATAACGCATTAGAGAAAGTTAAAAACACTGTAGCAAATAACCCATCAATGGGAAATTTTCAGAAACAAGAAATTCACGAGAAAATCTCAGTTGTATCCCAAAGGGACGTCAAAACCCTCGGAAATTTAGTGGGTTCTTCAAAACAAGAACAGAGAACTGTTGAGAATTTGGTGGGTGTTTCAGGAATTTCAATGGAGAATATTGGGAGTGTGAAAATGGGTTATCAAAGCATAGGTGCAGGGTTTCACACCAATGAAGCCATTAGGAGAGAGGATTTACAGAGACTTGGTCCTGGGCCCAACGAACCCATTTTGAAAGAACCCATTAAGACAGAGAATTTACAGAGGGAAGGACCTAGTGGCAACGAACACATTTTGAAAGAACCCACTAGGAGAGACAATCCGCCAGAACAAAACATACCCATTTTGAGTGAACCCAATAAGATGGAGATTTTACAGAGACCACGAGTGGGCAATTTAATCGGGAATAACGAAAGCGGGGACACAGTTGGTGGGGGAACAACACTCTATATCGGTGATTTGCATTGGTGGACAACTGATGCGGATCTAGAGAGGGAATTATCAAAGTATGGGGTAGTGAAAGAATTGAAATTCTTCGAAGAGAGGGCAGCTGGCAAATCAAAGGGCTATTGCCAGGTTGAATTCCACCACCCCAATTCAACCTTAGCGTGCCAAGAAGGAATGAACGGTCACCTATTTAATGGTCGTCCTTGTGTGGTGGTTCGAGCCTCACCTGAGAGCATAAGGCGAATGGGGGAGACTCGAATGAACAAGAATGCCACAGCCCCTTTTCAATCACATTCTCAATTTAGAAGAGACCATGTTCAAGATCGAAATCGAAACATGGGTTCCAATTATCAGGCACAAACTGGAAGTGGGTCTTTGAATGTGGGTTTTGGGAGAGGGAATAGAGGCTTAATGGGAGGCCGCAGGACTGGAGGAACAATGGGTGGAGTTGGGGGTTCAACTGGAACTGGAGGCGTAATGGGATTTGGCCAAAACCTCTCTCAGCCACATATGCCACCAAATTTTATGGTGACTCAAGCTTTTGATCCAAATTTTGGTGCACCATTGGGTAGGCTAGGTTTCAGAGGTGGTTTAATGGCTTCTCAGCCTCCATATCCAGCAACATTTCAGGGGGTTGGCAATATCAGTTTTCCAAGAGTAGCTGCACGCTTAAACCCTGCATTTCTTGGTCATGGAATGGGGAGTAGTGCGATGGTTTTGCCTGTAAACAGTGGGATGGAGCATGGTGGGGCAATGGGGATGTGGTCTAGTCAAAGAATGGATACTTTGTTGGGAGAAGGGCAAGAATGGGTAATGGAAGAGCCAAGTTATGCGGAACAAGCTGGACCCAATCATGGGTATGGTGAAAGGAGCCATGCAAGAGGTAAGATGCCTGATTTTTCGAGAGGCAGAAACTGGCAGTCTGAAATGGACAGGTCGGGGAAGTTGTTGAGAGAGACAGAAGTGGGTTCAGAGGGTGAATGGTCAGGAAGTTCGGAGAGAAGGCAATGGGATAGTTCAGAACAATGGGATGATCGATATGTTGCTAAGGAGAGAGACATGAAACGAAAAGGGGTTTTGGATAGGAGGGGCCAAGAAGAGAGAGAACAGAGGTTGGGCAAGGCTCCTGTAAGAGAGGAAAGAGAAAGGTACCAAGAGTTGGAGAACAGGGATGAGTGGGATAGAAGGCACAATTCGAGGTCTCATATCAAATCCCTGCAACTTCGTGATGAAGATCAATGGTCAAGGACGAGAGATTCAGACCACTGGAAGAGGCGGCATTTACCACCTGAATATTAGGATCTCACTGCTTGGCTGGGGTAAAAAAGCGATCATTGTGAATAACATAGCATGTTTGACCTGACCTAGGTTCTTTTATTGTGAGGCAACCATTTTCTTTTATTCTGAGGGTGGACGCATCATCTGGAGGAAAAGGTATGTCACCAAATTCTAGCTAGTGACAAATTGATAATGCTTCCTGTATGATTTCCTTTTATTTTGGCTTATGCATTTACTATCATTCAACATTTAATGCTTCTTTAATTGATTTGGTTTTTGGGCTATGAAAATAATCAGAATAGTAAATCTGGTAGTGTTTCTAATTCCGTCTCATTAGTTATGTTCTAAGGTGCAATAGTTTTTCTTCTTTTCTTTGCTTTCCTTTTTTTATTAGAAGTTCTCTAGGATGGCTGTAAGACCAATCATGTTTTATGGAACGGAATGTTGGACAGTCAAGAAACAACATGTGTATAGAATGAGTGTAGTTGAGATGGATGAGTGACAAAACAAAAAAAGATAGTATTTGGGATGAACACATCCGAGGGAACTTAGGGATAGCTCTAATAACCGATAAATGAGGGAAAGCAGACTTAGATGGTATGGCCATGTGCACCGTCGACTTAGAGCAACATCGGTTAGGATGGGCGGTTTGGTTCAAGGGGAAAGCTCTAAATGGGCAAAAGGAAGGCCCAAAAAGGCATAAATGGAAGTAGTGAGAAGAGATATAGTGACTTTTGGTCTGACTGAGGGTATGACCCTTGATAGAGCAGAATGGCAGAACAAGATTCATATAGTTAACGCCGAATAGTTGGGATAAGGCCTGGGTGATGATGGTGAAGTTCCCTTTTAAATCAATGACGTTTTCTTTTCCAATTTTTTTTTTTTTTTAATATTTTTATTGTCACCATTGGAGTGGTTCTCGATACAGAATATGTGGATGTCTAGAAGCATACTGCTATGATGACTCCGAATAGCACTTTATATTTTAGTATTCCTTTCCTTTGAATGATTAGTTTATTATAGATTTACTTGCCATATAATACAGATGTGAAGATTAACTACGATAGATTAAGAAGTGATACTTTCTCCTAAATTCAAAGCACCCTGTAATAGATGGTTGAATTATATTGACCCACTGAAGACATACTTTCTAGGCCAGTTGAATCTACAAGGTCAAACTCCTATCTTTTAAGCCTTTGAGGTTTCCAGGGTAAGATCAGCATTGGTGAGTGTCTCAAGCCAATTGCAGGAAGTAGATAAGGTGAAGCTAGTCATTGATGGATGATGCGTTTCAGCTATTCGGCATTTGTTTATGGGGGTTTACATTTCAAAGAGAAGGGGTTGGATTCAGTTTCCTGGGATCCTATTACGCCTGGTATGTCTATAATGCATCCTTTTTGGCAGAATTTTGAACATGGGGAGTCTTTGGACTTTCAAGACGCTCGCATTTGACACCCAAAAGTCCAAGTAGAACATGTCTCTTATATTGAATTGAAAGACATCTTTCAAACTAAAAGCAGTATTGCAATCCAGTGAAGTTACCACTTACCACAACAATTTTGAAAAGGGTTAGGAATTCAAATGGTAAAATAGAATATGATAACTTTGTTTCATAGAATTATTCTCTCGTGGCTTCTTTTGTCCAATTGAGTGACTATGGCACACAAATAGATCCAAGATGAATGACATCATCCATCTCCTTCGGCACCGTCTGAGTTCTGATGCTACTGCTATGGCATGACACGACTATCTCCAGTTGGCCTAATATGTCACATTCCAGTCATGCACCATGACCTCAAACTGTGGCTCTAGGTCATTGTTTAAGGCTTCAGGGTCTAGACTAAAGGGACAATATGTCACAGTTGTCTCGTTGCCATACCAATTTGAGCTTGCATTCATAATATAGTTAGTATCGCTATTCTTGTGTTGTTTTAGTTTAAAGTTTCAATTGGCTATTTATTTCACATTGGCACTTTATCAATCACAAATCCTGTTGCACTTTATTTACCTCACATAATGAAAATTTAAGAACATAGGAGCTAGTGCTTTTAAACTTGTTCGTTTTACTTCAGGTTGCTTTGTTTTTGTGTCCTGTATTACAATTTTTGGCTCTAAGCTTAGAAAACTCAGCAAAGATCTGGGCAAGTTGACTCACACTCTGTTAGTCTTGTCCAATCCAGAAAAAGAAAATTTTGATGAATTGAAAATGAATGGAAAAAATGAGAGATACAGAAATGAAAAAGAAAAAGAAAACCTATTTATGACTAAAAGTTACAGCTATCCTTGTATTAGGGTTAAAGTTCTCTAAAACTAAAAAAAGTGCAGTGTGTTTCCAAGGGACGGATACAATAGAAAAAAGTATCAAGCTGCCTAAGTTTTGGAAGACCTAGGTCTGTTAAAATTGCTTTGTGACTCTACAACGCTAACATGAAGAAAAGTATTGAAATGTTGTTATGGTCTCCTTCAGTGCTCTCGCCTGAGTCGACGTCGATTTGGGTGAGTTACTAGGCCAAGCCCGGCACAGAGTATTGTGAAACTTGGGCTGGCTTGCCTGCGTTTCACAGTACTCGGGTCAATCATCACCATTCTCACCAAGGTATTGAAAAAAAAAATCCAGTCAGTCACTACAATTCTCACAATCCCGTTTGGTGGTCCTACGTGCCCTGCAACTTCATCCGCACCTGAGATCTCTCTTCAGATCATTCTGTGGTTGAGACTACCAAGTATCTTGTGAAAATGCACTTTTAGTTAGTGTTATGCCATATTTGGCTGGTGAGGTTATTCGTCAAGGCACCGGTTTTGATCCTCTTGAGAGATCCCTTGATATATTTAGGTGAGGTATCAATGAATATTGTATTATTGCAGGGAATAGCTCATGATTTATGTCTGTGAACCTTTTGTCCCCAGTTTGTGTTCTATTTAAGTAGCATTGATGGTGACCTTCTTGGTGGTTTTACTATTGAGAGTTTTTTCTCTTTTACATGTTATTCTAAGCCATTTTCCTCTTCAGATTGAGACTGGTGGTTTGAGGCCTTGAGCATGAACTTTCAAGGAAACTACACAATGCAATGTTTGTCCTGGTCTGTACCAGAAGTTTCAGGAAACTTCATTACCAATGGTCAATTACATTGCTTCTATGAAAGATATTTTGCTGAAATTGCTTTTAAAAATGCCTTCTTGATGAGTGTGATGTATGTGTATACTAGAACTTTAGAAGGAAGTTGAATATGTTCTAGGTTGAGTGTTTGCAATGGATCAAGCCATGGAGGTCAGGATTTTGAAAAGAGGTACTTCATAGGATACAAGCTTCCGTTTGGAATAAGGAAATAGTAATATTGTATCTTTCCGCCGTGTGGTCTCCAATGCATTGCAAACGGTGTGAGGAGGATGAAGGACAGTGTCACCAACGGCCAGAGACTGTGTGAATAAAATTTTTAGAATTACTTGGAAGTCATACCTACGCGGGGATACTTGGACGAGGAGAAGATGGAGATGATTTATATCGCAAGTAATAATTATTTGAGTGATGAATAGGATGGCGTTCATGTGTTTGTAGTATAAAGGATTCTCAAAGTAAGTTCATATATCAACCGTAGTTTATTCAAGTTCTTTTGATATTTAGTATTTTATGAATAATTAAATAATAAATTATACATCAAGTTTTAGAAGGTCAGGTAAGCATTGAGATGTGAAAAAAAATTCCCCGTGTTTTCTTAGTCATTTTTTTAAGGAAAAAATTTGGAAAACCATATAATCCAAAATTCTAAATATTGAAAACCATTATTTACTTGTGCTAAAATCCAACTATGGAACCCATAATCCACTGTGGTCATCACCATCCAATGAACCAGTGAATGCCGATGGAAAGAGGTGGGACCCACAAGGACATTATATGACCCCAATGATGGGTCCCACTCTTTTGTCATAATCATCCATCATGCCATCTGACAGTAACGGCAACATGAACTATGGTTTGCATGGTCTATTCTATTAGAATTTTGTATGCTTTCCCTTGTATGAATATAAACAATAGCCATTCGCATGTGCTAATCCTTACTCTGATGATTGCAGCATTTGAGGGTGCTTGGATTCTTCATGTCGGGTATCATAACTTCTTCATTTGAACCAGAGGAAAGGCTGGAGGTTCAAATCCTCATGTCCTTATTGGCTGAATTGGAGCTCCAAATCAAATCAAGAAGGATGTACATAACATTACAGTTTGTGGGTTTAAGTTGTTGTAAATTTTTGTTTGTGGGTTCCATGTATTTGCGGATTTAAGCTGTTGTAAATATTTGTAACCTTTCTGTAACTTAAGCCTGCTGATATTTATGATGACACATTTGAAGGATGTACATAACATTACGGTTTCTTGGTAATTGATACTTGATCCTATGTCACTTTCTTTTGTCATCATTTCATTGTTTTTGGATGGCTTGGAGTACTGGGGTATTACAGATAACCTTTTTCCCAGATTATTAGATCGTTGCCCTTATGTGATGATCTCTCTCTCTTCCCGCTGCCCCCCCTCGGGGTTTTGTGCAGGGATCATTGGTAAATGATCTATTTATTACGATTGCTTCAACAATGGTTAAGCTTTTTATGATATTTGGTGGGTGGTTAAATTATGTCTGCAATTTTGTGCAGTCTGCCCTTAACATATTATCCTTTTATGGTCGAATAGAATATAAATCTGTAACTTCCTATGAAATTAAGAAATAAGCCTCAAGTTTCAATGTTCTTTAAACAGGAGTTGTGTGGCATGGCCACTGTTTTTATTTTGTCTCAGTTTTAATGTTTGTGGTGGTTAAGCTGAGAATACAGATAACTGTTGAGCCAACGCTAGTATCTTAACTGGTTTTGGAAAGCTATTTTGTGAGACTCGAAATATCCTGTAGTTCTCCAAAAGAAGAAAAAAACCACCAAAAGAACAAGAGAGAGAGGTAAAAGAAAGAGAGAGAGAGAGAATGCAATTTCAGTATTCTTTGAAATGGATCACCTGTGAAGACTCCCAAGAACTAGAATCCAATTCATGATAATTCTAGGTAAAATTAAGAATATCAGGTGAAATTGAAACCAGGGTACCTTGATTTTTAATATCCTGAACAATTAATTAACTTCTTCATACTAAATTTGTAAAATCAAGAATATGAATTTGGTTTAAAAAATCACGTTTCATATGATTCTGGCCATTTATTTTCCTTTGTTCTTGGTGATTCAAGGCAAAATCTTTCCAAACTGCTTTCTGTATTGTTTCTTTCGCTTGAATTTCTGTTAAATTTTAGACTTTCATGACATCCAGTGTCCATCGCCCCTAAAGAAATCAATACTGAAAGTCTCTAATAACAAGGGCAAAGAGATATTGGTATTCTTATTTACTTGCCGTAAAAAAGCATCCAGGGGTGCTGTGGTGTAGTCGGTTATCACGTTAGTCTTACACACTAAAGGTCCCCAGTTCGAACCTGGGCAGCACCACCAAAGAAGCGTGTATCCGTTTCACTTTATTGTTTTGGGAAAAAGATTATTATATGTCCTATATTGTTTTCGGAACGGAAAAAACGGTGTGGTTTTTGTATAAGGCTGAGGCCTTAAACAACCAATTTTGTTTTTGTTTTTTATAATATGTACTTTATTGTTTTGGGAAAAATATTATTATACGTACTTTATTGTTTCGGGAAAAAGATTATTTTATGTACTTTATTGTTTTGGGAAAAAGATGTGGTTTGTGCAAAGCTGAGGCCCTAAACAATCAAAGGCTGAGGCCTTAAACAACCAATTTTGTTTTTGTTTTTTATAATATGTACTTTATTGTTTTGGGAAAAATATTATTATACGTACTTTATTGTTTCGGGAAAAAGATTATTTTATGTACTTTATTGTTTTGGGAAAAAGATGTGGTTTGTGCAAGGCTGAGGCCCTAAACAATCAAAGTAGGCGCATCTTTAAATAGCATTGAAAAATATTATTTTAATATTAAAAATCTTTATGATTGCCTGAAAATTTATATTCATCTTTAATTATAAAAAGGGAAAAGTTTTAATAAGGTTGCAACCTTCAAATGTAGAATTACATGTGCACCTCAAAAATCTATCGGAAAGGTTGTTTTAATGATGAAAAATCATCCATTTGATCACCTCGACATCAAGATGTATGAATATAAAAAAAATAAAAAAATTGAGTCTATGGAATAGTGCATCTTGCAACATATTATCCAGACCGTCCATTTTCAAGATTTCCATATGTTTATAGATCTCCTTGATTTTAACCATTTTTGGAGTTTACAATTTTCTAATTAGATATGAAAATAGATTTTAAGATAATACTAAGGATTTTTTACAACAAAATTACATGTTATGATAAAATTTGGAGGTGCACCTTAATTGGATTGTTTAATGTTGCAACCTTATAGAAACCGCACCCTTATAAAATTTAAACTTTAAAAAATAGTATAGTTTGAACAAATCTGCGAACACTTGAAAATCTTGAAAATTATCTTGAGGGTGAGATGATCGATATGAGGATTTTTGAGAATCGAAACAACCATTTCTAATGAGTTTTTTGAGGTGTGCTTTAATTTGATTGTTTAGGGCCTCGCCCTTATATAAGTTTTTTTCATTTGGAAAACGAATTTTGTTATTTTAGGAAAGCATATATTATATATTAGAGGAATGATATCATGTCACCGTGCCATATGTATCTTTTTTTTCTTTCTTTTTTTGACAATATTATGTATCTTATTATTGTGTGAAAGAATATCATATAGGTCCATGTACCCATCATATATCAAGCTACTCTTTTTGTATTTTTGGCCTTTAATATCCTTACCCACACCAACAATATCCTAAGCTTTCTATTGTAAGAAACTATACTATGGTCCATGTAACTTACACATGATTTGGCCTATTTTTTCTTTTTTAATATTTTACTTCCTTAGATCCACAATCTGCTACTCTTTCTTTTCTTGCTAAGTATACATTCCACCTTTTTTTAAGTTGTTGGAAAGCAAGAGTGATCCATATTCCAGTTTATGCTTCTCTCCCTTCCTACTGCATCTTATATATTTTCTCGCGTTCTCCTTAGAATTTCTTTTCACAGGCATTGTCCTCTTTTTACTGCATGGCACCACAAACGGCATTATCCTCTTTTTACTTCATGGCATTCACCTCTTTTTACTACAATTTGGACCTTGAAGTTCTGAAATCCGTTTACTATGGAACTTCAATGTCCGAAGTTGCTTCACTTACACTTCTGAAATCATTGGATTTCAGACCTTGAAGCCCCTAAAATAGCCTCTCTCGAGTCCCCTTCGGACCTTTAAGAGCCGAAGACTTTTGTATCTTGCTTAGAAGTTGTCACTTTAATCCTTGTACGTCTGAAGCACCAGCATTTTGGAAAAAAGGTATGAACAGTTCTAAAAAAAAAAGAACAAAAAAAAAAAAAACATGAACGTCAAAAAAAACACAAAATTTAAATAGGCCAACCGGGCGACACCCTCTTCCAAATCCAGCTCTAACCCTCTCAAAGTGGGCAAGGCTGGTCTAGAGAAATTTAAAAAAAAAAAAAAACACATTAAGTAAAATTGAGGGCCAAGCTAAACCAGGCCTGCCCCTGTCATGACCCTGGCCCAGCCCTCAGGCCATATTTTGTGCCCTAGGTCCTAGTCTTTAAGGGCAGGGCCACCTACCCATTTCCGCCCTTAAATTCAAAGATATACTTATAACAATGTGCATAAATTTCTCATATTTTTGTGAACAACCACCTGTTATTCCCCAACAATGTTATGACAAATGTTGCAGGATTTTTAGTAGGGTTACTTGGGTTTTACACGGTTGCCATGCTTTTTCACTTAGACATCTATCATTCACATACAGTGTTGATGCCCAGGAGTATAACTACGCAATCTCCCCTATAGGTTCTCTTGCTAGCCCTAAATTTGAATCTCTCTCTCTCTCTCTCTCTCTCTCTCTCTCTCTCACACACACACACTGAATGTAGTTCCCCATATTTCTCATACATGCTCAAATCCTCAAAAGGGTCAGAAATGTTATGAGCAATTTCATTTAAAGAAAGATTGTAATTGCTAGTATCTAAATATTCAATCCTCTAGGCTGAAATAACAACGTACATTTCATTTAAAGAAAGATTGTAATTGTAAATATTCAATCCACAAAGGCTGAAATAACAAAGCACCTAATGAAATCGCTAAGATGTAGTTCTTAAGAAGAAAAATGGAAACAAAACTGCTTAAGTAGAAATCTCCAATTGATCAACAAATGAAATATAACTACAATAAAGCAAAGGAGCCCCCTTCGCCTAGCTGATGAATCATCACTCTACTCATCTTCCTGGCTGCGCAACCTTGCAAGTTTGTTCGTCACGGCTATGTCCAACTGAGCTGCCCGTTCCACAATGCCTTTCCTCTTCAATGTCGAAACGTTGTGAGCTATTTCTGCACAGAAGGTCCTGGGAGAACAGAAATTGCACGTTTTAGATTTCCAGTTTTCCTTTCTTGAAATTCTGCTAATGATATAACTGCACTCTCAGGAGAGAAAGAAAGTGAGAGAGATGAGCCCAGGAAGGCCCAGTGGATTATACCTACCAAGATTCAATACAATTAAGATCAGCAAAATTGAAAACAGGAGATGGGTATATTATAATATTCGATTTTAGCAAGTTCTATCAAAGCATTTCTTCATTATCTCCAATTTCAATTATTTGCAAAAAGGTGCAGTTTCTATAAGTTCGCAACCTTAACCATCCAATTAAAGCACACCTCAAAATTTTATCATAACATGTAATTTTGTTGTAAAAAATTCTTAGGATTATCTTAAAATCTACTTTCATATCTAATTATAAAATTTTGAATTCTAAAAATGGTTAAAATCAAGTAGATCTATAAATATATCAAAATCTTGAAAATAGACGGTCTAAATAATGTGTTGCAAGATGCACTATTTCTAAGACTCAAAAACTTTTTTTTTTCATATTCATACATCTCGATATCGAGATGATCGATTAGAGGCTTTTTCAACATTAAAACAAGATTTCCGATAGATTTTTGAGGTGTATCTGTGATTCTACATTTTAAGGTTGCAACCTGATATAAACTTTTCCCTTTGCAAAATGGGCTGCACTTTTTATGTTTTATATCCATAGGAAATCTAGACAAAAATTGAATTATGATCGGGTCCTCATTGATAGGACTAGCTAAATGCAAATATCTCCTATTTTCTCCTTAAGTGGAGTTATGTTGGTAATTATGGGTTAGTCGTATCAGTTATCCTCAATTCTCTCTCTCTAAATGTGTGCGGGGATGGGAGTCATAACTAGTTGTGGGGTTGGTTTTTAAACTGTTTGAAAGCCTATAAAGTGAATGCCATGAAGGGTAACTTTTGAGTTGGTGTTTATCCATCTAAGCTTGTGTTTGTGAAGGAGTGAGGTAATTTAGGACCGCTATGGCCTTTGGGCTATAGCATCCTCACTTTAATCTTTATCATTGTGTCTTTATCTTGTTTATGTTTAGTGCCTCCTTGTATTCTGTCAAAGTTGAGAGTGTTATTATATTGTAGCAGCAGCTACATATTTTCAAAAAGACCAACAGAAAGAAGTGGCAATTGCTAGCTCATACTCCAACTTTCCATCGAAAAGCAAATCAGAGATATAAGCACCCAATCTGGCTAAAACAGTGTACTAAAACTTGGGCTTTGGAATTAGGGGTTGCCGAGTTTGCCGCTTTCTACATTTTAGTGGTATAACTTCTATAGACTCAGCTGAGTCTGTATGGACGACCCGGACTCAGGACCTTGCCAAGTCACGGGTCTAACCGTCGTTTATAAACATTGGGCTAAAATCATATAAAAAATCAACATTGATCCCTACCCAAATCTAAGACCATTCAAGAACCATATTAAAGCAAGAAAACAAAGAGAAGAATCAAATTTATGGCGGGAAAAATAATTACCTATTGTGCATCAACAGAAGATCAAGATCACTTGCATTGTGCACAACAAATTTCTTGAAGCCATTGGGGAGATAGTGCTTGGTCTTCTTGTTTGAGCCATAGCCAATGTTGGGCATCAAAGTGACTCCCTTGAACTTCCTCCGCACCCTAGAGTCGATACCCTTCGGCGTCCGCCAGTTCTCCTGTTCTCAATCGAATGTGCTTAAGAATCAAGAATTGCATGATCAAACTATGGAACTACCTATCTTATATCAGCAAACAAGCTCCCTCCCTCCCTCTGTCTCTCCCTTGACATTGCAATCTAAACAGAGGCCTCCCTCCCTGGGCATTGCAATGTAAAATCAGAGCAACCTCCCTCCCTCCCTCCCTCCCTCTCAAGGCAGGAACCATAAAATTGGTTGCCTGCACCATTCTGACCCAGCCACTGAGACAGAGAAAGGGGGAAGAAGGAAAGATGGGTGGGGGGGGGGGGGGGGAGAGAGGGAGAGAGAGGAGCAGTTTCATAAACATCCAGAATCTGGTTTCATTTTCTCTCACTATTGTCTAGCTCAATTTTTGCATTATATTCATTCGAGCCACCTTATGAATTATACCAATCTTCTATATTTAGTTTCAAAACCCACTGAAACTGCTATTATAACTTAACCCAGCTCTTTAAAATCCAGAGAATCCTCCAGGTAACTTATCTAGGAAGAAGAAACATGAATAAAAGACATAAGTTGGTAGAAATCAAAGAAACATAATTAGGGTTTGTATAAAAAGAAAAAACCCATAAATGCAAGAAACCCTTAAAATTCCATAAAAAAAAATTATGGTTAGGGACATAATAAAAAAAACCATAACAAATATTAACATACAGAATGCAAAAGTAAATGAGCAACAGGGAAAAACTTACACATAAAAAGAGGCCACTTTGATTCAAACTTCAAATAATAAGAAAAAAACCAAAAAATGGAAAAACCCTAAATTTATCAGGACCAGATGACTTCTTTCGTTTGACCATATACATAGTCCAATAAAATACAGAAAAATGTGTGTGATCAGGAGGTCAAAATTAGGCTAATATTTAAGCATAAATTCCATGAAAATGTGGAAAATACAAAATCATACACCAAGAGGGAAAAGAAAGTAAATTTCCAGAATAAAAGCAAAAGGGGGCGGGAAAAAAAAAAACAAAAAAAAATAGAAGCAGAAAATAAGAAGTACCTTAACAGAAATCTTTCGATCACTCTGAGGCCTCTTGAACTTCTTTACGCGCTTCTTTACGATCTTCTTGTTGAGAAGTGGAACCGCCATTTTTCGCCCCTGTTCTGCAACCGAAAAAAAAGAACAGGCAAAAGGAGACACCAAACGAATAAAAACCCTAAATTTGAGAGTTTGGAGAACAAAAAGACAAATACCCCTGAATTCGAATGAAAATACGAAAATGTCATTAGTAGTATATGACACACGTTCGGGCAGAATATAATACACCGCCGGGTCATCCACCGTCTATTTTATGTGATGGGCTGTGGAGATAGGAAAGAGTGTTTGTACAAAATGTAAAACCTAATAGGAAGAAAATGAGGCACTTTGGAAAAATAAAAGTTGGACAAAAAAGAAAATGTATAAATAAGACCATTTATTTTTAAGTGCGGGCGTACCTCCAAATAAGACCATTTATTCAATCTTTGTTATAGTTTAAAATATATTTTTATCTCTAATTATAAAATTTAAAGTTTCAAAAATGGTGTAGATCGATCATATCTATGAAAATTTAAAAAATTTGAAAATTGATGGTTTAAAAATGCTTCATAAGATGCATTATTTTTAAATTTTGAAATCTATTTTTTTCTCATGTTTATGCATCTTGATATCGAGATGATCAATTTAAAAATATTTTAACATTAAAATAACCTCTTTTAGTGAAATTTTTTAGGTGTGCTCTAATTTGATTGTGTTATAGCCTCTGCTCTATAAAACTTTTTTCTTTATTTTTTAGTCACGATTATTATCGATCATAGATGTGAAACCAAGGTGATTGAGGATGTATGTAACAATCCTAAAATTTTGAAAAAAAAAAAAAAAGAGAAAATATGCTTTTAATTAGGTGATGTTCTGTTTGAATATGATGGTCCTTGAGGACCATCACTATTTTCAAAAAACTTTTGTTTTGGATTAACTTTTGCTTTGCCTTTACTTTTTTTCTTTGCCTTCTTTTGCCTCCTGCTGCAAGCATGCAGCAGGCGTCTTTTAGCGGACGTGGTTTTCGTACGATAAAAGTCTGCTTTTAACGCGACACCTCGGGTATGAGGTAGAGCGTAATAAAACAATATAATAATACGTTATAAAAATTTAAATAGGGGATGTGAGCACTCCCACCCTAAAACAAAATTTTGAGATCTCTCTCTCTGGTCGAAACACAGTGAACTTCTCTCTCGAACCGAATTTTTTATCGGAAGCTCCCTCTCAAATAATTGTGGGTAAGTGACATCGTCTTCCTGAAAAATAGTCTGTTTTTAATAAATAGTGATATTTTCGTTCAGGATATTTATTTTATAAGTTTTGTGTGTAAGTGACATCGTTTTCCTGAAAAATAGTCTATTTCTAATAAATAGTGATATTTTTGTCCAGGATCTTTATTTTATAAGTTTTATGTGTAAGTGACATCGTTTTCTTGAAAAATAGTCTGTTTATAATAAATAATGATATTTCCGTTCAGGATATTTATTTTATAAGTTTTGTGTGTAAGTGACATCGTCTTCCTGAAAAATAGTCTATTTCTAATAAATAGTGATATTTTTGTCCAGGATCTTTATTTTATCAGTTTTGTGTGTAAGTGACATCGTCTTCCTGAAAAATAGTCTGTTTTTAATAAATAGTGATATTTCCGTCCAGGATCTTTATTTTATAAGTTTTGTGTGTAAGTGACATCGTCTTCCTGAAAAATAGTCTGTTTTTAATAAATAGTGATATTTCCGTCCAGGATCTTTATTTTATAAGTTTTGTGTGTAAGTGACATCGTCTTCCTGAAAAATAGTCTATTTTTAATAAATAGTGATATTTCCGTCTAGAATCTTTATTTTATCAGTTTTATGTGTAAGTGACCTCATTGTCTCGAAAAATAATCCATTCTTTTTAAAAATAAAATGAAATAATTATTTCTGCTTATTAGCATGAATTTTAGGCGCGATAAATTTTATGCGCACGTGACCTCATTATCTTGAAAAATAATCTTTTTAATAAAATTTGTGATATTTTATCTATGTTAGAAATTTTGAATGCTGTAAATTAGAAAAATAAATTTATTTATTTTTCTTGTCTATTGTTAGAAATAAATGTGATATTTCTGCTTTTAGTATAATTGTGATATTTCTTTCTACTGTTTTGAATATTTAGACATTGTAAAATTCATGTGCAAATGACTGCCTTATTATTTAAAAATTGACATTTTTGCAATTGATTATAGTATTTTTGTGAAATGTTTATTTGTGAATTGATATTCCATAAATTGTGATAATTCTGTATTCTTGAATTTTTATAAGAGTTTTTCTATACATATTAAATTGGCAATTATGCTAAAATGCCTTTACAAACTGCTACCTTTCTAAATTTGAGCCCAAAATATTTGATTGGTTATTTTTGAAATGTTATAGAGAGTGACTGTTATTAATGGTTTAAGTGAAATTCATATTAATGATTTTAGTGATATGTTGAGTACATGATATTGCTGCTTTCGAATGTTTAAAGAGATTTAGAAATAATTTAAGTATGCAAGTCGACTCATCCGGTTCGCCGGTGAAGTATAAGTGGACCTATCTGGGACGCCGGTAGGGATTAAGTGGACTCATCCGGTACGCCGGTGAGGTATAAGTGGACCTGCAGGGATTAAGTGGACCTATCTGGGACGCCGATAGGGATTAAGTGGACCCATCAGGACGTTGATGGGGTATATAGGTGACCTACTTGGGACGCCAGTAGAGTATTTTGTGAAATCCTTTGAATTATGTACTGCCGTTAAAAGTGTTATAAGCATTTCAATTACTCGGATTATACTTAATTATGCATTTATTGAAAGTGAAACTGTCGATGCATTTCTGTTAATAGATCTCATTTTGGAAAATATTGATATCTTTCAACCATGATTATTTTTAGAATTATGATGATCACTTACTGAGTAGCCAAACTCATCAAACTATGGTAAACATTTTTCAGGATGACTGCGGTTTCATTTGTGTCCTTGTCAAGATCAACTTTGGGAAGATATTGTAGTTTTGCTTAAACTTTCTTTATTTACTTTGTAAGACCTCGCCACTGTAAATTTGTCCTATCAATAGATGTATATATGTTTTGACTGTCACATCTCAGGAATATCAGTATTGTAAATTCTTGGGGTGTGACAATTATGGTATCAGAGCAATATGTTTAAGATTTTTAGGAAATTTAAAAATACTTTTCAATAATCAGGTACACAAATTTAGAGGACTAAATTTCTTTAAGGGGGAAAGAATGTAATAATCCTAAACTTTTGAAAAAAAAAAAAAAAAAAAAAAAAAAAAGAAGAAAAAAGGAGAAAATATGCTTTTAATTAGGTGATGTTCTGTTTGAATATGATGGTCCTTGAGGACCATCACTATTTTCAAAAAAATTTTGCTTTAGATTAACTTTTGCTTTGCCTTTACTTTTTTTCTTTGCCTGCTTTTGCCTCCTGCTGCTTGCAGCTGGCAGCGTCCTTTAGCGGACGTGGTTTTCGTACGATAAAAGTCTGCTTTTAACGCGACACCTCAGGTATGAGGTAGAGCGTAATAAAACAATATAATAATACGTTATAAAAATTTAAATTGGGGATGTGAGCACTCCCACCCTAAGACAAAATTTTGAGATCTCTCTCTCTGGTCGAAACACAGTGAACTTCTCTCTCGAACCGAATTTTTTATCGGAAGCTCCCTCTCAAATAATTGTGGGTAAGTGACATCGTCTTCCTGAAAAATAGTCTGTTTTTAATAAATAGTGATATTTTCGTTCAGGATATTTCTTTTATAAGTTTTGTGTGTAAGTGACATCGTCTTCCTGAAAAACAGTCCATTTCTAATAAATAGTGATATTTTTGTCCAGGATCTTTATTTTATAAGTTTTGTGTGTAAGTGACATCGTCTTCTTGAAAAATAGTATGTTTTTAATAAATAATGATATTTTCGTTCAGGATCTTTATTTTATAAGTTTTGTGTGTAAGTGACATCGTCTTCCTGAAAAATAGTCTATTTCTAATAAATAGTGATATTTTTGTCCAGGATCTTTATTTTATCAGTTTTGTGTGTAAGTGACATCGTCTTCCTGAAAAATAGTCTGTTTTTAATAAATAGTGATATTTCCGTCCAGGATCTTTATTTTATAAGTTTTGTGTGTAAGTGACATCGTCTTCCTGAAAAATAGTCTGTTTTTAATAAATAGTGATATTTCCGTCCAGGATCTTTATTTTATAAGTTTTGTGTGTAAGTGACATCGTCTTCCTGAAAAATAGTCTATTTTTAATAAATAGTGATGTGTAAGTGACACCGTCTTCCTGAAAAATAGTCTATTTCTAATAAATAGTGATATTTTTGTCCAGGATCTTTATTTTATAAGTTTTGTGTGTAAGTGACATCGTCTTCTTGAAAAATAGTCTGGTTTTAATAAATAATGATATTTCCGTTCAGGATCTTTATTTTATAAGTTTTGTGTGTAAGTGACATCGTCTTCCTGAAAAATAGTCTATTTCTAATAAATAGTGATATTTCCGTCCAGGATCTTTATTTTATAAGTTTTGTGTGTAAGTGACATCGTCTTCCTGAAAAATAGTCTGTTTTTAATAAATAGTGATATTTCCGTCCAGGATCTTTATTTTATAAGTTTTGTGTGTAAGTGACATCGTCTTCCTGAAAAATAGTCTATTTTTAATAAATAGTGATATTTCCGTCTAGAATTTTTATTTTATCAGTTTTATGTGTAAGTGACCTCATTGTCTCGAAAAATAATCCATTCTTTTTAAAAATAAAATGAAATAATTATTTCTGCTTATTAGCATGAATTTTAGGCACGATAAATTTTATGCGCACGTGACCTCATTATCTTGAAAAATAATCTTTTTAATAAAATTTGTGATATTTTATCTATGTTAGAAATTTTGAATGCTGTAAATTAGAAAAATAAATTTATTTATTTTTCTTGTCTATTGTTAGAAATAAATGTGATATTTCTGCTTTTAGTAAAATTGTGATATTTCTTTCTACTGTTTTGAATATTTAGACATTATAAAATTCATGTGCAAATGACTGCCTTATTATTTAAAAATTGACATTTTTGCAATTGATTATAGTATTTTTGTGAAATGTTTATTTGTGAATTGATATTCCATAAATTGTGATAATTCTGTATTCTTGAATTTTTATAAGAGTTTTTCTATACATATTAAATTGGCAATTATGCTAGAATGCTTTTACAAACTGCTACCTTTCTAAATTTGAGCCCAAAATATTTGATTGGTTATTTTTGAAATGTTATAGAGAGTGACTGTTATTAATGGTTTAAGTGAAATTCATATTAATGATTTCAGTGATATGTTGAGTACATGATATTGCTGCTTTCGAATGTTTAAAGAGATTTAGAAATAATTTAAGTATGCAAGTCGACTCATCCGGTTCGCCGGTGAGGTATAAGTGGACCTGCAGGGATTAAGTGGACCTATCTGGGACGCCGATAGAGATTAAGTGGACCCATCAGGACGCTGATGGGGTATATAGGTGACCTACTTGAGACGCCAGTAGGGTATTTTGTGAAATCCTTTGAATTATGTACTGCCGTTAAAAGTGTTATAAGCATTTCAATTACTCGGATTATACTTAATTATGCATTTATTGAAAGTGAAACTGTTGATGCATTTCTGTTAATAGATCTCATTTTGGAAAATATTGATATCTTTCAACCATGATTATTTTTAGGATTATGATGATCACTTACTGAGTAGCCAAACTCATCAAACTATGGTAAACATTTTTCAGGATGACTGCGGTTTCATTTGTGTCCTCGTCAAGATCAACTTTGGGAAGATATTGTAGTTTTGCTTAAACTTTCTTTATTTACTTTGTAAGACCTCGCCACTGTAAATTTGTCCTATCAATAGATGTATATATGTTTTGACTGTCACATCTCAGGAATATCAATATTGTAAATTCTTCGGTGTGACAATGTATCATTGATTGGTCACAAAGTTTAAAAAAAAAAATTCCAAATGGCGTCACACTTTTTTATCTATTAGAATTCACATTTAGTGACTAAAAATAAAAGTAATTATGGCATTCTTGTACTAAAAATAAATAACCTTATATTATAGGCTCTCAAAAAAAAAAAGTCGAAAGTATAGGATTTGGGGTTTGTGAGTGCATCGCTAAATGATGCAAATATACACCCCCATATGATGCAAAAATATCATCTCTCCGGACTTGAAATTTTTGTAATGGTGCATAATGGTTGGACATCTATTTTCATTCATAAGTATCAAATTTAAAGTTTCAAACATAGTGTATGAGTACTTAAAAATTGATGGTCTAGACATCTTAAGATCGAGATAAATTTCCATATAGGGCTTGAAATCTGTTTTATTATTATTATTATTATTTCGTTCCTTTTTTAACATCCATACACCTGAAAGTCGATATGATAATGTTATGACAACGAAGTAAATTTGGAATATTTTAAAGAAAATATAAATATTATTTTTTGAATTCTTTTTTTATTATTATCTATTTTAACTTTTAGTTAATTTAATATTTTTTTACATATATATTAAAGATGGATATTAGATAAACAAAGCATTGCATGGCAATACGTGAGATCAAAACCGTGTTGTTTACTTTTAATACAAGAAAGTAACAATCACTCTTGTCCATCATATTTCAAATTGGGTGGTCATGAGTATCTCATTACAAGACTCGAAGTTAAAGAAAAAAAAGCTTGAATTTTGGCATACCTCAAACTATCCAATTTGACATAAACAAAAGACGCTTTTATGCCATCGCCAATATTAAAAAAACCGGCCGTTTAGATCGAAACTGTTAGTGTTCCGATTATGGTAAGGGGCGGTTATAGGGTTATAATACATACACAAAACATCACAAAAAACATATTGCCCAAAAGCGGCTGAAATCTAGCCAAACCAGCCGGTATTGTGGCTAACAGGTCGGTTTTTTAGCTAACAGGACTGTTTTTTTTTAAACGGTATTTAACGTTATAACTCCCGTTGTAACGTCTGTTATATGTCACGATGCCGTTATTTTTAGCAAGGCTGCTATATTAGACAGAACACATGAATTTTGTTTTATTAAATATTTGATTCAATTTTTTATTGCTTTTTCAGCCTTTTTCATTATTTTTTTAGTCAATTATTGACTGAAATTATTGTTTTAACAGTAAAAAATGAAGTATTTGCAACATAAACCCATTGAAATTTTAAGTTTTTTGCCTTTTTTTTTGTGTTTTTCGCGTACTCAAAAAAATCCTCCAAATTTCATGTTGTGGCCTTGTTTTTGGATTATCATCAATGAAATTCGAGGGATTTTGTAGATAATAGATATAGTCAGTATATTATATTTCATTTAAAACGCTAGATTTGGGGCTCGATTTTGAGCGATTAAGGAATCCACTCGGTTTTGAAAAAATCCACCGTCCACTCGGTTTCGAAAAAATCCACCATCCACCCGATTGTTGTTTCGATTTTAGTTTTTTTTTTTCAATAAAATCTAGGGAGTTTGTAGATGATGGAGTTAGTCACAAGATTCAAGTCATATTTTCATTAAAAATCCGAGATTATGTGACCAGGGCATCGACTCGGTTTTTTAGAACTGAGTTTGAAAAAATCCACCATACTATTGATTCAATTTTGTTTTTTTTCAACAACAATATAGGGCTTTTGTAGATCATGGAGTTAGTCACAACATTAAAGTCCTATTTTGATCGAAAATCTAAGATTTGGCGATTGATTTGGATGGATTAGAGCATCTACGCAGTTTTTCGAACTGAGCTGAAAATCAACCGCGAATCGCTAGATTTTATGCTGGATTTTTACTGCTGAGAACACGTGTATAGATTTCATGTGACTTTTTATTTAATATTTGTTTGATATGATTTTTTAGTTGTTTTAAGTATTTGTTTACCACTTTATTTTGCTAAAAAAAAAATTATTTTGCTCAAACATTGTTCAGTTACCACAATAGAAAAATCACTCAGTTACTTGAATTTGGAACTGGTGGCTTTTTATTGTACTTCGTATAATTTTTTGAAAAATTTAACACTAAACATCAGTGTGAACACACTCAGTATTTGATATTTTACTCGAAAAAGATTTTTTGCTTTATTGTTCTTTGTTAACTTGGGGTTCTAAGTTATAAGAGACTTGACATCTGCAATGATACACAAAAATATATAAAACATAGGTGAACGTTTGGTAGACACTGTGATATTTATGTCCTCCATGGAGAATGAATAATTGAAGTCTTGAACTCATGTTCTACGTCATTATACATATATTTTAAAATTAGGAATGGGAAAGTATATGTTGTTTATGGTCCTCGTATGTTCATCGAATCGAATTAAGACGGCTAATGGGATAGTATTTGTTTATTTTTATTTTTTTTAAGATAGATATAGGTAATAAGATAATATAAACGTTTATTTATTAATTTTATTTTTTTTTTGAGATTTTTTTTACCCATTTTTTTATAAAAAATATACCGTTGTGTTAACTGACCGGTTAGTCTAACTCTGGTTCTGACCGCTTGAGGACCATGTCCGGTTCGTTTTGGGAACGCTCGCCACCACTTGCCGAAATTCCTCTCCATAACTTCACACGCTCTCAGACGAATCAACCGACATTTTCACGAACTGGCGGCAACTTAATTTGAGAATTCCCCTCTCTCTCTCTCTAGAAGAACGCGGCGCTTTTCTGTCGAGCAGTTCCTTAGGGATAACTGAGGGAGGGATCGGCACACAGTAGAGAGAGAAAGAGAGGGAGAATGGTGACGCTTGTGGTGGCGACGACTCGGGATCCAGCTTCCGTTGGTCCTGCCTCGGCTCTCTTAGCAATGCCCGACTGGCGCCCGGGTCCTTTCTTGCAGGTTATTTGCCACTACTCACTCTCTCTCCTCATATTCCAGACCCTGTTATCTCTCTAGCTCCATTTCTCCCCATAATTCGCTCTCTCTCTCAAATTTCCATTTATTTTCAATTTGTTTGAGCGAATTATCGATCGCTTTCTGGTTGTTAATTCGCACTTCGTTGGAATTATCTCACTCTCGTTATTTTATCTTTGTTCACACTTGATGCATCCTTAAATCTAGAACCAAATTAAGTCAAGGAAGTATCTAAGTTATTGGTTAAAAAAGTATTTAGAAACCTTCTCTATAAATTTCTTGATAAAATCTTTAGAAACATCTTCGCCTACAAATATTTAAAGGGTCCATTTTCGACAACCGAGAATCGAGAGTCGCCAATAGTGAGTGATCCCTCTCCGTGGTAAGTGATTCCCACTTGAAGTCGAGTGATTCCCTCTAAAAAAACAAAACAGTTGTATCATGTTTGTATTGGAATAAAAGAGTGAGTTTCATTTTATTGTGCCCTTTTTCTCAGCCTTAGAGTACATTATTTGGTATCAGAGCCAACGACCCTATGGCTGGTTGAGCAAGACGTGGTCAAGCGGCTACCAATACCCCTACCATGGCTGTGTTTGCTGAGCTAAAATCATTAGTTGAGAACTTAGTTCATGAAGTACGAAGAAGTGGGAGGAGTTTCAACACTTCTAGTGAAGAAAATTCTAGTTTTGCCGATGAAAATCCATTTGTACAAACAGTTGATGGATGACAAGAATCAGCCCTAGAGAGGTTGGGCAAAGCTATGCAGCCCTAGAGAGGTTGGGCAAAGCTATGGAAGGAGGCGATAGAAACATTCGAGTTGATATTGAAGATTTCTCAGGTAAACTCGATCCCAACTATTTCGTTGATTGGATAACAAGTATTGAAACTTTCTTTGAATGGCGGGATCTACCAGAACCTAAAAAGGTGACGTTTGTTGCCACTAAGCTTAAGGGTCATGCTTTAATTTGGTGACAAACTTCACAAAATGAACGAGTTCGGCGTGGAAAAGAAAAAATACAAACATGGTAAAAAATGAAGGAGAAACTAACTGCCTTGTTTCTTCCTTCTGATTACAATCAATCTGTGTATAAAATATTTCACCATCTAAAACAAAAGGTAGACCAAAGTGTGCAATAATACACTAAGGAATTCTACCAACTCTAAAGTCGAGCTCAGGTTTCAAAAAGTGAAGAACAATTAGTAGCTAGATGTGTTAGTGGTTTAAAACCTATGCTACAACATGAGCTTGCATCACTACACCTATGGGAGATGAATGAAGCTTGCCAAATGGCCTTAAAGGCTGAACAAAAGTTCAAAAGGTTTTCTTATCGATTAGAGCGAGGGAACCCATCAAAGGCTTCAAAGGGTAAAATTGTCATAGGTATGCCACGAAACACTAGCCTCCAAAACCCTCAAGTAGAGAACAAGGATAATGCAAATACCTCAAAGGCTACTACCGCTAGAAATCCTTCAAACACTTGTTTTAGCTGTGGAGAAATGGGCCATAGAACTTTTGAATGTCCAAAGAAGAAACTACATCTTCTAGACCCTATGGGAGAAGAATAAGTAGTTGATGTACTAGAACTTGATGGCAACAAGGATGACGATTCTTCCCCTCGGAGTGAGCTCCATGCCGATGAAGGAGAGAGTTTGGTGATTAGTCGTGTTCTAACAGCCCCTAAAAGCGAATCCGCTGAAGACCGGTTAAGAACAAACATCTTCCGAACCAAATGTACTGCTTATGGCAAGGTATGTACCCTAATCATTGCCTCTGGGTCTTGTGAAAATATGGTCTAGAAAAAATTAAAACTTAAGACTGAAAAGCACCCACATCCTTATAAAATTGGGTGGTTTAAAAGGGGAAGTGAAGTTCAAGTTAATAAAAGGTGCTTGGTTAAATTCAACATAGGGAAGCAATACCAGGATGAAATCTGGTGCGATGTTCTTCCTATGGATGCATGCCACCTCATTCTAGGAAGGCCATGGCAATGTGACCGTGGTGCGGTACATGATGGCCGACACAACACTTACTCATTCGTTAAAGATGGAGTCAAGGTATGTCTTTGGCCCTTACAAGATTCTCCTACCCCTCAAACTCTCAAAGACAAAATGTCAACTTGTTATCTTTTAAGGCTTTTATGAAAACAAAAGACGAAGATTTAATTTAGGGGTTAGTAGCCAAAGAACAAAGAGGAGAGGAGTACAGTGTAACTGAAGGTGTTAAAGACATGATGAATTTGCTGATGTGACCCCTGTTGAGTTACCAAAGGGTTTACCTCCAATGAGCGATATCCAGCATCAGATTGACTCAGTGCCAGGTGCAAGCCTCCCTAATGTACCCCATTGCTGAATGAGTCCTATGGAGCATCAAGAGCTCCAGAAGCAGGTTGATGAGCTCCTTAGCAAGGGATTTATCCAAGAAAGTATAAGCCCTGCAGCTGTTCCTACCCTGGTTACACCAAAGAAAGATGGGTCTTGGAGAATGTGTATACACAGCCGAGCCGTCAACAAGATCACCATCAAATATCGGTTTCCAATTCCACGGCTTGATGATATGCTCGATGAGCTAGCCGGTTCAAATTTTTTCTCAAAAATCGATCTACGTAGTGGATATCATCAAATTCAGATCCGCTCAGGAGATGAGTGGAAGACGGCCTTCAAAACAAAAGATGGACTCTATGAGTGGTTGGTAATGCCATTCGGGTTGTCAAATGCTCCCAGCACATTTATGAGGCTAATGGTACAGGTCATGCGCCCCTTTATGGGAAAATTTGTGGTTGCATATTTTGATGGCATCTTGATCTATAGCAAGAATGAAGAATCCCATAAGGAGCACCTAAGAAAGGTCTTTCAAGCCTTACGAGGAGCCAAATTATATGTCAATTTGAAGAGTGCTCTTTTGTGACAGATCGTGTAGTCTTCGTAGGCTATATAGTACCTACTTAAGGGATTCATGTAGATCCAGATAAAGTTAAAGCCATTGTGGAGTGGCCCACGCCAAAATCTCTATAAGAAGTACGAAGTTTCCACGGGCTAGCCACCTTCGATAGCCGGTTTGCCAATAATTTTAGTTCTATTAATGCACTAGTCACTGATTGCTTGAAGCAAGGAGAGTTTCAGTGGACTCACGCTACTGAAGAAAGTTTTAAACTCGTAAAAAAGAAAATGACTGAAGCCCCAGTACTAGCTCTACTTGACTTTTCGATGGTTTTCGAGGTGGAATGTGACGCTTCACACAATGGCATCGGCGCAGTCCTCAGCCAAGAAAGGCAACCTGTATCCTTCTTCAGTGAAAAACTTAACGCAACCAAGGTACGATACTCAACTTATGATATTGAATTTTAGGCAATTGTTCAAGCACTTCGTTATTGGAGGCATTATCTAATTCAAAAGGAATTTATCTTATACTCGGATCACAATGCCTTACATTATTTAAATTCACAAAAGAAGTTGTATTCAGGACATGCAAAATGGACATCTTATCTTCAAGAGTTTACCTTCACTATCTGCCATAAGTTGGGAACTATGAACAAGGTCACTGATACACTTAGTTGAAGGCCTATCTTCTTGAAACTCTCACATATGAGGTAGTTGGATTCGAGATTTACCTGAAAACTATGAAAATGACCCCTATTTTCAAGAAATCCTAAAGAAATGCTAGACTCAAGGGGCCTATTTGGATTTCATCCTCCATGAAGGCTTTTTATTCAAAGGAAATCGTCTTTGTATACCTGAGTGTTCCCTTAAACTTGAACTCATTTCTGAGCTACACGGAGGTGGCCTAGGGGGACATTTTGGTCAAAACAAGGCCCAAGCTCTTGTAGAAGAAAGGTACTTTTGGCCTAAATTAAAAAGGGATGTTGGAAGATTTTTTGAAAGATGTGGAATCTGTCAGTGTGCAAAAGGATGCACACAAAATACTGGTTTATGCACCCCAGTACCCATCCCTATAGAACCTTGGGTGGATGTTGGCCTAGACTTCGTGGTGGGACTTCCGAGAACAAGGCAACGTTTGGATTCTATATTAGTTGTTGTTGATCGATTTTCAAAAATGGCCCACTTCATACCCTTCAAAAATATGACAGATGCTACTCAGACTGCCATCCTATTCTTTCGAGAGGTTGTGAAACTTCATGGGGTGCCCAAAACTATAACTTCAGATCGGGACACAAGGTTTATTAGCCACTTTTGGAGAACATTATGGCAACTCATGGGCACTCAATTACAATTCAGAAGCAACTATCACCCACAAACTGATGGATAGACAGAGGTCGTCAATAGAACTTTAGGAAATCTCCTTCGAAGCCCGACAGGAGATTGGCTAGGGTCATGGGATTCTGTGCTTGCACAAGCTGAGTTCGCCTATAAAAGTTCAAAGAACCGTTCAATAGGCAAAACACCATTTGAAATTGTGTATGGGCGAACGCCATTGCACATTTTGGATGTGACATCGATATCAAACCTGGACGTTTTAGTGCAAATACTGCTGATCAGACTGATCATTTGAAAGAAGTCCATGACAATGTTCACCGAAAGTTAGCCAAGGCATATGAGCAATATAAGGCTGCTGCTGACAAAAGTCATCGTGCAATGGGGTTTAATGAAGGAGATTTGGTTATGATGTACCTCCGTCGTGAAAGGTTCCCAGTGAGAAAATATCACAAACTCAAACACCGGAAGATAGGACCATGTCGAATCCTGAAGCGCATTGGGACAATTGCCTATCGCCTCAAGTTACCTAAAGGAATAGGGATCAGCCCAGTTTTCAACATTTTTTATTTATTCAAATATCATTTAGAAGCTGATACTATTGATTGGGACGAGGTCCGAGACAATTACCTGTGCAAGAGAATTAGTGCATTCTTGACATCATTGATACCTGGAATATAATGACCAGTCAAGGACAACTCACTCAATACCTAGTGCGGTGGAAAGACAAACCTGAATCTGAAGATGCTTGGCTAACAGATGAGCAATTAAAAGAGACTAATTTGGAAATATGGAGGTCAATGGTTGATAACTCGAGGACGAGTTCTTTTGAAGGGGGGGTGACTGATGCATCCCTAAATCTAGAAAGGTTCTTGAAGGTTCCACAAAAACCTAGAACCAAATTAAGTCATTATCTCTAGAAATATCTAGCAATAAATTATTGTTTAAGGAAGTATCTAGGAACCTTTTCTAGAAACTTCTCTAGAAATATTAGCACTAAACTATTGTTTAAGGAAGTATCTAGGAATCTTCTCTATAAATTTCTTGATAAATCTCTAGAAACATCTTCTTTAGCCTATAAATACCCTCAAAGGGGTCCATTTCCAACAAGCAAGAATTGAGAGTTGCCTTTGAGCTTTTGTTGAGAGTGAGTGATTCCTCTCCAAGTGGTTAGTGATTCCTAGGTGAGGTTGAGTGATTCCCTCTTATTCATTTCCTCCTTATCAAAAAACAGTTGTATCTTGTTTTGTATTGGAATAAAAGAGTGAGTTTCATTTTATTGTGCCCTATTTCGCAATCCTATTGCCTTAGAATACATGAACACTTTGGCACAATTCTCTCTTTTCTCTGTGCTTTGTTGTATGTTTTTATTATTTTCTCGTAGTCAGCACTTCACCATAACTCTCCCTCTCTGGTTTGAAAGAACTGATATGAATTCACTTTTTTTAATTCATTATCTGATTTTTCTCTTCATCTTATTCATGTTTATCAAAAAAGGTTTAATGTGAATAAGCGTATAACCTAAAAGAGCCCATATATCTTGCCCTAATTCAACTCAATTTCAATGAGAAATGCATAACTATAGTTGGAAGGAAATGGCTTTCTTTATGAATCAGGAACGGAGATGGCTGGCTTTCCATTAGCTTCAAAACTCAAATCCCATATATTTGGAATCCCCCTTTAGAAATTTCTAACTCATGCGGTCCTTGAACTATTCTTTCACCATCTCAATTGATAGCAAATGCATTACAAATTGCTTTTCTTCTTGTGGGTGAGTTTATTAATGTGTTTTTCTTCAATGACAATTTTATTGTACAATGCTGTTTACAAATTGGAAGAATACAATGATCTTAGTCGTCTAATGACGACATATAAGATCAAAAGTTCACATGATTGGGTGGTTTAATAAAATCTTAGAATGTTTTGTTATTGTTGGCATAATAATTCCTTTTTACTTCTGTATTTTTTTGAGAATGCAGAGCCATTTGGTCTTTGGAAAACCAATTGCACATGATCTATAAAAAGGGAAAGAGAAAAACGAATTGCACATATTGGGTGCAGCGCAACGAACATACAAATATTAACTCGTTTTATATATGATATTTTTAGTAGCTCTATGCATGTACTTAAATATCTATTTTCTGATCTCGCATTTATGTTTCGTATCAATAGCTGAAGATCTTAGCTTGGAGAAGTTGTTCATTGCTAAAGTAGTCCCAAACTACCTAATGTTGTTAACCTTGAAACTTTATGTTTGGACAGGATATTCCAAGTTTTGTTAATGGTAATGTGAGACTAGTGAAACATGATGACAGTATTGTGGCTGAAGACAACCTCGATAAGCGTTGGGAGAACATCACTGGAGAGGTTGTCGATGAAGTCATATTTCTTAGCCGCCATACTGCAGTTTCCAACCGACCTGCACTTACAGTTCACCCAATAGGTAAGCATTTACAATGTTTTTGCGTGATCATTAAGGTGCAAGACTCACTGTCGACATATATTATTATAGATTTTCAACATGCAGTGGTTTTGTAGGAGTGGCTTATCTTTTAATGGGATTTATTATTTAATAAAGATGTGGTAATTTGTGATTATTATATGTTTTTGAGGATGAGTGTAATTACTGATGTGATCACTGATAATGGGATTCGTAAAGTCATGTTGATACTTTGGTCACAACTCCTGGGAAATGATTGAGAGATGTTGAATCTTATGCAAGTACATTAAGTGATGGGTCATAACAGGTGTAAGGTGTCAACTAGGAAAGAGGCCTTGCTTCACTTAGAAATATAAGTTACCTAATTAGGTGTCTGGAACTCTTGGTGGGATTACTCGTTAATTATATAAATACACGATATTCAACTTTAGTCACCCAGAAAACACTAGAACAAAACTCAATATCGTGATTGTGTGTATTTCTTTTTTTAGTTAATTATTATAAATATATTTCTTCAGGGATCAGATAATATTCTTGACTTGCTATATGCTCCATATATATGTTTGTGAAGGAGTAAAGATTACATGCATAAACTAATTTTTAGATATTCACCATATTTATCCCAAGAGTGATATGCAAGAGAATGCATAGACATTAGAGCCTGGGTGTACCTGTTTTTTTTTTTTTTCCCCACTTTCCAGAACAGCCAAGTTGGGAGCTAGGATGTGAATTCACCTACAGGCCAGCCTAGGCCCTTGCCTGTGCTTAAACTAGATAGTTTCTAGATTTGTGACTGTTAACACTTAGTAAAGTGCAGATAGGTTCTAGATTTGTGATTGTTAACACTTAGTAAAGTGTACTACAAAGTTCTACCAATCACTTGGTCTGGTCTTGAGTTGAGTTCACCCAACAAGTATCAAGGTTGAAATGTGGAAACATTCTTTTTGATTTAGACTCTGTTAAGGTTTCCTGTGTTCACCTTGTTTGGTTCCACTCATTTTACTCTAGCTTTTGATTGGGAGCTGGTTTTCCTGATGAAATTGTAATTAATGCTCTCTGTTTTTTTAGGCGGAGTAGCATCAAAGCCTAGAGTTATGTGGCTTTGTCTTTTGGTACTTAAATTTATTTCTTGATGCCCACCACGTCAGTTGCTTAAACATTCTATTATTTACTCCAAACATTTACTGTAATTAATATTCCATCTTTTTACTTTTGATATCATTAAGGTGCACCCCATTTGCGAGAAAATGAGATCCCACCTGCCGGTGGAAAGCCTGGATGGGCAGCCCCTCCTAATCCTCGAATAGGACCGTGGTTAAGGCTTCTAAAATCGGTTGCTGAGAGTCATGACCTCACTCCTGAGTTTGAGGTATGATTTCCTCTTCCTTGTTTTTATGTTTTATGAGTTCTAACAAATTGACTTTTCAGTTCATATGTGGCTAATGGTTTTTAAAATTTCTGTGAGTTAATGCTCTATAAATTCCTATATCTGGTTAAAACGACTAACATATGTGGCTAATAGTTTTTAAAATTTCTGTGAATTAATGCTCTATAAATTCCTATATCTGGTTAAAACAATTAACTTCTTAGAGAAAGGAACCTGGTTTTTCATGGAAACTATTCTAGATACAAACTATTGTATGCTTGAATGCGGTGTATCTTCCAGTCAATTTAGCCCATAGTGATTTTGAGGAAGTTGGGCTCGCTTTGCGAGATTCCTGGATATTTTGGATATGAAATTGATGTTATTTATCGATGGTTGATCACGAAATGAATTGAGACCACAATCCTGTTTCCATGTATATAATTATTAACCAACCTGTTAAGATCAACCAAAGGAATGTACATTAACTCAGGAGTCCCCAAGCGTCCCCTTGCTCGATTACCCCAAAATCTCAAAGGCTATTTCTGACAGGGGCCTCAGACCATATGGAGCAGTAGTTCAGGTGTCATAGGTTGTCCTATAGTCCTTTCTAGTGACTCATTGATACTTTCTTTTTTATTTGTATTTATCTACCAAAAAGAGAAACTACAAGTAGTTCTAATTTTAAGTAATTTTGGCTAGTTTGAACTATCAACATTCATTACAATTCACAAGGAAAGAGGTAGGTTGAGCCTTATGTGCTGATTTGTAAACAGTGATTCTGCCTCATGCATAGCTTGCAGTCATAAGGGTGAGATGCTAAAATTTCCTAAAAGAAACTAAACTTCAATTTATTTTTTTAGTTTACATGTTGTGCATTGGGCATCACCCTTTGAATGATAAATGCTTTTCATGCTTGAGAGGTAGTGAAAGCAAAGATGACTTATGATATATAGGGATGTCTGAAACCACTCATCTTATTTGCATGGATGTTAGCAAAACATCCTCGAAATAGCTTGAAAAAAGAAATACCTCATAATTATTAGCAAATGTGACATGTATCACATGTCTGTGTGCAATTTCAATTGCTCCTTGCTCATTTGTCTTCCCTATGAAACCATTGCTTTGGAGTATTACTTTTGCAGTAGGCAAATCTAGTGTTTTGGCATCACCTTCTGTCAGAAGATATTATATATTGGAAGACACTACGCAACGCCTATGGGCAAAAATGATTAGTATTTTCGCCCATAGGCTCATCACCGTCTGAAAAAATCGGGCGACATGCATTTTTCAACTGCCATGGACCTAGCATGTCTGGGGCGGTACCATCACGAACATACTAGGTCCGTGATGGTCAAAAAATCACGCAGAACCACAACGGACGACGCGTCCATTCAATAAACCTCGACGAACATAGCAAGTCTGTGGCGGTGGCGAAACACTGTAGCACTTTGCCTATAGGTATTTTTAAAATTTTTCCTTTTATATATATATATATATAATGTTAGGGTACTCCTACATATGGAGTATTTTTTCAATGTACTCAACATTTTTGGACACTTGATACCCTTACCCTACATGTAGCAACTTTTTTTGCCTAGGGTTATTTTAGTTAATTAATTAAGGGTAAAGCGGAAATCTCGATAGAAAGAAAAATATTTATTAACAATAGTAGAGAATGATATCATCCACATGAGGTGTGACACCAACCACATGGACCATTAATTGTTTTTTAACCACAAATAGAATGCCACTAGTTTCTTATAGAAATAGCTATTTTGTCCCTCCTAATGACCAAAAATGTCATTGCTCGAAAAAAGTTATATTACAAAGTAAGGGTAATAAATGTCCAAAAATGTTGAGTATATTAAAAAAAGTTGTGGTTTTTATAAGGTTGCAACCTTAAACAGTCCAATTAAGGCGCACTTCTAAATTTTATCATAAATACAATTTCGATATAAGAAACTATTAGGACGGCTTGAGAATCTATTTTCATCTCTAATTATAACATTTACAACTCTAAAAATGGTTCAAATCAAGTAGATCTATAAACACATGAAAATCTTGAAAATGGACGGTTCAGATAATGTGTTGCAAGATACACTATTTCGCAGACTCAATTTCTTTTTTTTCATATTCATATATCTCGATGTCAAGATGATCAATTAGAGGGTTTTCCAAAATCCAAACATAATTTTATGATGGATTTTTGAGGAGCACTTTTATTTCTACATTTTAAGGTTGCAACCTTATATTAAGTTTTTCCATCAAAAAAAAATTCCATGTATAGAAGTACCCTAAGATTTTAAGGTTGCAACCTTATATAAACCCTATAGATATATATATATATATATATAGGGTTATGTTAGGATGCTCACACTATGGAGTAAGTTATTATTGTCCTCAATAAATTTTGGACACTTCTATGCCCTTGTTTTGTACATGGAGTATTTTTAGTGCTCCATGTAGGTGTTGTCACACCCCATATAGATGACATCACACCTTCCAAATGACCAAAAATACTCTTACTAAAAAAAACTCCATGTACAAAAGAAGGATATATAAGTGTCCAAATTTTGTTGAGTACAATGATAAATTACTTCATAATGTGAGTACCCTAACATAAATCATACATATATATATATATGGAAAAAGATGGGATTAGCCCACTAGCTCATGTGAACATATGAGCCCAATAGCCCAGATTGAATCTAGACGGATCTGACGATCATAGATGTCCAGTAGTACTTGAATTTTATTTTATTTTTTCTACCAATCCAAACCAATTGAAATTTTAAGTGTGTGTTCTTCTCATCAAGGCGCACCTAATAAAAATATAAAAAAAATTATTCGCAAAAAACAAAATGACCAAACTACCCCAAAAAAATTTTCGGGGGTATTTTGGTCAATTTATTTTATGTAAAATATTTTTTTGATATTTTTCGAAGATTCAATTATTTCTTATGAATACACGCCTAAAATTTCAAGCGATTTGGATTTGTAGAAAAAAAAACTAAAATTCAAACACTACCGTGCATCTGTGATCGTCAGATTGGTCCAGAAGACATTGGGCTTTTATGTTCATATGAGCTAGTGGGGTAATCCCATCTTTTCCCTATATATATATATATATATATATATATATATATATATAAGAAGCCACTATGCAATGCCTATGGGCAAAAATGAATAGTGTTTTTGCCCATAGGCTCGGCACCAACTGATTTTTTTGAATGGCGTGGATAAATCGACCGCACCAGACAAACGGACATACCATGCCCGGTGTGGTGGATTTTTCACACAAAATACGGGAAACTGCAGCAGCTCTACGAGAGCCGTTGCGGGGTGAAACGCTATTCATTGTGTCCCTATGGCATTTTTAAGACTTTTCCATATATATATATATATATATATATATATATATATATATATATCATGTCACCATGCCATTATAATATAATGGAACTGCACTTCTAGAAAACCATATTTGTGGTATTTGTATGACCCAAAATTTTGCATACATACTCTCTTTATCTCAATAATCAATCTGAAAATAATAATAATAATTTGCACCCTATATATGGTCGAAATGAGTCCCTTCCAACAATGAATCTCGACCGTCCATTTGGTGAAATTCAAGATCTAGGCCTTTATGAATTCAAAATCATTTGTTTCTTTTTTAACATTGTTAATCTAATAATAATAAAGTCATCTAAAAAATTTGGAAAGAAAATAGATTCTTCTAAGGTCTAGATCTAAGCATCTCACCAAAATGGACGGCCTATGTTAATTGGACGAAAAAAACACTGTCTAAGTTGTATTTTCAAATTCTACTTTGTGAAGGCATCATGAGATGCACCATGGAGAACTTAATACTCACATAATGTGTGTTAGTCATCCTCAATATTATAATGAATATCTATGGTGAGCTGATTGACCAATACCATCAAGCACAAGTGTACATAATATTCTTACCTGTATATTGTTGTAAGAAACCAAAGCATCACGGGGACCTCTTCTTTTATTATGGTTAAATATGTGGTTCATTTTCCTTTGATAAGAAAAGAGATTTCTATAGTGGTCATTTGATCACAGATAATGTTTCTGCTCTAAGAGGTAATGAATTTCACATTGGTATCATATTAACATTTTGGTGGTTTCACTCACTTCTTGCAGTCATCCATGGAATGGCACTTTGTCCAATTTCCAATGATATTTGAATCATAATGGATGTGTGCCCTTTGAACCTCAAATAATATCTGTTAATGTCAAACGATATGTCTTGAAATAATGAGCAGAGCTCATTTCTCCATTTTCGATTTGTGTAGGTTACATT
The DNA here is from genome assembly GCF_054954075.1 of Amborella trichopoda. Classification (NCBI taxonomy): domain Eukaryota; kingdom Viridiplantae; phylum Streptophyta; class Magnoliopsida; order Amborellales; family Amborellaceae; genus Amborella; species Amborella trichopoda. Next base: position 41,587,975 of record NC_142345.1, on the reverse strand, counting down.
GGAGGGTACGCATCACGGTCCTGTAGTGACCGCACCAACTATGTTCGTAGAAATTGGTATGTACTTGCTAATGACTGACATACAAATGCACCTTTTCAGCTTTTTCCTTTAAGTTTCTGCATTTTGTTCGTTATGCATGTGGTTATTTTGGTGAACTGTAATCTTTACTCAGAGAAAGAAACTTGAGCATTGGAAAAGATGGAGCTGTATTAATATAGAAAAGACAAAGCACAGGCACCAATGGTTTACCTCCATTACCATGTTACATTCGTCCCCTTCCTTGGGAAAAGTGTGGTTTATGTGCAAAATGACAATTTGGAGGCTCTTAAAAAGAGACTAAACTTCAACATAACTGGAATTTGGAATCATTGGGATGTAATTATTTTATTTGATGGGATTGTTTCTTTATGGTAGGTAGTACAGAAGAATATTGGAAGAGGCAGGATGCTGCTCAAGCCATTGCTCTGGTTGGTACCTAAGCATCATTAACTTATTTGTGGCAAATAATCATGAAGTTCACTTATTATTCTCTTTCTGAAAGCATACAAACTTTTACAAAATCAACTCGTGTATATGACATATGGTATGTTGTGTTAACTTGTTTTATCGTATTTAAGAAACCTTTTTCAAGTAATTTCTGCACTTGTTTCTGATTTCCAGTTACTTTGGCGTGGACTGGGTCTTGATGGCTGTGGTGGTGTCGGAATTTGGAATGGGTATGTCTTTTTTTTTCCTTTGGAATCAGTATTAATCATTTTAAGAATTTTTAAGTAAATTAGGAATGCCAAGAAAGCATTTGCAGTGGGCACCTTTTGTCTCTTGGGTTTAACAGCTTCTTAATTTAAAGGTTTATCGTCATAGTGAAAGCTTTTAATGTATCACCAAAAATATTGAAAAAATTATGTTTTCTTTGTTGCACTTTAATGCAAGGAAACAGCTCTGGCAAGATTTTCTCAATAGCAAAATGCAATATTTCATAACACTCACAACGAAAGTCCTGTGAATCATTCCATTCAATAGAAGGCTTGAATTTTCAGGTTTTCAGAGTCTCAAGGCATGGAGATGCGAATGCAAGACTGTAGTCGACATAAAGGTCTTACCTTGATACCAAAGAGAATGAGGGCAATGATATTCCAAAGTGTCTTACAAAACCATCAAATTCATTGTTTCTAGGGTGCAGTTTGTATAGAGCCGAGGCTCTACAATCAAAGTAAACCGTACCTTCAAATAGTGTCGAGAAATGTAGTTTCAATACTGAAAATCTTTGTGATAGCCTTAAAAATATATTTTTATCTTTAATTATAAAATTTAAAGCTCTAAAAATAGTGTAGATTGAGCAGATCTGTGAAACTTGAAAATCTTAAAAATTGACTGTCCAAAAATGTGTTACAAGATGTACTATTTCCAAAACTTGAAATCTACTTTTTTCTCATGTCCATGCATCTTGATGTCGAGATGATCAATTTGAGGATATTTGGGCATCAAAACAACCTTTTTGCGTGAAATTTTTGATGTGGGCTCTAATTTGATTGTTTAGAGCCTCGGCTCTAGGTAAACTTTTTCCTTGTTTCTAAGGCCTACACGGAACTGAGAAATCTTCTCTTTCTTTGCCTTGAGGAACTTCCATATGTTTCTCTCATCTTCTCCCCAGTGGTACCATCTGTCCCAGAGTACTAGAAGGCTTATTGTTCACTTATAATGCAATATTTGCCTATTACTTCAGTTATAAGATGCTAGTTTCATCGAGACGGCATATATATGGCCCTCTCAGATTTCACCTTTATTGGTAGTTCTTGTTTCCATCTAATTTTAATACAAGTAGCTACTTATATACTTTAACAAAGATACAAGTTGATTTCACATGCTAGAATTCATGTTCCTGTATCTGTAAAACACATTGCAAAGATATCTCCTTCTAAATTTCCATGGACAGTGTGGCCATATATTATGAAGAATGTGCAAAGTTTCACTCACGTGTGGGTATTTATAACAAGAATTGTGGGAATCTGGTTTAAGCTTGGTAATATATCCATACTCAAGAATCCAGTAAATAACTAGGGACAAGAGACATTGTTTGAGTTCTTCCAAGCATTACATGTGTTTTTCTTTTTGCCCTTTTCTTGTACTGGGTACCTTACTGCATGTTTCTTCGTGTTGAGGGCTAGAAATATCTCTAAAGCCCTATTACTGTATTAAGATCTTCCAGTAAAAGAGACTATGGTGCCACTGTGAAAGGGCACAGGTCTTATCTTGAAACTTGAAACTAATTATCAAGTGTTTCATCATCAATATTTGCGTAATTTTTCGTTTTGAAAGATGAATTCAATTATTTTTTTCTTTGATAATTCCAGTTTGCAAGATCAACGCTATTTAGCTTTTCAGGAATGAAGCAAGAAACAAAGTCCTACTGGGAATAGGAGGTGGGCACTATGCACCTCGCCACATGGATGTCGTATTGTAAGTAAAACTAAGTTTCATATGATTTTATTATGTCCCATTAATATGACCCAATAACTACCTTAGATCTCCCTGGCTTGTGGACCATGGTTCCTACTTGTTTCCACAGCCCTAAAGAATGGGATTTCCCTACCATGGTCTGGACTCTCTCTCTCTCTCTCTCTCTCTCTCTCTCTCTCTCTCCGCCGCTCCCCAAGAAAAGAAAGAGAACCAATAATAATAATTATTATTATTATTATAATATCATCATCCAAGCTTTATCCTCATTATTTGGGGTCAGCAATAATAATAATAATAATAATAATAATAAAACAAGAATGATGATATGTGTTTTTCTGGCTATCTCAAGTAGCTCTGACCATATGCCTAATGATAATGTGCAGGAAAGATGGAGTATGGGCGGGCCACTTGCTTTCAGGTTACTCCTTGCCAATGGACGATCCTGGTCCCTCAAAAGAAAGCAATTGTGCAGCTGGTGTTAGAGGAACATGGAAACAAGCTATCAAAGTCGCACACGAAGCTACTAAACTGGCTTTTCCTGGAGGAGAAATTGTCGCACATCTAGATAACAAGTAAGTTATCCTTCGATGTAGTATAAGAAGATACTGTTAGTGACTAGGTTGTAATAATTAGTCACACAATTACATGGGTGCGCCAGTCCATTCTCCCTTGATATGGGTTAGCAAGTAATCTATGTTATTCGATTTTCGGAAGCATTGGATGGTTTACAAGGGCAGAGAATACTCTCTCTCTCTCTCAAACTGTAGCAGCTATGGAAAAGGTTGAAATTCCTTACCATCTTTAGACCTCAACAGATTGAAATCACGACTTTACAACAAAGAGCAATGTTGCTACAGGATTTTCTGTACAACCTAGAGATTGCTAAATCATTGGGTACAATAACGGCTGAGAAATTCTCATACGTCCTTTTTCCAGATGGGATTGTGTTTTCGGCAAGTATTTTTCCTTATGGAGCTTATTGGAAATTTTCATTATATTTTCCAACAGTGTTATCCGACTCACCCGAGTCCACTTGGACTCGGGGGAGTGACTTGCCTTGCATTGTGTTTACAACTCCGGTACAAATTTTTTTAAAAAAAAAGTCCAAAAAATTGTAAAAAATGTGAGGCTGTTGTATAAACTTTTGTATATGATTTGGATGTTTTTGGTAAAGATTGGTAACTAATTTTTTTTAAATCCCTATTTTAAAATTTTTCTTTTTTATGGAATTTTTGTAAATGTCACTGACTATAAATATTGTTTTAAGGGAAAAGTTTATATAGAGTAGAGGCTCCAAACAATCAAATTCGAGCCTACCTCAAACATTCACTAGAAGATGTTGTTTTGATGTTCAAATATCATCAAATTGATCATCTCGACATCAAGATGCATGGACATGAGAAAAAAATTGATTTCAAGTTTTGGAAATAGTGTATTTTGTAATGCATTTTTTGACCGTCAATTTTAAAGATTTTTAAGTTTTCATAAATATCATCGATCTACACTATTTTTTATGCTTTAAACTTTATAAGTAAATATGAAAATATATTTTAAGACTATCAAAATGATTTCCAGTATTGAAACCACATTCCTCGACACTATTTGAAGGTAGGCTCTAATTGGATTGTTTAGAGCCCAGGCTCTATACAAACCACACGTTTGTTTTAATCCATTTTTTCTTGACCTTTTCAAGGTTATTTGAACTTTTAAGGTTGTTTTGGGTTTTATTTTACCTTTGCTACATTATTGTGTCTTTTCATATTTTTCTTATTTTTTTATTTATTTAGGGCTTTTGGTCCTATTAAGAACTCAGCCGAGTCGACTTACATGACCGGGACCACTTGCACTCAGCCGAGTCCAAAACTCGGCTGCCTCAGCCAAGGGCCAAGTCCCTTCTCAGCGAGTTCTTAAACACTTTTTCCCAATCCAACTACCTTTATGGAAATGTGAAAACATTTTTCTTGAATTATAGGAATATTGCTGATAGTGAAACGTCAAAAAAAGAATTTGCTTGACTCATAGGAATTTGCTGTTTTTATTTGATTTAGGAATTTCGTTTCTGATTAGTATTTTTCTGGGTGGCATTTTATTTTGAATTTTCATTATATTTTGGAACCCCAGCCACTAACCAGAGAGAGAGAGAGAGAGAGAATTTGCATGAATTTTATGAATATTATTGGTATTGTGAAGAACTGAAGATGAGAAATGAATATTTTCCGTATTTCAGAAGTTTCAAAAGCGGGCAAAGAAATGCAGTTACAAGCTTCCTTGCCGAAGAGAATATAAAGATTGGGAAGGCAGAAGACTTCTTCTGATTACAGAGGACACTCTTTAAGCCAAAAAAAATATTGTTTTTTTAATATTATATTTTGTAAATCATCCTCTGATAATTGCATTTTTACGTGCTAATTATGGCAAAGATTCCTCTTTTGCAGGAAGTATATGGCTATTGAATATTGAAATCTAGAATGCAATTCAAAATAGGAACAAATGCAACACAATTCTTTTAAGTGAACAACTAAAAACACTTTAATAAAGACATGTTTAGTTCGTGTGAATGTTTTCTAGAAAACATTTTTACGTGAAAAAATTCTCCTGTGGCAGAGTGTAGAAATATCTTCATACTAATTGGTCTTGGTGCATCTTTTTACACCAATTGGCAACTAATTAATGTAAAAATACAATAAAATAAATGTTGGTCCCATATTACTTGTCCAAATAGGAAAGAAGGAAAGAAGGAAAATGATATTGTAGGTTCACTAGGTTATATAAATTCAGAAATTAAGAGCCAACATTGTTGGTAGGATTTCGCTTTTTTGGGAAAAATATAAGGGTCCGATGGACTTAAATTTTGCACACATATACCTCATCTAGGTGCTTCAAAAAAAAAAAATGAATACACTTGAAAATGTTGGATTATATACGTGTAATGCTCTTGGCCACTCTATGATTGTGTCATGGCATAAGCCCTTCAATTTATAGAATATTTATCACTCTGTACATGGCACTAGAGCTAGGTGGGTGATGTTTAGATGTGAATATAAAATTTTATGTGATCGCAGCATACGAATATAACTGAAAAAAAAATTCTATAAGACATGTAAGACCAATTATGTTTTATAGGATGGAACGTTCGGCGGTCAAGAAACAAAATATCCATAAGATGAATGTAGTTATGATGAGAATATTAACATGAATGAGTGATAAGATAAGAATTGAAAGAATTCAGAACAAATATATACGAGGGAATTTAGGATTGTTCTGATAGGCGATAAGATCAAAGTAGGACGAGCTATTTACAACGTAAACTAGAGCATATTTGGTTTAAGTGGAAGAGTCTAAAAGGGCAAAGAGAAAGCTAGGACATATACGAAAGTAGTGAAGAGATATGGAAATTTATAGTCACTAAGGATATGAGTTTCAATAAAGCATAATGGTGGAACTTTTTTTTTTTTTCGAGAAACAGTAAAATTTCATTCCATTCTTACTAGAATTACATCACATTCAACCTAATAAACTCAGGGATAGAATTATGCTTACAAAAAATAAAACAAAAAAAAAGATCAAAGACAGTGGGATATAATAATCCTAAATAATTGGGATACAGCTTGAATGATGATGATGCTGATCACAAAAGAATGTCCTATGATCATCAAATAGAGAGAGGGAGACATTCGAATTACTGTTGTACGCGAAGAATGAACTTGCTCTTCAATGGCAACCTGCAACCATGGGCAAGAAAAAGTTATGGAAAGCATTAAAGCAGCCCCTGGTCGTTACTCGTTTGCATGATCCCCTTTTTATGGGGTCTGCCATGGCAGTAAAACGGCACGATGAACCTATTTACCGCATTAATTGTTGTTAGCCATTGAAAATTTGAACAAGGATTCTGAAAATTGATCATAAGAGGCATTGAGCTTAAATTGTAGTGTAAACCATGGGGTTTCATCTAGGCTATGTAACACAGACAAGTGTTTTGTATTTTCTTGCAAATGTTAATATACACGACACCCATGTTAAACATTATAGAAAAATACTTTTTAATATTTCTTCTTCAAACTTAACACCCAAGTGCCTAAATATCACCTAAAATCTCACTCCTCATATTTCTTTAAATCATATACAAACATCTCGTGTTTGAAATATCAGCTTTAAGGTTAGCATTTTTTATACTCGTATTTGTGTCAGATTAACACTAATACACATCCATGTCTAGGTAATATTGCATCGAGGTGATTAAACTTAAAATAAGTAATACCTAGAAAGCATATGTGTATCTCATATAGACAATTAAATGAAAATATTGCATTCACCCAAAAAATGAGGAGAAAATGATGCCATTCTCAATGAATGCGTATCATCTATTTAGCGGAAAATAGATCTAGGACTCCAAGAACTCAAAATAAATATTTTTTGAGATTGTTTATTTCCTGAATCATTTGATATGCAATATCCCAGTCCAAAATATTCTCTATTTCCCAACAATGGAACTTGATATAACTCCCCTAGAAACCTCTTACTTTCAGTGGAAAAGAATCTCTCATGCGGGGGTTCTATGCTCTTTCCAAGTTCATCGTACAAGACCATATTGTTAGAGATAAAAACATAACATATATACAATAAACAACAACATTACTAACAATGATAAATATGGCGCCCCAAAACCACAAACACAGACTATTCTAAACCATCCCTTTCTATTTGATCTCATAACAGAAGTTTTTGCAAACTCATATTTAGGTGCTTCCTTAGTATGTTACACACAAATCATGGTATTGAGTTTTAAGATGCTTTTCTGGGAAGAGAAGCCTGTGTAACTCTAATCTCGAATGAGCTGCCAATGCAAGAGAAGACTCATCTGGGTTCTCTCTCAAAACAGCCAAGGCAGCTACGTACGCTTTTCGTGCTTCTTCCATGGCATGTAGCTGGTTATCATCTATGGGTTCCTGGAAAAGAAAGGAAAATCACAGCCAGGTTTAAGAGAGAGAAACAACTTATATTTAGTAGGTCGCCCTGGTTCGTGAATTATGATGAAAATGGTGATAACAACCTAATACTTACTTAAGAAGGATAAATATTTTCCAGAGGTGACACTGGAAGACATTGATCTTTTAATCTCCCATACACAAACAAAAGGGGAGGGAGGGAGGGGGTAGAGAGCAGGGAGAGAGAGAGAGAAAGAGAGAGCGAGAGATGCAACCATCGTACCTACCACCAATCTGCTAATCAAACAGATCAATGGCAGGCAGCTCTCAACAGCCTCCATATACATTTCAAATTTTCGACTTCAACTTTATCAAAAATGGTATCTTCTTCACATTGCTCTTGATTCTTAATTTTAATAGCAAGAAGATAAGGACAATTTTTTTTTACTTTTGAGCCATTAAAATTAAGAAACACAAATTAATAAATAGATCCCTTCTGTGGAAAACAAAGGATGCTTGGGGGTCTCCATGTGAAATACAAAAACAAGATGGAAACAACTACAAGTCTACAAAATTTTAGTTGTGCCTCTTGATGATCAATGTGCTTGGTGGACCAAACTTGGCAGCATTTACCAGAGGATATCAGTTATGTGAAAATTGGATGACATAGGAAATGAAGATAATCAAATAAGGAGACTTTGGAGTTTCTTATTATCTCTTTAAAATGGGAATGAGAGAGTATGGCAAGGAAACCTAATTCAGTATTTCTATAACTCCACTTTCTCTCTCTGTGCAAGTTAGGCCAAGCTGAAAAGAAGATTAAACAAGCAATCAAGCAAAAGAAAAAAAACGGCTTGAAGACAAGAAGTAATCAAAGATGAAAATAAAGGAGTTTTTCCTGAACTTTTGTTATGTTATTTATTTCGCTTTTTAATATTTTCTTCCTACTCTTACTTAGGCTATTTCTTTTTCTACAGTTCCTTTTTTGGTTTTTTTTTCTTTTTCCAAACTCCTGTTCTCCTTTTCTTTTTGTTCGTCTAGCTCTTATCTCGTTCTTGTTTCATTTTCCTTGCATTCTGATATTTTTGGCTTGATCTCTTAGGATTCTCTTTTTATGGATTGTAGAAAATTAAATCGACCACCATGGACAACGGGGGAGCCACAATGATGTCCCTTCGAATGGCCATTTCCAAGAACAAATAAAAAGTGATAACTAAAAAACACTAAGAAAATTGAAGAGAGAACACTGAGAACTAAATCCAAAAACAAGCATGACTATTTTGGGTAATGTTAGAAACTTTTGGATATGTTTAATATTTTCTATATTTTACAAACAAAATATATAATATGAATGCCCCCTCTCAAAACTGATTCTATATTTTTTTGTAAATTTTGAATGGGTTGTGATGTTTTGAGAGGTTATCAGCTTTATATATGGGAAGAATTTATATCTAATTTAAAGGTCACCTGTTATGCAAATATCTTCGATGAGAAGTGTGGATGGGAAAACAACCAAATACAATCATCAAAGTGAATCTTCCAAGTTGAAAACATAGAAAAACAGAACTGTGTGAAGACGACAAGCTTACCATAGCAGGAAGCAGATCCAAGGAGTCATCAATCGTCCAATCATCATCGTCAATTAGTACTGTCGAGTCTTTCTCCTCTGCAGTCTCGAATATATGCATGAGAGTACCAACCTCATTGTGCATAGAGTCTAGGTGCTGACGAAGCTCCTCAGTTTTACGATTTGACGTCTTTACTTCCCACTCTAACTTCTCCAGCACAGCTTGCTTATCTGCAAGCTTGATCTGAGCACGAAGGAACAATGCATTACTTACGTCATCAGTTTTACTATTTTGTCACCATGGTAATTCTTTTTTATTCTTTCAGCAGACTCTCTCTCTCTCTCTCTCTCTCTCACACACACACACACACACACACACACATATGGATCCACCTTGGTTGGAAAGCTGCATTACATTGGGACCAGTACATGCTAAAAGCATGTAGTGTTTCCCTCCTGGCAATTGGGTTTTGAGATAATTGATACAATTGCCGGGGCGCTTACAAAATTTCCACTGGTCAAGCAATGGCTAGAGTTAAGGATCTAAATTCAACTAGGTTTTCATTTAATTAGGAAGTTTGTGTTTGCAGCATCAAATCAGGTTCCCAAGAAAGTTGAATATTTCACGCATTTTGGTTGGTTAAGGTCAAGGATATATCTGAAATAATCTCCACTCTCCAGTTAACTGACTTACAATATTCCATGTACTATGAATGGTTAGGAACAAGGAATTACTGAAAACTCACTACACTTAGCTTTTCTGCAGTTCCACAATATCAATAATGTGAAAAGGAAGGTGTTGTTGCTGGATATTATGCACAAGTTCAAAATAATGCTAAATTCGATGCATTGGCTGTATATATATATATATATATATATATATCAAGCCATTTTCGAGGAACTGAAAAACCTAAAAAGCATATCTGGGGAGATAATCGAAGGATCAAAAATCACTAACAATCTGGTATAACAGCTAAATGTAAGTGCAGTTATTTCCAGCCGCAACATAGTAAACTGAAGATTTCAAAATCACAAAAGAAAATCTAGATACCAGAACCATAATGACAGATCAGTAGGCGGGTATGACCAATCGATGCTCTAATGAATAAACTGACATTGTGAATGAAACTTAAATAGACTAAATATAAGAAAATGAACAAAAAATGAAAAGCAGCAACAAAGGAAAAATTTAAATACCTTTGCATCAGAGAGTTGCAGGTGCACAGATCTGATGAAGGTGTCTTTTTCCTCAACCTGGTGTTTCAGTTCATCCAGGGATACCTGGACCAAGTTCATTTGGTTCAGAGAACTCTCTGCAGATTTTAGAATTTCATCCTTCTCAAATAGTTTCTTTTGTAGCTCCTCAACCCGTTCCCTTAGGAGAAGTAATTCCTCTCTATCCCTATCAGAGACCAGTCCCTTTGATGATATCACAAATTCATCAGCACCGCCATCACAATTGTCTCCCTTGTCCCCTGGTTCTCTCCTTGATTTAGAGGTGGCTTGAACTGTTTTCCTTCCCTTTGGCTCAACCACCTGATGAAAGGAACACAAATATTAGAATTGTCTTCTACTAATCACTTCCACCTTAATACATATGGTCATAAGAGGCAGATAAAAATCAAAAACTTCAAAAACAAATGAACATAGAGAAATATCTACCTTGGGATCGGACTGGTAAAACGTAAATTATATGTCCAAATACTAAGTTTCTATGTGATGCCAGTGATATAATTTCTGACGATTACCAAACTACTGAGTGAAAGGTAAGGGTGCTTCGTCAAGTCCTCAGGCACTCACCAATAATCAAATGGCTAGTATTGAAGACAATAACCAACAAACCATGAGGAGTGCCATAGATGGTTAACAAGCTTTGAGCAGAACTTGACCTTAAGCTATTCTCATATTCCCCAAACCAAAGGCCTCACATAAAACTACAATTTCATGTTCCTTTGAACCTTAAAGAAGCCTCCAACATCCAAAGGATTGAGATTGCATTTTAACTACTATAAACGATCAGCTCACCAGAACCAAAAGTCTTTGCATTATAGGAAACTGGATGAATACACCCATATAGTCTAACTACACAATGGAAGCAGTGTTCAGAAGGGTTTGTATACAATGAGACCATTTATCTTTGGTATAGGGTGGTCACAATTACTTATAACCATTCGATGTGAAATCTGATAGCTTGGGTGTGTCACAAAGTTTGAGAAAATTTCTTTTTGAACTTTGAGCTTGGTCCATGAAATAAATGCAGCCACCCAATTTCACATCCAATGGTCAAGATTAATTGTGACCACCTCGTACCAAAGGTAAATGGCCTCATTATATACTTTCCTTTTTTAGAAACAGGAAACCAGGCAGGGCCCAAGCCGAGTGACTCAGGAGAGTCCCAAGTCAGCTCGTGAGACCCGTTTTTTGCAAACCACACTTTTTGAAGCATACCAGCTGGATTTTTTGAAGGCTCAGACAGACTTGGTGTAGAATCAGGTCAGTCTAGGAGTCTGGCTTATCCAGAACCAGCAGGGAGGTGGTTCTAAGCAACTAGGGCAAGTCGAAGTCAGACTTGCTGAGCTTTTAAACACTGGATGGAAGAGTACATCCATTTGATGTCCTCTGATGTTTGGGCTGTTAAGGAACTAAAATAGGAACTTGTTGACACTATTGTATATTGATTGTTGATAAACGCTCTAAAGCAAACATAATTTTCATTGTGATATATTGAAAAGAAAACGAGCTTCAAATAAGCGGAAAAAAATAGCGCACCCATTCCACACAATTTTTGGGGATAGTCTAATGCAGTCAAGCTTCAAACAGGTAAATGACCAGCCTGAACATGTCTAACTATGCTTTCTCTTAGAAAACCATTAATGCTTTAATTTGCACAATAGAACCAACTAGATCAATGGCTCATTGAAATATTTCGCCACACAATAACCTAAAAGGCTGATTCATGGATTTAGACATTTCAACCCATTCAATCTCATCAGAACCCAGTCATGTCCTATCACTGTCATGCATCAAGATTAAAGTAACTAACCATATTTCCCACAAATCCTGGATCCCAAAGTAATGACCACAAAAGAATTATCACAAACATAACAAGAATATTAGATCATCATACGCCAGCATCCTATTCTTTACAAGAAGTAATAAACACGATGCACAAAAATAAGAGCAGCAAAACACAATTCAATCAATAAAGCGCACAATACAATCTCCAAATATGCTTCTCACCTTCCTTGTGTATGAATCTCTGGATGGAGTGCGTGTGTATATTAGAGAAGAGCGGCGCGTGAATGATGAGTTTGGTCTACGATCCTGCAATAAAATTACAAAATCAAATACACAAGAACCAAAGAGAGCTGAGAAAGTAACATCAAACGCAGATAATTCCTGATTAACATGGATAAAAATCATGCCTCTATGATCTAGAACAAACTGGATAAAGAACAAAAAAGAAAAAAGCAAAAAAAGGAATTGCAAGAAAGCCCGTCTTCATATCAAAGTGGTAAATCTAGAATAGCATGAAACTAGGAAGTTCTTGCCCAACTTTATAATCACTCCTCATTTCAAACTCGTTAACACTAAAAGGCTAAAACAGCATGATGATGAAACTATGAATGACCTTTGTTCTCATTACTTTTTCTTCACAGTGTCAATGAAAGAGAAAGTACGGAATTGAGGGGTAATTTGTTTGTTGATGAACAAAATGGGGTACATTTCACCGCAAAAGAATCACTAAGTGGAACCAGATAAAAATGAATGTTCAAGAAAAAGAGGAAAACTACCATCTTTATCATTAATTCATTATATTTGTATACAGTAGAAGATAGCAGAAAGGACTAACAAAAAACACACAAAACTTTTACCTTAAAGATTCAAGAATAGGATATCCGAACTAGAAAATGGGTAGCTAAAAGAAAAAAAAATAACAACCTCCATGATTATTGAATAAATTAAAAAAAATTTAAAAAAAAAATGAAACAGTAGCAATAACAAAAAATGTGAAAAAACAAGGAAGAATTTAGCTAAGACTTGTTCAAAGGGGTTCTTAAATTACTCAAAGAAAAAAAAAAAAAAATCCAATCTTCATCTTCCACAAAAGAAAAGCAAACACGGCCATAAAAAAAGAAAAAATACTTGAAAAAAAAAATGCAGGCAAATCTTACCATAAGAGACTCAACAAGAGGTACGATTTCCACAAGGTTTTTGAATAGAACTCTATCCACGTTTCCATTAGGATGGGATGTAGAAGTAGGGGATGACTGCTCAGAGAGCCATCCTTTACTGTTGTCCCTGAAATACTGTTGCTCCATGGCCATGACCAGAAGAACCCTAAAAAAAAAAGTAACAAAAACCCTAGAATTTGTCCATGGAAGTGAGATCCAGAAAGAACCTCAGAAATTTCCAGGGCAAAAGAGGCAAAACTAGATCACATGGCACTTCTGGGAATTCAAAAACTGGTGTTTTGGAAAACCCCATACAAATCTACTACGATCCTACATTTCGCGATGAGAGACAGATCCAAGAAGAAAAAACATAAAAAACCTAGCAAAATCTAGTGCAAATAAATGTAGGTGAAAATCACTGAGCTTTCTGATAATTCAAAGCGTTTTTTTTTTTGCAGAAGTAAAAACGCATTAACTGCTGAGAAAGGAGTGCTGTTGAAGTTGTGATTGCGGAGAAAGCCGGATGAACAAGAATGCTCCTTTGTTTTAAAATTATTACAAGAGTAACCTCAATTTTGAAACTTTGGGCAAGCGCTTACTTCTCCTTAACTTTTGGTCAAATGACCCTTGAGGACAAAACCTTGGATAAATGAACGTTGGCATTATGAAACAGGTGCGGTTTGTATAGAGCCGAGGCTCTAAACCATCGAAGTAAAATGCACCTTCAAATAGTATCCAGAAATTTGGTTTCAATATTAGATCTTCGTGATAGCCATAAGCGATATTTTTATTTTTAATTATAAAGGTGGCCTTTATATAAGGTTGAGGTTCTAAACAATCAAAATAAAGAGTACCTTTAAATAGTATTGAAAGATATTGTTTTCGTATTTAAAATCTTTTTGATAAAAAAAAAAAAAGATCTCTAATTATACAATTTAAAGCTTCAAAAACAGTATGGATTGATCAAATTGATGAACAGTTATAAATTTGGAAAATTGACGGTTCAAAAAATGCATGACAATATGTATTATTTCTAAGATTTAAAACTATTTTTTGTCATGTCCATATATCCTGAGGTCGAGATTATCGTTTGGAGGATTTTTTGACATCAAGACAACTTCTTCTAATGAAATATTGAGGTGCACCTTAATTTGATTGTTAAGGGTCTCAACCTTATGTAAAACCTTTTCTTTATGAAAATGTTGCAATTGTAGAGGTGTAAGTAGTTACGACTAGGGGTGAGAACGGGTCGAATTGGGGCTAGATCCGACTAGATTTGGATTTAAATCTGAATAGTTTACATTGGATCTAAATCGGATCTGGGTTCAAACGGGATCCTAGATATTTGGATTTGAATCCAAATCTGAATACTATGTATCATATCCATATCTAAATCTGAATAGTATACATCTGGATCCAGATCCTGATCCTGATTATGTATGTACTATTTTAAAAAATTATATATATAAAATAAAAATTTACTATTTAAAAAAAATAAATCTAGATCCACCTGAACCTTGATTTGATCCAATTTTCAATTCAGATCTTTTTAGATCTGGATCCAAATCTGAATAGGGTCCAAAATCTAAGTTTTGGATGCGGATGGGGTCAATTCTCACTCCTAGTTGGAACTAGTAGTTGGGACTTGGGAGCCGCAGGGTGGCTAGTTTTTGCTAGGCTGTTCATGCAGCCTTGACTCACTGACTACTTCGATCCAAGTTCAACCTCTACGCCAGCACCACACACAATTGAGCACATATGCGTAGGGACCCAAGTGTTTAAAAGGGCCATGGCCCAATTTTATTCAATCTCTTTAAAGGTACAAAAGGGTACACTACTACAAAAACTCCTCGATGATATAGTCATGGTTTTATATAAACACATGTTTAAGATTTGTTCAAAATATTAACAAACATTTGGCAACCGGCCTCTACCACGATCATTGGCGCACTGCGCACCATGACAGCATCATGATGACCCAACATGACTGTTGCAGGCCTTAGCCAGGTCCTTGCAAGCACCAAGTGTCGTGCCGCAAATGCCGCCTAATAGTAGGGGTGGCCTAGGCAGACCATGTTAGCTCGGGCCTAAAAAATTAGGGCTCGAGCCACAAAATGTGGCTCGAGGGCCAAGCAACCATAACCCGAAGATAGGGCTAGTCCAAGGCTAGCCTAGTTTAGCCCTTGCCAGTCCTCTTTTTTTATTTTTCCTTCTTCAATTTGTTTTTTTTATTTCATTTGACCTGGCCTGGCGTTGATAGGGCCCGGGCTAGTGCCTCCCAATCTGAGCCTGCCGGTGCATGGCCGGTCCACCCTATAAGAACTAGGGCCAACGCTAGCTCAGCCCCATGCCGGCCCTGCTTTGACAGCATCCCAAGTGATGCACAATGTCTAACACCGTTGTCATCATTTGTTAAAATGTATATACAAGATGAATTATTGAATATTTTACTATTTTTATTTAATTTCAATAAACTTATCAAAATACAATATGATCATCAAACACTTTTTTTTTTAAAAGCAAAATATTATCTAATTAATAAATTAGATGTATTCTCTAAGCTATTACAAACTTACAAACAAGCATCTAGTTAATATTTGTAGCTTTTTTCCTTTGGGTGGGTTCCTTGACATTTGAATAATGTAGCTTTTGTGGCCACTAAACCATATGCTCAAACCTTGGATTTGTATTTTTCTTGTTCCACGAACCATTAGCCCGAATCTAATCTTTTTCCGGTTCTTCTTACATTTTAGGGACAAGTATAGCATGCACCTGTAGGAGCAAATTGCACATTTACTCTTTCACGTAATACATGAATTTTTTATTATTATTTTGAACGTTTGCAAAACATCTTTTGTCTGTCTACGGCAAAATTTCAACAAAAAAATTAAGGCTATTTTTTACTTTGAGCAATTCAAAGCTAGATATAATTTGGATTGTTTTTCAGGGCTGCAAATCATTTATTTACTCACATGAATAATGATGACTTTTTATCAAGATTGTATATGATATGACCATTTATTTTTTATACAAGGATGTCACCAATCACATTTTTGAATGCGAAATCCAATATATGAAAGTGTGTCGCAATATTTGAGAATTTTGTTTTGGATTTATGCCTAAACAATGAGAAATCCTCAACCACCCGATTTAAAATCTAGTGGTCAATGATGATTGTGAATTTTTTGCATCAAAAGTAAGTGGATACAATTCATTTTTTACTGCCAATACAAACAATAGTAATCATTAAGATTTTCAACTTTGTTTTTTATTTTCCATTGACCAAAATTTAGACATTTCTTGATTTGTGCATGTTATCCTTGCACAAAACCATGGTAATCTTCTATATATTGTTCCAATTTTTTCGCATAGAACCAGAGAGGAATTTTCAATATCAGTCGTAATAAAAAGAGGGTGGGGAGGGGAATTTTGAGATAAGCATGTTTCGTGATTTGGTGACCAGCAAAAATTTATTTAAGGTTGCAACTTTATATCATAGAAGTAATGTGTAGCTCCAAAATCCAAAAAAGAGTGTCATGAAGTTGAAAAACTTTGTAATTGATCATCTCGACCTCGAGATATATGGTTATAAAGGAAAAAAATAATTCAAAGTCCTAAAAATAAAGTATCCTACAACAAGTTATTTGGATCGTCTATTTTCAAAATTTCAAATGCTTATAAAGTTGCTTGCTCTTCACTGCTTATGAAATTTTAAATTTCATAATTAATATTGAACAAATATTTGAAAAATTGTTTCATTCGAGTTGGACTGCATTTCTACATATGCGGACCATAAAGAGTAAAGCATCCATCTTAAAGAGGGATGCAAGTAGTTGTTCCATTTAAAACAATGGAAACTAACGGTCCAACTGTTTTCTCACAATAATTATTATTTCTAGGTTTTAAATTTATTTATTTTTTATATTCATGATCACAATATTAGAGATTACATGTCTTTAGAAATTAAGACTTAAAATCTATCTCAATAACAGATTTATTAAGAGATCTCATTTCTATATGCACGCTTGATGCATAGAAACCGGTTCCTAAAAATTTAAAAACCACCATAAGGTTTCTAACACAACGAAAAATTAGAGGCAGGCTTTGTACTTTGTAAGGTTAGCACCTTACACAAACCTCCCTCATTAGGATTAATGAATAAGGTATCAAGTTTCGGTTGGTGCCTTAGGGTCGGTAATGTGTAGGGGTATTATGATAAAGTCTAAAAAAATCGGAGGACCTTTTCGTAAATTATTTGCTTTGGACTTAGGCCGGCCTTTGTCCGAAATACGCGTTCTTGAGCCTTTTGGCAGCATTCACGCCTTTCTGTTGATACGCGAAAAATGACCAAAATAGCCTAACTATTTCAATTCCCATATGACTATTTTGCCCCTTGTCTTTTGCCTTAGGACGTGATATTCATAAGGCGGATAATCTGTTTTATTGCACGGCCAAGATCTATCAAGGAAACCACGTCTCTCCACATCAACACCATCCATTCTACTAAACAATGATCTTACACTTTCGATGATGAGAAATTCATGTCTCGTGGTGTGTACATGTAATAGTGTTTTATAATCCGGAGACGGGTTTCTAGATCCCCACAGTTGGAACAATCTGGATCGGCCGGAGCGGCAATCCCAAATGAAAATAAATATGGAAAAAGCAAAAAAAAAAAAAAAATGCTTGGAGCTATAGATCGAGGAACATAGTCTTTCAAACAAATTTATTTGATAAGCTACAAATTAGTGAAGGTCGAGCTGATTATTGACTCTAAAGAAAATTAACTTGGTCGGTTGCCAATCTCCAATTAGATGGTTGTTTCCAATCCAAATCAACGATTCTGAAAGTCATGTAATTTAAATGTCGCGTATGGATCAAAGAGCCATGTATATAGTCAAAACAATTTATTGGCTGGTTTGTCATGCGTAGATAGATAGAACTGTGAAACAAATGTTAGACTCAAAAGAGGGAAGAGATAAAGAAGAGATTCAATGTGATTAAAGCTGCAAGACCCAGGTTTCATGGGGCTTCTTCGTCGATGAAGATTTCGAATTTGATACCATTCTCCTTGCTTCATGAAGCGGATCAATTGATTCAGATATAAACTTACAAGGTAGGCTGACTTTGTGATTAAATGAGAAAGACATGTCATGAAACTTCTTGTTATGAGTTATAAACCATGTTACGAACTTGCCACGGCGAGGGGGGTCACTCGGGCGAGTCCCTTGAGTAACTGGAACTAAAAATAGAATCAATGTAATAAATGCCCAATAATTTACTTTTAAAAGAACAAAAATGAAAGAAATAAAATAAATGCAGTTATGATAAACAAAACCAAAATCAACATTCTAAATCATTTTAAAAAGTATAGAAAAATGGATCCAAAAAAATTGAATCATAGGGATATTATTAAAAAAAAATCTTTAAAAAAAGGAAATATAAAAATCAAGATTGTGGAAAAAAATATTCACCAATCTTTGCGCCCATGCATATAAGGAAAAGTTTATATGAGGATGCTACCTTATAATGTAGAACTACTGATGCCCCTCAAAAATCCATCGGAAAAGGTAATTTTAATGTTGAAAACCCCTTTGATTGATCATCTCAATATCGATATGTATGACTATGAAAAATAAAAAGATTTTAAGTCACAAAAATAGTGCATTTTACAACATATTATCTACACCATCCATTTTCAAGATTTTCATATGTTTATTGATCTACTTGATTTTAACCATTTTTTAAATTTAAAATTTTATAATTAGATATGAAAATAGATTTTGAGATAATCCTAATAACATTTTACTTCAAAATTATATACCATGATAAAATTTGAAAGGCACCATACCTCTACACCTATGTAGGGTCCGTATGCCAACTACACCCTACATTTAATTGTCCATTTTCTAATTTCTTGTGTTTGTACAAACACAGCGGTACTGAAGTGAACACATGGCTTTAGTTGGAGTATTTTTCTTTTCTTTTTTTTTTTTTTTAATAAGTGCGATAATTCATTAAGATAATAAAAAGTTATAAAAGGAAAAGAAAAAGAAAAACAAGGAAAAAGAAACAAAGGAAAGAAAGGGAGAGGAAACATAAAGCCAAAATGCTAAGAGGCTAAACTGTTGGTATCGTGGGGCAGTAGCCCTCTTAGCCAGGAGATCCGCATCAGAGTTGTAGCCGCGATGTACATGAATAAAGAACGGATCTCGTCCCCTAATAAACATAAAGATATCATCCATAACTACACTAAGTCTCTAAGGCATGACATCCGGATTCAGACACCATGTGATAACATTGGCAGAGTCACCTTCAATAATAATTTTGTAATGCATCTAGTCAAATCTACCGACACCTATCTTCATAGCCAAAAGCTCCACTTCATTGATTTCTCAGGGGTGAAGCCTGCCATAATAAGACCATATCGTACAACCATTACGGTCCTGAAGCAGGCCTTCATAACCAGAGAGTTGTCCCCTAACACTACCATCAAATTTTATTTTAAACCGGCCTATAGGAGGCTTCGTCAAAACTCGATGAAGTTGAGCACGAGTCTTTATTAACAGCAACAACTCACTGAGATGTGAGAAGCAAGACAAATTGGGGACAACTAATAATGGGAGAGAGGCATAGGCCCAAGTCAGTGAGAAAGTCCCTGGCCTGTCCTTTAAACGTTCTCAAGTTTCTCTCCTTCTAAAGGTTTCAAAGAGAGGTTGCAACAATAATTTTCTAAAGATTGATACCCAACGACACAAAAGGAGGGCTCCAAATCTGTTGCATAAGAGTAGGGACATCCGAGGCCCAAGGTCCATGCCAATTGGTCAAACAAGCAAGCCATTCTCACATAGCTACCGCATAGGTGCAGTCAAGGAAACATGGATCAATTCCTCGTCCTCCTTTATCCTCATTGCATAAAAGACAAACATTAGTGATGATCATTCCCCCCCTCATCTGAAGCTGATTCATAATAAACAACATTTTAATGCAAGGAGCCACATAAAAGGACTTGACTCCAAGGGGCACATTACTTTTCCAGAATTTGGCCAAATGGTGTTTGTCCTGAATGTATTTGTACCTGCTCACCACTTCATGTAAAGAGCAAATGGAGAACACTCCATGCGCCTCTAAACTCCAGATGATTCTATATGGTTTCCTCGGGTAAAAGCAAAAGCTATATAGAGCCGCCAACAAGGAAGCATATTCATCTGCAACATTACGATCCACTATTCTAATGGAAAGGAAATCATATATGTTGTCCTTCCACAAAAATGATCATGTTGTCTACCGGTTTTTGAGTGGATTTTCTATATACTTCAGGATACACCAACTTCAGACGGAAGTCCCTAGCCATTTAGTGTTGGGTTTATGTGGCATTTAAAGGACTTATGAGTTTGCATTTAAAGGACTTATGAGTTTGTATTGAAATACTTTCATTATAGTGAAACTTAAATTTAGTGGGAGTATGGTCCCTCAAGGACCATATTAAATAAATGATGTTTTGCTTATACCGGATTGTGCTTATCGATATATGCAGGACAGTTGGAAAACCCAATGTACTTGGTCATAAATAATTAATCGAAGATGGTTTTGGGTCAGCCCTTGATAAGGTCGAAGCTTATGTTTAGATAAGAGAGTCGAGGGACTATGTGTGTGTGATGGTAGGCCTACTGAGACGGGGCCCAAAACATTATTCATGTTCCATCACATGGCATGTGTATAGATAGATCATTTTGGAAAACCAGATATCCACCTTTGGGTGAAGCATACGCGTGTGCGAGAGATACCCCTATGCGTCACAGAGCTGTGGTCGCATCAGGTCATGGTGACCTTTGACTCATTTGTAAGAGAGGACCTCTAATCCACAGACTGGGATTGCGACCCCTTGATTCATCGACCTTACTTTGGTTACTTGCTAATGAGCCCCTGTTTGGACTGTGGGTCATGGAAAATATTGGGTGGGTTCGATAAAGCTAGTGTGGTCTGTAGTCTACAGTTGAAGGTGGAGTACCTCATCATTACATATTAGATTTCTAAAATCATATAGATCATTTTCCCATCATATTAATTTAAATGTATTCATTTTTATTATTGAAATGATTTTAGTTTATTATTTGAGTTTTTATGAAATTCTCAATATTTTATTTGTGATTTTTGAACTTATAAAAATACAGTTATTGTTATTACAAAGTTATAAATATTCAATTTTTAAAAAATATATTTTTATAAAAAATTCATGGGGGCCCATAGTGCATATGGGCCCACCATGTAGCACGTGGGTGGGGGCCCGTATGTGCCACAAAAAGGTGGCACGCCCCACTCTATTTGGATTCTCTTGGCACGATCGTCAATGCAAAGTAGGTTCCCATAATGACCGATTCACTCTATCAATCCAGGCTTTTAAACACGGATTAAACGACAAAATATATGCAATATTTAATTAAAATATAAAATTTAAATAATTTATGATTAACTTCCAAAATTATCATTATTATTCTTTATCTCATTTACACATGGAAAAAATTTATATAGAGCCAAGGCTCTATGCAATCAAATTAGAGTTCACCTCAAAAATTTCATTAGAAGAGGTTTTTTTTTATGCCCAAATAACCACAAATTGATCATATTGACATCAAGATGTATTGACGTGAGAAAAAAATGGGTTTCAAGTTTTGGAAATAGTGCACCTTCTAATATATTTTTGGACCGCCAATTTTCAAGATTTTTATATATTTGTTCGATCTATACTATTTTTGAAGCTTTAAATTTTATATAAAAATATATTTTAGGGTTATCACAAAGATTTATATTATTAAAACCGCATTTTTCGACACTATTTAAAGATGCGTTTTTTTTTTATTGTTTGGAGCCTCGGCTCTATGCTAACCACACCCTTTACTCATTGGTCATTGCACGTATCTTGCACCGCACGTGAATCGCCTAAGTCCACTAGTTTCGATGATCCCAGGCATGATATCATTCCGGGTTTATACTTCATAGACCACCCCTCACAAGACTCGGGTTTGGCGCCGTTAAATTGTTAACCCGCTTTGCCCTAGAACGCGTGTAAAATCCCGTCACCGCTGCTTCGCCTCCGCCGCTCCTGCACTCTCCCGCCTCCGCTCTTTCTCTCTCTATATCTTCTAGTTCTCTCTCTACATATATTCATCCACACTGTCCCCTTCTTCTGCAATCTTTGGGTCTCGTCTGCCATTTGTGAGCTTCTCGTCTTTAGCATCAACCATCCATTGTTTCTTTACAAACTTCAGTTGTTTTCATCGTGAAACACATTATTCAAAGTAGGGTTTTCTGAGCAGGAGGAGAAAATGGTGGGTGTGGATGAGGGCAACGAGTTGTTGCAGTTGTTCGTCAAGATTGGGTTGGATGAGCGCACTGCTCGCAATGCTCTCGTCAATTCGAAGGTCACTTCGAATTTAACTGCAGTCATTCATGAGGTATTTCATTGACTATTTATTTCTCCTCTTCTGCGAATTATAGTTGCATTTTTTGGTTAATTTTAATGATGCGAAGTGTCATGAAACTGCATTTTTGTAGCAATTTGCTATCTTTGCTGAAAGCTGCAAAATTTGGCATTCTTTCCTGGCTGAAAGTTGCTGTATTTTGCTGAAAAGTCAAGAAGGACTGGTTTAATTTTCGAAAATATTTTCAAGATCAGTAATTAAAAAACCAGACAATAAAGGGCAGAAAACCAGAGAAGTATTGGGTGGATAACCAGAAATTTTTGCCTGAAAATCTTTGTGGGAGGAAATAAAGGCCTGAAAACCAGAAACTTTTTGGGTGGAAATTTATTGAATCAAAATGATTAACATTTGATTCAAAACTTTGAGTTAAAGTTGACTTCAAAAGAAACTTTGAGTTAAAGTTTTAAATGATATATATATATTTTTTTTGATTCTGTGTAACTTTTCAGGCAAAAATTTTGAAGATTCAAAATTGTAATGATTTCGAGTCAAAGTTTAAATGATTTTGTTTGAATGGGTAAAGTTTAATTGATTTTGGTTTAAAAATTTAATTATTTAAACAATATTGTTTAAGACGAAATTATTTGTAAGTAGTTAAAGCCACAGATATTCAATGTGTAAGTTTTTAAAGATTTTATTTTTCTTTTTTCCCAGTTTCTTTTTGAGTTGAATCCTATTGGACTGGGTGATCCAGAACTGAAGCAGCAATACTTGGGTGTCCGGGGAACTGTGTAGGATCCGATTCTGATTTTTAAAACACTTGTTTCGGGGGAAAGAGTTAAAAATACTAGACAAAGAAAAGTTGTTCAACATCAAGAGTCATTCGGAATCTTAAATATTTTACATGTTATTGATAATTATTTGTTTTTGGTTAATATAGCTTTATTTGTTTGGATTTTTTAAATCTCTTTATCTTTTTTTTCTTTTTTTTTTTACATTTTATAGTTCAATTCAACATGCCCCGATAACCAGTGGCCTAGGGTGGATGGGTTCTTTGCCATATAAGTTCCAAAATATGCAATGTGCCTGATTATTTGTTTTTGGTTGATATAGTTATTTCTTCCAAATTTTTTAAAGCTGGTTATCTTTTATGTTTTTTTTTTTGACATTTTATCGTTCACTTCAGCACCACTCAGGTCTCCAGGAAATTGGGTCTGCACAGGTTGGTAGGTTGTTGTAACGATTTTCCAGAAGATTCCAGTGGGCTAGGGTGGATTGGTTTCCTGCAATATAAGTTCTGAAATATGCATTTGCCTTTGTACAAACTTTCTCAGACACTGTTTGCACAATTAACAAACGTTTACTACCGAAGTTTATACACATGGAAACCATGCTCTAAAAGTTACTTCATTCATAAATAGAACTTATTACATAAATTAGAATTTTAAATAGAATATATTAAATGGATATGGTAGCAGTAGTGTGTTGTCTTTGTTTATTCTTCTCTTTTTGGTGAAAAATCTTGTGCAGGCTGGAGTTGCAGATGGATGTAGTAAGTCAGTTGGAAATCTACTTTACATGGTATGTGCTCTTTAGTCTTACTGAATTCTGCACCAACATATTTGTTTCTACTTCTAAATTTATTTGTTTAGCTGCTAAACTTTTTTAACCATGTCAACAGGTTGGGACTAAATTTCCGGCCAATGCACTTGTTCATCGGCCATTTTTGCTCGAATACATAGCATCATCCAAGGTACAACTTCTGATTTGTTATCTGTTCTATATTTGTTATGTTGCATTTATTTCTGTTAAGTTATGAACTTCATGAGGGTGTGCCCCAAGTTTAGCTTACTGCAATAGCTCACTGTGACCAAAGGGAAATAATATTCTTCGTACATTTTCTTCATTGGAACCATCATAACAAGATAGCTGTGACGCTTGGCGTAAACTTCTAATTATGAGAAAATAGCTTTTTATAAAAACTTACATGCTTATGATTGTCATGATATTTCAAATTAGCCTTTAAGAAAGTCTCATGACTTTTAATTGTTGTTGCAGATAAAAACGTCTGCGCAGTTAGATTCTGCATTGTCCTTTCTGGCTAATAGTGGTCCAGAAAGCTTCAACGTGAAAGAATTTGAAGAAGCTTGTGGTGTGGGTATGTCCCTGATCTTTTTGTTCCGTGGTTATACTTTTTTCAGTTTGCTATATAAGAGTTGGTTTCTTGGACACCCTAGATTATGTGTTATTATGACAAAATATTGCATCCTCTGTAAGGTCAATCTAGTTGTTGTAGTACTTTGCAATATGAAAAATGCATCCAGTCACACTATTCAATGCTTTTTATTTTTGGGTCAACATTTTCTTTCTATAGGATGATTGATAACAATTGGAGGAATATTTGGTTGTTGATATGGTAGTTGTAGAAAAAACATTTAAAACCAAAGGAGTGCTTCTATCATACAAGCACAACCTTTATCCGAAAGCCCAACTTCTAAGGGCCGTGTTGCATTATGTGATCATGTGACACTTGGTTGGGATCTGTTTACGTTAATTGTGGTGACTATTGGGCAAAGGAATCTTGATCCAATGTCTAAACTTTGAGTCTCAACTGGAATAAAAAGGTTAATTTGATTATTTCTAAACTGACAAGGTGCTTTCATCATTACTTGGTTTGATGTTGTTTATCCAATCATATTTATGTAGGCTAAAAATCTTTCATGGTGCAGAAAAGATATTCAATATGAATCATTTTATGCTTCCTATCTGTATCTGTGTGTGCAGATACATATATCGTGTTTGAAAACTTGGTTTGGGAACTCAGTACAGCTTGATTTGGAGGTCTGGGATTCACCTTAGTTAACTAAGCTTTGGCATTGGACTAAAATTTAGGTAAGGGTCAGACTTGGTGTCTTACCTCTTACATTAATATGGCACTTTGCAGATCCATCAGTTTTGCCTTGCCTTTTATAAGGTTTTTGGCTAAGAGCAGACTGTAATGCTCTGTTTGACAATCTCGGCAACTTTTTTTGGCTAAGAGCAGACTGTAATGCTCTGTTTGACAATCTTGGCAACTTTTTGTTTCTCTTGTGTGGGGGCCATGATAATTCATAATTTTCTTTCCTTGACTTCCTAGTTCTAACCATAGTTGTTGGGTTTGGGTGCGTTCCCGGTGGCAGGAACTGCTTTGGGTCTACTGAACTGTGGATGGCTGGAAGATCCTTGTGGTTAAGATCGTTGTCTGTACGGTCCTATATCAAGGGACCTTGATCCTTGTCATAGGGAATATCAATTCATTGATGCAGGAATTGCAGCAGTGAGTTATAAGGGATTGCAAATTATGTTTAGATTCACATTACCACCACTATTTAGCCGCCGGGGGGGGGGGGGGGGGGGGGGGGGTGGTGGTTCACATTATCATTGGGTACAAACAAGAATTGGTGCATATGAATCAGTGCCGAGTAGAGAAAGCATCATATGCACTGCATCTTACACTTGAGAATCACGGTTCAAACCCACTAAAAATGAGGATCACAATATAGGGATGTGCGTTCCATCCAAGGTCCCTTGCTGGAACCGTGGGATTGAGGTTCCGGACCGGGTCCATGACCTTTCCTACAAGGTTCTAGCCAGGGACATCTAATAATTTTTAGTTTTATAAATTCTAGAAGTTAGTGCCAATCAATAAGAGAATATTTGCCATACTTACCTTGGTATGTAGGAGAGTTTATATGAGACGGGTCCATTAATCTATGAATGGTCTCTACAAGAATGTTTGCCATTGGTTTTTTCAACAATTCAAGAGCTTTGAGGTCTGGAGGCTCTTAATTTCACTGTAATTCAGAGGATTTGAACTTCCTTATTGAGAGCAAGGTGTCAATTGAAGGACAACATGCTCATTGAAAGTTTTTCCTCAAAAAAAATAAAATGCTAATTGAAAGTCTTTTTACTTGGCCCTGATGGCTGTAGGGCTGTCGACTGGGTTGGGTTGACTTGGAAGTCTGCTGAGTCAACCTGAACCAGGTCCTGGTTTGGTTCCCTAATTCCGGTTGTGGGCGTGGGACCATGGAACCTGCTGCTTACTCGGCTGGGTCCGGGTTCTGGGTGATCTGGACTGGGTCCTAATACCCATTCTTTTGTTAATTTTAAGTAAGTTAATTTATTTTAAAATAAAAAAATTGATCAACCCATGTAACTATGTTAGAAACTTGGTATTCCAACTCTTGTTAACCCCTATTTATATTCCATTAGTTTCTTTTTCTCTAGATCTCATCTGTTCATCATTCTTTTCCTAGATATGGAATTCTTTTTCTCGCTGCACTCTCATATTCGGACCTCCTGAAAGGGGGAAGAAAGAAGGCAAAAATCTTTTCAATCCTTAAGAAAGAAGCTATAAATTCAGATCCTCCTCCTCTCTTTCTACTTTTCTAACTCCCCAGAAGAGAAAAAAAAGTGCTGAAAATCTCTATGATTTTCAAGTAAGAAGCCATAAACTTGCTTGTCTCTCTCTCTACCCATCCAACTCTCAATAGAAACATGGGGCGCATATCTGCAATAATCAAGCAATAAGCCTTAGATTTAGATCAAGGGAAGCTCCTTATTGGGGGGTTTTATGGGAAACTGCAGAGGATATCATGAAGGGTTATTTCATCATATATGGGGAAGTTTGTCATATGTAAGAATGAAGGATGGCTCTAGGGTTTTGGGTTCATAGTGTTGTTGGATCCTTTGATTCTTCTCATGGTTCTTCAAGATATGCACACAGTCAATGGAAGAACAGTGATATTTTCTGTTTGAAACCCTATTGGGTTGTGCAGTGTATTGGTTTTTTTGAAGGATGTTATTTTCTACGTTGAATAGTTGAATATGGTTCCTTCTTTTTTCTCTTTGATTTAGATTCCTTATTTAGTTGTGCAACAATGATGGTACATAAACCGCTTAATCTGTTCTTTAGTTTCATAGTTGCTTATGCTGGAGCAGACCATGCCATCTCGGGTTGGGTCTGGGTGCACTGACCCTGTCTTGGGTTGGGTCCTACTCTACTGTAGCTAGACCTGTCTGGGTTTGCGTCCCCATATTGAGTGGGTCTCATCCCGGTTGGGACCATTGACCTAGATCCAACCCATTACGCCCCCAATGGCTACTATTTTCATGTCACAGTTCGTTGTTGATGCTCTAGTTTTGTGATGTGCCTCCAGTATTTGGTTAGTGAGGGAGCATTCCTATGGTGGCACACATCCTGAAAGTCCATGCTACTACTGTGAACTCTTGGGTTCTATGCTTATGCTTCTTAGTTCACCTCTGCAACCTAATTGCTGAATACATATGATTAAGTTTGGTTGGAAATGAAACATGGGCTTCACTTTATCCCCCGCACGTCAGAGACCCATTGGCATATTAAGTGGAAAACCAGAGTGCGTTTCATTCCCACTGTTAACAATCAGAAAAAAGGTTGGAAAACCAGAGAAACTCATGTTGGTTATGGTTGTTTTGATTACTTTATGAGGTTCTACTAATGATAGAAATAAAAGAGAAGTAATTTGCTTCAATTTTAGGGTGAATAGATATACCAGAAGTACGAACATTGAACGGTTTGTGAATAATTTAAAATTCTTCATGATGCTCTCATGGATATCATCAGAAGCTAGCCTTGATGGTACGTATGGTAAGGTTTATTGGTTTATGGCTTTTTTTGTTATAAAGTTATTCCTTGCATCTCTTACTCAAAAGAAACAATTATTTCATGCATCTCACAGGAATTGTTTCATGACTATGTGAAAATGCCACTCTTGATGTATCTTTAATTGTTTATGTTTCACTGGCTTGCAGGGGTTGACATTTCCACTGAAGAAATTGAAAATATTGTGAACATGGTTTTGGAGGAGAATATGGGGACCATACTGGAACAACGTTATCGTGTTAATGGTGGGGATTTCTGTTTAACAGCTTTAGAAATGGCTGATGTTCTTTTCTTGAATGTATTCTCTTGTTGCTTTGCCATGAGATACATTCATCTCTTTTCGCTTTTTTCCCCCCTCAATTTCTTATGGAGCTGTGTCTATGCTTAGTTTGTCTAGCATTTATTCCTCGGAGTAAATTATGTGTTTCAAGTGGGTTCCATGTAGTTACCAAGCAGTGACTCATTATAGAACCATAGTTGGAAGACTTCTACAAAGTTATCATCAAGAAACTTGATTGACACTTCTTTGAGCTGTACTTCAAACTTATCATCAGGAAATCCCAAAAGCTGAATAAATTGTTTCTTTGCTGCATATGACTTGGATGGATAAAACGAACATGGAAACAGAGATCCTTTCTCAAGAGTTTTTGTAAAAATGGATAGAAAGACAAGTTTTGTTGAAGAAGGGATAGAAAGACAAGTTGATGCATATTAAAATGTAAAAAAAAAAAAGTGCTATCTTTGGTTAATAGAATTAAAACTACCCTTCATGACCAATTCATTATATATAATCTCTTCCTTGCCATCCCACAACAAATTTGAGGTGTTGGAATGGAATGAACTCACACTTTTTTTTTCTTTTTGTTTTTTCTGCTGTCATCACTACTGTATACCCCAATGAATCTGATACCTCTGTGTGCCCTTATTGTTGGATTCTCACTTTGTCTTCATCATGAGACTCCATCATAATATTCATGATATTTGTAGTCAAATTTGCCTCTATTGTTTGCACTCTTACAGGACAATAGGGCAAACCATCTCATTAAACCAGTGAATTTGGTTATCCTTCTTTGCAAAAGAAATACTTGTAATGTAGTATGGTCAAAAGAAAAAGAGATTCTACATCCCTCCATTATGTGCTCCCTGTTACTATTCCATTTTCATATTATTGTTCCAACTAACTCCATCATTGCATTTCCCTCCTTGGACTTCCTGCTTTTATTTTTTACCTATGTTTTATTGGTTACCAATTCCACTTGTTCCCCTTTCAATGGGAGGTTGTTATGCATCATCAATCTTCTGTCGTTGAAAACACTAAATAAGAGAATTTGACAAACTGACAATCCATATCTTAAACCACAGCCATGGGCTTCCCTCCTCTTGTTTTATAGTCTGTTTTTTATTGGTGATCTCTTCCGGTTCCCTTTCAGGGAGGGTTCTTACGCATTACTCATTCATCTATCATGGAAAGCACCACTCCCTACTGAATTGCTTGTATTAGGCATGCTGCTCCATGAGATCTATAGTTGAGTTATTTAGAGAATTGGTCATAACACTCATTTAGAGTTATTTTTCATCCTAGGATAGAATTCCACCCCTACAAAGTCATCTTTACCCGTCTCATATCGATCCCATCAGCTTCTCATCTATTCTCATCCTGTATTTGTTGAGAGTCAAAATTGCAAGGCTTCTTTTGGGTTTAGGGCACCCACACTTAAGCTGGTGACCACTATTTCGGGTTGACTTTCCACCATTGAGTTATGATATTTGGTGGTCCCGTGAGACCAAATTGTACATTTGGTCCCATGTCCAAAAGACCATATTAGAGGATTTGTTTGACCCAAAAACTCTCGAATAGTCTTTCAGGCCAATCATTACGAATAATTGATTTGGAGAAAAAATTGTTCCAAATGAAATCCATCTCCAAGATTGACTATTCTGTCTGATGGACGATCTACTCTAGGCTTCAAAAGCTCAAAATCAATTTCTTCAATTTGAAATTGAGAATCTGTCTTATGTTGAGTGTTTGTTATCTATTAAGTTCATTTTATAGTCAAAATGAAATTTAAAATGCAACTCATGACAATAAAATGAATCTCTCTAACTCAATTTTTTTTTTTTTTTTGTATTAACTTAAGAGTTTTGTATTTTAAAAGAAGCTATATAGAACAAATTTAGTGGAATAGGTTGTTAGGAGAGAGAGAGAGAGAGAGAGAGAGAGAGAGAGAGAGAGAGAGAGAGAGAGAGAGGGCTTGTGGAGAAAAATATTTTGGAGTTTTAAATTATGGAGTGGGCCCTCTACCACTCTATGTTATTAAAAAATATTAATTTTTTTTGGATATTTCAAATAAGCAATTAAAAAAAAGTGTTTGAAAAATAAAACAACACATAAACAATAAAGAAAAGTGTTTGAAAAATTATAAACATATTAAAAATAAAGCAAACAGGTTCAAGGACATTATAGCTGGTTCACTGACGTCATAACCGTTTCACTGACGTCAGCATCGACCGGTTTTGGGGGAGACACGACTGGTTGATGATATATGACAAGAAATGGATCGCCCCAGCCGATTCTTGATCCAAATCAAGTGATTCCAATCCGGATCGCCGAATTTTCAAACCTTGGTAGCATGTATAAGCTGTTAATGTGGTCGTTCCTTAAACAGTTGGCAATGCTCATCCCTATAGTCCATTAGCATATATATTGACTGATTCTTATTGGTCTTGTTTGTCCTATTCTTTGAAGTAATATATCTTATTATTATTCTTTCAGTTGGTAATCTTTGTGGTCAAGTTCGAAAGAGGCAGCCATGGGCTGATGCAAAAATTCTGAAGGTGGTGATTATGTTGATCTTAATTGTTATGAGTTTCAATTAAGATTTGTATCATAGAAACATTCTACCTGCTGGTTTTCAGTGGATTTTCTGAAAAGGAGCTGGTTTTCAGTGATTTGTCGCAATGCATCTGATTTATTTGTCTGAACCAGCAATATATTGATGATAAGCTTAAGGCTTTACTTGGTGAGAGGACGGCAGCTGATGATGAAAAACCTATGAAAAAGAAGAAGGAGAAGCCTGTGAAGGTATGGATTGATCTTCTCTATAGGTCTGGAAATTGAATATCACGTCGGCGCCATTCTTCCCCCCCAAAAAAAAAAAGAATTAAAAAAAAATTGTTTAAGGGGCTATACAATTTTGGAAGCAAAGAGCAGCTAATATAGGTTATGGCTCTTTTTAGGGTGAAGCGAGTGCCTTGGATTCTTCTCCAGCGCAACCTGTTGAAGAAGAAGTTAATCCTTTTCTTATATTTCCTCAACCAGCGGAAAATACTAAGGTATCTCTTTTCCTTCAAAAGTGAGAGATAAGTGGCACTATTACAATGTGTATTACAAATTTTTCAGTTTCCCTTATTCACTTTTTCCTTAATAAAAGAGAGATAATGGACCGTACTACTGTGAGAGGCTTTACTTTCCTTCATGTAGAAATTTTCCACTCATGTTCCTATGTTCATGTGCTTTCTCCTTTTTATCCATCTATTACGTGTACTTTTCTGGTATCTATCAGCTGGTAGTATTCAATCTTCAATCTTAGGGCCTTTTATACAACTATGATCTGTGCACTGTTTTTTGCATATTTAGTCTCTACCAATCCATAATTTACTGGTTACACTGCTTTAAGGAAACTTCCACTGTATTTCTAGGGAACTTCTTTCATCGTCTGTTATGTAAATTGTAGCAGGAAGTATTTTAAATGGTCTTTTAGTTGTTGCTGCAGAGGTCTATGTTTTACCCTTCAATGCCTATGTGCTTCATTTATAGCATTTTTCTGTCAAGGTTCTAAAGTTTCTGAATCACACAGTATCCTATGAAAAATTCGACCGCCTGGCCGCCAAGGTGGTCCAGGCAGCCTTCCAAAGTGAAGGGGCCGTATGCGGGCATATACCTGGGCTCCTGTCTAAGTGGGGTGCGTTGGCTTAAAAAGCAGGGGTTAAAAAAAAAAATGAAAAAGAAAAAGAAAAAACAATGATAGAGAGATAAAAAGGCATAGCATCTATTGCACTCTTTCCATTGCATTTATGGCAATCTCTGTTCATTGCACTCTCTCTCCATTACATTTATGGCACACTATCTCGCTTCATTATTTACAACTCGTGTGCCCCCCCCCCTTGCTGTCACTCTCCCCCACACACACCCTTCTCTCTCCCAGTCTCTCCATCACATGTATTGCACTCTCATTCTAGGCTGTCTAGGCATCTGGGTGCCCACCTTCGGCTGCCTTTTGAACATTGTATTTAATTTGAGTCGTGAGTAGGTTGGCTTGAGGTGGCCTTTAAGCTGAGCATATGTGTTGCATGCACTTCGAGGGAGGAGAGGTGTGATTGTAAAACTGAGATAGGTTAAATAGATTGCAAAGTTCATTACGATCCATATGATTACAGAAATTGTAAAACTGAGATAGGGTTAAATAGATTGGAAACTTCACTACGATCCATATGATTTCAGAAAAACTCTTTTCTTTGTGTCATAACCATCCAATGAATAGGCAGACAATGATGTGAGGGACTCATGAGAGCATGAAATGATTTAGTGGGGGGTTCCACTTTCTGTCTATCACCATCCATCAGTTTTTCGGAAGATGGCACTCGTGACGACATTTTTTCTATGATCATATAGATCATGTTCTTTCCCTAAATAGATCTTGGTCTCATGTTAGTGAAACACGTACTTAGCTGTGTACCAATTAAACATAAGATATTTTACCATTTACTTGTATAAATACATCTATAGAAGAAATACAGATGATGTTAATATATCAGAAAGTAACATCAGGCTATACCTTAGCAGGCTTGAGCAGATTTCTTTCTTTAGAAAGTTCTGTCTACATCAGCCTGTATATCTTGATGACTTGTCTGGGTTGACCATGCTCAGCAAAATGTGGATGTATTTGTAAGTATTTGCTGAAATCTGCTCTGGAACGGGCCCGATTTTTGACTGGGTGAGCTTTGACAGAGCCCACGCATTTACTGACCAAGCTTGGTGGGCTAAACCGAGTAATGGGTGCTCTTATTGAATTATTTTCCTCAACATATTCTTTTTGATGTTCATGTATGATTGAAGATCAAATGATTATCCCGCTTATATTTGACTTTCAAGCTGTCCTGCTAGAAAAATTTTCATGCTCCTGAGTGGAGCCACTATAGTTCTGACACATCCCTCATTTCAAAGAATATCCTGTCATTGTCTCTTTCCCTTTTGTTGTTCACTGGTTTTGTGATATTGAATTTTCATAGCTTGTTCTACTCCTTGATTTAAAAAATACTGGCACTCAGATTGGTTTGTTACTGAGAGAAATCAATGTCTCTGCACCTAATCTTCCTCGTGTGTTTACCAGGTGCATACTGAGATCTTCTTTAGTAATGGTACCATATGGAGGCCGCACAATACAAAGGAAAAGCTTGAGAAGCACTTGAAGGTAACAGGTGGTAGAGTATATACACGTTTTCCTCCAGAGCCGAATGGGTATCTTCACATTGGTCATGCCAAGGTAATTCCAGACCCTTTATAGAAGATAGTGGCAAGTGTGTAATTATTACTTTCTCTTGGGTAAGGCTAAGACAAATGCTCTACAGGCTTTATATATTGACTTTGGTTTGGCAAAGGAGAGGGATGGATGCTGTTATCTACGGTAAGCTTGAACGTGTATTTTACCTTTTGCGTATTTTTGGTTTGATAAATAGGGATGTATTACTATTCATGCAAGTGTTTTTCTGTGATCTTATGTATCTTTGTTCAAGGGGACTGGTGGGACTATTCTCTTCATAATATTCTCTTGTCAAGTAAAAGTTTTTTTGGGGAAATTAAAACCCCCAAAAATCAACTTTCTATACACTATACCCCCCAATACTTTTTCTCTCACACCCTAGACCCCAGTACTGTTTTTTTTGTATTGATCCCCAAGTCAAAAAGTCAATGAATTTGAGATCAAAATACCCTTTCCTCTCTCTTCCCCTTTTCAAATGTTTAGTCACGTGCCCTCTCTCTTTCTCTCCACCCCCTCTCTCTTTCTCTCTCTACCCGCTTCTCTCTTTCTCCCTCTCTCTCTCCACCCGCCATCTCTCTACTCCCTCTCTCATTCTCTCTCTACCCGCCCTCTCTAATTCTCTATCTTTTTCTCCCTCTCTCTCCACCAGCCATCTCTCTCTACTCTCCCTTTCTCATTCTCTCTTTCTCTACCTCTCTCATTCTCTCTCTGCCTTTCTCTCTCTCTCACTGTACCAGACCACTCAGAAAAATAATAATATGTAGGCCTGTAATGCAGTTAGGCACAGTGAGTGCCGGAATTAAAGTTTGTGCCTGATCGCAAAACATTTTCGATCTGTCACAGTGAGTGTCAGACCACATTACAATTGATTGGAATTTATTGGAATTATACCAGTTCGGCACACTGGGTGCTGGACCGCATTACAATTGATTGGATGGAATTTGTTGGAATTGTACCGGTTCAACACATTAGGAGTCGGACCGAAATTTTTTTTTGTGGTCCGGCACAAAAATTTTCTGCACTGCCAAAAAAATTTCTGGGTGCTGGAGAATTCTATAGTCCAGGTCGAGAGAGAAAGAGAGAGGGCAGGTAGAAGAGAGAGATTTAGAGAAAGATAGAGAGAATGAGAGAGAGAAACCGAGAATGAGAGAGAGGGCGAGTAGAGAGAGATTGCAGGTGGAGAGGGAGAAAAAGATAGAGAAAATGAGAGAGAGAGGGCAGTTGTAGAGAATGAGAGAGAGTAGAGAGAGATGGCGGGTGGAGAGAGGGCGGGTAGAGAGAGAAAGAGAGGGGGGGTGGAGAGAGAAAGTGAGAGAGTACGTGACTAAACATTTGAAAAGGGTATTTTGGTTCCAAATTCATTGACTTTTTGATTGGGGGGATCAGTACAAGAAAAATAGTATTGGGGTCTAGGGTGTAAGAGAAAAAGTATCGGCGGGTAGGATGTCTAGAAAGTTGATTTTTTTTGGGGGAGGGGGGGGGGTATCTATAATTTTCCCAATTTTTTTCATTAAGATCAATGACTATCCTCTTAATGCCATCAGAAATCTTGCAATCCCAACCCTATCCTAGTCAATCAAATGAGCTGCGCCGTGCACAACTATGTGGAATGTGAAATACAGCAAAACAAAAACGAACAAGTACATCTAAAATCTTAATGACAAGAAGTGTCCTTACTATGCGATTTAACCACAATGAGGGACCCTCATCAATATTTACTGGCTACAAAGAATATTTTTCACAGACATAGTCCCAAGCCAACAAAGCTAGAGGCTCAAACGAGAGTTCAATATTCCTTGAAAGGGCCAAATTAATTTGCCAATTCCTCTTTCTTAATACAAATTGTGCCTTTGAATCGACGTGCTTAGATTCTCCATACAGTTGGTATCAACAGTGGGCTCAAGGATACTCACTATTGTGGGTAGCCTTGTAATCTTGGCCTAATCATGACTTGATTACATCATTGTTATCTTTGTCTCCGAAAATTTTCATCTTTGTGTTAGATTTTGTGGCCTTCGATGGAATTTCTTATTCGTACTTTGTACCCATTTTCACACACATTGATACTTTCAACTTAATTGACCAAGTATCCTTTTCTGCACATGTTGTTTCTCTCTCATAATCTTATGTGTGCTTTTTTTTTTGCTGTTGTTTACCTGGTATTTAAAAAAAACCCATTTGGGAGCAGGTCTTGCCTCAGTCAATATGGCTTGGCTGTCTCCTAACGTCCCGTTCAAAAAGAAAAACAGAAAACTCCCCTGATTCTGATGGATGCTCATTGAATCTACATAGAGACTGGGCGAGTTTAACGCTTTTGAGTACTTGGAGTCCTTGGGAAAGGGAATGGATGCTTTTTTTTTAAGTTAAAATTTGACCAACTGAAGGGAATGAGGCAGTTTAGTTATAAAACCTGACTGGAACAACCCCAAACCCATTCTTAGTATATAGTAGTATATTATGAATGGGCTCAAGGCATAGGTGGTCAGGATGGAGGTGTACCAAAATGTGACATCTTGAGTTCCATCCCACCAAGTAAAAAAAAGAAAGAAGAGTACATTGAATGAGATAAATCAGAGATGTGAAAGCCTGGGATTGCGATTATGTTACTTTTTGTCTCATAGCATGACATACGTGTTAAAAATGCCATGATATACAAGCATTTTGAGTTAAGGTTGTGTTCTGCAGTAACTGTGAAAGTGATCCATTGACTATGTGATTTTTTCTTTGTTGCACTTTTTGTTTTGGTCATTGACAAAAAATTTCTTTACTAAAATAGAAATACAGAGAAGCAAAAAAAAAAAAAAGAGGTTAAGAGATGTTAAGACAACATCTCAGGATCAGGATGCGTTCCTCATCTCTTATTCGGTTTTCTGTTATCTTTCTCATCGCTCTTCCGTTATCTTTGACCTTAGTTGCCCCATTACCCCCCCGACACTCATTGATTTTGTCTCACACTTACAACCCTCTCTCCCACTTTCCCTTGAGTGTTTCCCTGCATTTTTTGACGATGAAAGCCTATTTTCTTGCTACATTACTGACTTTTGTCTCACACTTACAACCCTCTCTCCTTTGACTGTTTCCCTACATTTTTTGACTATGAAAGCCTATTTTACTGGCTACATTGCTGACTTATGTTTATATGTAACAGAGCACCTTGTATCTCTTTCCTTATTTTGTCTAAGCTGTTGTTTCATTTTCCTTGGGCCTCTCTTTCTGATGCTAAAAGGTCCTCCTTTTGATTTCCTTTGTATGTTATACTTGAGTACCCCACACGCAGGCCGCCTTTTCCTATCACTCGTGGGGGACTTTTGTGTTGGTGACCTTATTAATGTATATACTGTCGTCAGCTTCAAAAAGGCAATGTCTAAGGATTCCAAGATTGATTTTTCTTTTTGGACATAGACTTTAAAAAGAAAGAAGATTATCAAAAAACGCCTTCATTAACAAGGGTATCAGCCACTTGGTTAGCTCCCCTAAGATGTGCACAAAAATTGCATTGCTAGTGTCACAAATATCACACATCTCACCAAACATCATAGCCAACCTCCACAGAATAGAGAATTCTTCATGGCCCCTTCTTATTAGTTGGTTGTTGAATGATGCATATTATATTTTATGTCCTTCATGGAATTTAAGAGGTTTTCTTTAATAATTGGCCATGTGAAGGATATGGTGCTCACTCAGGCAGGCATTCTTTGGCTGTTTTTCCACTTGCAAAGTGGTAGAGCATGTAGCACTTTCTTTTTCATCAGGCTGCAACCACTAAAATTGATGCTTGTTATTAGGCATGGCCATGTGAATCATGATGTTGATACCTGTGGTTAAGAACCTTTTCCATTGAAAGTATCATGTATTAGTTAGTTATGCTGATGTGCCTTATATCAATGGGCAATGATTATCTATTAGAGCAATGCCCCGACTCCTCACGGATGGCTGTACCTGTACCAAATTACTCTGAGAACTTCCACTTTTTAATTTTCATTAGCAAATCTTGTATATTTTTTTAATGAAAGGGTGATCTTTGAGCAAAGGTTATGCCATGGGTTAGAAATAGGCGATGTTTTCAGTTACGCTCTTGGTTGTTTGTATATTTGATAAGGTCATCGCTCACAACGAGGGGCTTGGCCAAAAAAACAGAGCATGGCCTCTTTGTGTATGGGTCTTTCCAGTTTAATGGAGGAATTGAGGACCACAATGAATGGCATCTCAGAAAGCTTGTTATCTTCTTCAATCGAATTCAAGTTCGCTATGATGCCCATACCCATTTTGATCCCTTGTCTTCTCATCTTCAAAAAAAAAAAAAAAATTATATTTTATACTGAGGACTGAAGATTAAAAAAAGACCATTTGGTTTGTCTAGTTCAAGTCTTATGCACTTCCAAAGAATAAAAGCTTATTTTGTTGTGACATGGCTTAAATTAACAAAAAATACCTGTCTTCTAAGTTTTGCTTGATCTACACAGTTGGGTGTTGATATTGGTAATAGCTTTGATGACTTTCTATTTTTGTATTTGTGATATTGCGATGATTATATTGCTTGGTTGTTGGGCTTTGATTGAGCTTTCTAGGTTTGATGATACAAACCCTGAAGCTGAAAGAAAGGAATATATTGATCACATGCAGGAAATTGTTCCATGGATGGGTTGGACCCCTTTCAAGGTATATCTATTTGTGCTATTAAAGCTATTGCTCCTTGATGTGTGCAATATCTGACTAAGTTCGTACTTGGCAGGTGACGTACACCAGTGATTATTTTCAAGATCTTTATGATCTATCTGTGGAGTTGATTAAGCGGGGTTATGCTTATGTTGATCATCAGGTATGAACCAAAAGGA
Organism: Amborella trichopoda; assembly: GCF_054954075.1. Taxonomy (NCBI): domain Eukaryota; kingdom Viridiplantae; phylum Streptophyta; class Magnoliopsida; order Amborellales; family Amborellaceae; genus Amborella; species Amborella trichopoda. The sequence goes on along the minus strand of NC_142345.1, from coordinate 41,549,374 downwards.
GAGACTGAAGCATGCCGGGAACAACTGATTGATATTTTTGTATCATGATCGTAAAGAGCCAAACATTTGTCCATGTGTCTCCATGTGTGTGATTGGGTTTCTGGGCGTGTGCATTCTTTTAGGCATTTGCATGTATGTTGGTTGCAATCATGCACTTGTGCATGTGGTTATGGATTTTTGAAACATATGGATCCGCACACATGTTCAAACACATTTTCAGTTGAAGATTTTTGTAATATTTGTGTCTTGTTCATGCTAAAGTTAAGCTAGAATATTTTCATGTAAAGTGTTGATTAGCTGATGGAGATATTGGTTATAGCTGCCCGAGGAGATTAAGGAATATCGAGAAAAAAAATTGGATAGCCCATGGAGAAATCGACCAATTGAAGAATCATTAAAGTTGTTTGATCAAATGAGGCGAGGCATGATTGAAGAGGGGAAAGCCACCCTGCGGATGAAACAAGATATGCAGAGTGATAACTACAACATGTATGATCTGATTGCTTATAGAATAAAGGTAATTTAAGTACTTTATCTCTTTGTTTTTCTCGGTATTATCATCTTCTCTTCTTGTATTTGAATATCTGGTATTTGCTATCCAGTTTACTCCTCATCCACATTCAGGAGACAAGTGGTGTATATATCCAAGTTACGATTACGCTCATTGCATAGTGGATTCCCTTGAAAATGTCACACATTCGGTGAGTTTTCTACCATAGATTATTCAAGTCCCATTTGGTACACCAAATTGGTGATATTATATTCAGTCTTGTATTAAACTGGGATTACTTCGTGTCTTTGGTATTCTCTTAAAAAAAGCTGTAGATTACAGCTCTGGTTCATGCAATATAGCATAATATGTTGTTCATCCTTAGTTTTTGTCCTGAACAGAGGCCTACTTAATTATTAGTAACCAAATAAAACTAAACACATGTAAGAATGCTTTGTGAATCCTATTAGGATGGACCACATCCCACTCATATGGCACTTGACAAGTGCTTCTCTGAAGTGCTCCACTTGTTTACATAGTTCGAATTAGGATGTTGCCCATAACAATGAAATGTACTCAATTTGTTTTATCTGCCCCCATTATGGACCATATGGGAGCACAATTGGGCAGATGAGAATGTGATCCATTATCATGTGAGCAAGTGCCATCCTCATGGTGTGTAATTAGGTATTTGGAGCAGGAATACAATCCTGGTTGTCTGGTTCTTGAAACCGGTGTCCAAAACTTATACTCAGTTTCTGATTCTGTCACAGTGAAAGACAAGTCAATCTGCTCAGGTTTTGAATTTTAGAAATAAAGCGCAGCATGTTTTTCAGTTTTCAAAAAAATGTTTTATTTTAAGACAACTGCAGGATTCAAACTTGAGACCAAGTTTAAATATGGAAACACACACTGCCAGAAGGACCCCAACATGTTTTGGTTAAATCCATTGTTTTCCATTTTATAACTGGAAAGCTCAGCTCACAATGAAAATCGGTAACCCTGCCAGTGAAAATTTTCCAGACAAAATCCTTGATATGAGATCTGGACACTGCTAGAAGCTTAACATTGGACATGGGACAACATTAATGGCTTGTCTACATCCTGCCTGAAATAGAACTGTGGAGGCTTTGATATTTCCAGATGTTGGACTCATAAAACTTCCTCATCATTATATCTCTAGTCCTGGAAATACCTAGTCAACATCTGTGGTATTACTTAGCAGTGGCATGATTTTATCTTGTTGTTTTTAAAATAAATTTTAGTGGGGCATGATTAATTAGTGCTAGTGAGATAAGTTTTTATGAGTAATCACCAGAAACTGCTCTTCATTTGGTAAGTTACAAAAGAACAGAAAGGATCAAAAGGTGCAAGAGCTGTTAGGGAAGCCTATGAAACCATCGTTGTTTACTACCACATGAGCTAATATTTGCCTTGGAATTTGCTTCCCTTGGTGTTTTAAGAATGCGCTCAATGCTAGGAGGTCAGGGTGGCGGGGCCCCACAATGTGACATTTTGAGTTCCATTCCTACCATGTGTACTTGACCCCTTCCTCACTGAACTACCCAAAAGAAAAAAAAGACAAGAAAAGAATCAAATGTATTGCATGAAATAAATGAGAAGTCATCAAATTTTGAAAAAATTCCAGCCTATCTCCTTGAAATTGGAGATTTTGCTTATAGCTTAATTTTTATGAAACTCATTCCTTTGATAATGGCCATCATACTAAATTCCTTGTTTACCAGTCGGACTTTGTAGTTCTACCAAGGCTTTTGTTCTCAGTTCTCACCACACACAAGAGCCAAAAGGCTCATTGAAACAGCTTATAATTCTCTAAAGATCCATTTATGGTGCAATGAATATCTCATATTCCTGAAAATTCATCTTATAAGTTTTATTGCGCCATGAATTCCTATCCATAGGTTCCTTTGCATCCTTTTGATTGCCTATTAAGGACAAGCCCAATTTAAAGTCTTAAGCTCACTTATCCTTTATAATCAGATTTGAGAAAGGGCCACAATGTGGCATTCTCTCTGATGGTATGGATCTGTCTCTCTGCCATTGACTCTTTCCAAAAGCCTTGGTATTCATCTCCCTCCAGATATGTGAGATGGTGGCTGGAGAGGCAGCTCGCCATAGCACAGTGGCTTTTTCTTTTCATAGCTTGTGCCTCCCCAGAACTACATGAGAGGAAGAGCCTAATTATAACCTTGTCGCTATTCAAGTATTTATGCGTGCTTGATGACATTATTGTGTATCCATTCATCAATCATTTGCGGTTGGACATCGGGATTTCACTCTGTGAGATTTGAGACTTAAAGGCTGCAGCCAACCTTCAATCTTTTTCAAAAAATCACACCTTTGACCTTTTCCCAAGACCTGATCAGAGCGATATACAGAAGTTCGAATCGATTGGAGGCATGTGTCCATAGGAACAGACCAGGGAATAGTGTTACCAATGAACAGTAGGATGGAGGTTGTAGAGGACTCTAGAGACCCTCCAAAACCTGTTTCAGTTAGATGACTTAGATTTGCCTTATTTCAACCAATAGCTGTTTTCAAAGTATCCTCTGTGCATGTTCAGTAGAGTCTGGCATCCTAATCTCAGTTTTATTCCTCCTTGGGTGCTTTTTGAACTGAGTGGATAGCTGAATACCCCGTAACTATATAACTACAATAAAAATGGTCTTTTTTTTGTTGTTGAGAAAATACAATAAAAATGGTCATTATTCTTGTAGATTTTTCAACATATAGCTATTAGCATAACGTATGGATATGTTATGAATGAATTGTTTGCTTTAATTTTTTTTGATATGTTGATATGTTATATTCTATGATATCTAATTTTGTGGTGTTGTACACTTGTTTGTGTTTGAGTAGACAATTTCTTATTTAACTTTAGCATTCCCTCTCTTGTTGTAGTTTGTATTTTTAGTGACTGTTATATCCTTATGGGCCCCACGCCCCCGCATGAGCTATGCCTATGATGGAAACCTGCATGTGGTAATAATCTATATAATATTTTATCATATTTGGGTGATTTTCCTGCTCTAACATTTACCACATTTGGGTGATTGCCTGTTGTAACAGTTATGCGTAATGGCTATGACCTACTTATATTGTAACTCCCATAGGGATCTATGTGTATATATATGGCAAATTGCACCACTATTTGTATAAAGTGAAAAAGACATATTTACTTTATCTTATGATTAACTATTACATTCTCTCTCTTCTCTCTCAATTTTTATGTGCATCTGTATGCAGTTATGCTCACTCGAATTTGAGACCCGCCGTGCATCATACTATTGGTTACTGGAGGCATTAGACCTTTATATGCCTCATGTGTGGGAATATTCACGGTTGAATGTTACCAACACAGTGATGTCCAAGCGTAAGGTATGACTTCAACTTACTCGCATCTGTATTACTTTGCACATATTTTCTGTAATGTTACTTACCATATGCTTGTCATTGTTATGTGTAGTTGAATCGGCTTGTGATGGAAAAATGGGTTAATGGTTGGGATGATCCTCGTTTAATGACACTAGCTGGTTTAAGGCGTCGAGGAGTGTCTCCAAGTTCAATTAATGCTTTTATTCAGGGAATTGGAATTACGAGGAGGTTAGTGTATGCCTTCTATAGATCTCATGATTGATAAAATGGTTTTATGGGGACGTTCTTTGACATTGGTCACTATTTGAAAACTTCATTTTAGAGTAGCTTTGGATTCTTTTTGATATGGTGCTTTTATCTTAGACAATCATGTGTTGAAGGCATTGCTATTTATCCCCTTAAGAGTTTGGTTTTGTGATGGACTAGGTTGGTTGAGCTAGTTGTTGCAATCATGGAGGTTAGTACATACCCCACATGCAACTTTCTAACAAGTTACCTTATTCCATTGGGGAATATGTTGGAGGCACAACATATGCAAACTGCATGACATAGAAAAGGTCTACAAAAGTGCATTTCATTCATCATCATCAAAGCTTTATCCCAACTATTTGGGGTCTGCTACATGAGTTCTGCCATTCTGCTCTATCAAGTGCCATACCGTCAGGCATACCATAAGTCACCATATCCCTTCTTACTACTTCCATCCATGTCCTTTTGGGCCTTCCTCTTACCCTTTGGGCCTTCCATCCATGTCCTTTTGGGCCTTCCACTTGAACCAAATCGCCCCTCCTATTCGGTGTTGTATTAGGTCTACGCTGCACATGCCTAGCCCACCTAGTCTACTTTCCCTCATCTTATATGCTATTGGAGCCACCTTTAAGTTTCCCTCATATGTATTTATTTTGAATTCTATCATTTTCTTGTCACACCACTCATCTATGTCAACATCCTCATCTCCCTCATCTCAGCTACACTTATCCTATAAATATGTTGTTTCTTGACTGCCCAACATTCAATCCCATAAAGTATGGCTGGTCTTACAGCCAACCTATAAAACTTTTCTTTTAGTTTCATTGGTATGTGGCAATCATATAGAACTCTGGATGCACATGATAACTTTGTTCACCTAGCTCTAATTCTATATGCTATATCTTCCTCAATCTCTTCATTCTCTTGGATTCTCGACCCAAGATATCGAAAATAATCTCTTTTTGGTATTTTTTGACCATCCGCCTTAACAACTTCCCTGTTCTACTCCTATTATCAGTAAACTTGCATTCCTTATATTCTATCTTAGTCCTGCTAATTTTAAAACCTTAGATTATAAAGCATCCCTCCAAAGTTCTGACTTTGCGTTGACGCCGCTTCTAGTTTCATCAATCAAAACTGTCATTCGTGAACAACATGGACCATAATACCTTGTTTTGTAGATGCCTAGTTAACTCGTCCATAACCAAAACAAAGGGATATGGGCTTAGTGCTGACTCATCCAAAACCAAAACTGTCTTTCGTGACAACATGGAGCACAATACCTTGTTTTGTAGATGTCAGTGAAAACTCACTTGTCTCCACTAGTTGTCCTCACTCTGGTTTGTGCTTTCTCGTACATATCTCCTATAATATCAATATATCCCCTTGAGACTCCTTTCTTCTGCAATACCTACCAAGGTAACCTATCGTATGTTTTCTCTAAATTAATAAAGACCATGTGAATGTCTCTTCCCTTCTCCCTAAACTTCTTAATCAATTGGCTAAGTAGGAAAATAAGATTAATTGTTGACCTCCTTGGCATAAAGCCGAATTGATTTTCTAATACACTCGTTTGACATCATAGTTGTTTCTCATTATTCTCTCCCATAGCTTCATAGTGTGGCACATAATTTTGATCCCCCAATAGTTCGTATAGTTCTGTATGTTTTATTTGTTTTTATAAATAGGTATCACAATATTTTTTATCCATTCTTGTGGCATTTTCTTATTCCCAACATCTTGTTGAACAACTTGGTCAACCAGAATATGCCCATCTCTCCCATGCACTTCCAAACCTCTAGGAGGATACCATCTGTTCCTAAAGCCTTTCTTTTCTTCATTCTTCTCAAACCTTTTTTGACTTCAGATATCATAATCCTGCAAATGTATTTATGACCTTCAACCTCGTTTATGTTGAAAGTTTCTCCTAACACTATGCTCCCAAAGTGTTTGTCATTTAACAATTTTTGAAAATAAATTTAACCACTTTTCGTTGACCTCGTCGTCATTCACCAATGCTCTTTGATCCTCACTCTTAATGCATTTACTATGATCTATATCCCTAATTTTCCTCTATTTCATTTGTGCTAGTTTGAAGATATCTTTTCACCTTCTCTTGTTTCCAGTTTGTTATATGGATCATCATATGCCTTAAGTTTACAACATTTTTGTGTTTTTCTAAGTTTTTGCCATTTGTATTACATTGCCAAGGTTTATAACATGATTATTTTTTGCTAATAGCTTTTTAAATCTCATCACTCACCACCAAGTTCCCTTATCAGGATTTCTTTTTTTTCTCCTAAAACTTCTTTTGCACTTTTTTAATACAACCAGCTATCTCATTCCACATAATATTAACTTCTTACTCAGAATTCCATTTTTCTTCTTTTTCGAATTTATTCTTAAATAAGTCTATTTTTGCACTTTTTGAATTCCACCACGTAGTACCTAGACGCCTATTAATTTCACTCGTTCTCTTCCATCTCTTTTTGCAGACATCCATCACAATGAGCCTATGTTGCATGGTAAAACTCTCTCTTGGGTAACCTTACAGTTTTTACATGATGGTCGATTTGCCTTCTTAACTAGAAAGAAATCTATCTGGCTTTTATACGATTCACTTTATAAGTTATTAACTGTTCATCTCGCTTTTAAAGTAGGTGTTTGCTATTGATAGGTCATAAGCCATTGCAAACTCCAAAATAGCATCACCCGTCTCATTTCTTTCCTAAAAACCACATCCTCCATGTACTCTATCATATCCTCTACTATCTTTTCTTATATGACCATTTAAGTTCCTTCCTAAAAAAGTCATCTCTCCATTTGGTATTTTCTTATACCAGTTTATTCATGTCCTCCCAGAATTGTCTCTTAATTCTGTTATCTAGTCCTACTTGCAACACCTAAGCACTAATTATATTAATTATCTACTGCTCCAACATAAGTTTAATTAATAAGAGCCTATTATCTACTCTCTTGACATCAACTACTTTGTCTACTATTATGCCTATGTCATTTGTATTATTATCGTTTCCTATATACCAAAGTTTAGATCCATCGATCTCCTTAGCTTTTGCCCCTTTCCATTTGGTTTCTTGTGGCTAATGCTATATTAATTCTCTTTCCTCTCATTGTATCTACTAACTCCATACTCTTACCTGTTAGAGTTCCTAATGAAGGTTTATTGAAAGTGATGTTAAAAAATTCCTCCCCCTCGCAGGCTAGGCAGTCGATGACCTCATGCCTAGGCAGTTACTAGTTTGGCCCCATCAAAAGGCGCCTTACCAGGAGCCCTATAGACTGCCTAGGCATTTGCCTGATGCCTTGCCTCCTAGGCGGGCACCATGGTGCCCACTATTAGCCTGCAGCCCCCCAAGCCTGCCTGCCTGTCCGTCTATAGTTGGTTGTTATTATGCTTTTAAAAGAGAGTAACGATGGAATCAAGTGAAATTTTGGCCTCTTTTTTGTTTCCAATTAAACTTTCGTTCAACATTTGACTTGACTTTACTTTGAAAAGCAATAAGAACTTCATAGGAATAACCACATTTTGTGCCATAATTTTTGACAAATTTCTGCGAACATTTCAACCAGTGTTTGACTACTCCCGCGTTGGGTGTCCAACTCGGGGATATTAAAAAATTCAAAAAATCATCAAAAATCTCAAAAAATAAGGAATTTATTTGTGATATATATTTTTAATGGTTTCTATCATTTTGATAAAGATTGGAAAGTGTTTTGGCCATGAATACTTATTTTTACATTTTCCTTTCATTTTGGAATTTTTTTGAAAATACCCAAGTCATAAGTTGATTTTTTTAAATCTATTTTTTTGGTACCTTTTTTTTATTTAATCTTAATTTAAACATACATTTCCTTTTTTTGTAGATATTTTTTGTATTTTTTTATAATTGTTTTAGCCTTTTTTTTCTGCTACAGTACTCAGCCCTACTCGGGCCGAGTTACTCAGACACGAGCTGAATACTTGGATCGGGCATGGGCTGAGTACTCGCCCTGATTAGTGGTTTCCAGTGCTAATTTCACCTATCTTGCTGCCCTAACCATGAATGTTATCAATCACAGTTAACCAAACTCAGTGACAGAAATTTCACGAGATGTCAGGAAAGACTCTCTCCATTTAATGCAAAGAACAGGTCTTGCACTGTCACTTTAGAACTATGTGCACGAGGATGATATTTTTGTGGCACGTAGGCCTTGTGTTATTGCCAAAAGGCTCGTAAGAGAACTCTTGTGGGAACAACGAGACATGGAGCATAGTGCTCTAGAAATGGGGCTTCTAATATTTCCATGTCCATGTAAATATAAAGTGAATTATTTAACTGTTTAATGACAGTTTTAGAAGTTCAAGGCAAGCTTCTGGTGTCCAGTCAATTCGAGCAACTAGGGAAGCAAATATAAAATGATTTCTTTAAATGTTTAATAAGGTAGTTTAGAAGGTAGGTAAAGTGTATATCCTTCATGTGAGTCTCTGAAGTTTCTTTTTGTTATTTCATCATTATATTAACCATTTTGAAACTTGTGAAAACTCTCTCTCTCCCCCCCCCCCCCATCCCCTCCTCCCCAACCCCTCCCCCGGAACTCTATAGTGTATGCCTTTTGTTTCTTGCTAAAATTCAAGAGGTTTCTACAAGCTGGAGAACAACCCCCTCTTGCTCTCATGCGGTCCTTCGTGCAAACCTATCTTTCTCAAACATAGCTGCTCAGTCAACTCTCATGCTTCTCCTTTCTCTCTCAATTCCCATCACTTCTTACCCTCAACAGGCCACCAATGTAAGCAGGCATCCATCTCGCTGCCTAGGAGGATGAATCCACCGTTTTCAACATTGTTAGAAAAATATTTGGATCTATGCATTATCATAACAGACAAACATAAGGACTTCATTAGCACTCATGGAGTTCATACACAAGTACTTTCTTGTATGAGTTGTAGTGGTGGATATATCTTCAGTTTCTCCTTGTCTTTTGTTTTGTGTTCCCTAGCTGAGTTCTCTCTATATCCTGTAGAATAACAGAACATTTGTGGTCCTGGTGAGAAACGGCCACTTTGCCTTCCATCTGTGCCATTCTGCTTGTGCCAATTTCTTATGTTGTGTGCAACTTAATATGAGCCATTGATTGTCTTGAAGAATTATACTTTTGTTCACATTTTGATGTTATTTAGAAAAATTAGAAAATAGTTCATACTTTAATTATTTTCTCAGACATACTTTGTTTCAAGTACATCACATTTGTGGTGATTGGAAGTGTCCTCTTTGGGGTTGAAGTTGTGTTACAATATATTGAATAATTCAACTTATTTCATTAATGATATAATTCCTCTGGAGTGGTGAAATGTCATTTTAGGACCTTCACTGATTTGTAAAGGACCTGGAGTGTTGAAATGTCATTTTAGGACCTTCGCTAATTTGTAAAGGACCTAAGTCATGAGGAACACATCTAACTATCAGTCTAGGGTGCAACATCAAGTAATATATAATATGGGGCTACTTTAGCGATCTGCTTGATGCGGACATTGTGTAACATACACATGGAGTATGAGTGGCTCAAAGCAAGCTTATCGTTTGCTGATTAATGAAATTTAGGATTACATCATGTGAAGTTACACTCAAATGAAAAAAATGTTTGATTGTTCTGAGCTTTCTATCTGTGGACACTTTATGATTTGTGAGGAAATGGTTGAAATTGTATATGTGGAAAAATTTTATATAAGGTGTCAACCTTATATTGTAGAAGTAAGGTGCACCTTAAAAATCCACCTGAATAGCTTTTTCTGATGTTAAAAAACACTACAATTGATCATCTCTACCTTGAGATGATGGATCATCATCATCAGAGCTTTTTCCTAACCATTTGCGGTTGGCTTTCATAGAAGGTTTTGCCAAAAATTTATGTTGGTCGTCTACCTAACACAACCCACGTCCTTTACCTGGGCTTGAGATGGGGTCCTCACCCCTCATAGACCTGTCCTTGAGATGATGGATATGAAAGAGAAAAGATTTCTAGTTTTGGAAGTAATGCATCATGTAACACATTATCTAGAACGTCCATTATAAAAAAAAATTAGTGTTTATAGTTCTGCGCGATCTACACTATGTTTTGAGCTTTAAAGTTTATAATTAAGGGCGAACATAGATTTTGAGGTAATCTTAAGGGTTTCCATCACTGGAACTGCATCTTTTAATAAGATTTTGAGTTGCACCTTGCTTAGATTGTTTAAAATCGGCACCTTGTACAAACTGCACCCTACACACATACACACGCACACACAATGGTTCATTGAGCTTCTTTCTCAGTATGCCATTTTGCTCTATTAAGGGCCATACCCTCAGTGACATCATAAGTCCCTGTAAATTTTCTCACTACTTCCGACCATATCCTTTTGGGCTTTCCCCTTACCCTTTCGGAGCCTTCCACTTGAACCAACTCGCACCTCCTAACAGTTGCTGTATTAGGTCTGCGCTGCACATGACTAGCTCACCTTTGTCTATTTTCTCTCATCTTATCGCTTTTTAGAGCCACACCTAACTTCTTCCTAATGTATTCATTTCGAATTCTATCCATCCTAGTCTTGCCACTCATCCATCTCAACATCCTTTTCTCAGCTACACTCATCTCATGGTAATTTAGAAGGTCATCTACTATTAATTTTTAAATCTCATGCACATTTAGGACTTCTTGTTTCTATGCATGTGAATGTGACCTTCTAAGTTTCTATATGGATGCTATAAGTGCCCCATTTAGGAATGTTTTATTGCATAAGTGTTTTCTAATGATTATCTTGTTAGAATTATGTAATTTTCTGGCTTGTTGAAACTACTAAAGATGTCCTTAAACAAAACAAATTGCTCATACCAATTCTGCTACAGTGATAATACCATGATACGCTTGGACCGCCTTGAGTACCACATCAGAGAAGAGATGAACAAAACTGCACCTCGTACGATGGTTGTACTGCATCCTCTTAAGGTAAAGCGAAGTATTTAATTGTTTGCCAGCTAGTGGTCAATATCTGATCCACTGGCATCACTCTTACACTCTTTGCTTGTCCAGGTTATTATTACGAATCTGAAACCTGGTATGATCATGGAGCTTAATGCAAAGATCTGGCCTGATGCCCAATTGGATAACGAATCTTCCTTTTATAAGGTAGCTTATGCATTTTATTTTACAGTTTCAAGGTTATCTATTATTATATCAAGTGTGACATTCGTTCTAGTTCTACTTATGAGACTACTACTATTGCCGAAGTCCAATGTTGTGATTCCTTTCTTAGTTTCCAAATTACTGAATATGTCTTACTTGTAGCCCAAGTATAACAAGAATCATTGTGGCACTCTTGAATTTTTATTGTGTGTACAACTTGATGCATAATTCAGCAAAAAATTATTGATCTTCTTTTGTCTTTGTCATGGAACTAACAATTTGGTAAGGGAATTGCTTAAGGCATCTTTGCTATGTCTAATCAGAGGGTAATCTACTATATTGTCAAATAATGCATGTGGTTAGTTGGTTTATTCATTGTCTAAGTTTAATGAATTGTATTTTTGGAAGCTTTTGTTTTTTCCCCATCAGTTCCATTGTTCATGGTGGCCACTAACTTGGAAATATATGTTCTTTCTCCATGCATACTCTAACATGTCATCTTCTACTGCATTGGAATTAATTTGTTGTGTTGTGGGATCTTGTCCATAATGCATTTGTATTTTGGATTGTTTTCAATGAATGTGTGTCTGCCTTTACAAGTTTTCTACTAGGTCTCCTCTCTCTCTCTCTCACTCTCTTGGTTTTTTTTTTTTTTTTTTGGGGGGGGGGGGTGGGGGATTTGTTCTTTGTTCTGATCGAGTTCTCCATAACTGATAATCCATCTTTTAATATGGAACTGTGTTTGGTTTCTAGGTTCCTTTTACCAATATTGTTTACATAGAACGTTCTGACTTTCGGATGAAGGATTCAAAGGATTATTATGGCCTTGCTCCTGGAAAGAGTATCCTTCTCAGGTATGCTACTTTTCCCTTGCCTCATTTTAGATAAGATGGTAACAAGCTTTTGTGAACTGTTGCTTTGTTAGGATTGGGAATTGTAAAATTCTTGTGTTTGATAGCGTCTTTACTCTGGTGCTGATATATATTCTGTTAAAATTCCAGAGTTATTGTTGAGAGTATTCTTTTATTGAACTTTCAGTAGTTAATGAGATATAATCATTTATGGGTGTGTTGTCTCTATTAGATATGCATTTCCAATAAAGTGTACGGAAGTTATACGTGGGGATGATGGAGAGACCATCCTTGAGATCCGGGCTGAATATGATCCGTCTAAGTCAACAAAACCAAAGGTTATGAGTTTGTTAATTATCGTAATATTCCTAGTGTGTTTGTATTTAAAAGAGAACTTGCATTTCAGTTACGAGTTTTTGTAAATTTCAAAGCTTGCGTACTCTACTAACATTGTTTGCAACTGCTGGAATTTGTCTCAGGGTGTTATCCACTGGGTTGCACAGCCTTCTCACGGAGTAGATCCTTTGAAGGTTGAAGTTAGGCTGTTTGAGAAGTTGTTTCTTTCGGAGGTTCGCCCTTTCTCCGCAGTCTCCTGTGTATGATTTTAACCTTTTAGTTGTGGCATGCTTTTCTCCGGTAGCTACTCAGGCTTCTTGTTTCTTCCAACAGAACCCTGCTGAGCTTGATGATTGGCTTGGTGATTTGAATCCACACTCCGTTGAAGTTGTACCTGATGCATATGCTGTGCCTGCACTTGCAAATGCTCAATTAGGTGACAAGTTTCAGTTTGAAAGGCTTGGTAAGTCATGAAACGACTCGTCTTTGTGTAATTTTAGCTAATATTCTGAAGTTTGAGTCTCTCTCTCTCTCTATATATGTACTCTCTCTCTCTCCCTCTCTCTCTTCTATATATATATATTGTGATGGTATGGTTTGGGTGGGGTGGGTGGTTCTTACTAGAATAATTCAAAAGCAACATAAAACATTGACAACCAAAATACCTAGGCAGCTCCAGAGTATCATCAGAGAAGCATGTGGTTTATGAGATATACTGTACTTCATGGAGACATTAGATCCTGCAAACATGCATGGACGTAAGAAGAGTCTAGTGATTTCATTGATATTCAGGTTTTTCCATCTCACCACTTTTTTGGTAGTATAAGGGTATGCATGATGTATATCCGTGGCTTTGAGAAGGTATTGATACATAAGAAAGAAATGGTGCATTTTAGGAAATGACTTGCCCATGATTACCTAGAAATAGTCAATTAGCCATTTTTTCATGGGTTATGTTAGGGTGCTCATACTATAAAGCATTTTATAATTGTATTCAACAAATTTTGAATACTAATATATCCTTGTTTTGTACATGGAGTATTTTTTTAGTAAGGGTATTTTTGGTCATTAGGAGGGTGTGACATCATCCACACGGGGTGTGATATCACCTGTATGGAGTATTAAATATCATTAGTGTGCTCTATGTGGGTTATATCACACCACATGTGGATGATATCATTCCCCTCTTAATGACAAAAAATACCCTTACTAAGAAAATGCTTCATATACAAAACAAGGGTACATTAGTGTCCAAAATTTGTTTAGTACAACTATAAAATGCTCCATAGTGTGAGCACCTTAACATAACCATTTTTTCATTTACTCTCTAATAATTTAGAAGTGAAAGAGCAGACTTTATATTATAGTGATACAGTCAACCATTTATCGAAAGGAAAAAAAATTAAAAAGAAGTGCCAGTGACATGGACTATGAAGACACTATTGCCTACAGTATAGCTAGGAGACAGATGCAGTGTATGAGATGTTTTGTGGTTTGTAGAGCCTCAAAATTTTGGAGGGGTTTACCTGTATGCAAGAAGAATGGGGTGGTTTTGATAAATGGAGTGTTCCATTCCACTGATATCTCATCAAAAACTGGGACTTGGATTGTTTTTTTATTTTTTAATGCCTTATTTTGATCATCAATGAGAAATTTTATGATAAAGTATGATTGCAAACAAACTAATATAAAGCAAAGGTCAAGAGATCTCAAAACAACATCTCATCATTCCAACATTGAAATTGATTCAGCATAAAGTAATTCGCAAATGACCCAGCCTCCTGGTTAGCTGCCCAAAGATTGTGTGCAAAGGTACCTTTTCTTTGTGAGGGTAACAAAACGCACGCCATCAATGTCACCAATGTCGAAAATCTCAATACATATCATTGCCACCCTTGACGGTCTAGAAAACTCTTTACAGGCCTATCTTATGACACTGAGACAATCTCCTTTTGCTACAAATTGACTCCTTAAATGGAAGGGACAAATTTGTAGACCTGTAACAATTGCACGAGCTTTTACTAATGTCAAATCACACATTCTAGTGGGTTGAGTAGCTTTCAAGATTCCGACCTTCTTCATCTATAAATTTCCGAGCATACATGCCTGCACCAGATTACCCTGTGAACATCCATCTAAATTTAGTTTCCTAGTACTCTCCACCTTTGCAACTAAAAAATTGTCTTGGGTTGAAGCAAGGGTGGATCTGATAAGGGCAAAATCTTCCAATTTTTGACCAAGTCAATGGCCTTGAACCTGGAAACTAGGTTGAAGCCAAGCCTTCAAGATCACCACAATCCTAATCCTCTCCCTGAGGACCAACTTGTGCACCCTCCGATCCCTTAATAAATGACCATTCCGCTCTTCCAAAGGCACTAGATAATCACCATAATACTTGGTTGCTGGAGCACTCCGCATCTGGCTGAGATTACTATAGAGAAACACCTCTCCCTAAGGTCCTCCACAGAATCTAGGGTCACCCGTTGCATGCCATATAGATTAGGAACATAGGCCTATGTGGGCTTGGTATACCTACAATGAATAACATGGTAGCTTGTCATATTTTCAGCTCATAAGGAAATACACATATTAGGAATCTGCATACCCTGGCTTTGGATACATTTGATCATTGATATGCTCTCGCTGCAATCTGGGCTTGATTGTTGATCTCTTGTTCCATGTGAATGGAGGAAGTATGGAAATGCATAAGGGAGTCCTTCCTTGATTTGAAATACGAAATATTAAACTATTAACTAAGGAGTACGAATTACGCTGCATGAGGACCATTGGCAATGAATTCTTTAAAATGGATGCCAAACTTGTAATTTGTTGTGTATTAAATAAGTCTGAAGTAGTTTGAGAATTCATTTTAGAAAACTACATGCTATATTGATACTCATTTTGCACATATGAATGATAGTGGTTCCAGTGCATGGAATTGCACAACAAAGATTTGTATGAGATATGATCTTTGATAGCTTTTGGGCATCCAATATTTCTGTATATTTGGTGCCTCTGCAGAATAGCTTTGTGTTATCCTTTTCTTCTTTTTTTTTTTTTAATGAAAGACCCTAGTGGATGGATCCGGCATGGTGTGCGGGCGGTTTTAAGTCTCAGGGAACAGAGTGAGCATGTGTTGGAAGTTGGAACCACTCACGTAGACCTCATGTTCTAAAATTGTTTTAAATCCCTATGCAGTTTGGCAGGGGAAAGTAAAAGTTTCAATGAAATCTCCAAAATTCATATTAAAATTGTGAAAATTTTCTATAATATTGTTCCATTGTCAAAAAAAAATTTCATTTTTAATTGTTATATCATCATCATTCGAGCCTTATCCTAACTGTTTGGAGTTGGCTAATTTTTAATTGTTATATATGAAGAGGAAATGGGTTGCATCAGGTTGCTCCAACAAGAGCATACCAACTCAAATGTGCACAGTTTGGGGAGAGAAAGAACACGTGATGCAAATAAAAATTGGAGTTTTTAAATTTTTAATTTTATGTATTTTTTTTTTAATTTTAAAAAAATATTTTATTTGAGATTTTAGTTTTCTTTAGGACTATTATTGCCGTCTTTAATGATAGATATTTAAAGGAGAGAACAGTAAATTATCTATGGGAGTTGGTTATGATAGATTTTTAGGTGGATATAGATTATATTTTGTGGGGGTTAAGGTTGTTATCTCTTAATGGGCTGATAGGCATCATGAAAGGAAAAAGAAAAGAAAAAGAAAGGAAAAAGAAAAGAAAAAGAAAGGAAAAGATAAGGGAGAGTTAGAAAAGATATCAAACTTTTTTTTTATAAGATATGAAATGAGAGAGAGATAAGGGTGGGTTTGAAAAGGTGGTACGTGGAGACTAGAGAGAGAAATAAAGTTATTTTTGTTTGTGGGTTTTATTTATTTATTTCAAGTAAGTGTATTTAAAGGGAAGGTGTCCCTTCTTTGTAAGGGGGAGAGATTAGAATTGAGTAAAGTATTTGGATATTGTAAAAGGGTCTTTGGGTGGACTCCCTTACAGACCCAGGGTATAATCTCTCAACCTTTTTTAGTTTTTTAATTTTATTATTCTGATTATTATTTTCTCCCTGCATCAATAAGAGTGAAGAGAGGGTTAGAGAAAGGTGAGTGAGAGGGTATAAGGAAAGGGTATTAAAAAGCCTTATTGGATGGGTTAATTTGTGGGATTTCGATTGCAGTAAGAGATAACATCGCAATGTGTGTATTGATTATTTGTGATATGAGATCATGAGATTAATGAATTCTTCACGCATAAGCCCTTGCTGATAAAATTTTCTTCCAAGATGTGTTGCTCTTCATGAAAGTGTGGTGATGAATTGAGATTCTCTGTACTGATGAAATGTTAATTTAGTCTTCATATTATTCCATCTGCCTTTTTTTGTATCATCAATTTGCATAATTCTTTGAAAGAGCACAAAGATAACCAGGAATCTGCTAGACTAAAAGGACATATTTTCTAAAACCATTGGCCCCTAATCTTAGTTTCGCTTCAACAGTCATTAGTTAATCATTATTGAACCTTTTATATTTTACCTTAAATTTTAATGTTTTGCTTCCAGGCTATTTCGCTGTTGACACGGATTCTACCTCAGAGAAGATTGTCTTTAATAGAACAGTCACGTTA
The DNA here is from genome assembly GCF_054954075.1 of Amborella trichopoda. Taxonomy (NCBI): domain Eukaryota; kingdom Viridiplantae; phylum Streptophyta; class Magnoliopsida; order Amborellales; family Amborellaceae; genus Amborella; species Amborella trichopoda. The sequence goes on along the minus strand of NC_142345.1, from coordinate 41,532,248 downwards.
CGTGACTCATATGCAAAGGGTGGAAACAAATAGGCCCATACACATTTAAAAGTTTTCAGCAGCTTTTGAAGCTGATATTAGCATGATAGACTTAGTATGTGTTACTCCCATAATTTATTCATATTAATTATATAATTTTCTTCTTTCAAGTTAGTAGACAACATATACCTTTAGATTTTCTACATTTTGAGCCACTTTTCATGACAGTGTGGAGTGCCTATATATATATATATATATATATATATATATATATATATAAAATGAGAGAGAGAGAGAGAGCAACAGAGCGTGGCAAAAAGCGACAGGAATGAATGCATAGTTCTTGACTTGGATTATCTGACCTTTTAGGTTTCTTATTCTTCTGTTGGCGTTTTTAAGGAGTTTTTAATTGCCACGGGCTACTTTTCAGGGTAGTAAAATTGACAAGTTTCAGCTACAGACCTGGATATGAACTCAACTATGCTTCTTTTAATATAAATAGAAAGATAGTGTGTTCAGCCCATGCTCACATTCTTGTCCAATATGATGCTCACATGGCATGTTAGGCTCAATTGGCCAGGCTTGTGATCCGTGTTCAATCGGTAGCTTTAATATGGGAGCAAAGATTGATAGGGGTAACAAATGAATTTGTGATCATATAATACTGGAAAATTTATGCAAATACTTAGTGGTATTAAAAAAAATTTGTCATATGGAAGGACAGATAAAAGCAATACAAGATAATTAGCTTTTAACTACTTTTTATTTTTTTAAATACTGTCAATTAAGAACTATAAGTTTTGAATCCCTTTTTATAAGGATGATGGGTAACTATTCTTTTTGAAGCATTCATGGTAAGGAATCAAACTGGTCCAGAATTAATAGTTTTGACTACTCACTGCAAGGGCTGCTGATGGTTTCATAATGTTTTGATTCCTTACAAAGGTGGACCAAAGTAGTTAGGAACTCCGGATTGTGTTTCTTGACAAAGATGGAAGGATAGATAAAAGCAATACAAGATTATCAGCTTTGAACCGCTTGCCAGTTCTAGTAAGTGTAAAATACAAGTATGTTGTTACTATGCAGGCATGCCCCCATGGTAACTTGAGCCACCCCATCACCATCCAGCAATCTAACTTTCAATCACCACCGTCCAAACCAACAAATTTGGATGGTGGTAACTCAAGTTCATATACGGGCATAAGAACTTACAAAGTATAAAAAGCACAATTAATTCTGTAAATCACATGTTAAATTCAATGACTAGTGTAAGTCATGGGTTTTGGAATTTTTTTCCCTTGGACTTACATAAGTACTACTAGGTGTTTGATTTGACATCTCACAATTCATAGTAATTGTGGCCTCCTTGAACCAAAAGCTAGTGGTCTTTTCCAAATATAAAATTTCATGTAAAAGGGGCATCTCAAAAATCCAAAAGGTTGTTTAGACATTTAAAAAAAAAAAGAAAAAAAGAGAAACTTCAATTGATCATTTTTAACTCAAGATACATGAATATGAAAAATTAAAGAGGATTTCAAGTTTTACAAATATTGCATCTAATCGATTATTTAGACCATCTATTTTCAAAAGAAATTCAAGTGTATTTAGATTTGCGCGATTTAAAGCATTTTATAGTCTTACATTTCATGATTAGGGATACATATTTGACCATCATAAGCATTTTGGCACTACAGTTGTATCTTCTAGCAAACTTAAGATGTGTAGTTTACTTACTTTATCTTTTAATTTTAATTTTAATTTTTAATTTTTAATTTTTAATTTTTAATTTTTAATTTTTAATTTTTAATTTTTAATTTTTAATTTTTAATTTTTAATTTTTAATTTTTAATTTTTAATTTTTAATTTTTAAGTTGTTGAGCCGTAACAATCGAACTTAAGATGTAGCGTTGCCAAGTCAATTGTCAATCCTTCAAGCCAATGGACGATTCCTAGTTGCATTTTATTTTGATGGTTTAAAGTGGACACCTCATACAAACCACACCTTTTTATGATATATAATGAAAGAAAAAGTTTATATAGAGGTGAGGCTCTAAACAATCAAATTAGAACATACTTAAAAAATTTCACTAGAAGAGGTTGTTTTGATGCTCAAATTTCTTCAATTTCATCATCTCAACATCAAGATGCATGCACATGAGAAAAAAAAATGGATTCCAAGTTTTTGAAATAATCCATCATGTAATACATTTTTGGACCGTCAATTTTCAAGATTTTCAAATTTTCAGGTCAGTTTGATCTGCGCCATTTTTGAAGATTTAAATTTTATAATTATAGATGAAACTATATTTTAAGGCTATCACAAAGGTTTTTAGTATTGAAACCATATTTTTTCAATACTATTTAAAAGTATGATCTATTTTGATTGTTTAGAACCTCGGCTCTATACAAACTGCACTATATATAAATAATGTTGTATTTATAATTTTATACATAAAAAAAATTTATATAGAGCCGAAGCTCTAAACAATCCAATTAAAGCATACCTCAAAAATTTTTCTAAAAGAAATTGTTTTGACGCTCGAATACCCCTAAATTAATCATGTTATACATAAATATCGAGGTAATCGTACCTCAATAAGGTCCAGGAGGGATACCGACCACAGGGGGGCTCGAACCATTTATACTTGGACCCCACCCATGAGCTCCTACAAACTAACTTGACACGTGTGTGGTCGACCTGTCCCGTCCACCCAGACCCGATTGCCACCTGAAACTCGAACATACAATGACACGTAAGGAAGAATGACACAACTCTGTCAGGCGGCCCGGACGCAAACCAAAAAACAAACTAAGCTTCTCTCCCTTAAATTGGGCGTGGTTTGTATAAGATCAAGGCCCTCAATTCTCGAAATACGACTTACCTCCAAAGATGTTTTAATATTGGAAATGTGTGTGATGGTTTGGAATTTTATTTTTATTTTTAATTATAAAATTTAGAATTTTAAAATTAGTGTTGATCAAGCAGGTCTATGAATACTTGAAAAACTAGAATATTGATGGTGTGAAAATGCATTTCGAGATGCACTATGTCCAAGGCTTAAAATCTATTTTTTCATGTCTTTACATCTTGAGGTTGAGATGATCAATTTGAGGATTTTTGAATATCGAAACAAACTTTTAATGAATTGAGGGGCACTTTAATTTGATTATTTAGGGCTTCACTTTTATATGAACGTTTTCCTTTTTAAATTTAATTACTGAAGGAACATAGTATACTGCTCGATTTAAAATTAATTATTTTTATTAAAAGAAGTTGTGCTTTCATGTCCCATAGACATCGTTGGATTGTTCCTCGTTATAACCGCATTTCATGCTTATAACAAGATTTGCATGACCAAACTGGAAATAATCAACTATGCTCAAGTTTTTAATAATTAAAGAAATATATAAAAATGTATTATGGAGCATACTACACGGCCGTGGTTTTTCTAGACGATTACCACCATTCACGACTTTCTTTATTATAAGAAACTGAAGTTTGGTGAGGGAAAATGGATATGATGTAACCTTACAAGGGGGAGAGAGACCCTCTACCCCACTCACAAGTTTCTTGATAATGAAGCCAAGAGAGAGAGAGAGAGAGAGAGAGGGAGAGAGAGGTTTATTGATAATGAAGCTTTAGAGAAATTAGAGAGAGAGAGATGTTTCTTGATACATTGAGGAGGTTACATTCGTGATCTTTGAAGTCTTCAACATACTTTCTAGATTGGGTTTTTACCCAAGGGAGCATAAAACCTGGGATTGTATAATAAATAAATAACAATATTTGAACAACTCCTCATGACAATATTCTGACAATAAATAAATTATACTTTTTTTATAATAAACAAAGGGTTATATTAAGGTACTCTATTTACTTAAGGGAAAAGTTTATATAGAGCCTAGGCTCTAAGCAATCAAATTAGAGCTTACCTCGAAAATTTCCTTGCAAGAGATTGTTTTGATGCTCAAATATCCTCAAATTGATCATCTCGACATCAAGATACATGGACTTGAGAAAAAAATGGATTTCAAGTTTTGGAAATAGTGCAGCTTATAAAGTATTTTGGTCTGTAAATTTTTAAGTTATTGAAGTTTTCATAGATCTGCTTGTTCTACACTATTTTTTAAGCTTTAAATTTTATAATTAAAGATAAACACATATTCTAAGGCTAATCAAATTAGAGCCGAGGCTCTAAGCAATCAAATTAGAGCTTACCTTCAAATAGTATCAAGAAATGTGGTTTCAATATTGGAAATATTTGTGACAGCCTTAAAATATATTATCATCTTTATTTATAAAGTTTAAAGTTAAAAAAATAGTGTAGATGGACAGATCTATGAAAACTTGAAAATTAACAGTCCAAAAATGTGTTACGAAATACACTATTTCCAAAACTTGAAATTCATTTTTTTATCATGTCCATGCATCTTGATGGCGAGATGATCCATTTGAGGATATTTGGGCATCAAAACAACCTCTTGTAGTGAAATTTTTAATGTAGGTTCCAATTTGATTGTTTAGAGCCTCAGCTCTATATAAATTTTTTCATTTGCTTAATGTACTCAATATTTTTAGATAATAATTACCCTTGCTTTATAGTACAAGAAGTTTTTTAACAATGGTATTTTTCATCATTAGAAGAGTATAATAGCTATTTTTAGAAGAATTTAATGACATTTGATGCTCCATATTGGTGATGCTGTGTCTCATGTAGATGATGTCATTCTCTACTATAATTAATAAATATTTTTTTTTCTATCATGAATTTTTATTTTGTTTTTAAATAATTATGTAAAATACTCCTAAATAAAAGTTACTACATTATAAGGTAACATTATTAAAGGTCAAAAAAATATTAAGTAATATACACGAGTAATTTAACATAACTCATAAAAAAAATTACTATCATTTTTCACCATTTGCGTTCCTTTTGGTCTTGGGTCCTTATCCACTTTTGAACAAGTTAAGATCCTTTTTGGCCTTGGGTCCACATCCAATTTTGAACGAGTTAAGAACCCTTTGGCCTTGGGTCCACATCCAATTTGGTTGCACAAGACGAAGTAAGGTTTCTAAGTCAGTTGTACCAACCAACATGCTATCCACACTCGACAGGCCACGCCCTCTCATCAATTACCTAAACATAGTCAGCCTTCAATTCATGGTCCTGACCTCCCAATGAAACCTGCCCTCTCGAACCCTAACCCTCCATTAACTTTGAAAATAACTAAGACAAAATGTTTATTAATTAAAATCTAGTTAATGCTTAAAAAAAAGGTAAAAAATACATGAGGTCAATTTATGTTTAGTACATGGAGATTACAATTAATCTTGAATTTTAAATGTGAAATTGGGTGGCTTACTTGTTCAATTGACCATGGTCAATGTTCAATCTTTTTTTTTTTCAAACTTTATCGCACACCTAAACTATAAAATTTTACATCGGATGGTTACAAGTAATCATAACCTCTTTGTACCAAAGGTAAATGACATAATACTATATAATCCCATAGATAACACACTAAAAATAGTTGGGTTCCACTTAGAATGAGGTGCTCTAGGAAAAAGCAGCTTAGTCAAATCCAAGGCTTGGCTTCGGATTTGGCCGGCTCTATGATGGACTAGGGCTCTGGACCCTAATGAGTTAGAGCCTAAGTCCCTATTTTCAAATATTGGTCAGTAGCGACACGCGCTTCTTCATTTTTTTGGGTAATTCAGTAGAGAAGACATACCCCTACCCCTTTTTTGCAATTAGTTTAGGAGTAACTTTTTGAAGGCGTTAGTAGAGTAATATCAGTAAGAATAAAAACCACAATGTTGATACTACGGTGTGGGGGTGCGACCACCACGACCCCAACCCCTTTCCTAACGACACTCACGTTGCTCGCACGCTTCACACTTTTGAAGCATGAAAATTTGATTAGTCCCAAATGGATGGTCTAGATTTTTCTATACCCAACAAACCTTGTCAAATATCGAGACTCCATTCTTGGAAACTCGACGATTGTACAATTTCCCATGGATCGTGATTATAAGTGTGGCTTGTGTAAGGCGCCAATATTAAACAATCAAAATAAGGGGTATTTCAAAACCTGAAAGATGTGGTTTTGTTACCATGATTGAATTATGAAGTTCTAAATATAGTGATGATTGAACAAATCTATAAACATTTGAAAGATGTAAAAATAGATGACCTATATAATGTGTTACAAGATGTACTTTTTTAAAGATGTGAAATGTTTTGTTTTTTCTTTAATCTATACATCTCGAACTGAAGATTATAAATTGGAAGGTTTTTCAATATGGAAATAACCTTTCTTCAGCGGGTTTTTGAGATGTGCCTTACGCCTACAGTATGAGGTTCATACCTTATGTTGTTCAGATTAAAAAATAAAATAAAATTGCACTATCAAATTAAGCCCTCCAATGCTCGTGACAGTGTGTCGGGTCAAGTTCAGATTCGGTCGGATCCAAAAATATAGTGTGGGGCCCGGACCCAGCCCAAAAATTAAAATATCTATATATTTAACTATTTTTAAATATATTTCATATATTGGGACCTGAAAGATATTATTGAACCAGACTCAGCCTTGGAACCAGACCGCAATAGTGTTTGGATTCAAGACTTAGACCTAGACCCAAGCCGTTAGGTCCAATTTTTGAACCTCTACCCAGACCTATATCGGGTCCCCAGTCAAGCTCACCCCTATCCACCCTCCACTCTTGTCTCAACTAGCTGGGTAGTACACGAAAAATATAGGTAGATATATCGGTGACAGACCCCACCCATTGCCACGTTTATAAAGCCAATATTTGGGCATGATAAAACGGCACGTAATCTAGAAATACGGCCATTTTAATTGAAAAAAAGAAGTATGGACATAAAAGTCACCATAACAAGTTTGTTTTTTTTTTCTTCTTCGTTTTTTTTTCAAAAAGAAAGCCGTGGCAAATTTAAACACTTACTAGTTATTTTCAAAATACTAGGGATAGAAACCAATATTTGGAAAAGCATTTGTAACAAAGAAATGGATATTTTTTTTTTTTATCCCTGTGATTTTCTCCTTCTATTTCATGTTAAATCCAACTTTTTATCTTTTTTCCACTTTATGCTTTTCCCTATTTTTTTTATGAATTTTTATTTGATGCCACTTTTCGATATAACATTTGTTTATACAACGACCCAAACCCGAATGGACGAATATACTGATCTTTTTGACTTTTGGTAGAGCATGCAGGGCCACAATAATGTGTATAATAGTTGTCAAGATGGGACGAGTGGTTCAAATTGGTTGGACTGTTGAGTGGTGTTTTAGTCTGTATGGTTCAAAGTAAAACATAAAAAATAAAAGTTAAAATCAATATTTGAATTGTTTTGGTTTTTTTAATCGATTAATTTTGATCAGTTCGATCAACTAAACAAAATTTGATAAGTTTCTTTTTATGATATACTTCCTATTTTTAAGCTATTATTAATATTTTTTTTAAAATTTTTGAAATTTAATTCAATCAATTAAACTATCGTCAAACAAATTTTGACTGGACTAAACCCGTCACCTGTTTAGTGGCATATTTGGTCCTTATAACAATCATACGAAGTCTTAATCCAAGTCTCTATTGCAATGGAAACTCTAGTTAATATTTGAATAAAAAAAACAACTATTTAAATGGTGTAATCACCTTGCAAAATGATTAAGGGGCTCAAATCATCTCATTTAACATTAAAATGGCTATTTTTAAGTTTCATTCACCCAAATACCACCTCAAAAAATATGTTCGAAATTAATAAGGCTGCCCTTGTTGAAGATGGGGAACCCTAAAAAAGCAAAGGTATTTTGTTAAATTTGATCTAACATCTCGAACCACATAGCATAACTGCCTTGGTTGTTCAGGCTTCTTCTGAATACATAACATGTTCTTCATATTAAGATCTTTTCTTTAGGGTTCTTTTACGAATCAAGTAAAGGTACTTATGCCATTGTAATCAAAATAAGCGGCCGATAAAAATGATGACTATGCTTGCGCTTGTTCTGGTTAGAAATGCAAGACTTTATTTTGTTCATTGAAAATCGTTCTCTGTTTGTAAGTTGGAATAAAAGGAGGTATTAATGTGGCCCAAGCATGATGGTGGTTTTACCCCTCTGTTAATGGTTTCAAAACATGGAGCTCACTTCTCCATTGAAACTCTTTTTCCACACTCCCAAGTCTTAAGTAGGAGGGGTATCATCATCGAGAGCATTGCTCTTTAATTAAGTGGAATAGATAAAATATTGGCTACTTTTTCCATATTAGCCACACAAAAGTCGCATTTTTTTTTATTGTAAACCCTTTCTTTTTGTTTTTTTTCAAACTTTAAATTATGAGGAATATTTAGTTCATTTGGCTTGAGATGGATAAAAAAGTCAGAACACCGTAATGATCCTATTTATTCAAAATTTTATAGGATGACTTAGTTATTTTTAATTATATTTTTTAAGAGTAATATGACAAATAGGTCCACCCCCGGTGGCTTGAGGTCACACATGCCATATGTTCTTCCGCATTCCTTGCCTTAGAGTTATGTTGCCTCCCACTCGACTGGTCAAATGACTTTTGAGGACAGGCCAAAAACATTGTATTCTATGTGATTCTTCACTTTAATGAATGTAACAAGCCCATTTTGTTGTCCAAGGAACCAATTAGGGCTGGCAATGGGCCAGGCCGCCCCTGGCCCAATTCGGGTAGCCCCTGCAGGGCCGTCCCAGCCTTGACCACGCCAAAAAGGTCTTGCCCCAAGCCCAATCAGGGCCACGTCGGGCTAAATAAAATCGAAAAAAAAATAAAAGAAGAAAGAATGAAAAGAGGGTCTGAACGGGCCAGCCTTGGCTCTGCGTGGCCCACTCTCAAGCCACATGTCTTGGCCCAGGCTTTACTTTTTTAGGGTTGGACTGACAGGGCCAGGCCGGCCCACCTGGCCCGTGGCCACCCTAGAACCAATGTTTGTGATATCTGAGTAAGTGTTTGGCACTTGACTCATTAGTTTGGGCACAAGGCCGGCTCCTCTCCTAGACCTAGGTAACTAAGAAAATAAAAGTACGCGTGTATATATTGTGCTCCTGGAGGAGTACACTTATATTTACTCCCTTGGTCAGAATATTTATTTGGGAGAGTTTATTGGATCTGAAATTTTAGGAACCACCTAGGAATGATTATTTTTAAAAGAAAATTTATGATTTTTGAGACGTTTAACTCTTAGATAGCACCCTCTAAATTTGGACTGTTTCTATTCAATCTTGAAATCCCTTTTTTTTTTTTTTTTTTTTTTTTTTTTTTTTTAAAAGCATGTAAATATTGTGGTTTGGATTTAAAAGGAAAAAAAATTGTGATCCTAAAAATTGTCATGATTTTTTTTTTTTTTACTAAGGCTAATCTATGGGTTGAATACTTTAGATCCCCAAAATTTGTGGTCCTAGAAATAGTCATGATTTAGGTTTTACCCAAGGGAGCAAATGGACAGTATGATTCCGACAGCAGCAGAAAATATTTCGGCAAAATGGAAATATAGTACGATAAAGACGAGCATAATATCATCTTTGTGGTCACAGTTGTAGTCACCGTCCAATTAACGGATGGAGGATCATGAAAGTGGGACTCACAGGAGCATAAAATGATCCATGTACTTGGTCCATAATATCCGTCTCCCCATCATGGTTCATCCGTTAATCGAACGACAATTTACACTTTACACCATAATTTTTTTATGGACCTGTCACGGCCCACTTGACATTAGAATAAGGGTGTTTATTTTATAAAAAGAGGAAGGTTAAAGTCTACTTTTCAATATAATTAATAAAACATTTTTTTGCGTAATCTTGGTGTGGTGTCTAGAAGCAACTCCCAAAGCTTCCAAAATATGCTTTACATGAAATTTTTGTCATTATCCCACATGCAAAAGTCTTAGAAAGAGAAAAGGTCCTTCATTTCTGGCATGATGTGGATCCCTATTCACTAACACTAAAAAAAATGATGCGGATCCCTATTCATTAATTAATGTAATATGATCGTGTCTCTCTTAATTTGATCATGAATTTCTCTCTCTCTCTGTTAGACATGGGTGTGGCAACGGGCTGGGGGCCTGGGCTGATGCCATTGTCCCTCCCAGGTAGGGTTGGTAATGGACTTGGACCGACCTAGGACCTGAGGGGTAGATCCGATGAGGGTCTGGGTATGGGTTATAAAAATTAGATTTGGTGGGTCAGGTTTGGATCCAAATCTTGGACATGTACACTATTTGGATCCGAGTTCAGGTCTGGGTCCGATAATATTTTTCGGTCCCAACTTATAAAATATATTTAAATATAGTTATATATATATATATATATATATATATATATATATATATATATATATATATATATATATATATATATATATATATATATATATATATATATATATATATATATATATATATATATATATATTTGGGTTGGGGTTGGGATTGGGTCTAGGTCCAGATACCATATCATTTTTTTTGGTCTGGGTCTAGGTCTGGGTCCAGGTCCTGCTAGACCCGAAACCTGAGCCATTCCCACCCCTACTCCCAAGCTGGCCCTAGGACCAGGGAACTCCAATAAGAGTAAAAAAAAAAATAACAAGCAAAAGAGCCGGGCCAGCCCCTGTTGCAGACATGGCTCAGACCTTGCCCGGCCCTTTCTTTGGGCGTGAGACCCTAGCCCAACCCTGGAGCCACATTTTGTGGGCCAGGCCCTTGTTTTCGAAGTCCAGGCCCATCGAGTGAGGCTAGGCCTATGGCCTATTGTCAACCCTAATTGAACATGTTTCTTTATTGTTTTTGGTTTGCACGAGCTGCAGACTTGGAGATTGGGAGCATTTGACCAAGGCAGTGCAAATCCCTCCCCTCTAATTAGCTAAGCACGAAGGACCAAAGCATGAATTAACAACCGACATTACATTATTAAATTATGTCTCTATTATATCCTCTTGCACACAGAGAGACTAACTAATTTAATAATTTATTGCTGGTTGAATCAGCCAAGAGACTTGAGTATAAAAGATCACGTATGACCTGCAATTAGATAATGAGACTTTGAGATCCCAATTAGAATTAAAGGACAATAGTTTAACAATAATAAATTGGTTTTGAGATATTAAAACTTAGATCCGATAGTTCAAAAATTAGAGGATTAGTATTCAATCTTAAGAATTTATTTTTTCATGTACATATAGAGTGCCTCTCCCTCCTCCTCGCCCCCCGCCCCCCCTTTTCTCTCTCTCTCTCTCTCTCTCTCTCTTAAGGTGCACAAAGATTTCTCCATCATTTCATAGGTTCTAAATATGCTCCTATTAAAGACAAGATCGGTAATCTTTCTCACCTCTGATCATGTTTATGTCGAAGATTATGATAACGTACTACTCATCCATCACATTAGCACATCCATTCCGCCTTTTCGGAGCTAGCATTGACTTTTAAATGAAAAAGTAAAAAGAATTGACCTAGTTTCTAAGGTGATAGCAGTGGAATTTCTTCTTGCCATTGTATTTTGTCTCTCCTTGAAATTTTTTTTTTTTTTTAGGTAATTCAGTGGCGAAGACATATTCTTAATGTTTTTTCAAATAAATTAGAGAATTAGTTTTTTTAAGGTTTCAATGGGTGGTGCCAGTAGGATTAAGAATCCACTTCCTCCGGCTTTCAGCAAAATGTGACCAACTAATTTACGAGATTAAAAGCATTTGACCACAACTAACTTAGTTCCTTAGCCTTCATCCATGTTTCTCAATTGTTTTCAAATAAATCAACTCGATAATGTGGCGTGCTAGTAGGATCCCCACATTCCTTAGAAATTTCTTGAGTAATTGCAATTATGAGAAAATTACATTTTTACTTGAATTAGTTGTATCTTAGAAGTATACTCATCAAGATGAGAGCATTTAACGTCTTGAAAACAGCAAATTGTTGACCTCGGAGTCATAATGGAGCACGACCAAAACATTTCTTGAAAACCCTTAACTCATAAAGAACTAGTACTCCATCATTGATGTGATTACCGACAAGTTCGAGCTTCAATTAAGGCATTCGATTAATCAAGAAATAGCGGATCAGGATTCACGTAGTTGACCACAATTAATTGGAAAAAGGCTATGATGATGATGGTGATGATTAATTGCATTGCTGACAACTTGCAATTTGAAGATTTGAGAACTTCATTGTTTCACCTCATTTAGGGCCAGGTTCAACTTCCCATTTGCTTGAAACATCATTTCCTTGGGTTGGACTCCAGTTCACAATCCAAACCATGCTCTAACTTTGGTTCATAAATAAATGACAACTTTTTGCCGCAATTTAAAATCAGATAGAGTTTCTAAGAAGATATAACAAGCTAACAGTCCAATTTAAAATCTGATAAAATTTTTAAAAAGATATAACAAGCTGACATTTTTTTTTAAGGTAGCGGGTGCTACAACATGATGTTTAGAGTTTCATTCTCACTATGTGGCAAGTTAACATTAAAAAAAAAAAGAAAAGAAAAAGAACTTCCTTTCGATCATATTGAAGTGTGAAAGAAGTAGAATCTCCTTTTGATCATATTCCGGTGAGAAACACTTCTTTCACTTCAATCTTAAATTTCTTGCCACCAAGTAAGATTTTTTTGCTCTTGAACATGAATAAGTAGAGCTTTAAAGATATTGACCACAATTCAGCAAATTTGCAAGTTGATTGAGGTTAAGCAGATATGCGAAGTTTACCTCAGATAAGGAGAAATTAGTCCTAGAAATCAAACAGAAATTAATGTTTTCGAGGTGTTTAAACACAAGGTTAAGAGCATGACTTCCAACATGTTTGAGATCTTGAACCAAGATTTAGTTCATCTTCATGCTAATGACGCTTAAGTCTGCATTATCTCTTAGAAATGGCATGCCTATGACTGAGAGTTCTGTAAAACGCCGGTCTGAATTAGAATTGATGGATTTGGATGGGGAATAGGTGGGACATTCCACTTCCACCATAATTTTAGGAACTGACATTGGCCCCTTTTTTTATTTTATTTTTTAAATTTATTCCTTTATTCTCTATTTTCTTTTCATTGGCTAGATCGCCGATCCACTGATACAGATCGATTTTCTTGATGGACAATCCAAGTCCCTGGATCCATTTTTAAAGAACTCCAATATGAGCCACAGTCAACAAAGAGAACTGACGAACATGGATGGCCCAACACACCTAGAAAGGGCAAGGTTTCCAAAGTCACCGATCTGAGTTGGGAATCACCGATTTGGATTGGGATTGGCAATACACCCAGCCGACTCTCTTATTGTTTAAGTAATCAGGTCGATTCTTCTTAATTAATAATTTATCAAACAAATCTGTTAAAAAATTTATGTTTTTTATGATTTAAATTGTAAAAAAGGAAATTTATCAAAGTGCCTATAACAGATGCGCATTTTAACAATTTATCCATATCATGTGGTTTAATTTCAAAATACGCATTAAAGAACATGCCGTCTTGAGTTGGAATAGTTGCACAATTTTTTAAATAGTTCATCTTTTATTTGTATTTTAATAAATTTCTCTTTTGGAAAATTTCGTTCTATGGCTCTAGGCAACTAATTTTTTTCCATATTTCTTTTCTTTATTTTTTATGGGATCTCCAATTCAATCAATCCCGATCAGCTCAGAGCGTGACCGATCCAAAACTCGAACCCAGATGAGCAGGAGTATTTCCAATTGGAGCTAAAAGGACATGACAAAGTCATCTTCGAGGTCATGCGTGCATCAAGGGCATATTACTAATATGTATTGTTTATAGAGAGAGTGATAAAATATCAAATGGCACAAATCATTCCTCAATGAACATAGTCATTTGCCCTCTACAATCTCTCACAAATTATTCGTAAGTGAACATACACAAACAGGTTTGGCACGGTTGGGCCAGCCCTAGCCCTAGCCTTAGGGGTGGCAACGGGTCGGGTCTGGCTTAGACTTGGACCTATACCCGAATAGATTTGGGTTCAGGTTTTGGAACCGGACTCGACCCGTTAGGTCAAAAAATTGGATCTATACCCACACTCATTGGGTCTGAAGTCCATTGTCACCCTCACTGTGAGATTTTTTTTTTCTTCTTGTTTTGTCCGTTTTTTTACCATCATATACCCGTATTATTGGCAACTAGGTCACAATTACCCACCATTAGATTTCAAGTCGTATGATTCGTTGTCTAATAGCTAAAGATGACTATTAGTGCTAATTATATATGATTTTTAATATACCAAAATGAATAGGTCTTAAAATAAAGTATTTTATCTCTAACAGTTTATTAGTAAGAGTCGGGTCCAGCTGGACCTGGACCCGAACCCGGGGATCCGAACCCGTATAGTGCTTGGGTCCAAGTTTTGAACCTAGATCCGACCCACCGGGTCCAAATGCTAGACCTATTACTGACCAATGTCAAGTATATCCGGTGGGTTCCAAGTCGATTGCCACCCCTACCTAGTCTTAGCCTTGCTCTATTCTTTTGAGGGTTAGGTCAATTTTTTTAAAAAATAATAAAAGAAAAAGATAAACAAATAAAAGATAAGTAGGTGGAACCTATTTTGGGCCTGGCCCTATTTTACCGGGCCGGGCTAGGCCTCATGGGCATTGCCAACCCTAACGTTAGCCTTAAATAATTGGCCATAACAAAATTATTAGTAGGCATTGACATATGTTTTGTCGTGTTTGCAAAGTACGACAGACTAAAGTGGTGCTTTGGAAGATAGATAGGGCGAGAGACGCCTCCACCGACAATTGGCGCTATATGGGGTAAACGAAATTCCGTGAATGAGGACAGGCGTACTTCAAAAACCCCAAAACAGAAGAGTGAACAGAGAGGAATATAATTTGTCGATTAATGACCGGATGGCGTATGGTGCCATCAGGTGGATCAGAATAGTATTCAAATCCAAAATTTGGATTTGAATAATATTTGGATTCAATATTTGAATATGTTGGGTCCAGTTTTTAGGCCTATACTTGGATTCGTGCATCTGGTCTTGGGTCGGGTCTGGATCCATTGTCACCCTTATTTGAGCTTCATCTCAGCCGTCTCAAATCAATTATGCTAATTATGTTATGTCGTTTTATTTTGTCAAGATTTATACCCTCAATTAAACTATGAATCATCATTTCTTTTTTCACTACTTCGTTCATATCCTTTTGGGGCCTCATCTTGTCTTTTTAGTGCCTTCCAAATGATCGAGGTGATCCTTCCTAACTTGTGATATTATGAAGTGAAACTATATATAGACAAACTACCTCCAATGTATTTATTATGAATTCTATTCCGGGAAAGGTTTATATGCTTCCTTTAGAAGTTCTATCCTCTCCCTTATCCAACCATCCATTCTGAATGGAGGGTTAAGATTGCGCCAATTACAATATCATGTCTTTACACTATTTTATTTGTATTTTTTATTTATAAACTATTTTGACACCAAATTTTGGACGTCCATTCCTATATTAAACTTGCACTAGTAAAAAAATATAAAAAAATAAAATAACCAAAATACCTTTAAAAGCTTCAAGGGGTATTTTGATCATTATATTTTATCGATTACTTTTAATATTTTTTATAGGTGCGCCCCAATGAGAAGATGGAACATATCAAATTTCATATTCATATAATTTATACAAAAAAAAACTAAAAATAAAATACTTTGAAACGTCATATCTAAGATCAAATGGTAAGTGACTCTCTTGATCAAAATTGAACAGCTGGATGGCAGGGGAGGATAGAACTTGTATGCTGCAAGGGAAGCATAGAAACTTTTCCTTTCTATTATTCTTTGTTTTCTGACTCATTCAACTCAACATCTTTATCTCAGTTGTACAGGATATGTTGTTTCTTGAACACTTCGAATTTTTTCCAATAAAATACAGCTCGTATTACAATTGTCATAGGAACTTCTCCATCAATTTCATTGTTATGTGATGATTATAAAATAATTACAAAAATACATCTCTACTTCTTCTGCTAGCTCTTATTTTTAAAGCAACATCCTCTTCGATCTCTCGCTAAAAAATGAAATATGCCCATAAAAAGAAAAAGCCAAAAATACTTAATATTTCGTTTCCCTCTAGAAACGCACACTTTGCATGCATGTCTCTCACTATACCTTCACATCGTACATGCATACTTCAGAATGATAAGGTTTCTTGCCATGACGTTTCCGGATGAATCAATGGTGCTATTCTCTCAAACGGAATTGGCAACGGGCCGGGCCAGCTTTGGCCCTACGATGGTCCCGATCCCTGAGCGGTCAACTCAAGCCACCCAAGACCAAGACTGGGCCAAAAAAGCCCTAGCCTAATGGACCAAAGAACAAAAAGGGATAAACTGGACGGCCCATCGGGCCATTCCCCTGAGAAAGTACTCACGTTTCATCTTATGATGCGCTCTTAGTTTTTTAGGGCAGCCTTAATCTCGAAACGGCTTTGCTTATGACTCTCTCTCTCTAACCAAAGCGCGATTCTATATCTCCAAGTGACCCGGTCTTTCCATATTTTTCTTGATTTCTTACCCTACTTCAACCCTAAATTGGCTCTCTCTCTCTCTAACCAAAGCGCGACTCTCTCTCTCTAAGCAAGTGTGACCCGCTCAGTCTATAATTTTTTAGGTTTCTTACACCACTCCAACCCAACCCAAGCCAGCTGACTAGCCGCCGAGTTACTGGGGTTCGGTCCCTTACCGAGCCAAGTTGGGTGTCCAAGTCGGGGATATTAAATAAATTAAAAATAATTCAAAAAAATCTAAAAAAATAAAGAATTAATTTGAGATGTATTTTCTATGTTTTCTACCATTTTGGCAAATATTTGAAAGTGTTTTAGCCATAAGTACTTATTTTTATATTTTTCATATTTTTTAGATTACTTAAAAAATACCATGTCACAAGTTGGTTGTTTTAAATCTATTTTTTTAATAAATTTTTAACCTCATTGATTAATCTTAATTTAAACATAAATTTCCTTTTTTTTTGTATTTTTTTACAATTGTTGGAACTATTTTTTTTGTTGCTTTAGTACTCCTGACCACTCGGTCTGCGTTCTCAAGTCGGGCACGGTCTGAGTGCTCGGGTCGGGTATGGACACCATAGTCGGCCCGAGTAGTTGTTTCCAAAACTAGCAACCAAATGAGTTCCCCTCATTTCTTGTCATATGCTAGTTCTCTCTCTATAACTACGCGTCCCTCTCTCTTAAATACCAAACACCTCGAATACGACCCGTCTTTTTCTGCTTGTTTTTGTTCCTCTTCTAAACATGCAACATTGACGATTCTCCTCTCGCTCTCTCATACATAGGACACCATAGTCCACGCCAATATTTTCCTAACTTATTTAAAAAAGTCTTCTTTCTTGGAGGCACATTTATTTCTTTGGTAAACCCAGGCGTGCGCCTCGTTTCGTTGTCTTTTGGCAGTGTCAAAACCCCTCTTAAACATGTTTACACACCATGTAACTACAAACCCTGCAACCGCCTCTTATTTTGCAACGAATGGGTCCTCTTCCTATCACTCTAGGGATGGCAATGGGACCGGATTCGACCTCGGACCCGAGAGGTAGACCCGACTCGGGGGTCTGGATCTAGGTTCAAAAATTGGATCTAACAAGTTGGGTTCGGGTTTAAATCTTGGATCCAAACACTATTTGGATCCAGATTAAGGTTCGGGTCAAAGTTCAAGTCTAAATCCGACATTTCCCAATTTATAAAAGAATTTTAAAATATATTTAAATAAATAAGTATTTTAATATTTGAGTTGGGTCCAAGCATGTCCGGACAAGTCAAGGTCGGATCCAGGTCCCACATTAAATTCGGGTCGCAGCCCGGCCCGCCCGTTGCCTCCTCTACTTCCTCATACTGGAAAGAAAAAAATCTCTCTATAGAAATTTTGTGGAAAATGGCTTGTCTTGTACTCAGATTATCATGTCTTCTCTCACTACAAATGAGACACGTTCCAGATTATCATGTCTTCTCTCACTACAAATGAGACACGTTCCAGATTATCATGTCTTGTCTCACTACAAATGAGACACGTTCCTCGTCCTTATACTTGCACCTGAAACTTCCC
The DNA here is from genome assembly GCF_054954075.1 of Amborella trichopoda. Taxonomy (NCBI): domain Eukaryota; kingdom Viridiplantae; phylum Streptophyta; class Magnoliopsida; order Amborellales; family Amborellaceae; genus Amborella; species Amborella trichopoda. The sequence goes on along the minus strand of NC_142345.1, from coordinate 41,514,167 downwards.
CTCTCTCTCTCTCTCTCTCTCTCTCTCTAAACTTGTGATCCACTCATACTATCTTCTTCATCAACAAAGTAGAGCTAAAATCCCATGTCCTTTCCCTCCCTCTCTCGTGTGTACGAAAGTGACACTTTCTTCATGAACAAGGACCACCGGAATTATCTAGAAAAAGGGCCTAAGAAATAATGTGTTTCCTCGAAGAAATTTGACTAAATTTGAAACATTGTTATGTGGAACACACGCACTGTTGCCAAAATCTTGAAGAGAAAATTGTATTTTCTTAAATATTCTTTTGTTTTTTAAAAAGGTCTTATTTTTTAATTTTTTATTATTCTAATTGCTTAGGTTTTATATTAAAAGTAAAAAAAGTACTCCAAAACATCCCGGACAACACAGTTTTGGAGTCGAATTTGACTCAAATTGATCATCTTGACCTCGACAATTATCGATCTAAAAAAGTAAATAATACCTCTTGTAACATATTTTCAGGAGCATCCATCTTCAAGTGTTCATACCAATATTTGCAAACTCGGCCTGTACAACTTGGAATCGGCCGGTCAAATCGGAATCAGGCATTAGTCGATCCGATTTTGGTGGGTCTAGTCGGATATTTTTAAAATATTTAAAATATATAAAAATCCAAAAAATAAGGGATTTGTTTGTAATTTGTTTTTTAATGTTTTTTTTTTATCATTTTAGCAAATATTAGAAAAGTGTTTTGGACATGAATACTTTTTTTTTATATTTTGCCATTTTTTTTGAAAAATTTGAAAATATCCTAGAGCATAAATCTATTTTTTCACTACTTTTCAACTTCATTTGGATATGCTTTATTTAATCATGCTTTAAATATAGTAATCATATATATATTTTTTTAAAAATGTATTTTTTAACAGATTTGAATCTGAATGGGACCCGCCCAATTAGGCGAGAGTTGAACTCGGTTTACCGGTTACTTGGACTTGGCCCTTGACAGATTTCTATGGCCGCTCCGGTTTTTTGAATTCTGATTCATACCCACATGTACATTATTTTTAGAACTCCGAATTTGCCAACCATTTCTAGGATTTTTGGACTTGGTAGAGTTTTTTTTTTTTAAGTAACCTGGAAGAGTTTTGAAAATGTGAATTTACTTTTTAACTTAAGGTATATGCTAATCTGTGGTTAAATTAGTATAATCATTTTGTCAAGCACACAATCTCTTAACATGTATGACCCACAGTGCAAAAGGAGCCAAACGAACTTCTTTTATAAAATTTTATTCACTTTTATAACATCGAATAAAATAAAATTCAATAACCTATATGGGTAAAGCAATCTAGAAAATATGGGCTGAATTTTGCAAAAATGACAACATATTTTCATGACCTGAACCGAGTCACAACCCACATAGTTGTTACCGGGCTAAGAGCCCAGCCCCAATTCAATGTGGGTAGGGGAGGCCTCGATCCAAAAATTTACTGCCCCAATTCAATGTGGGTAGGGGAGGCGTCGATCCAAAAATTTACTTTTTGGGCTGGGCGAACTAATGATAAAAAAAACTTGACCCAAACTAAGATACGAAAGATCGGGGCATTACCTAAATAAATATGAAAAAATATTTAAAATGCGCGTATGAAAATTTTGGGTTAGACCCAAGCTAAATGCTATGCCTAGCTTGGCCGAAAACAGTTCGGACCAACTAGGCCAGCTTAGGCCTAGCCTCTAGGGGAGGCAATAGGTCAGGTTGGGTCTAATTTGATCCCAACCTGACTGACTAGGTATAGCATGGACCTAAATTCGACATAGCCCACTTGGACCCATCTCTGACCAGGTCGTGTTCGGGTCTAGAAGTAACAAGATAAAATTTTCATTTGTTATATTTCCTAAGAGATATTTTATATTTGTATATACCGGTTTGGGTAGACCTCGACCCAGATCCAACCCAAGAGGGTCCAAGCTGCACCCAAACTGGGATCCAACCCTTTTGGCCCAATACCTAGACCCGGTTCCGGTGGACCCATCAAGCCTATTGCCACCCAACATGTGCAACGAAGCAGGCCCGAAAAGCCCACGCACCTATATTAAGGGTCATGAAGGCAAGTTTGTTTCTCGTGTCGTGGTTTACGATGGCATTTTAGTTATTTTGGGGAATCAAAGGAGTATTTTAGTAATAGTAATTTATCTTTTTTTTTTAAAGTACAAAAGGTGCTGAAGATTCCTAGTTTTCATATCTTTTCTCTGATCCTCACGAAAAGGCTCCTTGTTCCGAGACGATCGGCCGTAATTCCGTTTTCCCGGCGACTATTTCGCCCGAAAAATAGTTTTGCGGCGTCATTCAGCCGGAAATCAAGCAGCAGTAACTGAAAGCCGCACATGAAGTGCGCTCACAGTTATAGCAGGGAAAAGGCTCTGTGTCACCTAATTTATGCTCTGGTAAATCTCGATTATGACCCCTTTTAACAGTTTATTGATGTTTTAGAGCTTAATTTTGTCCAAATAGCAAACATTTTCACCACAATGAATTTCTAAGCGGCATTAATCGGAAGGATCTCAAGATTACGAGCTTATTCACCAGAATCGTGCTCAAATGTGAAGGTTGAAGAATTCTACTATTGAAGTTTATTTTTTTATTTTATTTTTGTTTTATTTGGTTATTAATTTGCGTTTTTGAAGGTTGAATACGAGTATCGGGAGATTCGATGCGTCAATAGCTTAAGGATTATATTTTGGAACGGTCAATATTCAAAAAGTTGATTTAATTCTGGTTTTCATTGGTCTGATTTCTGAAACTGAGAGTAAGAGCTGTAGAGCTGTTTAATTTTGATGAACTTGAATTTTTCATCTAATTTTCAGTAGGTTAAGGCTCAAATTACTGTTTCTTACATATTTAATGTTGAAATTTAACCAGTAGATTAAATAGATGTTCCTAAAGCATCTTCTGAGATTTTCGTGATCATTGAGATTCATTTTATTTCCTGACCATTTTGAAGTCTTCAGATAATAGAGCTGTTTTTTCTGCTATGGAGCACGCTGAAGAATTAAGTTCTTAAATAGTTTGAGGACTCCCGATTAAATTGAATTTTTGTTGAATTGTTGATTTCAGGCCTCAATTTCTCTGTAAAAGTGAGCAACCCAGAAAGGAACAATTCTCTGCAAAAGCGAGATTTGTTCAGAAGCCAAAACGCCTTTTCCCCAAAAGGACAGCCAACTTTTGAAAAGAAAATCGAAATTTTGACACTCTACTGCGCTGTGTTCTATGCACTTATGGCTTAATCGTTACTCTGAAGAACTCATTTTACTGAATAATTTTAATAAGGTTTGAAATAATTTAACCGTTTACTACGTTTTTAGGGCATTTAGAGCGTCAAATGTTTCTTGTATATCTATGAACTTATGTTGGGGATCTTTAAACTATAAGACATATTTTCTCTGTCAGAAACTGCTAAATTTGAAAAACTAAAAAGAAAAAAAATAGATTTCAAAAAATTCATCCGATTATCTTGGAATTTAAAGCTTTTAAGTTTTTAACTTTTAACGTCTCTGATTAACGGTAAAAATTGATTTGCAACCCGCAGTAATTAAATCCCTTAAAAATCGGAAATGATTTTAAAATTTTATGGAGATTTTCCTTTTAAATTAACTACTTAATCAATTCTTCTTTCAAAATAATTCTTTCGTAGTAAAAAAAATTTCCCTCTGAATATAGGGTAAGAAGCGGCTTAAACGGAAAATTGAGACGCCGTTACTCATCCACACCAGTGGCCGTTAACTTGAACGGAACCACTAACGGCGGGGCTTGGGGTCTCACATTTGGTGGCGGAGCCATTAATTTATTCGACCTGTTTATTAAATAATTTAGTTATTTTTGGTAATAAATGCGGCCGATATTTATTTCCCTGTCACGATCTTTAATGCAATTTCTGCTACTCTTTGCTGTACGAGTCGGTTACTAAAAATATATACATGCGCTTTTATGGGTTTTACCCCATTATTTAATTGAAGGAGTTATCTAAAACTCCCTATTTGACTTTTTTATTTTATTTTAAAAAATAATAATGGTGGGTTATCTTTCTCTGCTGCTGTTTCTTCTTCTATTGCTTAGCTTGCAGGTTTTTTATTGATTTAGTGGTTTTTTTCTTTTTTTTTTTTGGGTGGAAATGCAAGGTGTATTTGGGGTTGTATCTAGATCTGACTGATCTTTGATCTGCTGGTTCTCTTCTGGTTCATAAATTCAAAGCCAGAATGTTTCGTTCTAATGGGAAGAACGGAGAAAAGGGTTGAGGTTGTTGTTATTGTTGGTAATCATGGGGCTCTTAGGACTTCAAATGCAAGAAATATGGTGTTTTTGTTTCTCTCTAATTGGTTTTTTGGGTCCACTCGTTTCATCTCTTTACTTTCCCCCTTTTTATTGTTAAGAGTTTTTCTTTGTTGGGTTCTTCTCTGTCCGATTTTATGCTAAAATCTGATAAATTGTGGGGTTTTTATGTTTTTCGCTTTGTATCTCCACCTACTTCCCTTCTTCTTTCTAATTTTTTTCAATCATTGTATTTGCAGAGGCAATAAGCGGATACAAGTACGATGTAGCTTTTGAAGCTCTGAATTAGGAGGGTCCATATATCTCAGTCGATGAAAGAGGGTAAGTGACCAAGTGCTAATGAATTGGTATTTGAGTAAGAATTTATCTAGTAATAAACGAGAAGAAATTGGGGATAGTATATTTCTTTCTTTTCTAACATTGTATATATATTTTATTTTGTAACATTTTAAACTATTTTGTCTGTTGCTTTATCATTTATGAGGTGGAATCTGTTTCCTGTCTTTATGTCTTCTTTGAAAATTAATTTCAGATAAAGTACAGGCAAACCCAAATTTCCATTGTGTAATGTCAAATTTCAAAATGTGGTGCGAGAATAGATTAAAATAATCAAGGGATTAGAATCATTGTACTGGTTGTGGGTTGGTGGATTTCCTCAAATCAAACCCCCTTTTGTTAAATTAAAAAGGGGATTAGAATCACTAAAATGGTGGATCTTATTATCATGCCCTCATTATCAAGGGTTTGCTTATTATCATGCCCTTTTTGTCTATGTTTCGTTTCATTAGATTAGTATCTCATGGGCGATTCCTTTGGATCTAATTTGATTCCTTAACTTTCTCTAATCTGTTACACTAGTTTTTTTTTCCTTTTTGATAATCACGCAAAATTAATGTAGCATAAATGGCATGATGCCTGCAAACAAATGTTACAAGGAGTGCTCACAAATGGTCATTTTTTATCTACCTGCTGCATTCTGTAGCTATGGATGGAGTATTGGCCAATGGATTTTATTCAAATTCTTTGTGCCCAATTAGGTTGTTTTTATTAGTATCTCTGGCTTTTTTTAATGCATTTGTGCCGAATACTTTATTTCTACTTTATTCTTTGTTCTTACTTCTTTTCTTTTTGTACATGTGAGGTATTGTCAGTGTGTTAGTTTGTTATGATTGATGTTGAAAGAAATTTGTATCATGATATCATTGACTATGAATGTGATTTAACATTTCTTTTTCCATGAAAGAGTGGAAAGAATAGGCTACTGGTAAAGAGTCAACAGTTCTATTCAGATTATTGTTTGCCAAATTTGCTCTAATTATTTGGTTGCTTCTTTGTACCATAGCAAGAGTATTTGAGTAAGCGAGTTTACATCTTTGCTTATTTTCTTCTTCTCCAGATCGACTCTACTTTTCTGGTATTATATGATTTTGACTACTCTTAACCTCAAAAATTACTAAATTTTTCATCTGGTTATAATTTGGCTAAACTGCACTTAGATTTGTCATCTTTTTTGACCATTCCAAACTTTGGATCATGTTTATTGCATGTGTAGCCAGAGATATAGATATATATGTGTAATTGGGAATCACATGAGTTGATTCTGTCTTACAGGAGAATGATTGACTTGCTGATGCATAACGGGTACTAATATGTCAATGAGTTTGCCACCCGCATTTGTTCATCCAAGCACCATTAATGTGAACTTGTAAAACAATGAAATTTGGTAAGCCTTTTGACCGTAGGATTTTTTGCTCTAACCTCCTTTAGTTATAGAGTTCACAGTTTAAAGAATATGTGGAATTTAAATCTTCAAAATGTATTGTAACTTGATTTCACATTTATATATGGATGGCAGAGGGGATCAGATTTATCTTTGTTTTATGCTGCATGAGTATATACCATATGATATCTTACCATCCAAAGTCTCTGAAAAATCACTGATAAATTAGAAGTTCTCCCAAAGATTTTGAATGGGTAGCAAACAGAAGATATGAATACTAATGCAGACACCATTGGCATTTTGAATCGGAAATTTGAATTTGTACATAGGAATGGTATATCTTATGAAATCAAGTAAATGGTTCTGAAACAGTTATCCCATGCATTAAAACTTGGTTAAATGACAATTCCAGAGCAGATATCTTATGGTTTCTTCTTTATTATCTTCCAACCCTTTTATAGGTTGCTATGAGAACTATTGGGTTTCTGAAACTTTCACAAAATTGTAGCTCTGAAAAAAATTTCTGAAGTTTTTTACTTGGGTAAACGGTTGTGAGGTTGTCGACCAGTCACGAGGAAAACAAACAATTATACAAAATTAGAGACCTCTTTGCTACTCAGAACAGAGATGCACAGAAAACACTATTTTTTTATTTATCAGGATGAAACACTTTAATTCCAAGAATCCCATATTTCTTGTTCTCTACTTCAATGTGCTCGATATTCCCAAATTCCCACAACTCCCCTTGAACGTATGCAGGAATCCAAAACCTGGGTATTATAAGCCACTGAAATTCATGTTTATACATAGCACAATATGATGATGCGCATTTTATTGGGTTTGTGACTGAGACTACAATCAATGGGTCATGTGCTGAAGATGAATGTTGGGTTACGTGATATGTTAAGAGTTAAAAATTCATCTAGTTTGAAACTCTTCTCTAAGAATTGATATTTAGTTCAACATAAAAAATATAATAAAAGAATTGATATTTAGTTCACATCCTAACCATCCTCCCTAAGAGGACTACAATCAAACAGATAACTTCACGGATTGGAGGACAAATAATTGGTATACTTGTCTCTGCATATATCTTACTCCTCATGAATTGACATACTTTTTCCTTGATTTCATTTGGAGGTTGTTGAAGTGCATGATAGACTGAATTATAGCATAAATACTACAATTTGTTTATTTAACTCGGGTTAACAAGGACATAATTGAGAATATTGTTTGTCCACATTTGAAGTTGTTTTGGTTCTTTTTGCGTAAGCCATTGAAACATCATTTGAGAGATTTGAGTAGATCTCACGTGAAATGGAAAATTTCTTTTCTCCTGGATTCCCTTCTTCAGGAGACTCTGGTTGGGCAGTACTACTTAATTTGAGATGAATATATTTGTGGTACCTTATATGACATTGCTGTAAGCTCTGTCTACTCAACAAATATTCATGGTCAAGTTTGCCCCTCTGGGGTTGGTTTTGAGGATGTGTACATAAGTGGGTGTGTTTGTTGTTTTTAATTTTTTATCCTAGACCTGTACCACAAGGGATGTCTTTTGTCCTTTAATTCTTTGCATGACTTGTTAATGTAAGGGTTTCACATCCCCCTTTCAGCAATAATGTCTTTTGTCCTTTAATTCTTTACACGACTCGTTAATTTAAGGGTTTCACATCCCCCTTCAGCAAGAACTCGATGCTTACTAGGATTCAACACTTTCAATTTGTTTCCAATCTTTTTTTTCTCATTTGCATTATTCATATCCAAATGGGCAATAGACATTTCTTATGTGGCATCTATCCATACCTGCAACCATGTTTCTGTCAATAATAATATCAAGTACTCATTCTCAAAATAATAATAATAATAATAATAATAATAATAATAATAATAATAATATCAAGTTCTAGATTACCCATTTAGATATGATCTTTATTTTCAAATGCTCAGTGACGAATAAATTATATTAGGTTATTCAAATCAAATCATTTTGATTAGCATTCTTGCTGCATGCAGGTAGTGAAACCGATTCTTGCTATTCTTCTCCTGCCGATAAGAATATTGCTAAAGTACTTGAGCAGGATGAGAAGGGTGTGCAAACACAGATGGTTGGATCTGAGAATGGTTTTCAAAAGGGAAAAAAACTTTGCTTCATTGGTGATGATATTGTAGCTGTTGATGAGGAGGTAAAGAAAGAAGCAGTAGAACTTTGCTTTATGCCTATGGATATACCAGAAGCCGATAGCCAGCTTATGGCTATGGACATAACACGTGCTGATAGCAAAGTTGTGAAGGAAGGACCTATTTGTGTCAGTGAGACCTCTAGCCTAGGATCCCATGAAAAGCTTAAGGAAGAGAGGGAAACTCTAATTCCATCCACTATAACCAGTGAAGATTACAAGAATAGCGATCCAGAACTTGCAGAAGAGTTAAGCAGACATGAAAGTGTTGTGGATGTCATTGAAATGGAAAATCCATCCATTGATTGTGAAACAAGAGAAGAAGATAAGTTTGTTCGAGGTTCTTTCTCAAGTCTCGATGTTGAATGCTCTGTTACAGATTCTGAGCTCTACACTGATAAGAATGTTACAGAGGTTACAGAAAGGGCCATGGATTGTTTGAAAGAGAATTCTGATAATGTTGTGAAAGATATCTGCATTGATGAAGGTTTACCCACTCAAAACAAGCTACCTTTGTCAGATAATGATTCATGTTGTGAAAAGATTTGTGGATCTCTACATTCTGATGTTAATGGAGACGATGATTTAACTAGAAATGCAGGCACAGGAGTTTCAGAAGTTGATGCTTGTGCTTCGTCGATATCAGAGGCCAAGGAGGATCTCCAATCCTCAATTTTACTGGAGGATTTAAATGGTGAAGATAATGATAGCGCAAAGATATTCACCTTGGGTGATTTGTTACAAGAACAGAAAAGTGAATCTGGTTCATTTGAAAAGAGAGGAAACAAGAGTTGTGAAGAAAATTCTACCTCCATGAAACCGGTTTCAATGCAGGATTTGGACATGGAGGAGAGAGTAGGCCCCACTTCTTCTGAGTCTAATGACATTGTTAAGCAACAAGCAACTAATGAGGTAACAGTATGATCATTGCCTTCATTTTCTTTTGTGGAAATAAGGTTATGCTTGCATGTGAAACACAAGTTCTCTGTAAAAATAAGTTAAAAAGTTAAAGAAGATATCTTCGCTTATATGCTTATATAGATTCTATATAAATTTTTCATGTATGTTCTTAATTATTGTAAAAGATATGTTCAAAAATTTCAAAATAAATTTTAAAAAAGGACTTTCTTGCTACGTGCCTTCACTCATTCATTTAAGCGCAATATCACAGGTTGGTAGTAAAGCTGAAGTCCCAACTGTGCAATGTGCTTCTGACCAAATTAAAGTTAAAAGTAGTGATACAGAAGCATTGCCAACCTCGAACAGTAAAGTTGAGAATGGAAGCACCACCTTGGATTTTGAATCTCAAGAGGGACAAATGATTGTTGAGAAAAACGGGTACAAAGGTGGTGGAGATGAACATCAGGTGACAGAGGCTTCAAGCGAGAGAAATCTTGTAGGAGGGGAAGGGACAACAACCCAAAGTCTTGTGCATCATTCTCATGGTCTGAGTATTTCTGATAGAAAGAGCTGGTATAATGATCCAACTGATCTGACTGGTTCTGTGTCAGGTCAAATACCATACTCAGGACCGATCCCATATTCAGGAAGCATCTCTCTAAGATCAGATAGTAGCACGACTAGCACTCGTTCATTTGCTTTTCCCATGTAAGTGAGCACTGGTTTCTTTTGTTGTTCCATTTACACACCCTTACCTTCCAATCGCAATAAGCATGCTTTAAAGTTTTTCTGATTCTTCATTTATTTTGGGTGCTCGAGACTTCTTAGTATGTGATAGCAAGCATGCTTTGAAGTGTTTTTTATTTTAGGAAAATGATAACCCTATCAAAAGAATAATGTGATCAGCACCACCAAACAGCAACAAAAGACTGTGGACTATAATCTTACTAGATCAGTCCCTTCTTTCATAAACTGAAACCTAAAATCATTCAAAATTTATATTTTGCAGATTGCATTCCGAGTGGAATAGCAGCCCTGTGAAAATGGCTCAGCCTGATCGCAGATATCGAAAGCACAGGCGGTGGCGGATTGGCCTTTTGTGCTGTAAGTTCTAGCTGCTTTTCCCATGTCTTCGTGTTGCTCCTCATCTCTCTCTCTCTCTCTCTCTCTCTCTTTCTCTCTCTCTCTCTTTCTCTCTCTCTCTCTCCCCTTCCCCTTCCCCTTCCCCTTCCCCTCGTTTCTATAATTAATATCCTCTCTCTAGGACAACATCTTCCTGTGATTGTTGCAGGTTCAAAGCATTGCATATGGTAGGGTTGCTTGATGTAGTCTTACTGGGGTCATATTTCTTTTATGTTCAAATTCAATTATTTTTCTTGTTGTAGAAAGACAAGCTCTTCTGAATCTGATATATATATCATGGGCCTGTTAATATTGGTGTGGTATATTTAAATGTGTGAATATTTTGGGCATGGGAAATGTTTTATTATTTTTTTTCTATAACATAATTTGATAAACATGTAAGCAAGTTCTACTTTTGGTATTGTTTTCAATCAGTAGGTCTCAAAATATGATTCAAGAGCTTAGCCCATGCAGGAAAAGAGAAGTCATGAAGCCTGTTGTGGCTGTCCTTCTCGTCTCAAACCAAATCTGACTGATTGCTCTCTCTCTGGTTTTGCTTCTCTTCTCAGACCAAATCTGGCTGATTGCTCCTCTCTCTATGGACAAAACCATGCTCAAAGCAATTTGGCAGCTTGGTTGATCTCTCTCTCTACAAAACCAAGCACAAGCGTTGGTTCTGATTTTGGCCTTTGCTCTCTCTCTTTAGATATATATGAAAAAGTTTATATAGAGCTGAAGCTCTAAACAATCAAATTAGAGCACATGAGAAAAATATGGATTTCAAGTTTTTGAAATAATGCATTTTGCCATGCATTTTTGGATTGTCAATTTTCAATATTTGCATGTTTTCATAGGTCTGCTAGATCTATAAAGATTTTTGAAGCTTTAAATTTTATAATTAGATATGAAGATATATTTTGAGGCTATCACAAAGATTTCTTTGAAACCATATTTCTTAACATTATATATATATATATAGTAATGATTCTAGGAGATCCTCTCACACCTTTGTGCGTAGGACATTAAAAGATCATTAAATTTGGCACAGGTATTAAAAAAAGTTATCATATGGATGTGAGAATTGATTTTTTTACCTCTTCCAAACCTATGTGTAGGATTTCAAAGGATCACCATTAAATTAGATGCATATCTCTAGAAAAGTTATCATATAGGTGTCGGACTTGATTTTTTTAGAGATCAGTGTCAAATTTAATGGTGATCTTTTAAGGTCCTACACCTATGTGTGGGAGGGTTTCATAGGATCATTAATTTTTTTTGTTATATACATAAAACAAAGCCCAGCTCAATGCATTTTTGGCACCTATATATATAAAAGACAACCTAGCTCAACGCATTTTTCAAATCATTTTGGCAGCTGTTTTGTTCTGATTTTGGTCTTTATTGCTGATTTCTCTCCGGCTCAAAAACCAATTTGGCAGCTTTTGTTCTGATTTTGGTCTCTGTTTTAAACTTCCATGTATGTCATGCCTGGCTCTATATACTCACAGCATAGATTAAAAAGCCGTGCAAGAAGTCATGGCCCCTTACGTCCAAACTTTCTCATCAATTTGTCTTTTTTAACTACTTGACAACTTTTGTACAGTTTCTGCACAAAATATACTTGATCAAGGGGTACGGTTTCTGACTCTGTTTCTTATTATTTTCTATTTGCATAAACCTTAACCGACCATTATGTTTCCTTACTCCAAGATGTTTTGAAGAGTGCCAAATAAATTGCTTAAATTGCAATAAAATCCAACTATTATAACTTGATGGAGAAAACTATAATGCGATTGCAAAAGCCAAGGCAAAAAAAGTCCTCCAAACCCCCCACTTCCCAGACTCTTCTTTTCTTTTCTTTTTTTAAGCGTTGACAAGTAATTCATTGAGCCAATGAAAGTAGTACATCAAGAGACAAAAGCAAAAGAAAGAGAGAAAAATGAAAAGGGTGAAGAAGAGTAGAACTCTATAAGAGAAGAAAGGGTGTTAAGAAGTTGACATTCTGGCTAGAGCATCAGCATTCGCATTTTTTTCTCGATGAACCTGGCAAAAAATGACCAGAAATGGTGTTAGGAAGTTGACATTTTGGCTAGAGCATCAGCGTTTCTATTTTTTTCTCGATGAACATGGCAAAGATCACCTCTCTCTCCATAAAGAGCTGATGATAACTTATAAATGTTCTCTCTCTATCTTCATAAAATGGAGATAGACAACTTAGAAATGCTCTCTCTCTCTCTCTCTCTATCTAATGCTGATGATAACTTAGAATTGTTCAAAGCATACCATGGTTCAAAAAAGCGACATAAAAATTTGTAGCCCGACTGTTATAATACGGTGGTCGCTGTTATTGTGGACTTTTATCCGTTAACATGGTAGAGGAAGATATATTGTTTTTGAAAAGGTTGCTAAGGTGTCAATCTTAGACAAATGCGAACCTCTAAATCTTATTAAAAGATGCAATTTTGGTATCGAAAACACTTACAATGGCCTAAATATCTGTTTTGATGTGTATTTATAAAATTAAAAGTTCCATAAATAGTGTACATCAAGCAGACCTATAAACATTAAAAAAATTAAAAAAAATGGACGTTCTAGAGAACATGTTAAAAGATGTACTATTTTATAACGATATTTTTTCTTTTTTTCCGTATCCATATTTCTCGAAATAGGGATATGATTCATTGTAAGATTTTTTAACACCTAAACAACCTCTTTAGGTGGACCTCTTTGGGTGGACTGTTAAGGTGCACCTTGCTCTACTATATGAGGTTGTCACCTTATATAAACTTTTAATTTTTAAAAATACAATAATTAACATGTGCTATTAAAAAATAAAGCATTATCCATTTTTTTTTATTGCAATTTTACCGATCACTCTAGAGATTGGAAATTCGAATTCTTCATGCAGGTTGATGTCTTCATATTTTCAATATCTCTAGTTATCTTTTACTTTTTTAGTTTTTGTTCTAAAAAAAACCAAAGTTACTCAGGAACTTCAAAATTCGAAGTTCCTCTTGATTTCGGTTTTAATATCCAAAGTTGCATGGGATTTTTTAGATTTGAATATCAATAGTGACTTGGAAATCTCTATTTTCATGCAACTATGGAAATTAAAAAGAAGTCAAGGGTGACTTCACATTTTCAATATCTGAAGTGAGTTTGTTTTTTTCCCTAAAAATGACTTTTTTTTAAAAAAAAAAACTGATGGATATAGAAAATCCAAAGTAATTTGTGATTTCGGATTTTCAAACTCCGAAGTGAGGGTGAAATTAAAGTAGAAAAGACGGACAGAAGGGATATGCACCTAATATATATAAATAGAAAATTTTTATATAAGGTTGCAACTTTAAAAATGTAGAATTAAATATGCACCTAAAAAATCCATCGAAAAAAGTTGTTTTAAAATTGATAAACCCTCTAACAGATCATCTCAACATCGAGATCTATGAATATGAAAAAAAAAAAAAAAATTTGATTCCCAAAAATAGTGCATCTTGCAACACATTATCTAGACCATCCATTTTCAAGTACAGATCTACTTAATTTTAACTATTTTTAGAGTTTAAAATTTTATAATTAAATATAAAAATTATTTTTCAGATAATTATAATCATTGTTTACATCAAAATTACATGTTATGATAAAATTTGGAGGTATGCCTTAATTGGATTGTTTAAAGGTTGTAACCTTACACAAACCGCACCCTATATATTAGGGAGGTGTTTCATAATTGAAGTGTTTATATGGGATATATGGGTAAATTGAGAAAAGCGTATACAATACTTTATGGAAAAACTGCCTTAACAGAGTTTGCAAGACTGCCTTGTTTTTGTAACAAATTTTTTAGTGGAATTATTGAGTAGTCTCTTTTTTTTTTAATGATAAATTCTCTTAATTCAAAGAAAATTAGGGCTATTAGGGATTTACTTGTCTATGTATCATTCCATTTGATTTTTTAGGTTCCTACTTCGCTTCGACATTTATATTATGGTGTCCTTTGAAGTAAAGTATCTATGCGATGGATAGACTCTAGCAAGGACATGTGCATTGGACATTGTTTGATTTAGATGAGATGAGTGATAAATTTTGGGACAAATCATGAGTATGAAAAAATAAATAAATTTTAAAAACTAAAAATAATAATTCTAGTAAGAAAACGTTTGGCCCGTTAGTTTCCATTGTTTTTAGATGTTACACCTACTTGCATCTATCTTAAAGATGGATGCTTTACACTCTCTGGACCGCATATATAGAAATGCGATCCAGCCCGCATGAAACAATTTCCTAAATTTTGGATGTACTAATTTATTTTTTTGGGTTCGTAGGTGTAGCCTAGGAAAAGAAAAAGTCAATATCTCCAAAGACACAAATACAAAGCAAATGGGATCGTAAACAATGAGACTCAAGGCGATAAATGTAGCTACCTAATTTCACATCCAATGGTCAAGATTAATTGTGACCACCTTGTACTAAAGATAAATAGTCTCATTGCAGCCACAATCAATAAAAAATTAGTGAGTACGTTGAGATTTTTCTACGTTTTATTCTCCTTGTAGTAAGGTATCAGCCTTTATAAACCCTATGGAAACCCTGGGTTCCTTTTGTTTTTTTGACATTTGTTGAGTGTTGACTGTAACTATGGTTCTACTTCATTCGTGCCATTTTCGTGAGTTCATCAGTAAAAAAATTTGAGTCTTTATTTCAACAAATTTATTTGCCTATTTCATCTGCTTACTGAGTGTGTTTTCTTTCATTGGGTTTGAGCTATGGGTACACTGATTGTGTTTTCTTTCATTGGGTTTGAGCTATCGTCCCCAAAAGATTGGTTTCAATGGGTGCTGGTGTAAAAGAGCCCAATACAAAAGCAAAACAAGTGCATGTAGGATTTTGAAACAATTCGAATCATTTTGATAACAATCAGTTTGATATATTTTATCGAGAAGGTCTACGGTTCAAGTCCATATAACGCTATACATTTCTAATTTGTTTTGGTTTAGGTTATTAATTTGAAAAGATAAATGGGTAGACGTTATCATAGTTTGTGATCCATGGTGTGAATTGGAATGCATCGTTCATTCTCGTGAACATATCTGGCATGGAATAGGATATGAAACCTACCTTACAATGGAATTGGGAAATTTTGTTATGTTATTTGATAAAGAAAATGAGACCATAAAGAGTGTTGCACGGCCAACAGATTGGGGAAGTGTTGGTCAGGTACTTTCGAGCTTCACACTCCTATTCTGATAATTGGTTTTTCTTTGTGAAAATTTGCAAGTTTGTATACTGTACAAAATTACAAAATTTCATATGAATGTTGCCTTTTCAAGTATTTATAAGAGGTGATTCTGTTATAATGATACCTAGAATACACTGAAAATACCTTTTTTTCTTTTAATATTCTTTTAACTATCCATTACTTTAAATCCTTGTAGCTTGGAAAACAGGAAAATAACCTCAAGTATGTTTACTTACATTTTTGATATTTAGGCTTTGTACCGGTCCTATTCTGCTTTAGGCCCTACAACAACTTTGTAAACAAGAAATTGTATTTTTGGTATAATCTACACAAATCAGCTCGCAGAAACATGATCAAACTCTCTCTCTCATTCTCTCTATTCAAGTGATTGCTTTCGTGTTACTATTTCAAATGAGACAAACTTGTCTTTTGTAATGTACTAGTGTGGTGGCAAAATGGAATGGTTGGCTTTAAAACTTTTGAATTGAATATATATATATTTTAAATAACAGGAATATGTTTGCTCTTAAAGACTCCTGTGTATTGAGTGAAATTTTGATTTTAAGACAATCAATTTTGTTTCTTATTTATGTAAATATTAGTAGCATCATAGGGGGTTCACACTTTTATGAAATCCCCAAGCATAATAAAATATTCCTCGAATCTATTTACATTTTTGGTATTATATTGGATGAATGGAATGAACCTTATTTAATTATAAAATATTATTAAAAAATTGCATTTCGCATATCATATTAATAAAATACATCATGAACAGTATTACAGGTAGTTTTTAACTTTCTCAATGCCAAACATGGGAAATTAGCAGCACCACAGTTTAAAACTTTCTCATTGGCAAACATATAAAACTACCAGCACCACAGTTTATCAAACAGTATTTCTAGCTTTCACCTTACCAATTTTTTTCATATGCATCCTAGAATCCTGGAAAGTTAACAGTAGGGGTGATTATGAGGGTGGCCGCAGTGAAAGGTATCAACGCCATCCTAATGTTACTCCACATGCAACTGTTGTCTTGGATCCATAATTTTGAAACTCAAAAAAGTGCAGTGGAAAAAAGTACATTAGCAGTCCAAAAGAAAAGTTAGTCAGATTGTCTTAAAATTCTTTTTTTTTTTTTCTTTTTTTCTAGATGCATAATGGTAGACATAGAGATTACCGATTTGGCCATCGAGATCATCAACTCACATATTTTAGATCAAAATATACCATCATCATCATCCGAGCCTTATCCCAACTTTTTGGTCGGCTACACAAATAATATTCGTCATCCTGCTCTATCAAGGGTCATACCCTCAATCAAACCATAAGTTTATATCGTTTACATGGAAGCCCTAGTATGAGCATATAAAATCGGTTCAGGATTTATTAAAAAATTTGATAAAATTTTATGCTACCTGCAAACCTAACACAACCCTCCTACTTTTATTGAGCTTTGGAATTGGTATGATCGACTTGGATTGGCCGTGGTAGAGTTGGACCCAGAATACAAGTTTAAAATTACCAAGCATTAAAATAGGGGTGCCAATCAGGTTACCGCCCCAAAGTGGGTTCAAGGTCCAATCCATGTGTAGGATCCACTGGCACAGGTTTGAGTTTGGGTCCAACATGGATCCTATCGGGTTGGATTGGCCCGCATAAATATATAAAATATATATATGAAATAAAAAAAAAAGTTTATATGAAGTTGCAATGTAAAATTTAAGATGTACTTCAAAAATCATCGGAAAATGTTGTTTTAACGTTGAAAAACTATCTAATTGATTATCTTGACATTAAGATGTATGAATATGAAGAAGAAGAAGAAGATATTGAGTCTCATAAATAGTGCATCTCGCAACAAATTATCTAAACCTTCTATTTTCAAGATTTTTATATGTTTATAGATCTACTTGATTTTAACCATTTTGGGAGTTTAAAATATTATAATTAGAGATAAAAATAGATTTTCATATGGGAAAAGTTCATATAGAGCCGAGGCTCTAAACAATCAAATTGGAGTTTATCACAAAATTTCAATAGAAGAGGTTGTTTTGATGTTCAAATATCCTTAAATTGATCATCTTGACATCTAGATCCATGAGAAAAAAATGGATCTCAAGTTTTGGAAATAGTATATTTTGTAGCGCAATTTTTTGGACCGTCAATTTTTAAAATGTTTAAGTTTTAATAGCTCTGTCAAGCTACACTATTTTTGAAGCTTTAAACTTTATAAATAAAGATGAAAATATATTTTAAGGCTTGTTTACTCCAAAATTACACCAAAATATATTTTAATAGTTCTTAAGAATTGTTTATACCAAAATTATATCTTATGAATAAAATTTGGATGTGCGCCTTAATTGAATTGTTTTTGGTTATAACCTTATACAAACCACCGTGTAATAATATATAAAGGGTGCGGTTTGTATAGAGCCTAGGCTCTAAACAATCAAATTAGAGCCTACCTTCAAATAGTATCGAGAAATGTGGCTTTAATATTGGAAATCTTAGTGATAGACTTAAAATATATTTTTTATATTTATTTATTAAGTTTAAAGCTTCAAAAATAGTGTAGATCGACAGATCTATGAAAACTTAAAAATCTTGAAAATTGACTGTCCAAAAATACACTGCAAAATACATTATTTTCAAAACTTGAAATCCTTTTTTTTCTCATTTTTACGCATCTTGAGGTCGAGATGATCAATTTGAAGATATTTGAACATCAAAACAACCTCTTTTAATGAAATTTTTGAGGTAGGCTCAAATTTGATTGTTTAGAGCCTCGGCTCTATATAAACTTTTCCCATATATAAAACAAGTTTTTTATATTTTAAAATTTCTAGGCCTAGGTTTGGTTTGGGTCTAGGTCAAAATGACTCGGACCCTACTCGGGTCCGAGTCCAAGTCATTTGGACCCAACCTGGAGCCAGTATGGGTGAAACTTAGTCGGGTCAGGTCGGGCCTGGGTACACAGGCTTGGGCCTGGGTTTACCCGGACCCTACCTGACCTGTTGCCACGTCTACCACTTTCAAGAACTGGGTTCGTTTCGCACAGAACTCATTTAGTTTTCTCGAGTCCTAAGGCAAACGTCCTCTTAAAATCTATCCACTTAATGGGATTCTTCCCCCCCGCGAAGCTCTCTCCCTCATTCATTCCCTTGGTGTCGGATGTATCAAGTGATGGGAGTCTAGTGTCTTCAATGCTGTGCGTGATTGTCATGGGCTCCCCCAATGGATTGGAGGTCATGAATTGTCATGGTCTCCTCCAACTGATCGGAGGTCCCAATTTGGGGGTGAGTCTCTCTCTTTCTCTTTTGCTCTCTCTTCCCCCTTTGATTTCTCGTGACATGTCCATTGTGTTTGTTTTTACCAAGTGGTGTTTTCTTTCTTTGGAGAAAGACAGTTAGCTTGTTGAGTTGTTATTTTGTATTGGTGCAATGTGGTTCTCAATGGATTTGATTAGATTGGTTTATGCTCGATGGAACTAAAACGAGAACTAGAATAGCTTCAGTTTTTGTTTTTTGGTGATTCGTTACCAGGTTATTGGCTCTTGGTTGGTTATATTTAGTTTTGATAAGTGGAAAAAAGTTAAATTAATTCGAAAATCCTTGAGGGTCTTGAATATTATGGTTTGCTCGTTGAACAAACTAATCGGAAACTGTTGGATGTCATGACGGATTCATTTTTATGGGTTTTTTCAATTCCAACTGTGATTTTCTTTGCATTGTTTTAATTTTCTTTTCGAGTGATATGACATTCTATATTGTTAATTGTGATTTAAAATTTCAATGTGGGTCATAAGTCTATTATTTTAATTATAGTTTTAAATTTTTGGATGTGGGTCTTAAGTCTGTTATTTCAAACTGTTACCCATACAATTCATGGGTTTCTACTTTTGGTTTAGAAACTTGATTGGGTTCTTCTCCTTCATGAGTGGAGAATAGTTTTTCAATCAAATGGGTTCTTAGCTTTTTATGCAGGGCTTTATGGATTTCTTTGTTTTTTGCCAATTGGTCGAAGAATATGAAAAATTAAGGAATTTAGTTGTTTGATTCAAAGAGGGTTGGAGAATTTGAGATGACTGGGTTTTGTTCATTTAGATGATTTCAGTGGATATATAAACAACATCCACATTTTGCATTCTGATATGGCTTGTGGATATCTGTTACTTATTCATAGTCGAATTCATGGGTTGTTGTTAGATGACTGTTTTATGTTTATGTCTTAGTATACAAAAGGAACCATTTTAAGTGAGTTGTTCTCCTCTTAGGATAATATATTGGTCTGCCTTTCTGCCCTTTTCCAAAGGGAAACCTTCTCACTTGTATTTTGCTCTCCTAATGGTAAATGTGCAATTAAAAGGAGAGTTGAGTAATGTAGGCATATCTAGTTATTTTAAGTGTTAATTTTGTAAACCCTCTTTTTTCACCTTCAGTAAAGGATTCCTTGAGCGTATTATGATGACTTCTTTTTGAGTCCTAAATCTTTTGTTTCTCTGAATATTGTACTGGGTTGGAGTGTAATTTGTAAGCCTAAGAACAGGTAGGTCATGCCATTAGAATTTTCAAAGATATAAATGGCTGCTCCATTTGAACTGGCTAGGAATTTCTTAACACATGATAAACTCTAGACATCTCTTATTGAAATATTTGCGAGAGTCTCTGTCTCATGTAAACCATTAAGCTGGAGTGTTCCAAGGGTATTAAGTGCAAAAGGGAGCTGATTGTACTGTGGTAGAGATCATAAAGATGATCTTAATCTCTTGGGCATTAGTTAGAAAGGACTTTGGTAGAGTTGGGTGGGTCTGAGATGGTTGTGTTCCCTTTTTTCATGATATATAAAAGTAAAGAGTCCTTTAATGAGTCATGGATGACTCCCCATTGAAGGGGGTCTAAAGGAAGTGACATGCCTTTTTGCGTGAGGTCTTAAGCTTGTTTTTATGGCAGCTCTTCTGCCACCCCAGTTCTACAGATGTATTGTATCCCTATGTTGATTTCTTTCTTTGATACTCTCGATTTCTTTGTAATGACCAGTTTCAAAACGTGGACTTTGCATAATTTGATTAACGAAAATTTAGAATCCGAAGTTATTTAAATTGATTGTAAGAGTATGTGAATTTGTTCAGTCTCTCTCTCTGCATTCAGGCGTTGGCTCATTTGATCCTTCTTTAATTTGCGTGAAGAATGAGGCAACTGGCTCACAAAGAGTGACTGTTAAATGCCTCCATCATACCTTCAATGGCTTTTCTGATCAAATATGCTGCCAGCAACTCAGGTAATGGTTAGATGCTGACCACATGAGTTAGGGTTGAGGAAGGAAAGTAGGGAGGGAGGCGTACCAGCCAGAACAGAGTTATGGCCAGAATGGTGGATGCCTCTCTCTCTTTCTCTCTCTCTCGCTCTCTCCCTCTCTCTCTATCTCTCTCTCAAATACACACACACACCAGCCATGTTTTTCATTGGACAGTCATGAGACCAATGGATTATGTTTTTCTCCATATTTCTTTGAATTGTGATATGCTATCCCATAACTTTGCGCATGAATGACAGTCTCAGGAAAAAAAAACTTTATGCATGAACGATGTTCACTATCCTCTAGATGTATGTTATCATATACAACTTATTGTGGAGTTCTGCCTACACATGCTTAAAGTCATCTTATTAATGTTAAGGATGTTGTGCACACCTCAGAAAAATGGTGATACTTGTCACCTTGTGTCTACAATGTGTGTGCACCTCATGGTGGCTTGAATTACTTATTGCATGTGTCGACAATGCTTACTGCCCTCTACCTTACCTTGTGTTGCAGGGAGGCTTATTAAATGCACCCAAATTTCATTGCTTTATTCAACTTTGGGAGCTTCAGATGAGAATTTATATCAACGCATTTCAAAAGATGTGGGAGAAGATAGATATTCACGTAGTGCTAAAGAAGAGAATTCTCCTCCCATCTCCTTAGGAGACAGATTAACCCAGTTACCTGACCTTCCCTTTGAGAAACCATTCCCAAAGTCTAAAGAGGACAGAGAAAATTTATATCCACGTATTTCTAAAGAAGAAAATTATCCATCCATCTCCTTAGGAGAGAGGTTAGCCTTTTTACCGGACTTTCAGGTTGACAAACCATCCCAAACTAGAGTGGAGCTCAAAAGGTCATTGGAAACCCGCATCAAAAAGAGGGTTAAAGAACAATATCTAAATGGAAAATTCCACAACCTTGTTACAAATGTAATTGCAACATCAAAAACTCTAGAGGATGCATATAATAGTATCAGACACTCCTCAAATAGTCAAGCTAACAACGAACATGACGGTCTCTGTTTCATCTCCATGGCCAAGGAGCTTTTGAGGGGGGACTTCGATGTTGAAGCAAATACAGTGAAAATCTCACCAAAATCTCTTAGAGAAAGAAACTTGATCCTTCCCAATCTGAAGCTTAAGGTAATTCAAGAGGCGATTAGGATAGTTGTGGAAGTAGTGTACAGGCCCCATTTCTCTAAGATCTGCCATGGTTGTCGGAGTGGAAGGGGCACTCAATCAGCTCTCAGATACATTTGCAATGAGATAGAAAACCCCAATTGGTATTTTGCATTTTGTGTGACGAAAGAGGTTGATACCCATGTATTTAACAGACTCATATCTATAATGGAGGAAAGGATTGAGGATGCGAGTTTCTACGCATTACTTCGTCTTATGTTTGAAGCTCAAGTGCTCAACTTAGAGTTTGGGGGGTTCCCAAAAGGCCAAGGCCTCCCCCAAGAAGGAACGCTTTCGCCTATCTTGATGAATGTCTATCTCTCTCTCTTTGATGCGGAATTTTACAGGTTGTGTATGAGATATGAAGGTCTAAGTCCCAATAAAGATGACCCAATTCAAGCTGGCCGGAGCTCTAAATTACGAAATTGGTTTAGGAGACAAATAAAAGGTGAAGATTCCCATAATAGACAAGCACATAGATTGCATGCTTGTAGATATATGGATGAGATCTTAGTTGCTGTTTCAGGACCTGAGGATTTGGCGCTTGAAATAAGGGAGAGTGTATAT
Organism: Amborella trichopoda; assembly: GCF_054954075.1. NCBI lineage: Eukaryota > Viridiplantae > Streptophyta > Magnoliopsida > Amborellales > Amborellaceae > Amborella > Amborella trichopoda. The sequence continues at coordinate 41,491,666 of NC_142345.1, read as the reverse complement.
GGCTATCTTAGAGAATCTCTCTCTCTAGAGGTGGTGGAACAAGGTGAGTCGCCTCTAATCAAACCCACATCGGGAGTTCGGTTTCTAGGCATGTTTATTCGAGCTAGTGATAGAGAGGAAATCAGTAGTGCAGTGAGGGTGGTGCATAAGCTTAAGGATAAAATGCAGTTGTTTGCATCTCAAAAGGAGGTCTACTGGGAAGCCATGACAGCGAGAATCGGGAAGAAATTTGTGGGCCGGTGCTTAAAGAATATCAAAGAGGAAAAGTTAGAGAGAGAGGAGAACATGAGCATGGTGTTGATGAATAGGATCTCGGAGTTTCGGAGGCCAGGAATGGAACCGGAGCATTGGTTTAGGCACTTGTTGAAGATTTGGATACAAGACTTGGGTACTCAAGTGAAAAGAAATGAGGAAGAAACACTTGCTAAACATATTGTCGAGCCAGAGCTTCCTTTAGAGCTTGTAAATTCTTTCTACAACTTCCAACAAAAGGCCAAGGAGTACATCTCATCTGAATCCCTCTCTACCCGTTCACTCCTTGAAAGCCACTCTCTTTCCTCACCAACCATGACCACTAAACTAGAGGCACCCATCTGCGTTCTGAAAAAGAGCCTGATTCGCTATGGCTTGATTGATATAGAGGGAAACCCACGACATATTTCTATGCTTATCTTACAGGATGACCTCCAAATTATAAATTGGTTTTGTGGATTAGTTCATAGGTGGAAGTACTGGTTCAGAGAATGCGATAACTTTGAGACCGTGAGGCTAATGCTCCTTGAATGTGTGAGAAAATCTTGTGTCCGAACTCTTTCCACTAAGCATCATGTATCAGAAGCCGTTATCGAGAGGCGATATGAATTGGAACTTAGTAATATCCCATTGAGGGGACAGATGGAGTTTTTTTCTCTCTCTAAAGACAAGGAAAAGATGACAAATGGAAGGGATTCTTTATCTTTCTCCTCTGAGGATGAGATGATGTTATACGGCAGTGCTTATGCTGGGCTTTTTGTTCTCTCTCTAGCACAAGTGAAGAGACCGTCTGCTCTGCGAGTTTGTCGAGTCATGTGTTGTTCAGTCCCTGCTTCGAGTATATATTCGGTGCATGTGTTTGAGAAGAGGAAACATCCAGGTTGGAAAACTGGTTTTTCTTCATGGATTCCTCCTGCGTTGAATAGAAAGAGGATACCATTATGTAAGCAACATGTTAAGGATTTGTATATGGGTGATATTTCTCTTCAGGTTGTGGACTTTTCTCCATCTTAATGGGTAGCCTGTGGAATATAGTGCGTCTCGTTATAAGAATGTTTGTGAATCTACAGTCGGGTGTTAATGAAAACAGTGATTTAACTATAAATGCACGTAGCTGATTGTGGTTTGTTGATAGAAGAGGATAAGGAGGATAGTAGGATGCCCTGTCTTCAATTTTTCATGAGGGCTTTAATGGTGAAAATAATGATGGTGCAAAGAATTCACTCCGGGAGATTCATTGCAAGAAGAGAGAAGTCGATTTGGTTCATTTGAAGAGAGAGGAAACAATAGTTGTGAAGAAAATGTTACCTTCATCAAACCGAAGTTAGTGCAGGATTTGGAGTCTGATGACATTGTGACGCAACAAGAAGCTAAGGAGGTAACAATTTGATCATTCCTATCATTTTCGTTTTTGGAGATATGTTCACCTATCATCATCATCAGAGCCTTTTCCCATCTATTTGGAGTCGGCTACACAAATCTTTGTCTGCCGTTCTATTCTGTCTTGGTCCGCCATTTTGCTCTATCAAAGTATGTTCTCTATATTCTATACAAATTTTCATCTACATTCTTACATTATAATATGTTTGTAAACTTTAAATTAAAAGGGAAAAAAATTCTTGCTATGTGCCTTGTGACTCATTCATTCGAATGCAATAATATCACAGCGTTCAATTAAAGAAGAAATCCCAACTGTGGAATGTGCTTGTGATCAAATTAAAGTTGAAAGTAGTGATAAAGAAGATGCATTCCCAACCTTCAACGGTAATGTTGAGAATGGAAGCATACCTTGATTTTGAATCTCAAAGGGACATATGGTTAGTGAGGGACTCTAGAACAATGGTAGTGGAGAAGAACATCAGGCCAAAGAGGCTTCTCGAGTGAGAGAAAGCTTGGTGGGGGCATTTTTTATAGAAAGAGCTAATGATCCTATTGATCTGACTGGTTCAGTGTCCAGTCAAATACCTTACTTGGGGCCTATCCTATATTCAGGAAGTATCTCTCTAATATCAGATAGTGCCTATCCTATATTCAGGAACCATCTTTCTAATATCAGATAGTAGCATGACTAGCACTTGTTCCTCTGCTTTTTCCATGTAAGTGAACACTGGCTTCTTTTATTGCAGCATTTGTAGAGCTATATATGCACACACCTTTGGTATCTATTTCATATGATGTGTATGTGTAGATATGATTCCCAGTGTTTGACACGGCTGGATTATTTGAGCCTTAAAAAGTAGGATTTGGTGACACAACAATATACATCTACATACACGCATACGCGCCCACACACACGTGCATACACACACACACATGCATGCATGCACACACACACGCGCACATGCACACATAGACACACATGAAAAAGATCGTGTGAGCCTACAGTCCTATGGATTAGTTGGCCCCAGTGCCCTGATTGAAGCTCACATAATGAATGGCGAAGCGTTGCATGTTAGAACTCTTTTTCTTTTCCCCCCTGAAAAAAGGTCTAATGGACCCCCTAATTTCACCAATTTGTATGTCTTGTATAGGCACCCCAATTAGAAGAAATGGATATGTACGAAAAACTGCTGCCCAAGATGTGCCCCCCATTTTTGTGAATGTAGACTGTCCAGATCGCTTCCTCTCATTAATCTGGTCATTTAGTTTATACTTTTTTGTAGACCATTCAGCTAGTAGAATCTCTCTCTCTCTCTCTCTCTCTCTCTCTCTCTCTCTATATATATATATATATATATATATATATATATATATATATATATCATCATCATCATCATCATTTTGGCCTTTGCCCAATTAATTGGGGTCGGCTATATGAATCGTGGTTCTCCATTCTGCTCTATTAAAGGCATATCCTTAGTGAGGTTGTAAGTCCCCATATCTTTTCAGACTACTTCCAACCACATCCTTTTGAGCCTACCCCTTACCCGTTTCAGTCCTTCCACTTGAACTAACTCGCACCTTCTAACAAGTGTTGTACTCGGTCGGCGCCAAAATTCTCTCAAATAGATTCATCTCTAATTATATCCCTTGTCTTGCCACTCATCCATCTCAACATCCTCATCTCTGCTACACTCATTCTATGGGTATATTTTTTTTTGTCCGTCCAACATTCCGCCCCATAGAGCAAAGCTAATCTCACCGTTGTCCTATAAAACTTGCCTTTCAGCCTCATTGGTATGCAACGATCACATAAAATTCCAGTTGCACATCTCCACTTCACCCATCCAACTCTAACTCTGTGTGTTATATCTTCCTCAATCTCTCTATTTTCTTGGATTATAGACCCAAGATATCGAAAGTGCGGTCTTTTTTGTACTTTCTAGCCATCAATCTTAACTTCTTTCTCATTTTTACTCCTATTATTGCTAAACTTGCACTCTATATACTCTGTCTTAGTGTGACTAATTTTAAAACCTTTGGATTCTAGAGTATCCCTCCAAAGTTATAACTTTATGTTGACGTTGTTTCGCGTCTCATCAATCAAAACTATGTCATTTGCGAACAACATGCACCACGGTACCTCATCTTGTAGGTGCCTAGTTAAGTCATTCATAACTACGACAAAGAGGTACAGGCTCAATGCTAACCCTTGGTGTAGACCAATTGTCACTGAAAACTCACTCATCTTTTCACTAGTTGTTCGGACACTAGTTAGCGCTTCATCCTACATATCACTCATCAAGGTGATGTAGTGTGTGGAGATACCTTTCTTTTCTAACATCCGCCAAATCAAATCTTGAGGTACTCTATCACAAGCTTTCTCTAGATCAATAAAGACCATGTGGAGGTCTTTTCCTTTCGTTAAACTTCTCAATCAGATGCCTAAGTAGGAAAATAGCCTCCATTGTTGACCTTTCTAGCATAAAATCAATTTGAATTTCGGATACACTCGTTTCATGCCTTAGTCGTTGCTCGATGACTCTCTCCCAGAGCTTCATAATATGGCCCATAAGCTTGATCCCTCGATAGTTTGCACTCTGGTACAACGCGTCGCTTTTGGGGAGATGCACTCCGGTAAAACACATCTCTCTCTCTCTCTTTCTCTCTCTCTCTCTCTCTCTATATATATATATATATATATATATATATATATCTAGGAAAAAGCTGGGATTAGCCCACTAGCTCATATGAACATGTGAGCCCAATGGCTCAGATTGAATCTGGGCCGATCTGACTGTCACGACTTCATTTCGTGTTTGAATTTTAATTTTTTTTCCAACAAATCCAAATCACTTAAAATTTTAGGCGTATGTTCTTCTTATCAAGACACACCTAATAAAAATATAAAAAAATTATTCGCGATTTTGTTTTTGATCAAAATACCTCCGAAATTTTTTGTGGGTGTTTTGGTCAATTTATTTCATGTAAAATATTTTTTTGATATTTTTCAAAGATTCAACTTTTTTTTATGGATACACTCCTAAAATTTTAAGTGATTTGGATTTGTAGAAAATAAAATTAAAATTCAAACACTACCAGACATCCGTGATCGTCAGATCGACCCAGATTCAATCTAGGCCGTTGGGCTCATATGTTCATATGAGTTAGTGGGCTAATCCCACCTATTTCCATATCTATCTATCTATATAAGAGTATTATTAGCTTGTGGTAGTGCTTTATTTGATAGATTCTTAATGAAATTTGCCATTATTAGGTTGCAGATGTATGCTTTTTGGACTACCTCTTATGTCTCTTTTTGACCTCAGCGGCTCTCCTGGCCTTAACGGTCTTTTTAGACTGGGTGTCTAAGCCTCAACTCTCGGTCCAACTTTCTCTAATGGTAAATATCAGTAGTGTTTCTACCGTGTATAGTATTATCACTTACTAGTAATCAGGAAAACTTTCAATTATTATCAGATAAAATAATACAGGTACATAAAAACAAGAACTATAATTTATACATATAGGATTAATCCAAATAGCCATTAAACCCTTAACTAGATTAGGACTAAATAATTCTATCTTAATATGCTTAAGAGATACTAGACATAATAAGTTTTCTGATTCCCTATTAGGAATGATAGAATCAAGTTTATGTAGTGGACCAATCTATTTTAATTGTTTTCCAAATTATTCCATATCATTAAATGATCCTAATATATTAAAAGTATTATCATTAAATCTTAAAACTCAAGGTTTTGACATGTTACCAGGATCCCAGAATATTGCTATTATATACAGAATATATTATAAAGTAATGAATACATTATGCCCAAATGCTATCCAAATCGATACCAAAGGAAAAACTACTTTCTTCTAAACCAATATTGAAAAATCGAATGTAATAATTCCTAAAACCATACAATGGTCAGATATTATATTACCTGAATCATGGAATATAGAAAATGAAAATCACCATTTAAAGGCATCTAGTCGTAATATTCCTGATAGAATTATAGAACATCAAAATGGGAAAATAGAAATCCAATTTTCCAACCAAGTCATAAAGGAAGATACAAGCGTACACTCAAAAAATATATCCAATAACATTGAATCCTCTAGACATTTTACTTCGAGTAGTATGAATCCAAATCCAAAGCCTATTACGCACCAAAGACAATATAGTCATTCCACAATATCAACCCACACTAAAATCTGAACCAGAATTTTCTGATACAGAAATGGACTTTCATATATTAACTCTTACTGAAAGGGTATCAAAACAATGGATAGAACATGATTATATTGCTGAGGAAAATAAAGATATAAGAGAATGGTATCTAAAAAGGTTTCAGCCCAGATTAATAGAATTATTCCATAAAAGATATAATAAATTATATAAAACAAAAACATGTAGTATAGGATTTTTTACATGGTTAAGAAATACTTTACAAGAAAGAAATGTCGAGATTCCAAACTTTAAAGAAATAATAAAATAAATACAATAGAGAACCAATATACAACATATAATACAATAGAAGGTGTTAGTATTATTAGTGTTCATCCTCCAGAAAAAAGTGCTATTATCAAAGGATCCAGCAAAGAAGGAGAAAGTTCACTTGTTTCTGAAACAAGGGCTACTCTTTATAAAATGACAACCGGGGAAATAGTTCATCGAACTGAATTAATCCCTCATATTATTGAACAAAATAACTATACCAATTTATGTATGCAATCTATAGGAAAGCAAACTCTGAGAATAGAAAATATAATAAGACCAAATCCTATTCCAGAACCTAAAAACACTTTATTATTTAAACCTCCTCCTGAGTTAAATAAACAAAAGTTCCATATAGGAGAAACCAATAAGGATTTAATGGATCAACTCATATCAAAATTAGCTGATCTAGATATAAAAGATAAAAAAGGCAAAACTAAACTATTGCCAGAATCTTCTACTTTAACTCTCCAAGAAGAAGTACCAGTCATAGAAGATACTCTAGAACATCAAACATTAGCCTTTACAGAATAAAAAACTCCACATATCCAGGTTGGAAACCAGCCACAGCTAGACCTTACCATCATAGACCCACACCAGTTGATATTCAATTTGAAGAAGATTTAATTTCCCATACAACTTCCTACTCAAGAAGATCAATAGTTAATTAGATATTGAAGGCATGTCTGAGAATCAAGTCCTAGACACTATGAAATATATGACAATGTATGCCTCAGCCTGTAAAATGGTTGGCAACCATGATCAGGAAGTAGCCAAAGCCATAGTGTGTGGATTTACTGGATGGTTAAGAGGATGGTGGGATTTCCACCTCCCTTAAACCATAAAAAATCAAATATTAACTAATAGTTGCCAATGGTCTGCAAAACATGAACAAAATCAAGATATCTTATATACCGAAAGTGATGCTGTTAATACCCTGATCTATACGATAACCCTCCACTTTGTGGGGAGTACAGCTTTAATGGAAGCTCGATTAGAGGATTTACTTTCCAACTTAAGATGCCCAACCTTATCCCATTATAAGTGGTATAAAGATGTTTTCTTTTCCAAACTCTTAACAAGAGAGGATAGCCATCTCGATCATTGGAAAGAAAATTTATTGCTGGACTACCATATTTATTTGCTGAAAAAGTCAAAACTAGGTTAAAAAACAAACATGGTGGACTTATTTAATATTCTGCTTATACTTTAGGAGAATTATCAGCAGAAATATGTGCTGAAGGATTAGCTCCCTGCACGGATATGAAATTAAAGAAACAATTAGATAAACAACACATGACTGGTAAAAAAGAATTAGGAGATTTTTGTCAACAATTCGGTTATAACATAGAACAAAGTAAAGACAAATCTCATAAACATAAACATAAAAAATATAGACCAGAAAAGAAGGAAAGAAAAATATATAAACAAAAGAAAAAAGAAAAATATATAAAAAAATTCTTACCAAAGAATCAATACAAAAAGGGAAAGAAAAAGATACCCATCTGCTATAAATGTGGCAAAGTAGGCCACTATAAAAATACATGTAAAGTTAAGAAAAAACTAGATGCAATCATATTAGATGAAAATATAAGAAATCAAATATATGATATCATCCAATTAAATAACTATGAAGAATCTACATCAAGTTCCACAGAAAATAGTAGTAGTAGTGATATTTCTCTCATAGGACAATTAGAAGATGAAAATTTTATAATTTCAAGCTCTTCTGATATGGAATGTTCCTGTAATATGTTATCAAAAGAAGATTCATTAATTTTAGATCTCATAGACAGAATAAATGAACCTGATGAAAAAAGAGAAATATTAACTCAATTTATTAATCTTACAAAATCTAAAAATAAACCTACTCCTTTACTAAAACCCCCAGATGAATATAACTTTTCTGATATAATGAAAAGAATAAGTCAAAAAGAAATAATACAAAAAGAACCAACTATAGCAGAATTAAAACAAGAAGTTAATAAAGTAAAAGTAGAAATAAATCACCTCAAAAATAGAATTAAGATATTAGAATTACAAAATGAGGTTACTGGAGAAGTAACTGATTCAGATGAAATTGAATTTACCCAATCAATAGATACACCCAAAAATGATCCTGAATCATCAGGAACAAAAATAGAGGAGATAGACACTAATACATCTGTAAACATATTAAATAAAATAATAACTCAGAAATGGTTCGTAATTGTCAAAATCATTATTAATCAAGAATACGATTTTCAATCAATAGCGCTCATAGATTTAGGAGCCGATTTAAATTGTATTAATGAAGGATTAGTACCAACAAAATACTTTGATAAAACCACACAAATATTAAATACAGTTGACGGTAGTAGATTATTCATTAAATATAAATTACCTAATGCCATAGTCTGTAATACTGGACATTGTTTTCCTACCCCTTTTATTATAGTTAAAGGACTAAGTCAAGAAGTGATATTAGGAGTTCCATTCCTTACTTTATTATATCCAATATTAATAACTCATACAGGGATAGAAACCACCATTGCTGGAAATAAAATAATATTTGAGTTTATAGATAAACCAAAACTTAAAGAAATTAATAATGTTAAAACAATTATCAAAAATAATGAATCATTCTTGTATTCATTAAACGAAGAAATTCTCTACAAAAATACTGAACATGCATTACAGAAAGAAGAAATAAAAAACCAAATTGAAAAAATTAAACAAAAAATTGAACAAAAAATATGCAGTGAAATACCAAATGCTTTCTGGGCAAAAAAAAAACATATAGTAGGATTACCATATGAACCAGGATTTGAAGAAATAAAAATACCAACTAAAGCAAGACCTGTACAGATGAATTCCACTTTATTAGAAACTTGCCAAAATGAAATAAAAGAATTACTAGTTAAAAGTTTAATAAGACCAAGTACATCTCCTTGGAGTTGTGCTGCATTTTATGTAAATAAAAATGCTGAAAAAGAAAGAGGTGTTCCAAGGTTAGTTATAAATTATAAACCATTAAATAAAGTCCTCCAATGGATAAGATATCTAATTTCAAATAAAAAAGACTTATTAGATAGATTAGCCAAAGCTACAATCTTTTCTAAATTTGATTTGAAAGCAGGATATTGGCAAATGTAGATTAAAGAGGAAGACAATTACAAAACTGCATTCAATGTTCCATTCGGACAATACGAGTGGAATGTAATGCCATTTGGACTAAAACATCTCCATCAAAATTTTAAAAAATTATGAATGAAGTATTCAATCCATATTACAAATTCATGATTGTATACATTGATGATGTTTTAGTATTTTCTGAAAATATAGATCAACATTGCAAACATATTAATGTTTTTACCAATGCAGTCAAACACGCAGGACTTGTAGTCTCTGATAAAAAGATTAATCTATGCCAAACTAGAATTATATTTTTAGGACATCATATTCATTATGAAACAATTATTCCAATTGAAAGATCTATTCAATTTGTTGACAAATTTCCAAATATTATATTTAGACAAAATTGAATTACAAAGATTCTTAGGATGCTTAAATTATATTGTAGATTTTTATGAAAATCTACCATTAGATGCCCTTGTATGATAGACTCAAAAAGAATCCTCCTAAATGGACATACTCAAGCCGTGAAAAGGATCAAACTCAAAGCCAAAGAATTACCTTGACTAACTCTAGCCCATCCTAATACTTTAAAAATAATAGAATGCGATGCCTCTGAATTAGGACTAGGTGGTATATTAAAACAACATATTAATTCTACTGAACAATTAGTGCGTTATACTTCTAAAGCATGGAATTCTACGCAACAAAATTACTCTACTGTCAAAAAGGAACTTCTTGCCATTGTACATTGTGTTACTAAATTCCAGAGTGATATTTTAAATACCCATGTTATCATCTGAACTGATTGTAAAGCTGTTAAAGATATTCTTGAAAAAGATGTGCAAAATTTGGTTTCAAAACGGATCTTTGCCCGATGGCAGGCCATTTTATCTTCTTTCGATTTCTCTATTGAACATTTACGTGGTTCTGCTAACCATCTTCCTGATTTTCTCACCCGTGAATTTTTGCAAGGAGGGCAACACTGATTACTTTGATCCACAAGAACTATCTTTGCCTTTAATATTATTCAATAAGAATAGAGCTATTGAGAATCAAATTATGAATACTAATACTACACAATCCAAAGGGAAAGCCCCCATGGAGATATCATTAGATATTGTTCCTGTACAAACTGCTCAATCTTCAAGCAGAAATCTGACCCCTTATTCTCCTAGTCTCCCAAATAGTCCTCTAAATTATTAACAGTATTCTAGCCAATCACCACTTTCTCCTCAAACCCCATTATTCATCCAATCGCCAACAATTAGAAAACCTACAACTACGGATAAATCTCCGTACGAAAATATCTCGTTTATTGTAGATTCCATAATTGAAAATATCCATGCCTCAGAAGACCCAAATACCGTTGCCAAATACTATCTGTGCAATAATTTGAACCTCTCTAACGGCATGAAAACGCGAGAATGGTTTGAAATGATTTTGCTTGAGACAAGTTCTATATATTTGACACATTATTATCATAAGAATTCCAAAATATTGTCATACTCTAAATTACAAATAAGAAAGATACTAAATTTCAGTGAATGGGGTTCAGACCCTTCTCGATTAAGGAAATTGCAGTCCCTCGAATTCCCAAATAAGCATTACCGATATTCAAATTATATTGATGCCTGGCATCGAATACTTACCATTCAAAACCAATACAATTACCATACATGGTTCCTCCAATTCAAAATGCCAGTAACCGAGCCTTTCCCGTATTGGTTCCAAAATTGGTTCACAATCTGGGGATCTCTATCCCAAATAATGTCGGATACCTTACAAACATCCCAGTCAAAATTTATTGAGTATAATGGAAAAGATCCTAAGATATATCATCATTTATATTTTGTTGCTTTATATCAAATACCATGGATCCTTAAATGGTCCTTTGCAATATCTGATAATAATATGAATGTCTTGAAAAACAGATTTCAGTAAAGTGGTGGGACGTCTTTGTCTACCACAATCTAGAACCAGATCATATTATACTCAAACAAATCCCAACTGCTTTTAAACCTTATTTCAACCCAAATAATTTGTCAGAATATATATCTCATATGAGGAAACAAAATCCTCAAGCCACCAGAGCCAAACTTGAAAACAATTATATGAAATCTTCACAGAGGAAGCAGAAACAACTCAGAATACAGAAGAAGCATTAGCAACTGAAACCCAAGCTGCTACAGAAGAAGATAAGTCTGCTCATGGCATGTCCCAGAAACAATCATTGTATTAAGCCCATAAACTGGTAACCCGATAAGTCATTGTATTAAGCCCATAAAATGGTAACCCGATGAGCATACACCGACATAATCTGATATGACAAGAGATGCTACCTTTATCTGCTGAAATGACAGAATCCGACAGAAGATGCCTTGCCGACATTCCCTGCCGATATAACCATGCCACCTATCCCTAAACGACAAAAACCAAAAACAAGCAAACAGTAAAAGCAAAAGATTCTCTTTACCTTTAGCCATCCAGCCGTCCACGTGTTGCAGCAAGCCTCGAGCAAATATTTAAAGCAAGCCTACGTAGAAGTCCGCTATACATTCTGGTTTGTCAAGTTTTGGAATCTGAGGCCTATAAAAAGGAAGAAGCCTATGTAGAAGAAGCATCCCCAGGAATTAGCAAGCGAGCAATGCCCGAAAAGCTCTCTCTCTTCGCTTGAGAAATTCCTGCTCTCTTCTCATTCTCTTGTAAAATAATTTTCTAGTATGAAGTTGTGTGATGTGTGATTGTAATTATTCTCATCTACCAAGTTATTGTCCATCCGAGTGAAAGGCATTTTGCAGTTATTGCATCTGTACTCTGTAAGCCTTCTTACTTAGTTGTTATGAATACTTAGTTGTTATCTTGTAATAGTTGTTATGAATAGTTAGTTGTTATCTTGTAAACAATTGTTGTTATCAGTTGTAATTATTCTTATGGAATAAAAGATCTATGAAAAATTATAAGTTGTTGTTCTACTAGTCATGTTTTACTATGTTAATTAGAGCTGTATTTAGTATTAAAATTTATCAAAATACTTACTCTACCTGGTTACTTATAGATATAGCTCCTTTTTCATTATTTATACTGGTCATAATATTACTATATTTAGGTTATGTACGATTAGTATAAAGATAATAAAATCAGAATTATCAGAGTAGATATATATATATATATATATCTATATATATATATATAGAATGATGCTATTGTTAGCCCAATGGCTAACAGGAAGATATGAGCCCAACAACCTAGATTGAATCTGGGCCGATCTGACGATCACGGATGCTCGTAGTGTTTGAATTTTAATTTTTTTTTCTAAAAATCCAAATCACTTGAAATTTTAGGTGTGTGTTCATAAAAAATAAGTGAATCTTTGAAAATTATCAAAATATTTTACATGAAAAAATTGACCATAATACCCCTATAAAGTTTCTGGGGTATTTTGGTAAAAAAATTTGTGAATTATTTTTTTTATATTTTTATTAGGTGTTGCTTGATGAGAAGAACATGGGCCTATAATTTCAAGTGATTTGGATTTATAGAAAAAAAAATTAAAATTCAAACACTAAATGAGGTCATGACTGTCAAATCGGCCCAAATTCAATCTGGGTTGTTGGGCTCATATCTTGGGTGACAGGAAGATTTTCCATATATATATATATATATATATATATATATATATATATATATATATATATATAACGAGAGAGAGAGAGAGAGAGAGAGAGAGAGAGAAAGAGAGAGAGAGAGAAATGATATCATGTCACCATGCCGTTATAATATATATATAATAAAACCACACTTCTAGAAAACCATGTTTGTGGTATTTGTATGACTCAAAATTTTGCATACACACTCCATCTCAATAATCAATCTCAAAAAAATTAATAATAATTTGTGCCCTATATATGGTCAAAATAAGTCCCCTCCAACAATGAATCTAGACTTCCATTTGGTGAATTTCAAGATCTAGGCCTTTATGAATTCAAAATCATTTTTTTCGTTTTTAACATTATTAATCTAATGATAATAAAGTCATCTAAAGATGTTGGAAAGAAAAAAGATCTTTCTAAGGCCTAGATCTAATTATCTCAACAAAATGGACGGCCTATGTTAATTGGGCTAAAAAACACTTTCTCGTTTGTGCTTTCATTTTTTTTTTTTTTTGTGTGATCGGTCATTAGAATGAAGAGAGTATATTTAAAAAATTGGGTCAAACAAATGGCCCTAACATGGTTTTTAAATTGTTTCATTATATTACTATACAACTGTTGCATAAAATCACTCCCCAATCCCCATATATATATATATATATATATATATATATATATATATATATATATATATATATAGTATATAGATAGATAGATAGATAGATAGTGAGGTACATGATTAATTGATAAATCAAATTGCTAGTGATTGCAACATGGGTGTACTGCTGATCCCAATACACATAATATTCATGCAAGACCTACAGAGAATCGAAGAATCCAATAAAGTAATAGTGAGGAACTCACAAGTCTTTGATTGTGGTATATGTAGGAGAATCTACATTTTATGAACTTGAGGTTTTTTCTTTTTCTTTTTTTTTGCGGGGCGGGGGTAAGCAATAGAGAGAGAGTGAGATTCATAGGTCTAAAAAGACCAATATTGAGAGATTGATTCTAGGTGTAACTGGATCATGCATGCCCAATCTCTCAATCCCTGGTGCTTTTATCTAGTGTGTATGTGTGTGTGTGTGTCTTGTTTTTTTTTTTTAAAGGAGGGGTGGGGTTGGGGGTTGGGGGAAGGAAATTAATGTGACCAGATGGTCTTACAAAAAGAACCACAAAGGCAAAGTCACTACTAGTATGGTTTGGCTTCTCTGTCTTCATCTTCAAGCACAACCTTTCGATATTCATCTAACTTACAAATCGTACACTTGGTTTAACCTTTTTGAGAGTTCTACTCCCACAAAAATTGATAGGTTTCTTGTCTCTCCTAATTTGGAGATGGTTTACCCAAGAGCCCATTCCTATATCCTACCCCAGCCTATCTTTGACATACCCCTATCCTCCTCAACATAAAAGCTGTAGCAAACAGGCCTAGACCTTTTCAATTCATGCTCATGTGGCTCGAGGACAAAGAACTGCACTTACCAATTCCCAGTGATCTGCTTTCATGGTTTATGATGGGCTGGTTATCGACTATTTAAAAAGTTGCAATTTCTCGCAGACAAATTCAAGCAATGAAAAAGAGAGTAATTCGGTCACGTGATCTGGAAGAAGGAAATGCTGCTAGCTGAAATCAACAGCCTGGATCTTTGTTTGAGGTTGCAAGTACTAGGCAAACGACTGAAAAGATGTGTTTATTTGCGGTCCTGAAGCAGGACGAGATCTCTTGGCTTCATTGGATTAGGATCTCAATGAAGGTTATTGGGATACCATTGTATTTCACAAAATGGCAAATTGCCACAGAAATAACACTATTCCTCATATTAGAGAAAGATATGAACCTTTCAACAAGCCTTCAAAAGTCAAGCAAATCATTAACTTCTTACAGAGAGACTCTATGGGAGATCACTCATTGAGACCCAGACTGCATGATCTCGATCTCAATCTCAAAATTCTCGCGGTATTATCTGTCAATGGGTTACAAACTTAGAATGCCCCATTTCAGAGTCAGAAGTTCTGAAAGCCCCAGCTAAACTAGGCCATGATAAAGCTCCTAGACTCAATGGTTTCTCATAGCCCTTTACCACCGTTTCTGGACAGCCTAGCCCTTAAAGCCATGGCTATATTTGCCAAATTCCGTCCAATAGAAATCATCTACAGAGCATGAACTTCACATTCATTGCCTTATCCCTTAGCTTGAAGGAGCTGGTGGACTGAAAGACTTCAAGCTTATCAACCTCATAAACAACTCCTGCAAGCTATTAGTCAAAGTGCAAGCGTCCTGCCTGCACCACATGCTCAACCAAGTCCTGACCTCACCGCAAGGCATATTTCCAAGGTAGATAAATATTTGATGTCATTCTCACCTGCATCCATGCCAAAGACCTCATTCGTAAGCCAGGCTTAATCTGTGAGCTTGATTTTGTAAAGGCCTATGACCATGCAGACTGGCAGCTCCTAGATCAACCCATGGCCCTGATGGGTTTTGGCCACATATGTTGCTCTTGGATCATGGGATGCATCTACTATGCATATTTCGTGATCCTCATCAATTGAAGTCCACATGACTTCTTCCCCTATGTGCCGAGGAGACCCCTTGGCTCCCTTTCTCTTTTCCGTCGTCGTGGAAATTCAGGCATGCTCAATGGCTTCTCCACCTATAGGACTGGCTCATCCATATGTCACCTATAATACAGAGATGACACCCTTGTCTTCTGCAACCCCACACCATAGCAAGTCGAAATATCTGTGGTTTTTCATTCAGTGTTTCAAATTCGCAACATGGTAAGTCGACCATATGTGGTTGTTCATTCAGTATTTCTAATTTGCAAGAGGGCTTAAAGATAACATGGCTAAAACTAAACTCAGGGATAGGCGTCTCTAAGGGCTCGTTTGGTTCGTGTGAAAACTTGCATCATGAAACTGGTTGCATATGAAACCTATAGTTACACATGTTTGGTTCATGTGTAAAGTCAATGAAAACCTTTTTCAATGGAAATGGTTTTACCACAACAAGGAGGAAATCCGTGAAATGTAATCCCCACCCCACAAGGTGGGGAGTAATTCACTGGGAAACCATTTCACCCACGCGGACGCAGAAAAATTTTCGGCCACAAAAAAAAGACTGAAACAAAAAACCTGCGTCAAACCCTCGCGCTCGCCCCTCTCAAAGCCCTCTTCTCACAAAACCCTCGCCCCTCTTTCAGCCCTGAGAGAAATCCTTACCCCTCTCTCGCAACCCTCTACGTCTTGCTTCTTCCACAATCCTTTGCAAGGATCCATATGCAAGCATTCATCTTCTTCAACAAGGTAAGGAAGTTTCTTTTTTTTCCCCCTTTTTTTTTTGCTACTTTTTCTTCTTCATAATGTAAAGATTCTTCACCAAACAAGGTAGGGTTTCCCTCATATGAACCCCATACAAAATACCTCATCTTCTTCAACAAGGATATGTCTTTTATTCTTTTAATTTCCCTATTTTTTCCTTCTAGACAGGGCTGTGTTTTTTTAATTACTAATGCAAACATTTTTGTTCTATGATTTTCTCATGGAAATTTGTTTTTTTTTCTTCTTATTTAATTGAGTATAGAAAACAATTTGCTCTGTAGAAAAATGTGGGTATGGATTTTTTTTGTTGTATTCTTTCTGTTTTTTTTTTTAAATTATTTCCTGCTGGTTTTTCTTGCGGGTTTTGTAGCTGGTTTTGTGGTTTTGTCGTATGGGTTGCATAAACAAGCACAATTTTGCTCTGTAGAAATGTGTTACTTTTTGTTTTTTATGTCTTGTTGGTTTTGTTGCTGGTTTTGTTGTATAGGTTGAGCATACAAGGACAATTTTCTTTGAAGAAATTTGTTGCCCTTTTTTTTTATTTCTTTCTGGTTTTTCTTACTGATTATGTTGCTGGTTTTGTGGCCGGTTTTGTTGTTTGGATTGTAGTGCATGCAAGCACAATTTGCTCTGTAGAAATTTGTGGCTTTTTTTTTTTTGTTATTTCTTGCTGGTTATGTTACTGGTTTTGTTGTGTTGGTTGTGCTAACAAGCATAATTTGTTCTGTAGAAATATGGGTTGCACATACAAGCGCAATTTGCTCTGTAGAAATTTGTTGTTTTTTTTTCAATTTCTTGCTGGTTTTTAAAAATGTGGGTTTGGCTTATCAAATGCTTCCTAACTATTGTTTTGGTCTCCTCAATATCACACCCAAAAAAAAATTACAGGATTTTTACAATATGTCAAAGAGGCCTCTTAGACTCACAGGGCTGCTCACTGGTGCAACCATTTCCATGGTAATTCCCAACCATTCCTTAAACATTTCAGCCACTTCTCTCATGAACGGACTTCTCACTTCCTCTTTCAACAAGCACACTCTCACCACCTCTGCAATCACATAAACCCTCCTCCTTCATCACATCACCAACCACCTCATCTAACAGCTCCATAGAGCCTTTTAACAATCCCCACCTCTCTAGTGCATCTGCCTTCTGATTTTGCTATGTTTATAGCATTCATTTTTTAATCTCTTTTGCTATGCTGAGTTATTTTGTATCAGGCTATTATTCTTTGGCAATTATGTGGTTTTGAGCTTACAATCTCTTTGTTTTGGGCATATAAACACAATTGAAGGTGAGTTTTTCCATTCATGTTCAAACTCAGCTTACCTATTGAGAAACAAGTGCCTTGAGAAATTTTTGTGCAAACTACCATGACAAACATAAACATTTTTCCCAAGAAAACAGATTATTTCTTTAATGGAACTACTTTCGTACCCATCATTATGTTTAATATAAATTGTGTCTGGAGCTGTATTATACATGAGTGTAGATGCTTTTAACTAGGAATTGGTTTTTACCAATGGTGCTGTTAAATAACAATCTGGGTTGAAATTTTTAGTGTCGTGCTTTTAGAAACCCAAGTTCTATTTGTGCTTTCTTTAGGTTGCTATTACTATGGCTTTGCTTCTGGTTTGAAAAATGCTCGTAGGTGTCTTTATGTTAGGCTCTATGATAGATGTCTAAACTTCCATCTTAATGTGACCTGATTAGTCATGTGCTGGATTTCTTTTATTTTGCAGGAGAGGAAGTTTCTTTGTTTACTTGACACATAAGCAAAATGTGTAAGATTTTATCTAGAAGCATTAATAAGATAGAGACTCGAGGGGTGCCTATAGTGATGGTCTCAGTAGTACTATTACAATCTAAGTTGACATTACTCTCATTTGCATATTTGTGCTAGTCACATACCACGATCGATGAAAGTAGGGTTCCTTTAAAGCCTTGAGGAGAACTCAAATGCTATATTTTGACTTCAAAGTAGGGTTCCTTTAAAATAGTTTGCATCCCAGGGTGTGCATCTTACACTGAACAATGAGGGGCTAATTTGGATCATTTGTAAACCTATGTAATCTTGACAGGATGTTGTTAAGGCTAAGTTCTCCTCAAGGCTTCCCTTACCTTGAATATAATAAACAGATTTTCAGGTCATTAATTAATCATGAAACTAAGTATTTAGATCCATAAATGAGAGTTTGAGAGTTTTTCTCTTTTTAGGGCCTTGATTCAATGTGAGGGTAACCCTGGCTCAGGGTTATCCATGGGGCTATGGGTTATAGGCTACTATTGGTTCACTTGTTTCAAGGGGCATTTCATTTATATGAACCATTTATGTATCACAATGTGCATCGTTTAAATTCAAGGTCCACAACACCATACTGCTGGAGCATTTTTTCTTTGTTGGCCATAACTTGGGTGTGGGAAATGTTTTTAGTTTCTTTGTTCACATAAAAGCACAATTCGCTCTGTAGAAATCTGTTGCTTTTTTTTTTTTTTTTAATTTCTTGCTGGTTTTTCTTGTTGGTTATGTTACTGGTTTTGTTGTATTGGTTGCGTATGCAAGCACAATTTGCTATGTAGAAATAAGGGTTGTGCATACAAGCACAATTTGCTCTGTAGAATTTGTTCCTTTTTTTTCAATTTCTTGCTGGTTTTTAGAAATGTGGTTTTTAAGTGAATCAACACAAATCACACATCTGTTGATGCAAAAAACTGTGGTGACAAAAGTCTATTACTTGTTGAGACAGAAGAACAAGATGCCCTTGTGGACCTGCTAATATTTCATTCAAGAAACTCACGAGTCCAAACCAAACTACAGGGGTCTCACGTCCTCTCCACCAACTGGTGGTATCAGTTTCCTTGTTGGGCTCAACAGAGGCTCAGTTGGTGAATAGGCTATGACAAAAAGGAACTTCCCAACGGGAAGCTTTGGGTACCATGACATTACTGTTCTCAATATTAATAAAAAACCGAAGGCAGAGAGAGAGGGCCCAAGAAAAGCCATCGGCAGTTTGGCTGTTGATGGGTCCAAATCTGCTACAAATGGCATGAACCTTTGTATTTCACCTGATACATGTTGTCCAAAAGCACAGCCTGAGGGAGTTGTAAGCCAAGAAGAGGCAACAGGTGCTCTGTGTACCCAATTTTTTAATTGGTTTGCTTCTTTTTGAATCCTTGATTTCCTGCTACGCAAAAAGATGGTATCTGAGTTGTTTGGGATTGTGTGGTGTGTAATTCAAGATTGTTTTTTTATGTACTATTATCTTTGGTTCCATTGATGTTAAACATCAACGACAAGCTGATTAAAATTGAAACTCTGCAGAACTTGAATATCTAGATTTCCAAAAGGTTCTTCTGTGACCTGAAAAAGTAGTCATTCACTTTAAGAGAATGTAAAGCTAACTCTCCATATCAAAGTCTTTTATTCTTTCTTTTAACGTTTTTCTTCTTGATACTGGGTATACTGGGTTCTTGGTATAGGTTCCGAGTGTTTTAATGGAAATCATTTATTTTAATGTTGTTTATGTTTTTATTGAGTCTGCGCATTTTTGGGTTACTGATATTCAATGATAGAAGGTTTTTGGGGGCTAATATTTCTTTATTTTATTTACTTTTTAATTGTGATTTTAGGGGTTTTATTGGGTCTTGGATAGGCTGGAAACAGCAGGGATTGATCGTCAGTAATTCACAAAAAAAAGCTGGTCATGGAGGCTATTATTTTTTTTAATTCTTTTGTGACCCGTGTTTTTTTAATTGGGAACTATTCATTCCTTTGAGTACAGTGTGGAATTATATGGGCTTTGAGTACTGTAGACCCTCTAATCATTGAAGCAAATAAAATTCAATTCCATTATTCTCTGGCCCCAAAACACCATGATTTCTCAGCAATTTTGACATTTTCTGCGAAGAATAATCTGCTCCAAATTTATTATTATTCCATTGTAGTAGTTTACCAAGAATAATAAACTGATCTTTTTAATATTATAAGGTCTACATATAATTGCCGATATTTTTTCATTAATCTTACAAGATAGAGATTTAAATTTATTATTATTCCATTGTAGTAGTTTACCAAGAATAATAAAGTGGTCTTTCTAATATTATAAGGTCTACATATAATTGCTGATATTTTTTCATTAATCTTACAAGATAGAGATTTTAAAAAAAATGCATGGACTAGTTTATCAAGGCTTGATGCTTATATAATTTAATAAAGTGAATCAAACTTACGATCTAAACAATCCATTTTTTTAAAGACAATACAAATTGAATGTTTTAAAAAAACAATTGTAATGGGATTGATGACGATATCAAATCGCTTATATTTGCAATTGAACGGTTAAAAATAGGTATTAATCTAGATTCTAGGAAATAGTTTTCCCTTGAGTTACCAAACTTAAGAAACTGGTTACACAGAAATTCGAGAAACTGGTTACCCATGTGAACCAAACATGAAAAAAAAAATGGATTGGAAACCTATTGCATAGGAAACAGTTTGCCTATGAAAACTGTTTTCTATATGCAAACTGTTACACGCGAAACAAACGAGCCCTAAGACAATCTTCTAGCCAAAAGAAGGGAATGTCGTAGGGATACTATCCAGCAAATACCTATGCCTCCTACTGTGCATAGGCAAGCCGGAAAAGCCCTATGGGATAGACTAGCAGAGAGATTCTAACACACATTAGCAGTCTGGAAACGGAATTTTTGTCCCTCAGTGATGGATGGGATAGACTAGCAGAGAGATTCTAACATAGATTAGCGGCCTGTAGACGGAATTTTTGTTCCTCAGTGACCGTATCATCTTGATCAAGTCCAACAGTCCAATATCCCCATCTTTCAGATGTCTACTTTTACAATCCTTGAATCAATTGAACGTAAGTAAGAACGCATGGTGAGATGTTTCTTATGGAGTTGCACTTGTGACTCCCATAAATGCTATCTAATGAAATGTAACACAGTTTGTCTATCCAAGTCCTAGGGTGGATCAGAACAGATAGGGAATGCAACAGTCTGTTAATATGGGCGAATGGCTATGGTGCTACAACATAGAAAACGATCACCTACAGAAAATGGTGATTCAACACAGATATCTCTGAAGTTGCTTGTGTGCTACCCAGAGGGAGAGCTAGTACTCGAGCCCTTGAAAGCTAACAATACTAGTTTCTTGGCTTCCTCAAACAATATTTGACATGGAACAAAAATGAGAAGCATGTATGTTTTCTGAAGGACCTTTGGTTAGATTCCTGACCGTTGGAGCTAGACTTCCGAATAGCTTCCGATAAGGAAGTGACTCTCTCATGTTACCATGAGCAACTAAGAGGCCAGACCATATGGACACCTAGTTACTTTAGGTAATCGCGTTGCGAGACAAATGTCCTGGTGGACAACTTAGCCAAAGAGAGGACATCCAGATCAGGTCTCTGCACTTTCATAGCTTTCTCCAAAGGAAACATTTTACACACGCTAACCTTTTTGTATGCAAAATTACACTACCACCATTTTGTAAAACACAAACACGGAAAAATCAACATCTTTACCCAAACTACATTCAAATTTGAGTTGCCTTCACCCTTCCCATTTGCCCCTTCAAGCAGACACCCTTCGCTTTCAATTGCAATTAGTTTTATGTTTTTTATTCTATCTTTATTTATTTGACATGCTCCACACTTCCAGGTATGTGAGAGAAAACATGTTTTTAGTATTTGTCTTTACAGAAACAATCACAAGGTTTAACTGTCAAAAAGAATAATGATTGCATAGGTTGATGGTCCATGACACAATTTGGGTCCATCACGCTGCGCACCAGTGGTGTAGTGGTCAGGGTTATCACAACCATCAAATGGCTATCAAAAAATTTGGACCGCAATGATATTATATCGATCCCCATCGTTTTTCATAAACTAAAATCTAAAATCATTTGATATATATATTTTTGCAGATCGCATTCTGAATGGAATGACAACCCTGAGAAAATGGCTCAGGCTAATCGCAGGCTATATCGAAAGCAAAGGTGGTGCTCGATTAGCCTTTCTGCTGTATATTCCTTGCTTCTTTCCTCACGTCTTCATGTTGCTCCTCGTCTCTCTCTCTCTGTTGGTTCTATAATTAATATTCTCTCTCTAGGCCAACAGCTTCCTGTGATTGCTGCAGGTTTGAAGTGTTGCAGTAGTAGGAGTAGGAGTGCTCGATGTAATCTTAGTGAGTTCATATTTCTTTAATTTTCAAATTCAATTGGTTTTCTTGTTGTTGAAAGACAAGCTCTTCTAAATCTGAGATGACCACGGGCCTGTTGATGGTGTATATCTATATTTTGGGATGGGAAATATATGAAGTTCTAAATTTGGTTTTATTTTCGATCAGTGGTTTCAGAATATGATTTAAGAGGTTAGCCAATGCAAGAAAAGAGAAGCCATGAAGCTTCTCTAAATGCATTTTGCATTAAGGTGGTCATTGGTTCATGGTTTTCAGTTCATAAGAGGATTATCAATCCCTTTCAATGTGTTATTAGTTTTTTTCTTTAATTTTCATTTTGGATGTATTGATATTGTGGCTGTCTTCTGCTTCACTTTTTTTGAGAGTCCATATTTTGCTTCCCTTCTCTGATTTTGGCTGATTGTATTCTCTCCCTCACACACACTCTCAAATTGCGCAAAAAGCCCATGAATTTTCGCTATTTAAAAAACCGGCGTAAAGATTTCGAAATGGAGAAATGGGGAGCTGCACTTGGCTAAAACCACAGAGAATGTGATTAAATCAAGTAATGAAACATACCAATGAAAATGCTCAATTGAATGACTGCAGGAAATAAGGGCTTCAAATTAATGTTCACATTGCCGAAACTTAACTCCACTTATGCAAATTGGCTTCAAAATAAGGGCAAAGCTTATGCACGCAGGATCAAAGTGTATATTTACTCTCTTGGTTAAAAGACATACATGGGAGGATTTTTGCCAGTCCTATATTTTGGTGACCACCTAAAAATCATTAGATGATTATTCTCAAAAGTAAATATATAAATTAAAATTTGATTTTTCGAACAAATTGTTAGACATTATTTTTTCCTAGTGTACAGAGGATGCCATTAAGATTTTCTTTTTTTTGAAAGTTAACGTATACATTTTCTTTTATTGAAAATTAATCTATAGTGATGCTACATCCTAAAGTTAATCCTAAATGGGGTTTTACCTGGTGGGGTAAATAGATAGTACACTCCGG
This sequence comes from Amborella trichopoda, assembly GCF_054954075.1. Classification (NCBI taxonomy): domain Eukaryota; kingdom Viridiplantae; phylum Streptophyta; class Magnoliopsida; order Amborellales; family Amborellaceae; genus Amborella; species Amborella trichopoda. The sequence continues at coordinate 41,468,224 of NC_142345.1, read as the reverse complement.
CGGGCATATAATATCTTTTGGCTTTTTAATTTCTTTTGAGTTATAGCAGCTTTTGTTAAAGATGTTTCAAGTGCACTACACGTCCAACCTGATAAAAAAGCAGGGAAAAGTAAAAAGAAAAAAAAGGAAAAAAAGAAAAAAAAAGTAAAAGAAAAACAAAGACAAAAGCAGGGTTCAACAATAAAGACATGACACGAGCCGTCTTTTTCGGAATGACATGAACACCCCTTCTTTTATTACACTTATGCGCCTACCATGTTATAACATATTTTTCACTTCCCTTGAGAAAGCAAACGAAAAGTCCCTAGAGTTTGTGCACCTTTGGCTCGTATATGAGAAAACATTTAGGCAAATATAAATGGAAAATAATTTATTTTATAAATTTTTTTTTATATATTTAAGGAATTTAAAGATACTCTTATTTTTTTGTATTTTATTCTCATTTCCCACTTTTGAGAGTTTGTATTTAAATTTTGTTATATTTTAAACATAAAATTGAGTTCAGAATTTGAGCCTCCATGCTGTTTGTTATTATGCACCACCCACAAAAGATAATAATTTGAAATGAATAAAATGACTAAAATACTTGTAAACTTCGTACATGTATTTTAGTTATTTTATTTTTATTAAATTACTTTTTTGTATGTTTCTTAATGTCTCATGGTAGAAGCATGAATACTTAAAGTTTGAGTTTAACCAAATTTTTAGATAATATAGATTAAAAGATTATAAAGTGAGAATTAAATATAAAATATAAAATATTATTAGAGATATTTCTAAAGCTCCACAATGTGTAGATGACCTTTATGATTTATTTTATTATATTATTGGAATTGTATATCATGACACCATTTATTTTTTGTACAAAAAATTCATAATCATTTTTAACTATTGAATATGAAATCTAATAGATGAAAGTGTGTCACAGCATTCAAAAAATTCATTTTGAATTTTGTGTCAAAACAATAGCACATCATGAACCACCTATTTTCTAATCTAATAGTCAATAATGATGGTGATATCTTTGTATCAAAAAGAAATGACATTATAATATACATTCCATTGCTCTTTCTTATATTATACACTAGTTATTCATACCACCCTCAGAGATGGGAAAGTTTTTGTCAATATGATAATGTTCAGAGGGTATGTTAGTCTTATTACAAAGAATATTATAAAGTACTTTCAATCGATGCCCGCTTATGTTCGAAAATGTTGGGGTTGTACACCATGAATTTATCATAGCAGCAACCTTTCTTGATATTCCAAAGTAATTCCTTCAATTTTTTTAATTTTTTTTTGAAAAAGGGACGGTTTTTTGGGTCTTTGTAGTTTGTAGAAAATACAAGATTAAAAATTTTATAGAAGTAAAGTGTATCGAACTAAGGTGCATCTAAAACATCGATTAGAGGTGGGTTTATATATATATATATATATATATTATTATGTATTAATGGTGGGAAGGAGAGTTGGATAATTTTTTTTTTTAGAAAAATTCAAAAGTATTATTGGAACATCAAAAAAATTATAGCAAATTAAGAAACTACACCATCAGAGACAACCATCTCTGCCATCGCAATTCCCTCCTTCGCAAGACTACCTACCAAACTATTTGCCTCCCAATACACATAAACAAAGGAAATTGAGAGAATAAAAATTTGTAGCAAAAATGATCGTAGCTCCCAAAGGAACTTTCTTTTCTTTGTTGCACCATTTGATGACATTCAAGGAGCCCCTTTTAACAATACAACTAATTCCTAAGAATCTAGCACTAAGAATCTTTAGTCCCTGAAGTAAAGCAACGATTGCAGCATGATTTGCTGAATTCACTCCCAAAGGGCCTGCATAAGTAAACAGAATATTCCCATCACAATCCCTCACAACTCCACCAACACCTGCAGGTCCAGAATTTCCCAAAGAACTTCCATCAAAATTCAATTTAAGTACCTCACTCGGCAGTGGAGACCCCCTATTCCTAGCCTGCATTTTCGAACAGCCAATTGGAAACGGTTGCAAAGGTTATACCTAACATCCACTTCCACAATATATTTTCCCATTTTGGAGATTGATAAAAACTCCCAAAAAGAGTGCAAAATTTTCTCTATCATGTTATTCCAAGGCAGACTAGTTCATTCAAATACTCGTCTATTTCTTTCCTTCCAAATCTCCTAAAGAATTATCCCCCTAGCATTTTTCCAAATAACCGAACCAATTTGAGGGAGCAAAGGAACTCAAAAATGCACCTAAAATTTCTTTGACAACAAGTGGTATAATCAAAGGCACGCAAAGCTGTCCAAAAAACCATTTCCAAAACTCACTAGTAAAAAGGCAATGAAGGAACAAGTGAGCAAATGTTTCACCATCATCTTTACACAACAAACATACATTAGGCAGAACCTTACCTCTTTTGATAAGATTATCAGTAGTCAACACCTTGTCTTGTACGGCCAACCAAAGAAAGGCCTGAACCTTCAACAGTAAAGGCCATTTCCAAATCATAGCAATTTTCGGCATGGACCATCGCCGTCGATCGTGGAACAATAGGTGGTACATAGCTTTAACCGAGAAAACCCCATCCTTGGATAAATCCCACACCACCTTATCGTCCGCCATATATAGGATATAGACTTCATTAAGTGCCGCTAGTAATCCATAAAATTGGAGGACTAAATCATTTGGGATTCTGTTATAAATAAGATTGATCTGTCATTCAACTTTATCTCCTCTTTTGGCAAATAGATCTAAAATGACAGCATTTGGATTTTCTACCTTTTGGAAAACCAACGGAAATACGTATTTTAAAGGATAATTATCTAACCACTTATGGTGCCAAAAGGAAATATTTCCTCCATCACCGACCGTCCAACGAACGTCCCTATGGAGTAGGGACTTGCAATAGTTAATTGCTTTCCAACACGGTGATGTTCCACTATTATGGCTACTCCTTCCCACCCACATCTTGAATCTGTCCTCCCCATATTTTGCAGCAACAACTTGATACCATAACTGATTTTTAAACTTCAAGCTTCTCCACCACCATTTACATAAAAAGAGCCTAATTGACTAATTTAATTTTCCTCAATCCCAAACCCCCTTCACTCTTTGGTGTGCAAATCCTATCCCATTGCAAAAGATGAATTTCTTGGAGTCACCCAAAAACCTCACAAAAAATTTCCCATAAGCATTTCAATTTTACGAGTAACCGATGCTGTAATCTGTAGAATAGACATTTGGTAAATGGGAAGATTTGACAAACAAGCTTTAATCAAAGTTATCCTACCCCCTAAAGAAAGATATTTGTACTTCCATAAATCTAGCTTAGTTTGTATCATTTGAATCACCCTATCCCAAAACAGCTAACGATAACTGGCCGTCTGAGATAGGGAATCCAAGGTATAAAATTGGGAAATGTTCAACCCTAGCTCCCAAAACTTCAGTTGATATATTCACCAAATAATCCTCACAATTTATCTCAAGTATCCCCATCTTCTCAAAATTAACCTTTAGGCCTAAAGCCACTTCACAGCACTTTAGGAAGGTGGCAATATTGGAAATCTATTCAAGCTCGCCTCGCAAAATAACAAGGTATCATTTGCATATTGAAGGTGAGAGATACACGGACCATTATTGGGGATATGAAGACCCATAAAATACCCTTTTGAAACAAATAAGCTAGAACATTCAGCATAAATGGCGAAAAGAAAAAGAGATAGGGGATGTCCTTGCCTAATACCTCTTGAAGCACTAAAGTAATCTGAAAGACTGCCATTATATAAAATAGAAAAGTGTGCCGAAGAGAGACAACCACAAATCCAGTTCCTCCATTTCTCCCCAGAGCCCATATTTTTCATTATCTCCAAAAGTACACTCCATTCGACTCTATCATATGATTTCTCCATGTCCAATTTAATCACCAAACCAGAAAAGCCCATTTAGAACACGAGAGTGAACGCATTCCTGAGCAACCAAAACACTACCAGTGATAAACCTATCATTAATGAAGGCAGACTGAGGTCCCATAATAATGAACGACAACACTACCTTGAGACATTCCGTAAGTTCTTTAGCAACAATTTTGTAGAGGCTGGAAAGCATACTGATAGGTCTGATATCACCCAAGCTAGCAATAATAGATTTCTTAGGGATAAGGGCTATAAATGTAGAATTGACACCTCTGAACCACTCCCCTCGTCTTAGAAAGCCTCTAACCATTTCCAGGCGCTCACCACTAACCACATTCCAAAATGTATTAAAAAAGATTAAAAGAAATCCGTCCGGACCTAGAGCCTTATCACCTGGTAAGGAAAACACAATTTTTTTAAGTTCTACCATTGAAACCTCCCCTTCCAAAAAGGAAATCAAATATGATGGTAGACTCGAAAATCCACCATATCCAGCCTAGGGGTGACTTTAACCTCAAAAGCAAAAGCTTTTTGGAAATGGCTAATGATAGCCCTAGACATCCCTTCTGTATCCTCAGGATCCACACCCTAGATTACAAGATCAAACATATCATTATGTCTAGTGCGGGCATTGGCCATGACATAGAAGAATTTCGTGTTGTGATCTCATTCTTTCAACCATTTAACACGAGATCGCTGCCTCCAATAGATTTCTTCAACCCTCCTAAGCTCATGTAATTTCTTAAAACACTCATCTCTCTCCACCACCAGCTTTTCTGATAGCACCCAGTAGAATCAACAATAGAATCCACCATAGCAATTTTGCTTAGAGCTTCCTCAATCTCACCTCTAACATTCAGACCACTATTTCTTTTCCACGCCAACAACTTGTGTTCAATATTGAATAATCTCTTATAAAGTTAAAAGTCCATGGAGCCCACCGAAATGGTGTTCTCCCACGTACACTTAATTAGCTCAGCCACATCTTTCTCTTGCAGCCAATCTATCTCCAATCTGAAAGGTGCGGGGCCCTTAGGGATTTTTTTAGTACACAACAAAATATGGGTGTGGTCAGAAGAAAGCCTAGGCAAGACTTTAACCATGGCTAAAGGAAAAGTCTCAGACCACTTACTAGAAATTAAAAATCTATTGGATATATACAAATTCACCAAACTCCCATTAGTCCAAGTAAAGTGGGCACTTGGACATGGTTCTCAATGAAGCGGTGAAAAAGACGCATAGAATGCGTAACAACACCGCCATATTTACTTTTATCTGGCCATCTAGTAAAATTAAAATCCCCCCCAGACAAATCGGATAATCAAAAGACCGAATAGCATTTGACATTTCATCAACAAAAATTTCTTTCAGTGCACAAGTATGAGGACCATAAACATTCATCAGACCCTATTTAAAAGCAGAATGAGGGGCAAGAAAACCCACAAATAGAAAGTTTGATTGTTTCACCACATAAAAAGACTGCAGAACTGTAGGATCCCAAAGGATCTACAGTTCCCCCGAAGCACCGACAACATCAATTCCCACAGAGTCAACCGAACCAAGACCCCAAACTTCCCTGACCTTAGAAAGCGTAGGACATGGAAGTTTAGTTTCCTACAAAATTAAAACAGTCGGTCTAATTTTAGACACCACAAACTTAACATCTTTTTTGGGTTTTAGGTCACCTAGACCTCATACATTCCAAGAATTAAAATTCATCAGAAAGGGGGAGAAGAGGATGAACCTGACCCATCCTTATGAGAACCAAAGTAAGCTTCTTCCAGCGACATAGTTTCTTCAAGGCTTTCCCCCAGGAATCCATCTTCAACCGAAGAATCAGAGTTATTCTCAATCACTGGATCGTTTGCAATTACCACACGTCGCATTGAAGCATTCAGGGGCATACGTCCACGAGCCTGCAGAAGAGCCAAAGACCAAGTACCTATAACAGTCCCTCTTCCTTTAGCTTTAGCAGCTGTTGCTTGAGGAGTCTTAGGCGCCGCCTTCTCTGACTGCAAGCCAACTCCTTTCTCCTTTTCATATTGTTTCAGCTTTTCCTGTGCTATGGCTTCAAGCTTCTCTAATTTATTGTTTGAGATAATTTCCTAAAAAACCACACCAATTGGTGTATTGAATCCATACCACAATCAAAGGCCAATTTGTGGACATCTGGGTCAATGGGGGCCTCCTTCACAACAATTTCATCGACACTCATTTCCTTTACAGCAACCACATCAACACTCACTTCCTTCGGAGGCTCAAAAGTAAAGTGACGCAGCAAAGGGCGTTGTTCCAGGGAAATAGTGCTGATGGGTGGGTGTTGATCCGAAGTCACCAAAGCCATGTTCAAATCATCCTCCAAAACCATCACAGTATCTCCTAGGTCATCCATAGCATCCTGAGCCATTTCGCGCGCAGCCAGCACATTATCATCCTCCTCAATCACCACTATAGTCAAAGGGTCAACATCTAATGGATCAAAAGAAGGCCTCGGAGATATCACCCTTAACCACTGATGCTAAACCCATTCCCTATTATAGAAGGTTGTCTCGATGCTAGAAAACCATCGATTTGATATCTCAGTCTTAGGATCCATGATATGAAAAAAATAAAAAGCATTTTCAGTCCTTGAAATAACGCATCTTATAATGCATGATCCAGACCGTCTATTTTCAAGTATTTATAAGTCAGCTTGATCTGCATCATTTTTTAGCTTTAAATTAATAATTATATGTGGAAATAGATTTTTAAACCTCACAATGATTTTCAACACCAAAACTGTGTCTTCTGGATAGTTTAGATGTGTATTATTATTTTGATTGTTCAAGGTTGATGCATTATATAACCACACCTTTTAACTTATTGAGAAAAAATTGGGCAACTTACTTTTCTATAGGGAATTTTATCAGAGAACCTATAAGAGTTGAATTATTTAACACTTCACTCATTTACAACTATTCTAAGCCATGATTATCTATCTTTTGATGGGCATTTTAAAATTAAATCAAAATATATGAGTAGAGTGTTAAATAATTCATCTCTCATGGATACCTAGATAAATTTCTTTGTTCCTTATGTGATTTTTATTATTGAGAGAGTAGATCTTGACTTTGTTTGTTAAACAAATTGACAATTGAAAATTTGGAGAGCTGAATTGGAACGGCCTAAGTCAGACTTAGGGGGTTCTTGGATTTGGATGGTTCCAAATTATGGGAATGCTTCCAGTCACGTAGAACCGGGCAATTAATTTTTTAATAGTGAATCACTCACTTCATTGCAAATCTACAAAGGACTTGTGCAATTCTTGAGTCTGGAGCAATTATATTTCTTCTTCTTTTTGCTATTTTAGGGCTGACAGCTCGGAATCGACGAGACGATCCGCTCCCAAGTGTCTAAGTTTCTGGGTGTTTAAAGATAGACGAAAAGAATAGGTTGGGGCCCCGGTGGTTTGGGAGGTAGAGCTTTAACATAATATGCCACCCTAAAACACTTTGGCCTAAACCCCTCTCTTTTAAAAACATTAGTACTTCCTACTCCCATAAAAATTCTAATCCATGGTCCTTACTTTCCTTCCCTGATGTGCCTTCACAAAACCAAGTCATCCCTTGCAAATATAACAAAGCCTCAAAATTTATCGTGATTTTCTTGAGTATAAACATATTGTTCTCTTCAATTAGACATAGGGAAAATATATATTAACTGGCGTTTGTAAAATGTCGATTTGGATCAGAATTGGATGATTTGGATCATGTATTAGTGGAACCAATTTGGCTCATGTCAGAGCCGGTTCCCCATATGTTTTTTATTTTTTTACTATTTTTTATTAGCCACTTCTCTCAAGTTGAGAACCTTGTACAAGTAAGGCATTGTTTACTCCCTTATGTAAACTCCAATGCAAGAGTGTGTGTCTCTATATAGATACTATGAGACTCTCCCACACCCATGTGAGTAGGACCCCAAAGGATCATCATTAGTTTTTGACAAGGATCTCTTAAAAACCCATTCACTCATGTGATAATTTTTCTAGAGATCTGTGTGAAAATTTAATGGTGATCCTTTGGAGTTCTACTCACATGAGTGTGGAAGGTCTCATAGTATCATTACTCTCATATATATATAATTTTGAGAATATAACCTACCTCAATTAAAAAAGAAAAAAATTCAAATCACACTTTCCATGCACTTGAAATGAATAATGTCTCAAGATTGAACATATACCATCTAATTTTTAGAGTGTGAGATCTAAATGGTGGAGAACTCAGAATTCAAAATTTCTCTTTTGTAAGACTCATCTAGTGATTCTTAGGTAATTCCCAAATTTTTAGATTGAAAAAGTCCTTGCAAGTAGGTCTTTTGCCCGAAAGAGTACGAAATAATATATTCATGAGGAAGTATCTTATACATGCTCTATAATTAAAGTGCCATAAGTTGTTTAGACTCCAAAGTTTCCAACCATGAGTAAGAGCAATTTGCAAATATTTAGATATTCTTTGAGGAAATACTCAAGTGAACTGAAAATTAAAAGTTAAACCTCTCGTGTTAATAACAATGGAGACAATTTTGAAAGGGGATTTGACCACTTAAACGATCAAGCCTTGTTGGGATCCCTATTTTTTTTTTGAAAAAAAACTATTTCATACGACATATATTTCTTGTGAAAAGTATTTTTTTTGTAAATTATTGTTTAGAGTCTTTAGACAACATTTATATGCAACTTAGAAGATAAATTTCTACCTGGAAAATGGATTAAATGCAAGGGATCTCTACTGAGAAGAACATGGAGCATATATAGATAGATAGAAAGAAATAGCTAGCAGAAGATGAAAGTGGAAAGAGTTTTATGTATTCAACTCTATAAGAAAATTTAAGGAAGAAATTAATATTTAGCATTTGGAGAGGAAAATGGAAACGCGTAAGTCATTCTTTGGTCATTACAAAAAAGTTGAGGTTCCCACAATGCACTCTCACTTCTCTCTTCCACCGCCTAACCAGAAAAACCTCTCCTTTAAATTCACCCTTGAAAATGGAGCTTCTCTTCTCAATTTAGTGGCGATTTTTAGGGTTCCTTTCTCCAAATTTGGTGGCGATTTCTGGGGTTACACAGGCACTCAAGCACCCGGTCCGTATGTTGTGACCAGAAGCTTCAGCCATGGCTGAAATTAAGAAGCTTCTGGACCTTCTTACTGAAGAAAATGCCATGGTCGATCTCTCTCAGAGGTTGCGATCGGATAATGCAAAATTAGGGTTATCGGAGTTGGCGTCCATCATAGAACAATCCATTAAAGAGAATGATGATGGAAAATTGGTGTTTCAGATATGGAATGAGTCACAGATTGAATCCCTTTTGTCAGTTTTAAGTTATGTTGTATATACTACTCGCTCACTTACAGGTAACGGATTTATCGGCCATTGTGATCTGATTTCCCCAAAATTGATTCATTTTCTTGTAAATTTAGTTGTATGAGTTCAATTCTCCAATAGTCTCTTTATTGGGCGTAGGACATGTTTTATCTTTCATATATTTGGATTTAGAGTTTATTTTGATTTTTTTTGTGATTCTTTGCTCAGTTGAAGCTGCAGAATCAGCACTTGTTAGGGTTTTTGAGAGCTCTGTGGAGTTCTGCATTTATTACGTTGAGAAATGTGGACTTAATGGTGATCATGGGGCTGACTTACAGGTTAGTTATTATTTAACTTTATTCATGATTTATTTTACAGTAATCTAGTTTAACTTCTTAGTTTTTTATTTCAAGTAATCTTCTAATTTATTTGATAATTATAATTATTTCTAGTTACTTCTCATGTATAAATTTCAATTATTTCCTTTTTAATATATAAATATTTCCTTCTTTTTTTATGTGTATCATGGTTCTGGATTTTTTGGATCACTGAGGAATATATTTGTTTATATTGAATTCTTGGACACTCCTTTTTCTTTTTTTTCCCTTTCCCTGAATCAGGAGAAATCTTCTTTGTTAAATCACTAGTGCTTATAAGTTATAGAATGCACTGGAATGGCCTCCAAACTTAGTAAAATATCTGAATGTCTCCAAAGTAATTGATTGAATGTCTGGATTAGCTGAGGAAATGTTTCAATATCCATCTCTTATTTCTTTTTGAAGAGAAATCAAAGTTGGCGCTATCTTAGGCATGCAATTTAGGACTAGTGCGATTTTAGGAATTGGGACTTCACATGGGGGTCACAATGTGATTGTCATATCCGAGAGATAGGGGCTTTACTATTTTGAGTGTCTCCAATGAGAACTCTACATCTGGACGAGAAACATTTTTAAGAAAATCATAAGTAAAAAAATAAAATAAAAATATTATCAATTGATATCTTTGTCATGTTGCTTGGAATTTTGCTTACATTTGTGTTTCTGTTAAATAATTTAGTTTAGTTTTGCACCCAAACACTTGTATACATCTGATTCTCTGAACATGATATCGTAGTATGCTTACTGGTCTTGCTTATTGGTGGGAACTTCATCCTGAATTTAGTTCTTTTTAGCTTCTTTTGATTTTTAAGAGGATGCCTACATCATGAATAAATAGGCCACTGCATCTGTGAGGTGAGGGTCAGATTTCCAAATGGAGCTGCAATAATTCCCAAGGATTCTGCAATCAAAATTGACGTTCGGAGTGTCCTTTTTTTGGCTTGCTCGACTGCACCTTAGGTCCAAGTCTCATCACTTTCATAGAAGCTAGCTTTTTCTAGTATTGATTAATTCCTCCCCCCAAAATAGCATAGTTCTATTGATTACCAAACACTAAAAGGTTCATCATCAGCATCATAGTTTCCAACTTCTCAATTCGTATATTATGTGAGGCTAAGGAGATTACAGACCTTCTTTTCATTCATTTCACATTTGCTAGAAGGTTACACATTTCTTAGGTGATTCTATCGTCCAGTGTTTCAAAAAGTGCTAGGCGGCTGGGGGTGTCCAGGCCGCCTAGCGCCTGGGTGGGCGCCCAGAACCTGGGCAGCCTTGTAGAAAGAAAAATATCTCTATAGTCTAACGTTATAAGTAAAACTGTATAATACATAAGAATTAGGGATTTAGGGCACCTCAAATGTATAGTACACAAGTCCACATAGCACATGCTCCTCCATACTCTATAACCATAAGTCCATATAAAAAAAGTCACTAACTTTGATTGCTCGATCTCCAAACTTCCTCCTCTAAGATGTTTCTAAGGACTCAAAATCTTCAAAAAAATTCTCTAATAGATTTATAAAACCTCCAAAATTAAATCTAATATCAATGGATGATGCTTAAATCAATTTCTCGTAACTTTGAGAAACCCTTAGATCCTATGGAAATCACCTAAAACTAGTTTTTTTTGGGTTTTTCTCTCTAAAATAGACTCTAATGGGTTTTAGGTTTCAAATGAATCTAAAACCCATAATTTTGCCTCTTTAGTATTAAAAAAAAATGACCAAAAAATGCCTTCTACGAGGGTCATTTCTGCCCCTGGGTGGGGTGCATGCCTGGATGGGTGGCCGCCTAGGCATCGCCCAGGCGTTTTGGACCGCCTTGCCTTTCGCCCAGGCCTTGGGCAGTTCGCTTTTTAAATCACTGCTATTGTCAATGATACCTCTTTGATGTGGTCTGTGTTATCGTTGTTCAAGGGAGATGGTGTTGCCTTTGGATATTTCCATTTAGTGGTTATGGCAGGATGATGATCTTCTTTGCATAGAGTTCATCTTTGGAGCAAGGAGGGGGGTGGAAAAATATATAAATTTCTAAAGTGACCAAAGGGTTGCTATTGGGGCATAATATTATGACCAGGCAGGTGAACGAAGTGCAAATTTCCTTGAAGTAAGGACAAGGATATAATCTTAAGTAAGGACAAGGATATAATCTTTAGAGGTGCGAAATCCATTAGTGGGGTCATTAAAGAGAGAAGAAAGATATTTGTCCTCTCCTTTACATTTCAAAGAAGAGTTTAGCGGCATTGAGGTCATTGACTTGGTTTGAGAAGTAGGATATCACTAAGTAAAGCTTTGAAATCCAAGCCAAATGCTTTGTAGTGGTATCCATGACTGAGGATCAGGAATGCTGAAGTTAAAATCTGCCCAGGTTCGCTCAAAGACCCCTGCGTCTCAAGTGTGAGAGGGTTGATCACGAACTGTGGGGTTTTGGGATTTATGGTGTATTTGCAATCCTCGTGGCATGAAGGTTCTGTTGAAGCAGAAGTTAATAGTCCTTTTACCGGATTTGGGCCATACACTTCTAGTACCCTCATTTGTTGAATATTATTGTTTCATATCCAGCCATAAACAGTCTTTCACTATCATAGTTACGGAGAGAATCTCAGGGCATATATGGTGCTACTCCATTGTGTATGCTGTAATTTACCCGATCGAGAGAAGGGAGCTATGGGAGCACCTCAGAGCCTTGGCACAGCAAAACAACCTACCATTGGTTGTAATTGGGGATTTTAGTGGCTGCAATTGAGGAAAAAAAAGAGGGATTCATTCGGATTTGAAAAATCAAATCAATTAATTCGTATTTCCTTTTCTCGTCTCTATGAATGACTGGATTGGAAGAACAGACGCAGATGGGGTGAGGTGAGAGGCAGCAGCAGTGGAGGATAGCGGACACATTTTAGGAGATTTTGAGGTTTGTAGTGTCCTGTCACAATCCCTACATATGCGAATGGTGTATCTAATTGCATAGCTTTATTGCAGTTGGCCAGAGACATTGTAATTTGAGGGAAATCCATCTCAACTACTCAGCTGTACCAATTGTGAAATGAGGTGTTAGTTGATGTAATTCATTTGTATCTGTGCCTTTTTGCTTAATAATGAAATTTTTTATTAATAAGGAAAATGATCCTTTAAGTCTAAAATGGTTTCCACAAATGAGATAATTGGATTCGGAATATTGTTCGAACAAGGAGGTTGGGATTAACCGCATGACTAAGCGATAACACTCAGCAGGTTAGTTACAGTTCATAAGAAACAAAATGTTCCACGTGTGCCACATACAAAACAAGGAAAAGAAAAAAAAAAAACAAAACAAAGAAAAATATGAGAGAAGTAATGGGTCAAGAAGCTAGGATTAATGAGAGTGGGATTTTTTGTTTTAGGCAACTTTGGACCGATGTAGGGAATGTTATGAATTCTCAAGATCATGAAAATGTTTGGTGAAGATACAGGGGGTTTATGATCCTGCTCTGTTGAGTCTATGGTATCTACAAGCAAAAGAAAAGCATATCCATGGCCTTTCCGAGGCTGTAAGGTCCATGAAATGCCTGGAAATCTGGAGAATATGAAACCGACTAAATCTCTAAAGCTTGGTCCTCAATTAGTTGGAGCACTTGGGGAATGTCTGTGGGAGGAGTGAGCGGGAACAGCAAGATCAGATACCATGAAGTGAAGTCCTTCTCAATAGAAATTTGCTTCATGTAAACTTTCTAGGTGTTTTTTGTAAATTTTATTATGATTGATGTTCTCATCTTTATGAGGCCTTCAAATGCAACATAGATTCCATTACTCATCTTGTTTTGTTTATATCTCAGGCATCATCTCTTTTTCAGTTGTAAAAACAAAAACAGTTGGGCTGCATTTCTAGGCCATCTACATCAACTCAGCTTCTTTCTTATGTCAACCTCTGAGTTTTCATGCTTTCTCCTTTTCTCTAAATCAAAACTGAAATGATAATGCCGGTGTCTATTACTAGGCTATCACTGACGAGTTTTTCTTTATTGACCATTTTTCAAGTTTTATGCTTCTCTTCATTTCTGTTTTTGGCTGTGTATTTGCAGAAAACTGTTATACACCTGCTGGAAATAGCTCTACTTGATAAAGTAGATACAGATTTAGATTCAGTGAAGTTAGATTCTCCGGCTGTTCTTATGGATTGCTTGCCAGTCATCCCTGCTAATTCAAGCAGGGTGAAACAGGACAGATACATGAAGTGTACCCTGCGAGGTAGTAAGTTTAGTGCAAACTGTGTAATTTGTTGTTTTGTGCTTTTGTTCCCTGGCCTTGCCCCCCCCGGGCCTTAACGTGCTTTTATCTCATTCATTACTTCTGGCTTCATGCTTTGCTCGCTAATTTTACCAGACCATCCATCATTTGCTGACTTCTCCCTTCTTGTGTCAATTTAGGGATCAATTGTTCAGTGAAAGCTGAGCCAGTGGACACAGCTATGCTTGCTTTAGCTTCTGAGTATCTTCCAGCGAATAGGCAGGTTTCCCTCTCAACTGAAGATGTGCCCCATCAAGACTGGAATAGCATGATATCTCTTTCACAGCATTGGGCAGTTGTTCATGGGAAGTGCATACCTCGCCTGATTAATATATGCAAAGAGCTGTTAAAGCCCTCACAGCTCTCTGATGAACACAATGGAGATTCACATTTTCAGTCAATAGTAATACTTTCTAAAAGAATTCTATCATTAGTTGCAAGGCTTACAAGGGAAGCTCCATATGTTGCTTCTGATGTCGAGTTGTTACTTCAAGCAGCAGCCTTGGCTGAATTATTGCCTGAGTTGTTTAAACACAGGCACGACCCTCTCAACTTTGATTCTTGTGCTGAGGAGAAAAGAATTGAGCATCACCTTATGGTACTAATGGAGGACTTCTTTCATTTTGTTGAAGCTGTTTTTCATAGTGACAACATCTTCCTCAATATAAAGACATGTATTTCTGCTTCTATGTTGAACATCTTGGATACCCAAGTATGGAGTTATGACAAACACAGTTCCATTCAAAAGCCTCCATTGGTTTTTGCACCTCAGGTTATCATGTATCTCTTGAAGCTCATTGGAGAAGTGCGTACTCAGACATGTCAGGTGCTTAGTTGGAAGCAGAAATCTGATATAAACTCCGTTGAAAATTTCATGAATTCAGAGATTGGTGTTGCTCCTTCCTTTAATATTAGCTCCGAGAAAGTTTCTTTGGTTGAAAGATATACCAGTGAACAGCTTCTTAGGCTTATTTTTCCTATCGGAGGTCACTGGCTTGATGATTTAATACATCTTGCCTCTTTTCTTCATTCACAAGGGGTGAAATATAAGGTGAAAAATGACAGATTGCGCCAAGTTCGTGCAAAGAGTCCTGCTCCTTCTGACAAGGATCCTGCAGTCAGTCATGAAGATGATGCTTTGTTTGGGGACCTTTTTTGTGAACCTGGCCGTCAGGGTGGGATGACTGATACTCGTGATCAACCACCTGTTGCCTCTGATATGATAAATATTGGCACCAACATACCCCTTCAAGGTGCTATTGAGCTACTGACTTTTCTTAAAAGCTCCATCTTTTCCCCTGAATGGGATAGTTCTGTTTGCAAGGAAGCATGCGTGATGCTTCATGAGAGGCATATAAGCATCTTACTTTCCATGCTCCAGTTCCAAGTTTGCCTGTTTGACGAAGGGATACCCAATAGTGCAGTTTCGGCATGCCAGAAACAGCTCGGGCATGTTTCTGATGTAAGCTTTGACCTATTGTACAGCCTCCTTGCACGCAGAGCTTTATCCAGGTGCCTTGAAGAACACCTTGCTAGCCAAATTCTCAAGGTAGAGAAGGGACACTTTGTCTATAATGACTATACTCTTGTTTTGTTAGCTCACGCTATGATTTCTAGGGTTGGTCTTAGTGGGAGACTTTTTAGAATCAAAGTTTTTGAAGCATATATTGATTTCATTCTTGAAAAGGCAAATGATGTGTGCTCAAATTGCCCCAGTCTTGGAGATACATTTGCAGGTCTCCCTTCTCTTTTCCACTTTGAAATTCTTCTTATGGCTTTCCACTCGTCCTCGGTTTCGGAGAAAGTTTCCTTTGCAAAGAGGGTGTTTGATGCTCTTCAGGCAGTAAGCCATACTCCAGCTGAATTCAGCTGCACACTATTGACAGCTTGGTCTTTGCTAGTATCACGGTTGATTTTGATTCTGCGTCATATGATCTATTACCCATCAACATTTCCTTCGTGGCTTCTTTCACATATTCGAACCAAGTTGAGGGAAGTGCCATCTCGAGGAAGCTCTTCTGGGATTGTAAATGATCGTTTACTATCATGGGTATCCACTACCATACAAAGTATCATGGCTGTATGGGTTAAAGATCGACCAGTACTCGGTAATTTGCTTCCTCTATTGATAGATGTTGTTCCTGTTCCTAATTCAGCTTCTTTAGATGGCCAAGTCCTTCAAGATCTAGGTCTGAATCAGGATGATGTACATGATGCCTTCTCACAAATATTAGGATTGTGGAAAGGTAAGAAAGCTGAAGCAGTGGAAGACCTCGTTCTTGAAAGGTACTGTTTTCTACTTTGTTGGGATACACTATCTTGTATTAGGTCTCCATCAGTGAGAGTTGACACTTGGAGCCTTGATTTGGGAAGAATGGATTCTTTCATTCAATTCAGCCATTTCCTGGTAAGCAAGGCTGATGTTACCAGCTATATTGGTAGTGGAAACTTCACAGAAGTTGTCACCAGTGTCCTTCAACAGCTTAGTATTACCCATGAACCATTTCAAGTTAAAGAGAGAACTTGGGACTTTTTAAGGGATGGAGCTTGGCTCTCTCTGATTCTTTCTTTGCTTCAAGTTGGCATCGGGAGGTTTTCTGAAAAGGATGCATTGCAAGGACTGGAATCATGTTGGGTGGAAGATATACACGGGGGCAACTATTTCTTGTCGATCGCTGAAAGTGTTGTGGTTGCTTTGTTTCAAAATAACCAGGTTGGATCCGTGATTGAGTGGCTTTCAGTTCTATTGCATAGATATTTGCACGCCCTTCAAGAGGCATTTGTTATGGCCCTTGATCGCCAGGAATGTGAGGTGGGCTTGTTTTCTTCATCGCTTCTTCTCATACAATCTGGATGTGAACAATGCCCTGAGGCTGAGCTGCTGGAGAAAATTGGAGCCAGCCCTGCCCTGCTAGAATATCTGTATGGTCTTGGGTCAAAATTGAATGAGCTTGTTGAGAGAGAAGATTTAGAGAACCTGAGTCGAGCGTTCCGCAGATCCTTGTTGCATGGTTTTCCTTCACATTTACAAACTAATAGTGGGGCTCTTCTTTCTTGTATTGTCTCTGTGGAAGGGATAATCTGCACATTCGAGAGCTTAATCAAGGTCAAAGATTCTACAGGGGCTATACATATAGACGATGATGTGCTGCTCCGTCTTCTTGATTCAGTCATGATGGTTAAACTTGGAAGGATTTTTGAACATATACATGGAAAGCTTGATGTTATATACAGCTACTTCTTCCCATCTGAGAAAGGGAACTTGGATCATAGTGTGTTGTTCTTACTGAAGCACATGGAAAATTTTCTCAAGGAAGTGGTTTCCAGAGAGAAAATAAACTTGGGTGTTCTTGAAGTTCTAATAAAAAATACTGTTGATTTGGTTGACCGCATCAGGAAAGACCCAGCTAAAGTTGACAGTCTAAAATGCTATTTGGGCATCAACAATGACAAGAATAAAGAGGCCAAGAAGCTTTACCCTATACAGAATGGCAATCTATTGGTTCTTTTGGATGTCTTGGATACTTGTCACACTGAAGCAGTGAGTATGAAGATTCTGCAATTGTTTAATGATCTTTTGTCTGGAGAGCTTTGTTGTAGCCTTAAAGTGGAAGCACAAAAGAAATTCTTGGGAATGGATTTGGCATGTTTATCCAAATGGCTTGAAAAGAAGTTGTTGGGATGCATGATTGAAACTTCAGGAGGAGTTTCGACAGCCAAAGGAAGCCCTGTTGCACTCAGAGAACTGACTCTGAATGTCATAATCTGCCTTGTATCACCATCTTCTGAGATTAATTCGAAAGAACTTCGTCTTCACTTTGTTGAAGCAATGCTTATGTCCCTAGAGGATGCGTTCATGCAATTTGACATTCATACAGCCAAGGCTTATTTCAATTCTATCTTTCAGCTCTGTAATGGAGATTCTTCAATGAGGCATCTTGTGGAGAAAACTGTGAGGCTGATGGACAAATTTTTGTGTGATGAACGATTCCTGGAAGGCTTAAAATTTCTTTTTGGTTTTCTCTGGAGTATCCTAAGTGCATGTGGAGCTAATAAAGGCACTGGGGATAAGTTTTCAGGTAAGCATTGGTCGAGCAGTAGTTCTGGAGCTGCATCCACTATTCCTAGAACAGTTGGCAGTGTCTCAAGCCAAGGTTCAGAGACATTGGTTCTTCCCTCAAGTCAGGAGTCTGGTTCTGCTACGGTTGACTGCGATGCAACTTCAGTTGATGAAGATGAAGATGATGGTACATCAGACGGGGAATTGGCTAGTGTGGACAAGGATGATGATGATGATAGTAACAATGAAAGGGCCCTTGCATCTAAAGTTTGCACATTCACTTCAAGCGGCAGCAACTTCATGGAGCAACACTGGTATTTTTGTTACACATGTGATCTAACTGTTTCCAAAGGTTGCTGTTCTGTTTGTGCAAGGGTGTGCCATCGAGGTCACCGTGTTGTCTATTCTCGCTCGAGTCGTTTCTTTTGTGATTGTGGGGCAGGTGGTGTTAGAGGAAGCAGCTGCCAGTGCTTGAAGCCTCGTAAATATACTCCTTCCAATAGCGCTCCAGTTCGAGCTACAAATAATTTTCAGCCATTCCTTTCTTTCTCTGAAGATGGAGAATTACCTCCTGATAGTGATTCAGATTTTGATGAAGATGGGCTTGCAGACATTGAGAGCTCTTTCAAATTATCCATCCCAAAGGAGGAACAAGAAGGACTTGCACGCTTGCTGATGAATGTTGATGTTGAGAGTCTGCTTATTCAGCTTTGCAGTAGATTACTACCAGCTGTAACAGGCAGAAGAGAGTGTAATCTCTCAAAAGATCAGAAAGTGGTATTGGGGGATGATAGGATTTTGTCATACAACACTGATCTTTTGCAACTGAAAAAGGCATACAAAAGTGGATCATTGGATATGAAGATCAAGGCAGAATATTCAAATGCAAGGGAACTGAAAACCCATCTGGTTAATGGTTCCCTAATCAAATCTTTGCTCAGTGTTAGCAGGCGTGGCAGACTTGCTGCTGGGGAGGGTGACAAAGTTGCAATTTTTGATGTGGGGCAGCTAATTGGACAGCCATCAGTTGCACCCATAACAGCAGATAAGACCAATGTGAAGCCTCTTTCAAAAAACATTGTTCGCTTTGAGATAGTTCATATTCTTTTCAACCCCTTGGTAGAAAATTATCTTGCTGTTGCAGGTTATGAAGAATGCCAAGTCCTTACTGTTAATCACCGTGGGGAAGTGACTGATCGTCTTGCTGTTGAACTTGCTTCTCAAGGTGCTTATATTCGGCGGATAGATTGGGTTCCTGGTTCTCAAGTGCAACTGATGGGGATCACTAACACTTTTGTCAAGATCTATGATCTGTCTCAAGATAATATAAGTCCCATGCATTACTTCACCTTGGATGATGATCTGATTGTGGATGCGACACTTGTTACTGCACCTCAGGGGAAAATATTTCTTCTTGTTCTCTCAGAACTTGGTCGCTTATTCAGGCTTGAATTGTCTATGGGAGGTGACGTGGGGGCTAAACAAATGACTGATATCATCGAACTTGATAAAGCTCCACATTCGAGAGGTCTTTCTTTGTACTTCTCATCAACCTTCCGATTCCTTTTCTTGTCCTATCAGGATGGTACTACCTTGATTGGCCGCCTGGATGCCAATGCAAAGACTCTTACTGAAATATCTGCCATTTATGGGGATGAGCAGGATGGTAAATTGAGGCCTGCTGGGCTGCACCATTGGAAAGAGATGCTTGATGGTAGTGGTTTCTTTGTTTGCTTCTCTTCTCTAAAGTTGAATTCGATACTTGCTGTATCTATAGGAGTCCATGAGTTACTAGCACAAAACTTGCGACATACTGGAGGAAGCTCATCACTATCTCTTGTTGGTATAGCCGCATACAGGCCTTTATCGAAGGACAGAACCCACTGCCTTGTTCTATATGATGATGGAAGCCTGCAGATATATTCAGCTAATTCTTTGGGATCCAATTCTGGATCGAATTTGACCTCAGATCATGCCAAAAAATTAGGATCTGGAATCCTCAGCAGCAGAGTATGTTCTGGTTCCAATCCAGAGTTCCCTCTCGACTTCTTTGAGAAAACTGTTTGCATTTCACCTGATGTGAAGTTGGGAGGTGATGCCATTAGAAATGGTGATTCAGAGAGTGCTAAGCAAAATTTGGTATCGGATGATGGCTATCTAGAAAGTCCCAGCGCTTCTGGTTTTAAGGTTAGAGTCTTATATCAAAACTCACAAACTGAGACTTCTTTCAGATGAGTTGGTGCTAATTACTTTTTTTTATTTAGGAAATTGTATACGTGTCTGTTTTTTTTTAAAATAGAATATGGGTGTCCTAATACTTGATGACCCGCTTGCTTTGTTTTGCAGATAATCGTCTTCAATTCAAATCCTGATATTGCCATGGTTGGTTTCCGTATACATGTCGGAAATACTTCAGCAAGTCATATTCCTTCTGAGATCACCATTTTCCAGAGAGTTATTAAACTGGATGAGGGTATGCGTTCATGGTATGACATCCCATTCACTACTGCTGAAGCACTTTTGGCTGATGAAGAATTTACAATCTCTGTTGGCCCGACCTTTAATGGCTCTACTTTACCCAGAATAGATTCTTTAGAAGTTTATGGTCGACTTAAGGATGACTTCGGTTGGAAGGAAAAAATGGATGCTGTTTTAGACATGGAGGCCCATGTACTCGGTGCCACATCTGGGGTTTCTGGGCATGGAAAGAAGTATCGGCCATTGCAAGCTGTTTCATTGCAAGAACAGGTTATAGCAGATGGACTTAAGCTCCTATCTGCATATTATTCCTTGTTTAGGTCTCAGGCATGCGCTGAAATTGAGGATGCAAAGATAGAATCCTGTAAACTGAAATGCAAGAAGCTATTGGAAACAATATTTGAAAATGACAGGGAGATTATGTTACAATGTGCTGCCTGCCATGTTCTTCAGACGTTGTTCCCAAAAAAGGAGATGTACTATCAGGTATGCATCTCTGTGAGGCTTCGATTAGCAAAGACTTTGAAAATATCATTTTAGCAATGTTAATTATGATTTTTTTTCTCAGGTCAAAGATGCTATGCGTCTTCTTGGTGTTGTAAGTGCTTCGCCAGTCCTTGTCTCAAGGATAGGAATTGGTGGAGCAACAGCTGGATGGGTAATTCAAGAGTTTACAGCCCAAATGAGAGCTGTGTCTAGGATTGCTTTGCATCGTAGATTGAATTTTGCTGCTTTTCTGGAAACTCATGGTAAGTCCTTGAAATTGCTTCACTTGAAATTTCAAATTATATTTGCTGTAATATCACGAAGAAAAGCCGTACTGTTTACCTGTTCTAATGTAGTTCTAAAACTCAGATTTGGCTCAAGACTCACCATAGTTGTGAGCTGAGTGACTCGGTAAGACTTGCCTGATTATTGAAACATATCCAATAAAGAAAGCCATTGTGAGTCTTGGACCTGTCTTTAAATCTCAGCTACTATTCTGTTGTTACGTACAAGCTGTAGACAATGTTGGTGTCTGGCATGGATGCCTTGCCTGACACGGTTCCCATGACAAATCCTTGACAATTTGTCATGACATGGCCGTACAGCATGGATATACCAACATGTACAAATGGAATACCTATCCATAAAATTAAAATTTCAATTAACATGTTAATTTTGCAAAATTAGAGCTTGTGATTACTATCATGCAATGCTTTGTTTGTTCCAGTTCATTTAGTTGCGATAGGTCATGTATAACTTGGCGAGTGATGCAATTACAATGCAATTCATGATGTAAATTATGGTTTAAAACATTTTTATCATTTATTAAATTAGTTTATATAATATTGATACATTTGTGTGAAGGACAGTATGGTC
This sequence comes from Amborella trichopoda, assembly GCF_054954075.1. NCBI lineage: Eukaryota > Viridiplantae > Streptophyta > Magnoliopsida > Amborellales > Amborellaceae > Amborella > Amborella trichopoda. Next base: position 41,446,443 of record NC_142345.1, on the reverse strand, counting down.
TTTATTCCATTTTTTTCCCCTTTATCCACTGCTTTATTATTTATTTATCCGAGGTAAAACAACTTGTTTGGACATAAAAAAATAGCATACAAAATATACTTGGTATGGACCTTGGCAACTTAACGTCTTTAAAAATGAAACCTGGTAGGTTTTGGGGTAGGTTAAAGCTTCTGAAATGTTCCAGGGAGGAGTGAAATTTTAGTGCAATTGAAAATGAATGAGTTCCCTTTGTGACATGTCAGGACACTACTTTTCTTGTGATATGCATGCCATTGCCACATTGATTCTCCCTGTTACAGGTTCTGGCGTAATTGATGGACTTATGGATGTTCTTTGGGGAATACTGGACTTGGAGCAACCTGACACACAAACTATCAACAACATTGTCATACCCTCTGTGGAGCTGATCTATTGCTATGCAGAATGCTTGGCTTTAAATGGAAGCAATGCATCTGCAAAATCTGTCGCACCTGCTGTTCTATTGCTCAAGAAACTTCTTTTTGCTCCTTACGAGGCTGTACAGACTTCAAGCAGGTGTTTAATTTGTATCCAATTTGTTTGATTGTAGTATTTTAACTAAGGGTGCGGTTTGTATAGAGCCTATGCTCTAAACAATCAAATTAGAGCCTACCTTCAAATAGTGTCGAAAAGTGTGGTTTCAATACTGGAAATCTTTGTGCTAGCCAAATATATTTTCATCTTTATTTATAAAGTTTAAAGCTTCAAAAATAGTGTAGATTGACATATCTACGAAAACTTGAAAATATTGAAAATTGACGGTCCAAAAATGCGTTACAAAATACACTATTTCCAAAACTTGAAATCCATTTTTTTCTCATGTCCATACATCTTGATGTCGAGATGATCAATTTGAGGCTATTTGGGTATCAAAACAACCTCTTCTAGTGAAATTTTTGAGGTAGGCTCTAATTTGACTGTTTAGAACCTTGGCTCTATATAAACTTTTCCCTTTAACTAAACCTTGAGGCATTAACTGTTTTCATCTTTTTCATTTTCTTCCTCTCCCCTTTTTTCAGCTTGGCTATATCATCTAGGCTGCTCCAGGTTCCATTTCCAAAGCAGACAATGTTGGCCACTGATGATGTTGTGGAGAGTAGTGCATCAGCCCCTGTAGCTTCTGATCCAACCAATGCAAATGGTGGGAACACACAAATCATGCTTGAAGAAGACTCTACCACGTCATCTGTTCAATATTGCTGTGATGGTTGCTCCACTGTTCCTATACTTCGACGAAGATGGCATTGTAATGTTTGCCCTGACTTCGATCTATGTGAAGCTTGCTTTGAAGTAATGGATGTAGATAGGCTTCCCCCACCACATTCTAGAGATCACCCTATGTCTGCAATTCCTATTGAAATTGATTCTCTTGGGGAAGATGGGAACGAAATTCACTTTGCAATTGATGAACTAAGCGATCCAAGTCTACTTCATGGCACTACCAATAACAATGTGCAAAATTCACCTCCGTCCGTTCATCAATTGGAGCATAACGAATCTGGAGAGTTCCCTGCTTCTCTAATTGATCAGAGAATAGTGACAATTTCAGCTGCAAAGAGAGCCGTGAATTCATTGTTACTTGGCGAGCTGATAGAGCAGCTGAAAGGGTGGATGGGAACAACTTCTGGTGCTCGTGCTATACCCATTATGCAACTGTTCTACAGGTTGTCATCTGCAGTGGGTGGACCTTTCATGGATAGCTCAAAGCCTGAAAATTTGGATTTAGAGAAATTTGTGAGGTGGTTTTTGGATGAGATCAACTTGAGTAAACCTCTTATACTTAAAATGCGTTCATCATTTGGGGAAGTCGTTATCCTTGTGTTCATGTTCTTCACCTTGATGCTTCGAAACTGGCACCAGCCTGGCAGTGACAGTTCTCTACCAAAATCGGGGGCGACTTCTGAGACACAAGATAAATCTGTTTCCCAATTGGCATCATGCCCCTCGACTATGGGTTCCTCATCTGCAAATGATGATCAAGACAAAAGTGAGTTTGCTTCTCAGCTGGTTCGAGCTTGTTCTGCTCTTAGGCAGCAGCCTTTTATCAACTACCTTATGGATATACTACAACAGCTGATGCATATTTTTAAATCACCTTCTTCAAATCTTGACCCTGGGCATGGATTATCATCTGGGTCGGGTTGTGGTGCATTGCTCACTATTCGTAAAGAATTGCCAGCTGGGAACTTTTCTCCTTTCTTCTCAGATTCATATGCCAAAGCCCATAGGTCAGATTTTTTTGCCGATTATCACAGGCTTCTGTTAGAGAATACTTTTCGTTTGGTATATGGCTTGGTTAGGCCTGAAAAAGTAGAAAAATCTGGGGAAAAGGAGAACGTCTACAAGGCTCCCATCAACAAGGATTTAAAACTAGACGGTTATCAAGATGTCCTTTGTAGCTACATCAGCAATCCTCACACAACATTTGTGAGGCGGTATGCGAGGAGGCTTTTCCTGCATTTGTGTGGAAGCAAAACCCACTATTACAGTGTAAGAGATGCATGGCAGCTATCAAGTGAAATCAAGAAACTCTTCAAGCTTGTAAATAAATCTGGTGGTTTTCAGAACCCTCTCCTATATGAGAGAATTGTGAAACTGGTTAAGTGCTTGTCTGTGATATCTGAGTTAGCAGGGGCTAGACCAAGAAACTGGCAAAAATATTGCTCGAGGCATGGAGATGTTCTCCCCTTCTTGCTGAATGGTGTCTTCGTTTTTGGTGAGGAGTCTGTCATCCAAGCTCTTAAACTTTTGCGCTTGGCATTTCATACAGGGAAGGATACAGGCCAAGCTCAACAGAAAGGAGAGGTGGGAGATGCGGCAACGGGCTCTAACAAAGCTGGAACACAATCTTCAGATTCAAAGAAGAAAAAGAAATCAGAAGAAGGAAGTGAAGCTAGCTCTGAGAAATCTTATATTGACATGGAACAGTCAGTTGAAATCTTCACTGACAAGGATGGGAAGGTCCTACAGAGCTTTATTGATTCATTTTTGCTGGAATGGAACTCATCGGCTGTTCGCCTTGAGGCCAAATGTGTTCTTTATGGTGCTTGGCATCATGGCAAACGATCTTTTCAGGAGACACTGCTGAAGGAACTTCTTCAGAAAATGCATTGTCTCCCCATGTATGGCCAAAATATCACAGAGTTCACAGAGCTCCTGACATCTTTACTGGGAAAGGGAGCTCCTGATAATTGTCTGAAACTCCAGGAAACAGAACTTGCAAATTCATGCTTGACTTCTGATGTATTGAAGTGTATCTTTGATACACTTCGTTCCCAGAATGAGCTTCTGGCCAATCACCCAAATGCTCGTATTTACAATACTCTGAGTGGTTTGGTTGAGTTCGACGGCTACTATCTTGAGAGTGAGCCCTGTGTTGCGTGTAGCTGTCCTGAGGTTCCTTACAGTCGCACAAAGTTGGAATGTTTGAAATCTGAGACAAAATTCACTGACAATCGCATTATAGTGAAATGTACTGGAAGTTACACAATTCAATCGGTGACCATGAATGTGCATGATGCTCGCAAGTCAAAGTCGGTGAAGGTTTTGAACTTGTATTACAACAATAGGCCTGTTGCTGATCTTTCAGAACTAAAAAATAATTGGTCTCTGTGGAAACGTGCAAAGAGTTGCCATCTTGCCTTCAATCAAACAGAGCTGAAGGTTGAATTCCCTATTCCCATAACTGCCTGCAACTTCATGATTGAACTGGACTCATTTTATGAGAATCTCCAAGCTTCTTCTCTTGAGTCCTTGCAGTGCCCTCGCTGCAGTCGTTATGTCACTGATAAGCATGGGATCTGTGGCAACTGTCATGAAAATGCCTATCAGTGCAGGCAGTGCCGTAACATAAATTATGAGAATTTGGATTCTTTCCTGTGCAATGAGTGTGGGTATAGCAAATACGGTCGTTTTGAGTTCAATTTCATGGCAAAGCCAAGTTTCACTTTTGATAGCATGGAGAATGATGAGGACATGAAGAAAGGGCTCATCGCAATTGAATCAGAATCAGAAAATGCTCATAGGAGATATCAACAACTTCTGGGATTTAAGAAACCTTTGCTTAAGCTTGTATCTAGCATCGGTGAGAGCGAAATGGATTCTCAACAGAAAGATACAGTTCAGCAGATGATGGTCTCCTTGCCCAGTCCTTCTTGTAAAATAAACAGGAAGATTGCTCTTCTTGGTGTTTTGTATGGTGAGAAGTGCAAAGCTGCTTTTGATTCAGTGAGCAAGAGTGTCCAGACTCTCCAGGGCCTTCGTCGGGTTTTGATGAACTATTTGCACCAGAAGCATTCAGATGATATGATGGCCTCATCGAGATTTGCAGTTCTTAGGTCTCCAAATCATTGTTATGGATGTGCCACTACATTTGTTACCCAATGTTTGGAACTGTTGCATGTGTTGTCAAAATACCCACATGTTAAGAAAGAGCTTGTTGGTACTGGCATATTGTCTGAGTTGTTTGAAAACAATATTCATCAGGGCCCCAAGACGGCTCGCATTCAGGCAAGAGCTGTTCTTTGTGCATTTTCAGAGGGTGATGCAAGTGCAGTGACTGAGTTAAACAATCTGATAAGAAAGAAGGTCACATATTGCCTAGAGCACCATCGTTCTATGGATATTGCCTTGGCGACTCGTGAGGAGTTGCTATTACTTTCTGAAACTTGTGCTGTTGCAGATGAGTTCTGGGAAGCTAGATTGCGAGTTGCTTTTCAGCTGTTATTCTCTTCGATCAAGTTGGGTGCCCGGCATCCTTCTATTTCTGAGAACATTATTTTACCATGCTTGAAAATGGTATCTCAGGCTTGCACCCCTCCAAAATCTGAATCAGTTGATAAGGAGCAAATGTCGGGGAAAACCACATCAGTTCCACCGACAAAGGATGACAGTAGTGGAGATTCACACTCATCTATAAGTGGCCTTGCTAATGGGAATAAGTCACAGTCTGTATCATCAGAAAAGCACTTGGATAGCTACAGGAAAGGGCAGAATATTCAGTTAGTAAGCTATTCCGAGTGGGAAAAAGGAGCCTCTTATCTTGACTTCGTGAGGAGGCAATACAAAGTCTCGCCGGCAGTCAAACCTATTCAGAAGTCTCGAAAAGACTCCCAAAGGGTCGATTATCTTGCTCTTAAATATGTCCTGAGATGGAAAAGGCGTGCTTGTAAAGGAACGCTTAAGAGTGCATTCTCAACATTCGAACTGGGATCATGGGTTTCTGAAATAGTCTTGAGTGCATGTTCACAGTCTATAAGGGCTGAGATGTGCACGTTAATTGGTTTGCTTTGTGCTCAGAATTCATCTAGGCGGTATAGATTTTTGAACTTACTGATGGCGCTTCTTCCGGCTACTCTTTCTGCTGGGGAAAGTTCTGCTGAGTACTTCGAACTATTTTTCAAGATGATTGAGTCAGAAGATGCAAGGTTGTTTCTCGCTGTAAAGGGATGCCTGAGTACTATATGTAGGTTGATAACTGTCGAGGTGGGAAATGTGGAGTCACAAGAAAGGAGCCTACATATAGACATATCACAGGGCTTTATTCTACACAAGCTCATTGAACTTCTCAGCAAATTTCTTGAAGTGGCAAATATTCGAGCAAGGTTAGTCAAATTTTCCTGTAGTTCCCATCTCATGTTGAAGTCATTGAATTGATTGAAGTTTTGGCAATTATTTGTTAAAATGGGGTTAGACCCTATGCTGAAATGTGAATGCAGCTGATGGCAGGCATCTGATTGTCAGCCACTTTATCATCAGTTTTGGCCGTAATGGCCATAATTGAACCAAGATATGAACTTGGCTTTCTCATCCTTTTTATGACAATGGTGAATTTTCCTTCTTCATTTGAATCTAGGATTTGGGTGAAGTTCAGTCAAGAATCTGAAGAGATTCTGTAGTTGCCCTTTGATTTTCCCTTTAACTTAAATTCTTAATAGAAAATGAGTCTGAAATCTAATTTCAGCTTCAGCTCTGGGTTCTGGAGTTGAAGTTTGAAATGAAATCTTGGGTTTTTATGTTGCTTACTTTCTGTTGATGGTGCAAATAGGTTCATGCGAGATGAGCTTCTGTCTCAAGTATTGGAGGCTCTTCTTGTCATCCGGGGTCTTGTAGTACAAAAAACAAAATTGATAAGTGATTGCAATCGGCTATTGAAGGATCTCTTGGACAGTCTTCTGCTTGAGAGCAGTGAAAACAAGCGCCATTTCATACGAGCCTGCATTTCTGGTTTACAGATCCATGGAGAAGAAAGAAAGGGACGAACATCTCTGGTATGGGGATAGATAAGCAGTAGTCTTTGTTTACTCTATTACAATGACTTAAAACTCCTGTTCCAGGATTTTTGTAAACTCCTTGTTCCCACGTTAAAAAATTTCTTGTGATCAAGCTTGTTATCAGCTGTGATATTGTTGACGATTCAAGTTAAACTGAAGTATTGGTTTGTATTAGTTTCTCTTTGTAGCTTGGGTTTCTTGAAGATAATATTGTGCATTCTGATGCTTCTTGGGAGTTGTACATAACGTACTGTCTTTATATTCGTCCTTCTCATGGCAGTTTTCTACTATGAATGCAGTTTATTTTGGAGCAGCTTTGCAACATGATATGCCCATCAAAGCCGGAGCCAGTCTATTTATTAATACTGAACAAAGCACATACTCAGGAGGAGTTCATCCGGGGTTCAATGACTAAGAATCCTTACTCCAGTTCAGAGATTGGTCCATTGATGCGTGATGTCAAGAACAAAATTTGCCATCAGTTGGACTTGTTAGGTCTCCTTGAGGATGACTATGGTATGGAATTGCTTGTGGGTGGCAATATAATATCTCTGGATCTCAGCATTTCTCAAGTTTATGAGCAGGTCTGGAAGAAATCACATAGTCAATCACCAACTCTCAGTACTGGCTTGCTATCTGGTGGTGGATTTAATTCCAATAGAGATTGCCCACCTATGACAGTGACTTACAGGCTTCAGGTCTGTTGTTCATAATTTGTTGTGTACGGATCTTACTTTCTTGTAGAAATTGAAATCTCTTTCAGACTTGGGAAAATTGATAATTAAATTCTCATAGATGTTCATTTTCTGCTCTAAGTTTATTTGAGAATTTTTTTTTGTCTTGTCTATACGCTCTGGATTGCCTTTATTATCATTGCGTAACAATGCTCTATCGATGGCATTCTTCTTCCACTAAGGCTCACTTGTTCATTTTTAGTTGTTAAAAGACCTGCCTCTGTATCTGATTTTTTGGTGGTCACTGACATTTACAGGGATTAGATGGTGAGGCTACAGAGCCTATGATCAAGGAATTGGATGAGGATAGGGAGGAATCACAGGACCCTGAAGTTGAGTTTGCTATAGCTGGTGCTGTGCGGGAGTGTGGTGGACTGGAAATAATTTTGAGCATGATCCAGGTATGTAATGTTATTGTCATGTTATTTTTTCTTGAATTTCTCGACAGTCTTAGGCATACGCTTCCGCAATATTTGAGCAACAAAAGATATATCTCCTTGGTTTTCTGTCTCTGCTTTGTCTTAAAAAATAATATGTTAAGAGTCGATCCTTGACTAGTATCGGACCATAGAAATGATAGACCTGTTTGATTCATTTTTCAGAAAAGCAAATATTCCTCCAATTATCTGAATCTAAGACACCATAGCCTTTTTCTGAACGAAGCTGTGTATTGAATTTCATGCAATCAGGAGTTTTTTGTATTTCCTCTGTCTTTGACTCCTGGATCTTAATTGATATTCTGCTTATGATTCTTCTCCTTCTTTAAGGAATTATCTTTTTTTGTGGATTCGGGACATATGATTATTAGCTTCAGCATAGGAAGTTTCATTCCTCCTACTTATGCACTTGTTGTTTGAATTGTTGTATGATGATAGCGGCTGAGGGACGACGAGCTCAAGTCTAATCAAGAGGAGCTGGGATCAGTTCTCAATCTCCTCATGTATTGCTGCAAGATTCGGGAGAACAGGCGTGCCTTATTAAAGCTAGGTGCACTGGGCCTCCTCTTGGAGACAGCTAGGCGTGCCTTCTTTGTCGATGCTGTGGAGCCTGCAGAAGGCATACTCCTGATTGTTGAGAGCTTGACGATGGAGGCTAATGAGAGTGACATTGGCATCTCAGAGAGTGTGCTTGCTGCTTCCAATGAAGGCACAAGCTCGGGGGCCGGTGAGCAAGCAAGAAGGATAGTCTTGATGTTCTTAGAGCGGCTTTCCCACCCTTCTGGCCTCAAAAAATCAGCAAAGCAGCAACGAAACAATGAGATGGTGGCTCGAATACTTCCCTGTCTCACATATGGAGAACAAGCTGCCATGGAAGTGCTGATACAACACTTTGAGCCTCATTTGCAAAATTGGGGAGAGTTTGATAGGCTTCAGAAGGAGCACCAAGACAACCCTAAAGATGAGAGCTTGGCTGAGAAAGCAGCTGCTCAGAGGTTTGCTGTAGAGAACTTTGTGAGAGTATCTGAGTCACTTAAAACGAGCTCGTCTGGAGAGAGACTCATGGACATGATTCTAGAGAGAGGGATTACTGAATTAGCTGTCGACCATCTTAGAGAGAGATTTTCCATTGTTGGGCAGGATGATTTCAAGTCTAGTTTGGAGTGGGCAAGTGGTTTGAAGCTACCATCTGTTCCAATAATTTTGTCGATGTTCAAGGGGCTTGCAGTAGGCCATTTGAGGACACAAAGGTGCATCGAAAAGGGCGGTATCTTGCCATTGTTTCATGCTCTTGAGGGAGTTTCAGCGGAGAATGAGATTGGCGCAAGAGCCGAGAACTTGCTTGATACGCTAGCTGACAAGGAGGGGAAGGGGGATGGATACCTTGGGGAAGCAGTGCACAAGCTAAGGCATGCAACGCGGGATGAGATGCGGCGACGGGCTCTGAAAAAGCGAGAGGAACTATTGCAGGTACTTAAATTTTCTTCTATATGAATTCATTATGGGTGGCAAAAATAGCCAGTGCATGACTTTAGATGAATATTTTCATGAAAATACTTGTATTTCTTATGTTTGAAATCTTAATTCCCTTAAACGAGATACCAGAGTTCAAAACATGCTTCACCAAATAAAATTGCTTCGAATATATTTGCATTTACTTGACAATTTGTACTCCCATCATCAAACTTCTATAGAATCATTCAAATTATACTTAAAAATGCCAGTCTTTTTTAAGTGAAATAATTTCTGAAATATTGGTCAATTTTTTTTGTTTTTGTTTTGAAGGATGTTACTTGATGTTGATCACTCATCAAAATAAAAAATTTAGAAAATAAATGATTTATTTTTATTTGTAAGAGCAGTTGACATTATAAAATAAGACCTATTGGATCTAGATTTTTTTTGGGGAAATATCCTTGTACCATTAATTTTTGGTTTTCATATCTCAATAGACCCAAATATTCAAAATATATCTCCTAACCCTTTTACTAACTTCACCCACTTTTTAACTATTTTTTTAGCACGAACAAATATAAAAAAAACATGCTCATTCTAAACCCTTCCTATCTTTACGTGATATATTCCCCCCAAATTTCTCTCTCTTTAACATTCACCCTCTTTGTCTCTCTAACGGGGGAGAGAGTGTGAGAGACACGGAGGGGTGAGAGAGTAGGAAAATAGGTAGGGAGAGATTTAGGGGAAAATCACGTGAAGAGAGAGAAATGATGGTGTTTAGAAATGATTTGTCTTTTTTATGTTTGTTTGAGGCAAAAAAATAGGTTTAAAGGGGATAAAGTTAGCTTAGGGAATTAAAAGATATAAAATTTAGAATTTTTATGACCCAATATATGTTTTTACACCTTGGGTCTATTGAGATATAAAACTTAAAAATGGGGGGTATGGAGATATTTTCCCTTTTTTTTTTATTAACTTTTGTTTTGAAATGTAATTATTGGATCTAGAATTTCATTAAAACTGCTGCATTATGACCAAGTCCTTGGTTCCTGCCAAAATATTCAAGTTCCTACCTTTGTGAGGGTCAAATGACCTTGAACTTTTGAAAAAATCATAGACATGCATTCATTTTTGTGGCTGATATCCTATATATTTCCAAAAACAGAGATTTTTATTGAACTTTTGTTGAGCAAGTTTTGGGTTGCATATCATTTCCAGCTAAATTATTATATCTGAAAGAGTAAGAAGGGGTAGGGACTTTTGAATCTTCTCTCTTTTAAAGCTTTTTTCTTTCCATTGTTTTATGTGGGGCACTTTACAATACCACTTGGTCAATTGTTGAAAGAGAATTTGGGATATCACCTTATTTCGTGATGGCAAGTCTTTATCATATTGAGATGGAACGTCACATACAGTAGTTAAAAGGGGCACCCACCATTCATTCTCTATGGCGGATGGTGGAGATTAACTTTACATTGGTTAATTTCCTAGTGGGTGCCACTGCAATAGCCTCCACCATTTGATGGCTGCTCCTTTGGACTACAATTCAGTATACTCTCTTTGGATCAATGTGTACTTTCCTTTTCTTTATATCCATTTGACACATGCTTTTAACTTTTTATCCTCTCCCCTTAGGGTCTTGGGATGCGACAGGAGCTAGCATCTGATGGCGGAGAGCGCATTGTTGTTACCCAGCCAGCCATTGAGGGCCTAGATGAAGTCGAAGAGGAGGAAGGTGGCCTTGCTTGCATGGTGTGTAGAGAAGGATATACACTCCGGCCCAATGATATGCTTGGTGCCTACTCTTATTGCAAGAGGGTTAACTTAGGGGGTGGTGAATACGTATACACAACAGTTAGCCACTTCAATGTCATCCATTTTCAGTGTCACCAAGAGGCCAAACGGGCAGATGCAGCACTCAAAAACCCTAAAAAGGAGTGGGAAGGTGCGGCACTCCGAAATAACAAGACTCTGTGTAATTGCATCTTTCCACTTAGGGGGCCTGCTGTGCCTATTTTGCAATATAGTCGTTGTGTTGATCAGTATTGGGATAACCTTGGCTCACTTGGGCGGGCTGATGGTAGCAGGCTGCGGCTTCTCACTTATGACGTTGTACTGGTATGTTCACTTTCTCACTAGCCTCTGTATTTCTTTATTTAAAATTTGAGAGGAAGCACTTATCATTGAGGCACTCACTCGTTTGCTTCTTTGTTTCTACTCCCATTTGGCTGCCTAACGCCCCCTCCCTCCAAAAAAACAAGAAAAAAAGACCAAATTAGGCTGCCTGTCTCTTGGTTCATTTCTTACATGATGTAGAAGAATTACATATTGAGAACTTGAAGACTTCTGATTTACCCAATTGTTAGTTTTGTTGAATTTTCATCGCAGTATTTTAATCACTTATAGTATGGTAGTTTTCTTGTGAAATTTGAGGTGGATCACTCAGTGATCCTAGGACACCCATAATTTCTTCGTTTGTTGTGTTGCTCTCTTCCCATTAGCCTGCCTTTTCTCTTTTGATTTGTAACATTGTCAATTTCCTGTGAAAATTAAAATGGGCTGTTTGTTTTTTCATACTTTCCTATGGACCCACATATTTCTTCAATTAGCCTGCTCATGAGCTTTGTTGTGTGTGTGTGCATGAGAGAGAGAAACTATGCTCACACCTACATCCTCTTGCAGATGCTGGCTCGCTTCGCAACGGGTGCCTCTTTCAGTGCCGACAGCAAGGGTGGGGGGCGCGATAGCAACTCTCGCCTCCTTCCTTTCATGCTCCAGATGAGCTGCCACCTCCTCGACCAACCTGGATCTACTCAACGATGTTCCCTTTCCAAATCCATCTCTTCCTATCTCTCTCAAAACCCATCTCAATCACAATTGGATCCACCAAAAACCCCTCCTACCCCTAAAACGCCTTCTCCCCAAAGTGATGAAACAGTCCAATTCATGATGGTTAATTCCCTCCTTGCTGAACCTTACGATGTGTGGGCCCATCATCGGCTTGCCTTTCTCCAACGCGGGCTCCACCATGCCTATGCCCAATACAAGCAAGGCAGATCTACCCACTTCCGCCTCTCACCCGAATCCAGCCATCGAAAAGATGATCCAGCGATGCCTGGCTCCAGTAGTGGTGAGGACCTCTTCGCAATAGTGCAACCAATGCTTGTATATACAGGTCTCGTTGAGCAGTTACAAAGATTCTTTAAGCCCACAGAGGTTTCCGGAAAGCAGGAATCAGGTGCCGGGAAACCTGAAGCTGGAAAAGAGGTGGAGGAGTTGGAGGGGTGGGAGATGGCGATGAGGGAGAAGCTGCTCAATGTTAGAGAGATGGTGGGTTTCTCTAAAGAAGTGTTGGGGTGGCTCGAGGAAATGCAAGGGGCTGAGGATTTGCAAAAGGCTTTTGATGTGGCTGGAATTTTGGTGGATGCTCTTTCTGGTGGGTTTTCAAGTGTTGAGGAGTTTGTTCGGGCTTCCATTGCTACCTGAAATTAGCATGTAAGTCGAGAAGTTGTGAATGGATGCCAGAAAATAGTGCCGAGAACTCAAGTTGTGGAGACAGGGAGATAGAGAAGAGATGAGGAATGGCATGGAGCTATATGTTGTTGGGGGGTTTTACTGATTGTGCTTTGGCTGCTTTTACTGAACCTGGAGGATAATTGTTCAGAGATGGGAGTTTCTCTGTTATAAAGGTTTCTTTTTCTCTCTGCCTTGAAATATCTCATCTATGAACTCTTTCCTCTCTCACATTGCCTGACCTTTATTATTGCACTGCCATTCCCATCTTCTTCAGTTTCCGGGGGGTGGAGTCGGGACGGTATACGAAATGGAAAATTCATTCTCACATTATGGGGGTTTGAGCTGGTTTGAGTTTGCCAAGGAGTTGGCAGTTTATTGCATTGGAAAAGAAGAGTAGGTTTTTGGGATCTAGGGTTTTATGCTTGGCTTTCTGGAGGATTTGGTTGAGATTTTTATGGTCTTGTAAGTTTGTACATGTGCCTCTTTTATCTTTTTCTCTGATTTGACTTGCAAATGTATTAGTATTTGCCCCAAAAGTTTATAATTTGGAAGGGGCCAACTCTGTGCAGGCTTACGGTTTGCCCGTTTAATGTATTATGGACAAATCTCTCTCTCTCTCTCTCTCTCTCTCTCTCTAACAAATCTCTCTCTCTCTCTCTCTCTATATATATATATATATATATATATATATATATATATATATATATATATAAAGCTTACATAAATCTCATTGTTAAGAGGTGTTTTAAGTTCAAAGTGTTCAGAGGAGTGATACTTTGTGGACATGCAAAAAAGGGTTTGCTGGGTATCCTTATTTCATGGATCATACCTCTAAAGGGGGGTGAGTATTTGACAAAAAGAAAATAATAAAAAAATAAATCAATAAATAATCAAAATGAGTTGACCTCTTTTGCATTTTATGCAAATTAACGTGGGAATTATGTATACCCTGCTCGTTGTTCTCAAAAGGCTTAAGCCCCATCTTGATGTCCCAACCAGTAACATGTTGAATGTAAGCGGTTGAACAGTGCATTTTTCCTTTTTATAGAAATAAGGAGTCGAATAGCAAGATATATAAAAGGTCAAAAAAAAAAAAGTCATAGGTTAGAAATGGATTCGACCAGACCCAGGACCCGATGGGTAGACCTGAGCCTGACAGGCCCGCGCCTAGTGATCAATTCAAGCAGATAGGGCGCGTTTGATACCTAACTCATAGCAACTTGATTTTTCTTCGGATCTAGTCAAAAAGATCAATGCGGGGAATGTTTTTTATTTTTAATTCTCTTCTCAGGTGCCCATGCTCAATTCAAGCACGCAATGCAACGATCACATATAAACAAATCATACCACTTCTGTTTGCATCAGAGAGAAGGGAAGGGAACTAAAGAAGATTCAAAATCACCTTCCTTTTCACTGAAACATGTACGCAACAAGATCACTTTCTCAGTCCCTGCATGCTGCAACCAAGGGTATGCTGAAGATTGTCAATGACCTGATTTCGGAGCCACCGGAAGGGCCTTTTTCCGGCTACCTTCTCTTACAAGAAGAAGAAGATAGTTCCGGTTCCAGTTCCTGTGCTTCTTGTTGGGGAATATGTAAGGACAAGCGTGTTAAGGGTCCCCCATTTCCACAGAACAAATGCCTTCACGTTACCAAAACAGTCTATCAGGAACTGCAATCATTACTTACGTCGATCGTGCATTTTTCATCCCGGTTATTGGCCAGCCCTTGTCTTCGAATCTATACTACGTGGTCATGGTTGACGGCAAGCACGAGGGGTAAGCATTTGAACTTGGGAAATAGAGTCGAAACGGTTTTGCTGCTTCTTAGACATATTATATATATATATATATATATATTCGTTTCATTAATTTGTGATTTGTAATCCATTATGACAACTTAGAGTAATGGAGAACTTGGAGAGTCCGAATTGGAAATCCCTGAGTTACTTGGATTCAGCTCGAGTTTGGAACCAAATGCATGGGAACGGCCCTAGTCTGGCTTGTTCTCAATATTTTTATTAATTCTCTTGTTTGGACCATAGTTATTGACAGCGCCCTATTAAGCGGTCATTCCCGGTTTGGAATCCATATCTGGCGCTCTAGAGCCAGGATCTCGACTGGAACATGTTTTTTTTTTGGCAAGATCTCGCTCCCCTAATTTAGGGATCTCAATCCGATGAGCACAGGGATCTTGAGGATCTCAATCCGATGAGCACTGGGATCTTGATCCCTACATATCACAGTGCTCGTTCATTGGATTTGTGGATCCCGTTCCCTAAATCAGGTCCTTGATTCTAGATTTTTGGGGGCCAACTTTTTATTGTGTTAAAAAATTCACATAAATTTGAAGAACCTTTTGGTGCTTCGGTGCTTTTTTTGTTTGCTTTTTGAAGATTTTTCTCGATCTGAATCAAATGATTGTTTCATATCTCTCTCTCTCTGGCTTCATCTTAAGACTATGTAGCCTATAAATGGCTATGCAACTAAAAATGATTGATGATTTTTTCTCTCTCTCTCTTTGGTTCATGTGGCGACCATGTATGAGATTACACTACTACCATGAACCATTTCAAGAATAAAATTCAATAAGAATTGAACGATTTGATTCCATATAAAATTTAATGGAATTTTAATTAATCCATCTATATATTAGATAATGAGGTCTATATATTAGATAATAAGGTCTAGAATAAAATGGATCGAGATTGTATTAGAGTGGGAACGGGGTGCAATGCTTTATGGGAACGCGAATCCATCTGTAATAGGGTTGGGATCATGTTTAGAACATTACTATGTAGAGAGTGTGGTCCAATCCAGATGGGAGTGTGATCCCTTTACATATGGGAGTGCGATCCTCTTTTTGTCTGAGATCTGGTTTTGTTCTTGATACCCTCAACAGAGCCTGCTCCCTAAGAGCCAGAGCTTTAGTCAGCCATCGACCCCATGCTCTCATTCCCTACCCCGGAGCCGCTCCCGCGCCCGCTGCCGCTCCGGCTCTTGGTTACTATGGTTTGGACTTGGCCATGTCTCTAGGCTCGGGACCCTAACAAGTCCCATCCTCAGGCCTTGTTTTCTTAACACTAGACCCCATTGACAATGAATGAGTGAATCCACTTCTTTTCCTTTTCGACTGCTTGTATTTCAACGTTTGGATTTCCCTTCTAGAAATTGAGATCTCACTCCTTAACTGTGTCCCAAGCTCAATTTCCACAGCCAACTACCCAAAATAGAATTGGGATCTAACTCAACTACAGTAGCATGACTATTTTTAATCCTTTATACAACTTATTATCCATTTAAGTGCACTGCTACAGCCTTCTTTGCTTCTTTTAAAAGGTTATTGCCAGTTCAATGGTCCCAACTTTTTCTTCTTCGTGCTCCTAGTTAAATGGTAAATAATTTTGTGTTCAAGCACTCTCTCTACAAATGTTTTCTTTCTTGAGAAGGTTATGGAGGACTCAAAACAATAAATTAAATTTGGCAGGTTGGTGGGCACATGTTCTCGGCATGAAGACAAAGCCCATTGTTGCTGCTGCAGAGTAGTGAAAGACAAGAAGCCAAGCCCTTTCGATCCCAATAACATTTATCAACATATGCAAATCATTCCTAACGGAAGACATTGCAAGCAATTAGTAACCAAATCCGCAGCTTCAGATGGCCACCCCGGACAATCCCTTCATAGGAAGGAGTGGTACATCGAAATTGGATAGTGCCCAAGGCATGAATGTTTCTCTTCGTGCTCAGCTTGTTCCGATGAATTTTGTGATCTCACAGAAGACACTGCCAAGTGTTATTGTGGGGGAATGGTGTCGCCCTTTTATCTTCATCAAGGAAAAGGGTGGGCTCGACGAGAAGAAAGATCAATTGGGAGAGAGCATGTATTATAAGATGAGTTTAGAGCAGCAATGGGAGGGAATTCACAGTTGTAAAGGGCATGGAAAATGAGTGGTGGCTGTTGATGCAAGTTTCAGAAGAGGGGAAGGTCTATTGAAGGAAAAGGACTCAACATATCAAAGGCATGATGATGTCAATGGCTTTGTGTGGTTTGAAACTGCAGATGAGAATGGGGCACAAGGAGGGCTTGTGGGTATTGGATTGAGCAAGCCAATTATGGAGAAATAAGATGGGATCAACATATGAAAAACAATGGGGTAGAAAGAAAGTATGAGAGGGAGTTTCAATGTGGCCCAAGTGGTGAATGGATTTTTGCCTTATATGTTTTAGTGGAGAGATATGTACTGAATGGAAGCTTGATCTTCACCTATACTTTTAGACACTCCCATCAGTTGAGGGAAAAATGGGAATAAACATGGTTGCAACTGCTTCTTCCAGCCTATGCAACTATGAGGGTCTTGTGTCTTTATCAGTAATTAGATCTTTTGGGGGGTTTCTTAAAATGTGAGGCATGACTCTTGGGGGATTGTTGAGATATCTAGGATAGTTCTTGCAATATTTTCATTGTTTTGCAAATGAATGTTTTGGCTTGTCAGTTTTGTAATCGACAATTGTGGATGGATTCTTAGGGCATGGAGCCTCTTACACAAGTAATCTGTTTGCCAATGTTCCTCGACTTACTTGCTCAGATCTAGGTGCCACAACATTATATTTGAATGTGCGCAAGAGGTTGTTTTACAAGCAATATAACCTTGAGCAAGTTCGGTGCTACGGCGGAGGGTGCAGTTTGGTTTATATAAGGTATAACCAATCAAAATAAGGCGCACCTCCTAATATTACTGAAGGATGCAGTTTTGATGAGTAGTCCGATTTTCAAATGACCTGGAATCACCAATTTGTGATTTATGTGTCATCCTTTTCCATATCCCTGTCATCCAACCGATCCATTTTTTAAAACTCCGATTTCACAAGTGAGAAGGTATAATAAAATTCCATGTATATTACTAAAGTGACAGTGATATGAAAATGAAAAGCATAATCCATATGTTCATTTGAACCTTCTCAGGTCCAGCCTCCAGCTTCTATGTCTCTACGGGGGGGTTAATGCTCTACTGAAGCATTTGCCTTTTTTTTGTTGAATAAAAAAGTCGAGAGATAAACTCTCCCTTCTTCTAACTGTTGGCTCTGTTTTTAATCATGAAACCCTGTAAATGAACTCTCCCTTCTAGAATAGTTGCTCCCAATTATTGAACCATTGCTTCCTTTTCTCAGGATTAAAGCCCTGAAGACATGGCTTTTCCAAACTAGATTCCATCTCTTCTCTCTCCATTTCTCACTCCTTAATTCCCACTTTCTCTCTTAACTGTCTCTTCTCTCTCTCACTCAATCCGAATCTCCCAACTATGCACAATCCAAATTTCATAATACGACTTTCCCAATGACGTAATTGCCACACATGTCTAAGTCTCACATGTAGTTTTTTTTTTGGTTAGGGAGTTAGCTATTTTGAAGGTGTTAGTAGGCAGGTGGTGTCAACAGGATTGAAAACACAACATGATAACTAAGTATAGGGGTGCTACTACACCACCCAACCTGTTTCTTAAGTAGGGTTTCTCTATCATAGGTGCGCTACTTGACCGGTTGATAGTATTCTTTCTTGGAAAAAGTTTATCTAGAGCCGAGGCTTTAAACAATCAAATTTGAACCTACCTCTAAAATTTCACTAGAAGAGGGTTGTTTTGATGCTCAAGTATCTTCAAATTGATCATCTCGACATCAAGATGTATAGACAAGAGAAAAAAATGGATTGCAAGTTTTGGAAATAATGTATTTTGTAATACATTTTTGGACTGTCAATTTTCAAAATTTTCAAGTTTTCATAGATATGTCGATCTACACTATTTTTGAAGCTTTAAACTTTATAAATAAATATGAAAATATATTTTTAAGGCTAATTTTCAATATTGAACTCACATTTCTCGACACTATTTGAAAGTAGGCTCTAATTTGATCATTTAGAGCCCAGGTTCTTTAACCTAGTTAATAGGGGAGGGTCTTCTTTCTTGAATTTATTGATTACAATAAATTTTGCAATCTGTTCACTCATCATACTTGGTGGATTAATGGTGAAACCCTTCCCAACATTGAGGTCATTGCATATCAAACAAGAAGGGAACCCTTATTTTTGCGACGTGTCTTTTACAATTATTCAAACATCTAACCTATCAAAAGCTTGTAGATCTATATGTGTAACTATATCCCTTACAACCTAGAAGTACATTGTGAATCCAGTAATTGAAAAACCTTAAATTTATGAAACCCTCTAGATTATTTAAAAGAAAAAAAGTCTTAAAACTTACTAAATTTAAAATTATACGAGGTCTAAACAATGAAATATACATGAGTTGCTAAGGTATTTATTACTTATATATAGGGTCTAAACTATGAAATATATGAAAGTTGATTTGATTATTGGATTAATACTGCATGTCGATACTCTTAGCCCTAAGAGGCTAAGCTATTATTTGATATTGCCATAGCAAAAACACGCAATGTTGCCCTTTTTAGTGAAGTAGCGTTTAAAAGAGGGGCAAGCTTTCTATTCTCCCCCACAACGTAAAACTTGTGTATTTTTCTTTTTCCAACCGTCCATTCTGAATGGAAGGTTAAGATTGCCCCAATCACAATGCCATGTCTCTACACTATTTTATTTTTAATTGTTTTCTACAAACTATTTTAACACCAAATTTTGTACGTCTAATCTTCTATTAAACTCGTACTAGTAAAAAATATTAAAAAAATATTTCCAATAATATAAAATGATCAAAATACCCCTGAAAGTTTTAAGGGGTATTTTGGTCATTATATTTTATCAAAAAATTATGTTTAATATTTTTTATAGGTGCGCCCCAATGAGAAGATGGCACATACTAAATTTTATATTCATACAATTTGTATAAAAAAACTAAAAATAAAATACTTTGAGACGTTGGATCTCATATCAAAATGTGAGTGGCTCTCTTGATCAAATTGGGACGGCTGGATGGTAGCGGAAGCATAAATCTTCTACGTTGCAAGAGAAGTATAGAAACATGTCCCTTAAAAGATAAGGTGTTGGAGCAGCAGATTGAGAAGTAAAGTTTAAAAGATAAGGCAAGAGAGAAATTGGTGGGAGGAAAGAACAAAAAAGGAAAAAGTCAAATAACCAAGACTAATCGGTGGATGGAAGGGTTCCAGCGATCTCCACTAGGATAAGCCACAAGTAAGAAGATCATGCAACCAACTGGAGCAAGAACTCTTCGACAGGGCTTAAGAAGGTCATAATAGACCCACCTCATCTTAGGCGCAAACCTCAAAAACCTAATACTGGTAAATTTCAGGTCAACCCCATCTTAGGCGTTAACTATCCTAGTGGAAATAGAAGTCCAGGAAGAGATGGTGTACGGAAATGAAAATGAATCTCGGACGAAACGTGATGGAGAGAAGAAATGAAAGGAAAATAAATGAGGATGAGAAGGGTGGAGAGGGGGTGAGTCACCCCCCACAAAACACACCCTTGGAACTCTCTCGCTCTCCCTGAAAAATGCGGAAGCTACTGAGATACAACAAACGATAAAGGAAAGAAAGCCAATAGACATTAGCTACTCCGGAAACGAAAGAGGAAGAAAAAACATGGAGAGAGAGACGAGCTCATCTAAGGCGGAAGGAGTTATAGGCAAAGGAGATCTAAAAAGGAAACAATTAACAAAGAATATAGTATAAGAAACAAGGGCAAGCTTTCTATGCTTCTCCTACAGCATAAAACTTTTATATTTCCCCTTATCCAACCTTCCATTCTGAATGGAGGGCTAAGATTGCGCCAATCACAATGTCACGTCTCTACACTATTTTATTTTTAATTTTTTTATATGAACTATTTTCACACAAAATTTTGGACGTCCAATCCTCTATTAAACTCGCACTAGCTAAAAGTATAAAAAAAAAAATCCAAAAAAATAAAAGGACCAAAATACCCCTAAAAATTTTAAGAGGTATTTTGGTCATTATATTTTATTAAAATTTTATTTTTAATATTTTTTGTAGGTGCGCCCTAATGAAAAGATGACACAAACCAAATTTTATCTTCACAAAATATAAAAAAAAAAACTAAAAATGAAATACTTTGAGATGTCGGACCTAAGATCAAACGGTGAGTGGCTCTCTTGATCAAAATGGGGTGGCTGGATGGTAAGGGAAGCATAGATCTTCTATGCTGCAGGAGAAGCATAGAAGCAAGAGAAATATAGAAACAATTCCCTTAAAAGATAGGGTGTTGGAGCAGTAGACTGAGAAGTAAGGTTTAAAAGATATGGCAAGAGAGAAATTGGTTGGGATGAGAGAACAAAGAAGGGGAAAGTCAAATAACCAAGACTAATTGGTGGACGGAAGGGATCCAGCGATCTCCACTAGGACATTGTATAAGGCCACAAGTAAGAAGATCATGCAACCAACTGGAACAAGAACTCTTTGACAGAGCTTAACAAGGTCATAATAGACCCACCCCATCTTTGGCATAACCTCAAAGACCTAATAGTGGCAAATTTCAAGTCAACCACATCTTAGGTGTTAAACTATCCTAGTAGAAATAAAAGTTCAGGAAGAGATGGTGGATGGAAATGAAGATGGATCTCGGATGAAACGAGATGGAGAGAAGAAATGAAAAGAAAAGAAATGAGGGTGAGAAGGGTGGGGAGGGGGTGAGTTACCATACACACCCTCAAGACTCTCTTTCTCCCTGAAGAATGAGGAAGCTACTGAGATACAACAAATGACGAAAGAAAGAGTTATAGGCAAAGGAGATCGAAGGAAAGAGTTATAGCCAAAGGAGATTTAAAAAAGAAACAATTAACAAAGAATACAGTAAGAAACAAAGGCAAGCTTTTTATGCTTCCCTTACAGCATAAAACTTATATACTTCTCTTTATCCAACCGTCTATTCTGAATGGAGGGTTAAGATTGTTTCAATAATAATGTCACATCTCTACACTATTTTATTTAAATTTTTTATATAAACTATTTTCACACCAAATTTTGGATGTCCAATCCCCTATTAAACTCGCACTAGCTAAAAATATAAAACAAAACACTTCCAATAAAATGATTAAAATTCCTTTGAAAGTTTCACGTGGTATTTTGGTTATTATATTTTATCAAAAAATCATTTTTAATATTTTTTATAGGTGCGTTCTAATGAGAAGATAACACGTACCAAATTTCATATTCATAAAATTTGTAAAAAAAAACCTAAAACTAAAATACTTTGAGACGTCAGATCTAAGATCAAACGGTGAGTGACTCTCTTGATCAAAATTGGACGGCTGGATGGTAGGGGAAGCATAGATCTTCTATGCTAGAAGGGAAGTATAAAAACCTTTCCCAAAAAAACAAACCAGAGAAAACTACAAAAAAAAAAAAAAAACTAAGCCAAAAATCTCAAAACAGAAGAAATAACAATGTAGCTAAAAACAAAACAAAAGATGAACCAAAAAGCTCAAAACAAAAAATTAACAATAAAACTAAAACCAAAACCAAGTAAGAGCAAAAGAAAAGAGAAGTAAGAGGGAAAGAGAGCAAAGAAATAAGAGGCTAAAGACAAAAATCAGAGGGGGAAAGACAACAAAATGGAGGAAGCAGCCAAGAGCACTAGATCTAGGAGGGAAAAGAGGAGGGAACGGAAGAGAGAGAAAATAATTAAAAGACAGAAAGAAAAAAAATTTAAGAAACGTTAAGAAGAAAATACAAAAAGTAAGAAAGAAAAGAAAGACAAACCAAAATGAGGGGGTGAAGAAACCAAACAAAGGAAAACCACGAGTGAAGAAACCAAACAAAGGAAAACCACGAGAAAAGAACAAGTTGTGGGATTGAGCTTGAGGTCACCGGAGCAGAGGGCTTGCCGGTCGCAGGAGCAGAGCGCTTGCCGGTTGGCGTAGCAGAGGGCTTGCTGGTCACGGAGCAGACGACTTTCTAGACATCGAAGCTATGCCAGAGGAAGGTCAGTGGCCTTGGCTTGGCAGTGGTGGTGGCTGGAGATACGATAGTGATGGCGATGGCGATGGCTGGTTCCTCAGAGTCTCAAAACCCTGCATGTGATTACTTACAAATAAATGGGAGAGATATGGGATGTACTTTTTTTTTATTAGTCTCTTTTTATATTTCAATGGCAAATTTTTAAAGTATTTTACCATTGTTTATAATATAGAATTTTCATAATACATTATTATTTCACTATTTAAATTACAACTACAACGATAGTTTGTGAGTAAAATAGCTTATTCAATATTTATAAACACCATTAAGTCACACTACTAAATTATTATTCTTCAAGGCATAAAAAGTACGATATCATACTCCAAATGCATATCTTTATTACTTTATGTAATACTATATATAGATAGATTTTATTTTGAAAAACTTATTCTATTAGATGAGATTCTCCGATGTATTGTGCAACTCACTGACTACTTACTAGTATATACGATGACGTCACATGTTTGTTAGTGAAAAATTTACGCTTATGCCTCCATAACTACAATTTCCCAATGAGAATTTTCTAGTTTACTCTGATTTTTTCTTTTTTCTATTTTTCTTTTTTCAAAATGCCCCTATTTTGGATCTTATAAGTTTGAAGTGACGACTTCAGATCGAAACCATGAAGAATTTTGTACCTTGACTAAGGAATTTCAAGCTCCAAAGTAAACTTCATATCTCAAATTCTGACCTTGAAGATCCTAAGTCAAAAATGTGGTTATCACTTCGAATCTCTTGACTTGACTTGATGACTTTTAAAAAAAGGCTCTTGACTTTAAAGGGAAGTAATTTTCATAAAATAATAATAAAAATAATTGTATCCTCCATATATAAAAGATAAATGACCTCTTTATAAATAACTCAATATAGAACTTGAAAACATCTATAAATATGGATATTTTATAAGGAGAAATAAACGTAAATTTCTCTTGTTTAGATGCACATGATCATTACTAACATTGAGGCTTTCATCGAGAGTTTGAGGTCGTATTTTCTCAAAGAACAACACAAGCAACGAGACAGTTATGAGGTCAGCACAAGAGAGAGAGGAGGGCATGACAGAAGGCAAACACAGATATCAAGAGAGAGAGGATAAGAGTGCAGAAGATAGAAACCAAAACCAAAGGTTGATGGCCTGGATTGCCTTTCTAAAAAATTGGCCTGGATCGGCAATCCCACTCATAAATAAGAATTAAAAATTTAAAAACTAAAAAAAATTTAAAAAAATGAGCCAGGTATTGCGAATATTTAAGAAGAATGGAATTAACTCCGAGGATTCTCGATCCAAATTGTGGAGTTCCTGTCCAACTAAACAAATTTATTTTTAGCATTGTTATCAACTTTATGGCTGGAAAAAACTCAATAATATTTTGAACCCTGAAAAGGGCTAAAATGGAGGGATGGAGAGAGTTCACAAGAGTGAAGAAACAGAAGTGAGATAAAAGGACAGAGGAAAGATAAAAAAATGCAACGAGAGGACAAAGGGGGGACTGAGCTAAAATCCAAGGGTAAGGCCCTAGAGAGATAGAGAGAGAGAGAGTAATAAAAGGTGTGGGACAAGAGCCAACAAGATATTAAACCAAGTGTTTGATAAATCTATTTTTGAGATGGATTTTAAGACTTAATTTCTAGGATATGTAATCTCTAGCATGGAGATCATGAATATGAAAAAATAAATAAATTTTAAAAAATAAAAATAATAATTTTAATAAGAAAACGTATGAACCGTTAGTTTTCATTGTTTTTAAAATGGATGGTTTAGGCTTTCTAGAGGCATGAAACAATTTTCCTTGTAATGGGCTGAGCAACTCTCCTTCACCATTGCGCTACAAAATATGGCCAAGGATTGTCCGGCTTTTTATTTTTTATCCATTTTGTCCTTTTGAGTGCATTTGCCTTGTACACGCCGAGCAGCAGGGCTCAGGCTAACTCTATAGAGACCACTTTTGGGCTTGGACGACGGCCCATTGCCAGCCCCATTTATGTGGCAGCGACCGATAACTTCTTCGATCTCATCACGTGGATATTTATTTATGGATATTTTGAGCAAAACCCTAAAATGACACGACTTTAAGAAAATAAAAATTAAAAAGGGAAACTTTTGACCACCTCTCGAGCAGATGCTACGTTATCTAGATTGCTCTTTTAGTTTTGATCAATGTTATTGCACCATGGAAAATAATATGCCTCTGATTATATGCAAGGAACTAGGAAGAATGTTCAAAAAGAAAAGTTCATGGAATAATTTTTAATATTCAAAGTTCTTTTCTGGATTCATGACCGTGTTGATCAAAATTGTGAACTCGTGAAATTTTGGATCCATTTCTTCCCTCAGAACTTCTTTAGCAATGACTCATTTCGTCACATTTTAAGGTTTCAAACGATTTAAAAACTCATTTCTGATCCAGCCAAACCCGATTTGAATCTTCAATCTAGCGATCCAACACAGATTTGTAGGCGAACGATCCATCACTGTGATAGGTTTTAAGACATGGGTTTCAAATAAACCAATGTTTGGAAAGAAAAGGTCTTGGGCAACAAAATTTATATACTAAAGCTACCAGCACGGAGCTTCCTCTCTCCTCTAAATAGAACCACCTTACAAAACATATGTTCTTTCTCTCAATGCCAGAACCCTGCAACACAAAGCTCTACCCGTTCTCTCTCTCTCTCTCTCTCACACACAGTCCCCCAATTTTTGTCAGCTTCACTCGCTACAACAGGGGGTTTGTCAATAGAAAATTTGGGGTTTGAGGATCTTTTATTTAAGGGGACTGGGGCAACCCAAAAGCAGTTGCATTCAATGTTTGATGTAAGGAATTGATGGGTTATATAATGTATACTATTTTTTTTTTTTTTTTTATGGATACGGTTTGTATAGAGCCACAGCTCTGTACCATCAAAATAAACTGCACTTTCAAATAATGTCGAGAAATGTCGCTTCAATACTGGAAATCTTTGTGATGGCATTAAAATATATTTTCATCTTTAATTATAAAATTTAAAGCTTAAAAAATAATATAGATCGAGTATGTCTATGAAAACTTGAAAATCTTAAAAATTGACGGTCCAAAAATGTGATAGAAGATGCACTATTTCCAAAACTTGAAATCCATTTTTTTGTCATGTCCATGCATCGTGATGTCAAGATGATCAATTTAAGGATATTTGGACATCAAAACAATTTCTTCTAGTGAAATTTTTGAAGTAAGCTCTAATTTGATTGTTTAGAGCATCGGCTCTATATAAACTTTATTATTATTATTATTATTATTTTAACTTGGGGTGAGAGAGAGAGAGAAGGGGAGAGAGATTTTACAAATTTTTGTTTTCTTCTGAATTGTTCTGGGAAAGCATATGAGATGGTGACAACTAATCTTTGACCATTAGAGGTGAAATTAAGTGCTTGAATTTATTTCATTGACTAAGCTCAAAATTCAAAAAAAAAAATTTCAAACTTTGTGACACACCTAAACTCCGAGTTGTACACATTATATACAATTTGCGGCAACTCAACGACCGAGTCCAAGTCAGTCTCACTAATGGAGTACCATATTTTTTAGATGGAATTGTATACTATGAGATTATTTAGTTTTTTATATAAAGAGTTCACAATCATTTTTATCCATTGGATGTAAAATTTAATAGATGAAAATGTGCAGTAACATTCGAGAAATTTTATTTTGGATTTTGTACTTTACCAATAGCACATCCACAACTACCCAATTTTAAATCTAATTGTTAATGATGATTGTGACGTCCTTGAATCAAAAGTAAATGGTTTAATTGTAAGACGCGATTAGCATGCAGCCAGATGGTTTCATTGTAAGATGCGGTTAGCATGCGTCCAAACCACATATTCTAGAAATGAGGGCTTGGCAATAAATACAATTTGATCCTAATTTTCAGTTAATATATAATCTTTAACATGGAGATCATGAATATGAAAAAAAATAAAATTAAAATTAAAAACTAGAAACAAGAATTATATTAAAAAAACATGATCATTAGTTACAATTGTTTTTAGATGGCCACCTATTTGCATCCATCTTTAAAATAGATGTTCTATACCTTTGGACCACATAATGTAGAAACACGGTCCAACCCGGTATGAAACAATTGTTCTTCGTTGTATACAAATTTTTTTAGATTGATAAATAAATATGATTTAGTAAGAAGAAGAAGGTAACTTGTTACCCTTGATCGGTCATTTTTCTGGACTAAACCACCTAATATCTCAGGAGATATGGACGGTAAAGCTTGTGAGATCCAACACAACAAATAGTCCAATAGAAGAGTAACAAAGAGACACACTTAGTTGCAAAGGACTCGACTAATCAAAGCAGATTCGGATGGGATCAATGAATCACTCTAGATATTCCTTGTTGAGGATATTTTATGCGAGAAGCATTTGCTGGTGCACCCGTTTCGCCTAGGCCGCATTTGTAAAAATGCAGGCCTCTTAATAAATCTATTTTTGAGATGGATTTTAAGACTTAATTTTTGAAGACATGTAATCTCTAATATGGAGATCATGAATATGAAAAAATAAACAAATTTTAAAAACTAAAAATAATAATTCTAGTAAGAAAACATTTGGACTGTTAGTTTCCATTGTTTTCAGATAGAACACCTACTTGCATCCATCTTTAACATGAATGCTTTATACAATCTGGACCGCATATGTAGAAATGCTATCCAACCAGCATGAAACAATTTTCCTATTTTCATATCTAGATTTCATTTTAATTTGTTACAGCATGCAATATTTGATTGATTGAATTAATGTGGTGATGATTTGACCAAAGGGTAGCGGACAAAGAACATTTGCAGAAGCAGACATCAACCCACCACTTGATTTGAGCAACAAAAATCTTGAAGAACCATTGTTTGGCATTGATGTAGAAAGTGCAGATGTTGATGGCGTAGTAGTGGTTGAAATTAAGATCTGAGAAAGAGTGAAGAGATCCGGAACACCGTCTATGTAAGAAAGTTGGAGAGGCAGTTCAATCATTTCAGCAGGATAAAATATCTGCTGCTAAAGAGAGTGTACAATGAGCTTATAAAGATTTCGAACCTCGAATATCTTCTCCGAAGCATTTGATTCCACTTGGCTAAAGGGAAAAGTATATGAGAATATTTACTTGTGGTACAAGGTGATCAAAATTAATCTTGACCATTAGATGTGAAATTGGTTGGCTACATTTAATCTATTGATCAAGCTCAAAATTCAAAACCTTGTGATATACCTAAGCCATCAGATTTCAAATATTAGACAGTTATAAGTAATTGTGATCTTTTTGGATCAAATGTAAAATAGTATCTAGATAAAGACCAATACTGGTATTATTTTTGCAATGATTGAGACGTGAAGGGATGAACAATTGAAGCAAATCTCTGCCTCTTAAAGAACATGATCAGCAGTTGCCATTTTGGACACGCTGTTACTTTTATTTTATTTCGAACAATGTGATGTTTGTAGCTTTTATTATTAGTTTATGTTCTACCTAATTTTAATCGTTGGGTTTATGTTTTGATTTTAGCTTTTGTCATTTGTTATTAGCTTATGTTTTATATCATGAGGTTGGGCTCCAATTTCATTACCAATCGATTGTTAGGGCAAACTAGATCTTCAAATAATAATAATAATTAAATCTTCAAAGAAAAAGAAAAAAATAAACAATAATTTAAATAGATCTCCATAAAACATAAAGTGAAAAATACTTGCCCTTAAAACTTGAAACTAATAAAATGAGATCATAAAAATGAAAAGCAAAAAATGACAACCTTTATAATTTGAGAATAGATACTATTATGCAAAACCCATGTTTTACAATTGAGTGCAACCAAAGATAATATTAAGCTAGGGTTTCAATGAGACCCTATTCAAACAACATTTTTCCGAGGGAAAATATCTCCATACTTTCTATTTTTAGATTTTATTTCACAATAGACCTGAAGTTTTAAAAGATATCTTGAGGCATAAAATTATAGATTTTATTTCTTCTAACCCCTTAGCTAATTTAAATATGTTTTTTTAGGCCAAACAAATCTAAAAAGATATATCTTTTCTAAAAGTCATCATCTCAAACTTCTAGAGAAAGAGAAAAGTTTAATGGAGGTGAGAGGTTACCAGGCGAAAAGAGAGATGTTCGAAAAAACACGAGGACAGAGAGTAAAAAATATGCAAGAAGCGAAAGGAGAGAGAGTGAGAGAGAGAAATTTAGAATATATCAATAAAAGGAGAGAAAAGATTGAGTTTAGAAAGAACTTTGTATTTTTCACATTTGTTTAGGTTAATTAAAAAATATTTGGAAAATTGCCAAAACCCCAAGATAGACTTTTTACTCACTTTACACACACCCAACTTTTACTAACAACTCTCCTACGAGATGATGTTTTCTGGCTAATATACCAAAAGTTACTTTTTTTTTACGATAATACCCTCTTTTCACAAAACAAATCATTTTCGTATCCCAATAAAAAGAAAATTACATTTGTACAATGGGTACTTCAAAACGACAGAATGCCCTTACAAAATGACGCATCACCATATCAAAACGCCCGACGGCCCTTCAAAATGCAAAACCGTAAACTTCAAGTGCCTGACCGCCTATCCAAAATGCCTCACCGCCGTCTCCAACAAAAATAAAAAGTATTTTCATCCAAAACAATGCTGGTGTAGGGGTATTAACTAGAAAACATCATTTTTTGGAGGAGTTGCAATGAAAAGTTAGGTGGGGTGTAGAGTAGGTAAAAAGTCCATCTTGGGGGGTTAGCAATTTTCTTAAGATATTTATTAAAATTTTGGATTCATCAAGAAATGAAACCTAAAATTAAGAAATATGGAGAAATTTTCCCTTTATCTAAAATGAAATTTAATGTTACCAAAAATAAAAAACCTAGAGTTTCAATCCAAAACCAAGTTGCCTTCACGCCGGAGCCAACAACTCCTTAAATTTGCATTGGAAAAGATCCCATGCCTTGGCCACCATTCACAGGTGCAACTTTTGGAATGAAACACTGGTTATCAGCAAAACGCAGAAAACAGCAGGTTTCTGTCAATTGCCAGAAAAAACAATAGAAGAAAGCAGTTTTGCCACTCTCAATGAGAAGCAAGGATACAAAGAAAGCTGTTTTGTAAATTTTCATGGTAATGAAGTTTTAAATCCACATGTATAGTAAGATAACAAAATTCTCAAGCTAAGAATGGTTTCAACAAACTCATTCTAGTTGATAAGTTCCTGGCAAAATCTCCACAAATTCAACAAAGATTCATTACATTTTATTTTTTATTTTTTTTTGATACTGACAAAGATTCATTACAAATTGGAATGAGAAATTTCCAAAAAGGGTAGGTTCCTGTGGTGGTTCGCATACTATAATACACTTGGTGTATGATACACTTATCACTAATAAGGAAAAAGTTTAATTTATAATCTAGAAAAATCACAGAAAATTTCATCAAGTTCAGCAATATGGCCCAAAGGTCCCGAGCAGAGTTACACAGCTCAACTCCTCCACATGATCCTGAAGAAATTAACAATAACATTTTCAAAACCAAGACTTGCCCAGTTCCCATGGTTTTGGTTCCAGATCAGCCTGCGGAGTCGGAGTAACCCTGGCACTCGCCAAATTTTCTAGCATTGTTTAAACATACACAGACACCAAGTCTTGTCAGATTTTCTACCACTGATTAAACATATGGAGGCTCAACATGTGATGCCATAACTAAAAAAGAAGAATCCTTCATTGAATTCCTAAAAATCCCCTAATCCAATTCATTGATCAAGAGAGAGAAAATTCATCATCCTCACAGTCTTTTTCCAACTATTTAGATTCGGTAAAAGGGATGAAATTCCGATCACTAATTCTCGGCAATAGCACGGATAGCAAAGTTATCGTCCATTTTTTTTATTCTTTAATTGTGAACCTTACACATCGCAAGTGAGACATAGAATGAGGTGTGACAAAAGATTAAAGGAAAAATAAATAAAAATCATGGCAAAGATGGCATTCAAGTTACACAAATTATCATGTGTTTAGGTATTTTCCATAATCAAATAAAGGGATATAAAAACAATCATATATACCCCTCCAACTTTTCATCCATTTCATCAAAAGCGGCGTTAGTTGCAAACACACAAAAACACCATAAACCAAAACATAATTATATGCAAAGCAAATTTTTAAAAAAACTAAAAAACCAAAAAAACATTTAAAATAACCAAAAAAAAAAAAAAAAGAAGGTAAATTTATACATACTCGTGCAAACTCACACGTGCCGTTCACTGGCACGTGTCATCAAGGGAAGAAGAAGCCCTGCTGATCATGGTCCCCCCACTGCCCCTGCCCCCAACAAAACCCCTGCTCAACACCGTTTCCCACGTCCAGCTCTCCGTTACCTTGCCAGTCAAACGCCGTCATCCTAGACGTCAAATCCCCATTACCCCCTCCTATCTCTGGCTGCCCCTGTAAACGAAACCCTAACTCCGTCATTCCGAAGCCCATGCCAGGGTTAGCAGAGCTTGGTCCCCCGGTTATCAAGCTCGTAAAGCTCCCGGATTCCGGCAAAAACCCCCCGAAATTCATCATTTCGGCCGAAGTGTCCAATATTTCGGTTGGGGCGGCTGCCGGAAAGTTGAAGTACTGCTCCGCTCCAGCTTGACCGGCAGTTTGAGCTGAGCCGATGGTTGGCTCGGTTCCCGTGATGGACGAGCTCTCGCTGGATGAAGATAAAGCAGCAGAGGCAGCGGTCGGCGGAGGAGCAGGTTGGCGGCTCGGCTTGGCAGCTTGGGACGATGAGGACGAGCGCTTGTTCTTACGGCAACCGCCGCCGACTGGGACGTTACGGAGGACGCCGCCCTTGGTCCAGTAGCGGCGGCACGACTTGCAGAAGTGGCGTGGCTGGCAGAGGTTATAATTGTTGTAGTAGCAAAACTTCGTATTGGTGGAGTCGCAACGGGGGCATTTTAGCGATTGGGTAGGGTGTGGGCGGAGCCGCCGGTTGTGAGTCAGGAGTCGGCTGCAGGACGCAGCAGCTGATGCCCGAAGCTGGGCCGGCACCAATGGGTCGGTTCCCGGGTCTTGCATTATTACTGATTTCTAAATCTGCTGAGTTTCAGCTTAGGTGAAAATGCTGGTAACTAGAAGTTCAGCGATTGCCAGAAAATGGTAGCTTAATCTTGACTGGTAGCAAGGATGGGGAAATTGTTGCTTAATATGAAATCCTACAACTTATTATAACAATGGCAGGAGAATCAGAGCTTCTCAGCCGTCCCAAAAACGGAAGCTAAGTTGCAATGTGGACTCGACAATGGCAGCTTAATGAAATTACGTGGGCAAATAGCAGCTCAGGGAGAACAAGTGGCTGCAAAATTCAGGCAAAATCTTTTTGATTCCTTACAATTCCGGCAAAGTCCTTTTGATTCTGTCAAAATTCCAGCCTGTTCCGCGTTATCAGTTTTCTTTCTTTGGGGTCAGTGGAATTCAGATCAAGCCACTCCGGCTTTATTGTTTCCGAAAATCCAAACTCGATTTTGCTTCTGTAGAACTCCTCTTCTCTGTTAATTTGGCTTGGCTCTTGCAGTGCTTTTCTTGTGTCCACGAATGGACTCAAACTGGGAAACTTCAGGGATATGGCCTAGAAAATGGCGACTGATTTTTCAGGCGAGAAATCCAGATATTTCAAACAATTTCAAGACAGTTCAGAGCTGGAGACTTGACAGTGGTCTAACAGAATTCAAATCCTGCAATGTTGCCGCAGTAGTGGCCAGAATATCAGAGTGCTTGCCGAAAAGTTCAAATTCCTGGCCAGAAATTCAAATTTTTTCCAGTGATATAACCTCCAAAAAAGTTTGAAATCAGTGATCTGGCAATGAAAAGTTGAAGTACAATCTCACAAAAATAACTATCAAGGTGTGAAACCTAACTAGAATCAGTGATCTGAGCAGTCAAGGCATAAATTTGATAGTA
This sequence comes from Amborella trichopoda, assembly GCF_054954075.1. Classification (NCBI taxonomy): domain Eukaryota; kingdom Viridiplantae; phylum Streptophyta; class Magnoliopsida; order Amborellales; family Amborellaceae; genus Amborella; species Amborella trichopoda. The sequence continues at coordinate 41,414,074 of NC_142345.1, read as the reverse complement.
AGCCTTTGATTTTATTCCGTACCCAAATGATTGTGTAGAAATCTCAAAAGGCCACAAGAGAAAGCACGATCACGCTATGAACCAGTCGATGGACCAGAAGGGCCGGAAAACACAAACTTGGTCCACTCACTTGGCGAGAAGATCTGTTTTTTTTCCGGAATCTTACCATGAGAGATGGAACAGGCTGAATTTAGCCGGGATCCATTGATGATGAAGCACGAAAACCTGAATTGCGCTGGAATCTAACGATAATATTGCATAATGCCTATACATAGCAGTTCATATCAACTGCTATTCCTAAAACACAGTGATCCAACCCGTAAAATGACAGTATGAGTGAAAATCTCAGAGTGTAAGTTAGAATACTAATAAGGCGATTTTCTTGAATGAAGACTGCAGAATGCACCTTATCAAGAATTTCCCGGCCAAAATCTAAGGGACTTTAGTTTTTTGCCGTTTTACCAAAACAATTTTGGCAATCAAGCTCCAAGAAATTCACCATTGCAGGCACATCTATCAAGCATTAACATCACAAAAGCATTGGAATTTTACCTAACATTTTGTAGCAAGAGTCTTCCAAATTTCACTTAGCATGAAATTTCCCCAAGATCGCTTCTGAAACTGATCTCTGCAAGTCGTTTGAGCCGAGATTTTTTAGGACAGGGGGCTCTGTCCTCGAATTGCATCTAAGTCTTTCTTCTGGCAATTTTTTTGGTAGGAAAAGCCCAGAATATGCAGTTTCCGGCATTCAATAGATTTTTCAGGCCGAATTCCGGCGATATCTGGGATTTTCGGGCGGGACACGGTCACTCTCCCTCACATTGTCTCAATCCACGACAAATGTTCAGAAAAAAACACACAGAGAAGCCAGTCCTCGCAGACCACGAACTTAACTACTCTCTGGTTCTGGTTCTGGTCCAGGTCCTGGTCCTGGTCCTTCATATATCGCTCTCTCTCTCTTCCAAACCCTTTTCTGATTAATTTAATACTCAAACACAACTCTCTCACTATCTCTCTCTCTCTCTTGATATTTTCCTTTATGTGTTAAATATCTTCTCAAACTCGTGACTCCCTGAAAGAACTCTTGGTCTTAGACTTGAGTTTTTTTCTAGTCCCTCCCTCTCTCCATAATTGCCTTCTCATCCTGATGGTCATTTGCTCCCTCTTTCTCTCTCTAAAAACGTATTCTTCTCTCTCTAAACGTCTCTTCACGTGTTCACTTCCGAAACCCACCTCTCTTACTTGAATTTCATCTTAAAATAACTCAAAACAAGAGCAACATTCCCTCTTATAAAATTTAGTTTTTCTCTCTCTACAAATTCTCTCACTTCAAATAGTCTCTCCGCCACAAAGAAAACAAGGAACTTCTCTCTCTACTTTCTCTCTCTAGATTGTAATGTTTGTGCATCGTCTCATCTTCTCGGTACCCGATGCCACCACCTAAACACGCCCAGCCGTACGGCAGTGCAGGCAGGCCGTCCGTCGATGCAGACACCTGTGCCGTTATGAACCGTTGGATCTCTTCAGCATATCCCCTTGTCGGCCACGAGCTACCAAGCTCTGGCATTCGTGTGGCTCTCGATTGCCCACGTTGCGCTCATCGATTGGCCAGCAGTGATAAATCACGGATGGCCAATCATTCGAGCAAGTGTGGAGTACGGATTTCACCCGTGTGATTTGCACGTGCGGTAATGACTGGACCCTCACCGACTCATCGGAATTTTTCAAAAATTTAGCGATGAAATGGCTAAAATACCCTAAGGCCACATGTGCCCCGTCTCAAAGATGCATTTCTACATGGCCTATACTTTTTATTGGGATTGTATATAATTAGACGGGATACAAGAAGCTATCAAATTTTATTTAATATAAAATCTGATAACTTAAAGTTCGATAATTTTTTTTTTTGAACTTTTAAGTTTAGTCCATAAAATAAAATATAGCACTTCAATTTCACATCCAATAGTCAAGATTAATTGTAATTATCTTGCACTAAAAGAAAATAATCTCCTTATATAATTTCTCTTTATAAAAACAAAGAAAGGCGTTACTTCGAATCTTTATCCAAAAAGTATTTTGGGCATCAAAAATCTTTACAATGGGGCTAAAACTAATTTTCAACATTGATTGTAAGACTTAAGTCCAACGTACAAATCTTGCAGTTCTATTAGCACTTATTTGTAATGCAAAATAGACTGTTGAGATAATGTGTTACAATATGTACTACTTTTAAGGTTTGAAATTTTATTTTTTAAACCATAGTGGTCAAGGTAGAGATTATCAATTTAAAGGTTTTTCAAGTAAAAACTGCAATTTTTTGGTGAGTTTTGAGGCGAAATTTTACTTATCTTAATAGGGCAGCAACCCTATCAAATCAAAATATTTTCCTAGCTAAAAAAGTGCATTGTCTAGAAAATGTACAGCCTCCAATTTTTCCATCCACCGTTGGATGGAAGGTTATTGAACTATTCCATCAAAGGATAATTAAAGTTTTTGTTCCCACTGTTAAGATTTAAGAACCCTCTTAGACAAGGATACAAGAATTCCTAAAAGTTGGATTCCACCATGAACGTGTATTTATCCAGTTAGAAACTAAATAACCGAGAATACGAGCCATAATACGAGTTATATATATAAAATATGCGCGTCATAAGAACACAAAGATTTACGTGGTTACTCCAAAATGGCTATATCGATAGGCATGGCAAGTACAAATTCTTTATACCTATAAAAATTACATCACAAATTTTGGAACAAATAGTTACTTCTTTAATAATTGTCCAAGCCCTTTAGGACATAGAGTTATTTCTTTAATAATTAACCAAACCCTTTGCAACACATAGTTACTTCTTTAATAATTGACCAAACTCAATCGAGCGAATCTTTTTAGAAACGCTCTTCCAATCGGCACCACCCACCGATCGCCTATCTCTATTCCACAGTTAAACAACTACATAAGAAGATATCCATCTCTATTCCACAGTTGAACCACTGTCCAAGATGAAACCCTTATAGCAACCAATACTATCTCTTATTAAAAGAAAAAACCACCCAAAATCTCTATAGGAAACACTCCTCTATAATAAATCAACCTTTTAGTTTACAGGAAGTACCATCACAATGTTTCTCTCCATAGAAAGCTTTCTTCTTTCTAATAGGAGACATTGTCTCTCATGCACAGGAGGCCCCTACCTATCTCTCTAGAGGAAGAGGCCCCTACCTATCTCTCTAGAGGAAGCAACATTTTTCGTATGTTGTCCCCGATAGGGTACACCTATTCTTTCCTCTCTCATCTCATATATAAGAGATCCGCACTAAATATGAAACTTGCCATAAATGTCACACATCTAAAAAAATGAGGAGATTTACCTAAGAGTCCTAATCTTTTTTAATTTCTGTTTTATTTAATAAATTTATCAATATCAATCATAATCCCACATAATATGAGATTTTTTTTTTTTTTTGGTGATTTTAGATATCACCATATCCAACAATCTCCACCTCCTTAATATCAAAAGCACCTACTCACCATGCCAACATCCATTGGATAGCTTTGTAATTGGTTGATTTTTTTACCAATAAATTCATTCATCATTCTTATTGGAAAGATTGTGTTTGCAATCATATTTCTCCACTTCAAATAAATCACTTGCATGCTGTGTCATGTGTTTTTCTTCAACCGTACGTACAAATACTAGCCTTGCACTGAACCATAGCTTTGATACCACATGTTATGACTTAAGAACCTTCTTAAACACAGAAACAAGATTTCGTAGAACTTGGATTCTACCTAAAACGTGTACTTATCCAACTAAAAACAAAACAGTTGAGAATACGAGTCACAATACGATATATATATATATAACATAAAATACGCACGCCACAAGAACATAAGGATTTATGTGGTTCATTCCAAAACGGCTACATCCACAAGCGTAGTGAGTAGAAATCCCTTGTACCAATAAAAATTACATCACAAATTTTGAAAAATATAATTACTTTTTTAATAATCGACCAAACCCCATTGAGCAAACTCTTTTTGAATCGCTCTCCCAAATGACACTAGCAATCTCTCATCTCTATTCTAAAGCTAAACCACTATATTCATCTCTATTTTAAACCTAAACCACCATGCAGGAAGATAGCCATTTCTATTCTATACTTAAATCACTGTGAAGAAGAGATCTTGAGAGCGACCAAGACCTACTTTTAGATTTTAGATTTTGTAATTGAGATTAAACATAAATTTTCAAGTTTTCATAAAGTTTGACCAAAATTGCATCTTCCCATTAATTTTAGAGTGACTTTTTTCTATGTTCAAGTCCGTGAACCTCAAATTCCGAAGAATCTTAAGCATGAGATTTTGGGCATTTTAGTCAGTTTACTTTGAAAAACTTGGGTCGTGTCCAAAGTAGGTCAATTAAGACGGCTCCAAGTGGGTACACTATTGTCAGTGTTAATGCGTAGCCTCTTCCCCTGAAATCTAAAAATGACGAAGATAACATCAAAGGCGGCAAAAACACGACATTTGCGGTGCTCCAAGTAGGTTAGGTTCCATGATCGTGTAATGAACGCTTAAGCCGAGGGTTTGCAAAATTCAACCGGACGGTTAACTAGAAATGGTCCCGAAGCGGTTTAATTGGTCTAATTATTAAGTCGGGCCGATTCAGTCATTCTAGTCGGACAAATCCCTAGTGGTTAAAAAAGTATTAAAAATAAAAAAGATAAAAAAAAATCTACTACAATATTAAAAATGTATAATATAATGAATGATTAAAACAAAATATATTTAAATAAAATTGAAAATTAATGGAAAATATATTTTAGCAAATCGATTTTCGAATTAAAGTGAGTATTAATGATGAAAACAATTTTTAATCTTTACCATAATGTTATGAATATTAAAAAATATATTACAAATCAAATTTCTTATTTTTAAGAATTTATATGTAGTTTTTAAATTACTCATTTTTTCAAATACTGGTCGATTACTAAAACTGAAACCGGCTACTGGCCGGTTACGATCTAACTGGACAGTTAGCGGTCAGATCGCTTGGGATTTCTAACAATGGTTGAGCCTCACCTAACGGTCTAAGTTTTCATTCCCACTAACGCATTCGAAAACCACTAATTATTTTTAAAACTAGATCGGGACTCGTATTCCCCCACTAATCTACCCAAAAAAAAAACTTGGGTGTTTTAGAGCGAGACCAGCCAGATGCATGCACAAGGAGAGAAGCCCGAAACAATTTTAGAGAGAGATATGGAGACATATCAAGGTTTAAAAATACTGCTTTTGAAAAACTAATCGCACCAGGCCATCTACGATAGTGATCTGGCAAAGAAAAATTAATATTTTTAAAAAAAATTTAAAAAATAAAATGAAACCGAATACCTGACATATAAACCGATTCTATTAGAGAACGGGTCAGAACCAACTGATTTCTAGAAAACTGGCAAGTGTTGGGTGATTTCTAAAAGAACGTGGCCAGTTCTTGATATTTAAATAGAACTAGCCCAAACAATTCACATTCCACTCCAAGCCGATTCCAGTCCGGCCGGGTCGCCGACTCTTTTAAGACCGGCCTGGAATACAATTCACGTTAGTAGAGATCAGCGTTTTAAAAAACGCCGAGTCGAACCGGACTCGCCCGGTTCGACTCGGAATTTACGAAAAGGGACCGGATCGGTTGAAAAATCGGAAATCGTCCGGTTCTAGAGAGAACCGGACGATTCTGCACAGTGACTCGCCGATTCACTGTACGGAATCGGCGAGTCCGAACAGTGAATCGGGAAGTCCGTACGGTTTTTTTTTTTTTTTTTTTGTAATACTTGATCGATTTTTTTGTAATCCATGATCGAATTGTTTTTGTTTTTTTGTAATCCATGATCGAATTTTTTGGTTTTTCGTAACCCATAATAGAATTTTTTGTAATCCATGATCGAAATGTTTGTTTTCTTTTCTTGTAATCCATGATCGCTTTTTTTGTTTTTTTTTTTTTTTTTGTAACCCATGATAGAATTTTTTGTAATCCATGATCGAATGTTTTGTAATACATGATCGAAATGTTTGTTTTTGTTTTGTAATCCATGATCGAAATGTTTGTTTTTTTTTTTGTAATCCATGATTGAATTTTTTGTTTTTTGCTTTTTTTGTAACCCATGATAAAGTTTTTTATAATCCATGATTGAATTTTTTGTCATCCATGATCGAACTGTTTTTTTCTTTTTTTGTAATCCATGATTGAATTTTTTGTTTTTTTTTGTTTGTTTTTTTATGTAATCCATGATCGAATTTTATGTAATCCATGATCGAATTTTATGTAATCCATGATCGAATTTTATGTAATCCATGATCGAATTTTATGTAATCCATGATTGAATTTTTTGAAAATTTGTGATTTTTTTTTTTTAATCCATGATCGAATTTTTTTTTGTAATCCATGATAGAATTTTTTGAAAATTTGTGATTTTTTTTTTAATCCATGATCGATTTTTTTGAAAATTCGTTTTTTTTTTTTTTTAATCCATATTATTCAAAGAGAAAATGAGAGAGATGATGATTCTGAGGCCACCCTATCCCAGCCATATTATTCACATATCGAGTCCCAACAGCAACAGTGTAGGGATGAGCACGAAATACTGTAAATTAAATGCTGAATGGCGGTTCATGCAGGGAAAGAACATATCAATATTCGCATATTCATTCAAAAACATGAAAATTCTTAATGGAGTACCTTCATTTTTTATTGAATTCCTAAAAAATAATATTAATAATGAATTTTAATAATTTTTTCGAATTTTTTTTAAGCTTTATTCTGACCGATTCTCGATCCGAATCGTCGATTCGCCGATCCGGATCGATTTTTTGGAAGCCCGATCCGGGTCACCGATCCGTTTTTTAAACCATTGGTAGAGATGGAAAGCGTTTTCTTGTGTCTTATTGAGAGAGGGGAAACGTGAGTATTTGAGGGCGGCGCAAAACGATGAGTTTTGTCCTTTTGACAAACTAGCGTAGGCAATTTTGTTACGTAAGTGAACGGACGAGACCCGGCCCGCACATATAAGATGCTTAACTACGTGAGGGTGCCATAAACGTCACACTTCGTTACTCATCTTGTGGGAGAGAGAGGGCACTTTAGAGAGAGAGAAAGGGATTCTTAGATGATGATGGTTGTCATTTAAGGGTGGGCACGTGGGAAAGGGTCCAATATTAGTTTCATGTTCTTGTCCTACACTCTCATCCTAGCCTCCTACCAATGTCCCCCACCCGCTCTCTGATAAGCCTTGTATCCAAATTCAAAAATATCGCTACCATCCCAATTTCGGCTCTATCCCCATACGCCAATGGCTCAGGATGAATCTAAGTCATTTTGTGATCGATCTGATGCTTATGGTTATCTGATAGTGTTTGAATTTTAATTTTTTTATACAAATCCAAATTACTTGAAATTTTAGGCATGTGTTTTTCTCATCAAAACGTATCTAATAAAAATTTATTAAAAAAATTCACAAAATAATTGACCAAAACATCCCCCGAAATTTTTGGAGGTATTTTGTTTAATTTATTTCATGTAAATTTTTTTAAAATATTTTTCGTAGATTCACATATTTTTTAAGAACACATGCCTAAAATTTTAAATGATTTGGATTTGTATAAAATAAAATAAAATTGAAATATTATTGGACATTCGTGATCATTAGATCGGTCCAGGTTCAATTTAAGCGTAGCAATACGTACCTGGGCATACAACATCTTTTCCCTATATATATATATATATATATATATATATATATAATTTTATTTTATGTTTTTCTGACAAGTTAATGGTGTGAATGGAGGATAGGACTTTATGTGGAGGATTCTTGACTAGGGCTATATTTAGAATCGAATGTAGACAATGGTCTGATCTATAAATGGACATCTAATAAAAATAGGGCAAGCTTTTTATGCTTCTCCTACAGTGTAGAAGTTCTATCCTCTCCCTTATCCAACTATCCATTCTGAATGAAGGGCTAAGATTTTCCCAATCACAATATCATGTCTCTACACTATTTTATTTTTATTTTTATTTTCTATAAACTATTTTGACACCAAATTTTGGACGTCCCTTTCTCTATTAAACTCGCACTAGTGAAAAATATAAAAAAAATATTTTCAATAAAATAAAATGACCAAAATACTTTTGAAAAGTGTCAAGGGGTATTCTGGTCATTATATTTTATAAAAAAATTAATATTTTTTAAAGGTGCACCCCAATGAGAAGATGACACGTACCAAATTTCATATTCATATAATTTGTATATAAAAAAAAACTAAAAATAAAATACTTTGAGATGTCAGATCTAAGATCAAACGGTGAGTGGGGGTCTCTTGATCAAAATTGGATAGCTCGATGGTAGGGGGAGGATAGAACTTCTATGTTGTAAAGGAAGCATAAAAACTTTTTCCATAAAAATAACAGAAATCACTTATGCCCTAGCCTCATACCAATCCTTGACTTGGGATAACTTTTAACCCACTTGGTTTGTAGCTACACAACTTCAATCCTCATGATTCAGGGTTTCGTGACTCTGCGGACAATGACTCGAGATCCTAGGTCACAGAGATTCGGCGAGTACGTGTTTTCATTCACTTAGACTGCGATTGAGAGAACCATTGGAAAATCTTAGTGTCAAGACCTTAAAAAGGCTATAACTCCAAGCACCGATGCCCGAACCCCTTTCCTTCTCTCTCTCTCAAACAGTATTTTGAAACTTGGAATCTCATTTTGGATGGGCCTCTAGTTAATTGGTCTGAGTTTGTGATTTTGATTCGGATCGGATGAGAGTTCTGGTAAAAATTGCTAAAATGTTAAACAATATATCAAAAGTTAAATTATGTGTGATTTGCCCTATGATATGGACAGTCGATTTCTCTGATAGAATCATCTGGTTCTATGACAAAACCTAACGATTCCATGCTAAGAACCGCGACATCCTTACTGCCCAGATATTTGCCATTTTTCAAAACATTGCTACGAAAGATGTGATGGTCACCGTTCCAAATTATCAATCCCTCTCTCAAACCAATCCACATGTTGTTCGAAAATGTTGCGCACTCTTTCTCTCTCTAAAAAGAAAAATTCCCTTTTGAGTGTGAACCCTAAACCTCCTACTTCCTCATCCAAGAGATGGCAAAATCTCTCCCTCTCAGATGAAAAGTCTCTCTCTATTTTCTATGGAAAATATCATCTCTCTCTCTCTCTCTCTCTCTCTAGAACATGTGTAATTGTCTTTCCAATAGACCTCTACCATGCCTCTCCTTATCTAAGAGATTGGGGAAGATACGGGTGTGATGGCCACATTGCCCCCCATGGGTGGGTGTCTATGTCAGGGTGCCCCCACCACCCACACTAGCTTGCATTCCATTTCCATGGGTGAGCAACGCTACGCTACGCTACGCTATATGCCCCAGTCGGTTGGCCTCATGACACCCGTGGGTCCCACCCACTAACCACTGGGGTGGGCCCCACACCACTCCCTATGCATGGCCTAGTGGATTCCCTCTGTTTCCTCATGGATGAGAAATTTGGAGAGGGGCATTTTTTGTCTTTTTTTTTTTCCATGAACGAGCATTTTCATCTCTGGCTTTCGGGAGGGGTATTTTTGCTATTCTCTCTCTTCGGATTTGCGGGCCCTCCGGCGGATTATTTCAAAAAGGTGGGGATTAATTTTGACTAATCTCATCTTCACATGATTAACATGTGAAGTATCCAATTTTGAGTGAGATTAGATTGATAGAGAGAGAATGTTGGGCCATTTTTTATCTTTTGTTTTTCCACTGTTTCTTTTATTTTTAAGTGTTTGGGGGCAACGGTATGGGGACCACGCATTCTAGAATTGTTTGATGGTCTTTGGTGTTGCTCAGACTCGTAGCTTGTGCTTTCTAGGGTGGCCACATACCTTGGTCAACAACACCCCTTATTTAAAGTCACTTTTAAACAACATTATAACACCATATATTAGTTCAAATGTTGTTCCTCCTAGATTGTTTTTACAAAATCAATCTCTCTCTCTCTCGTATAAACTAGTTTTTAAATGTGTATCTAGGAAGTTCGTTTCTCAAATTGCTTTATAAACTAGTTTTTAAATGTGTATCTAGGAAGTTCGTTTCTCAAATTGCTTTCAAGTAGTAGTGCCGTGTGCAAATCTCTAATAGTTTAGTTTCAAGAGACCTTTTGACTCTATCCTAATAAATTGTTTATAAATCCTCTCTCTTTCTCTCTCTAAGTAGTTTTAAGTATCGGGCAAGCTTTCTCTATAATATAAAAGTTCTATCTTTCTCCTTATCCAACCGTCCATTTTGAATGGAGGGTTAAGATTGTTCCAATCACAATGTCACATCTCTAGACTATTTTATTTTAAATTTTTTTCTATAAACTATTTTGACACCAAATTTTTAGTCATCCATTCTTTTATTAAACTCGCACTAGAGAAAAATATAAAAAAGAATATTTTCAATAAAATAAAATGACCAAAATACCTTTGAAATTTTTAAAAGGTATTTTGGTCATTATATTTTATCAAAATATTATTTTTAATATTTTTTATAGGTGCGCCCCAATGAGAAGATGACACGTATCGAATTTCATATTCATACAATTTGTATAAAAAAAGCTAAAAATAAAATAAACAATGAGTGGCTCTCTTGATCAAAATTGGAAGCTAGATGGTAAAAGGATGATAAAACTTCTATGCTATATGGGAAGCATAAAAACCTTCCCTTTTAAGTGTCGGTCTCACTATTTTGTCTCTCTAATTGAAGTGGTTGTTTTTATGTCCATCTCTCACATTTTTGGTTTGAGTCTCTCTCTCTACCTCCTCGTAAAAAAAAAACACACACACACTCTCTCTCAAACACATATACACACAACACACTCTCTCTCCTCTCTCTCTCTCTCAAACACACACATTTGGAATGTACCTATTTCCTGGTATTTAGGATAGGATTTTGACCGGGGGAAAATAAAAGGGGAAAGGTGTATATAGAGCCGAGGCTCTAAACAATCAAATTTGAGCCTATCTCAAAAAGTTCACTAGAAGAGGTTGTTTTGATGCCCAAATATCTTCAAATTGATCATCTCGACATCACGATGTATGAACATGAGAAAAAAATGAATTTCAAGTTTTTGAAATAGTATATTTTGTAACGTATTTTTAGAACGTCAATTTTTAAGATTTTTAAGTTTTTATAGATCTGTCCATCTACACTATTTTTAAAACTTTAAACTTTATAAATAAATATGAAAATATATTTTAAGGCTATTATAAAGATTTTCAGTAATAAAACCACATTTCCTGACACTACTTGAAGGTAGGTTCTGATTTGATTGTTTATAGCTTAGGCTCTATACAAACCGCACCCAAATAAGAGTGATGCAACAACTTGTGTAAGCTAAGAAGTAGGCAAGGCCATCTAGAAGGAAAAACCTTTGGGGATCCATTTGGAATTGGATTAGTAGGACCAGGCAACTCATTCCATTTTGGCAAACACTTTCGACATTAGGTCAGGGCCTTGTATTTCCATTTTATGACTCTAACCTTAGACCCATGTCTCTCTCTCTAAACTATATATATCTCTAAAGGATGGGTATCCAGTCCCCATGGAACTTGAAGAGTATGACAAGATGCTAATTATCCAAGAATAACAATTACCATAACACTAGAAGATGGAAGCAAACCCCAAAGACCTATTAAAGTGCCTTAGAGATAGGTGGTTGTTTTGAAAAGATGTTGCATAATAATGGTAACTAATGTGAAGCCCTCTCTCTCTATATTGCATGTGAGGTGTTGGAACAGGTGGGTCTCACTTGTCATATCAGGAAAGCCTAGAGAGAAAGGGCTACTTCCTCCCTAGAGCCTGGCCTCATTAAACATGAACCAACCTCACCAGAATAAAAAAACCAGTATGAGTAGCTCTCTGAAATTGGATTGGGCCAAACTTAATTATCAAAAGAACAGTTTGCACAGTCCTACCTCTTAATCATCAAAAATTAAAATCACATCTGTCCGCATTGGGCTGCCTTATCCTTTGGCCTCTCTCTCTCTCTCTCGCCGTGGATTGTGACTTCCTTTTATCATCTAGAACCACAAACTGCTAACCCATCAATTGAGATGGTCTAACTCTCTCTCTAGATTGTGACTTCCTTTTATTATGTAGAACCACAAACTGCTAACTCATCAATTGAGATGGTCTAACGTACATCCGTTTTCTTGCTGAGCCAGCCAACCTGTGATCCCATCCCAGTCCACAGATTTCCATATCTCAAAACTTCAAATACAAGCAAACTGCTACCCCATCACTAAACAATCAATTTCTCTCGTCTCCGTTAGCGTTTGGCTTCCCAATACATATTCCACACAGACTTTGATATTTGAGAAATTTCTTCACATAACAAATATCTCAGTTAGATTTCAGTTAGAATTAAAAGGATGGTGCAGAACCAAACTAGGGATCAAACAAAGTGTGTGGATCAGGACCATCCAATCAAGTGGTAACTCCTCACATTAATAGGAATATTCTATTTTGGACCAAAATGGCAATTTCCGATATCGGAAAACTCTCCAGAAACAATTCTATGTTATAACATGGACCATTCGTTCTCAAAATTTCAAATATTTTTTAATCAGCTCCAACAGCAAGCTTTGTATCTTTCAATTTTATAATAGAAAAGTGCGGAATGAGACTATTTACCATATATAAAGTAGTCCTCATTAATCTTGACCATGAGATGTAAAATTGATCGTTTGAATCAAGAACAAACTTTAAAATAATTTTTTTTAAACTTTGTTAAACACCCAAACTATAAAATTTCACATCAAATAGCTGAAAATAAGTGTGACCACTTTGTATCAAAAATAAATAGTCTCATAAAATACAATCCTTTTTATAATTGGAGTTCGAAATGCATCTTCCGACAAGTTACTTTGATTACTTAAGCTTGACACCTTATAAACCACAACCATTATGGAATAAGAGATTCCAGCACCAGCTAGAACCCAATAGGCCCATTTGGAAGCCTTTTCCGTACAAATTTAACCTTCCATGCAAGCCAAGGAAGAGAATTGCACAAAACCACCTGGGTTATTGATCCGTCCAAAATGGATCTTGGTCCCTGGTAGATAGAAAGTAAACTTTTTCTTGCACACACAAATTGTGTAATGACAACTCCTACGTTTAATTCCAAAAAACCAAAGACGAAAAAACAAATAGTTCCCTTCCTTTTAAGAGGGAAGGCTAAAATTTTAAAACATAACCATTCGCCGGAGTGATAATGAGGGTCCTCCAACTCGTTGAACACAGTGAGGGAGAGAACACAATCATCAGGGGGGTGAGATGGATTCTTTTTTTCTCTCAAGTTCGAATCAAAACTTTAAAGTCAAGAATGCAGAACTGTGGGCCTAAAGAGTTGATGACTGTGCCCAGAGACTAAACCGAGAGAGAGAGAGATATTTACCACTAATCACTTTTTATGCCTACATTTTGGATAACCATGTTTCCATATGATTCCATAAGGAAATACAGATTAGCGAGTCACTTCAGGATGAAAGCTGCAAATATCTGTGTGAGACGATTCAGATTGCCCCAAGGGCACAAATATCCCAGTGAACGACATGAAGAATACCCTTAAAGTTGTCCTCAAAGACCCCTGTAACATGTGAAGACAAGAAAATCATGAGCGAAAACGTTCAGTGATCTATACATGTACGAAGAAAAAAAATCAGATACCGATCCAAACAAGCATGGCAACTCAACTAATAAGTAGGAGAACACAGTGTGTGTGTCTGTGCGTGTTTTTTTGTCTTTTGAGACAGAGAGAGTGAGAGTGAGGATATGCCAGCAATGCAATGTCTCTTTGTTTCAGAAGATAGCACAAAACCACATGTGGAGATTCCTTACTACAGCTCCAAAAGAGTGAATCAAACACAACACAAACAAGTCGCAGTGAACCACTATTGTCTGTCAGGTGGTTCGAAGCTCTTAGTACCATTTATGTCTCAAGTTCAAACACTAACAAGACGTATGTACATATGTACACATGCAATACATGCATACATACATACATCCAATGCATGCGATAATGTGCACTTACTTTACAAATACATACTAGACATATATACATATGTACACATGCAATACATGCGTACATACATACATTCAATGCATGCATACATGCATGCTTACATACATTACAAATACATACTAGTTCAGCATCTCCTACCAAGCTTTAGATTCACGTCGGAAATGCATTGGCACTCAATAGCATCCTCATGTCCCATATTTATTTTTATATGTGCCAACCATGGTTTTAAAAATTGGTGACCCGGATTGGAACCGGCCATTTTGGATTGGGAATTGGTTAGGCCGATCCAGAACCCGCTAAATATCAAGAACTGGCCGATTCCAAATATTTAGCAGGATACAGCTAGTTCCCACTTTATTTTTTTAATATTTTTTCAATTTTTATTCCTGATTTTTTTAACTTTTTATTTGCCAAATCACTAGGTCGGATCAGCAATCTAGACTGGTTTTCCCAAGGGGTGATCCCGGTCACCGAACATGTTTTTAAAACATGGTGCCAACATTGCCCTTTGCATGTTGATTGCATATTAACCAAGTGAAGCAAGAAATGCACAATGTTTATATGAAGAAAAGAAATGCACAATATTGGGGGACAAAAAATCATTAGCGAATTGACCAGAAAATTGTAGTCCATTGGGTCATCACTGTCCAACGAAATCATGAACAATGATGTAGAGAGAGTGGGATCCATCTTTGCAATCATGTCCTACTGGGGTGGGTCTCGCTTTCTCCATGACAACTTCCATCATTTCATTAGGCCGTGATGACCCAATAGACTATTGAAGATGCCACAGTCCACTCTGAGAGTAAAAGTCCCCTTAAAGAAAGCATGAAGGAGAAGCAGATATAAATAAGGTCTCCAAGCAAGGCTAATAGATTGGCTCTTAGTCATCAATGAACTATGAAAACAGAACTATAATGTTTGAGAAGTAATAGATAAGAGTGATCAATGGTTGAATAGAAAGTAAAATGAACTGCTTGTGAAATCAAATTGTTTTTTTACCTTTTACATTACGAGACAATTGAAAGTACATTAGGATTTTTGAATCATGGACAAGCTTGAGAGGTGTTTCGGTCATTATGTGAAGTTGGAATTTTAGCCAGAATCCATTGAAGGGAAAACAATCATATGAACTTAGATCCTTGTGGTGCATGATTTTAGGAAGCGAGGTCACCTTTGTCTTGTCTATGAAATTCTAGTACAAAACATGACAAAGCTTCAGCACGTACATTAATCAGATAGTTATGGGTCCCATGTAGAGAGTTCCAACATCATTGTCATCATCTGAGCCTTACCCCAAATATTTGGGTTCTGTTAAGAGTCTCAATATCTGTGTAAAGAGTATTATCATTTGAAGAGAAGTGAACATCGTGGGTATTTTGTCTCTCGAACTCTTTTCTTAGCATTCACTATAACAGGAGTAACTTCTATGACCTAGAAGTACGTAGGCATGGACCAACTTTATGCTTGATCTCGCATTCAAAAATAGTTTATACTTTATCTTGTATACATGCGCTATGAATACATGCCCATAACAAAACTAGAAAATCAGTAAATGAGAAAAACTACATCATATGAGTGATCCCTATTTTCATTTCTACATCGTCTCTCAACTTTCTTTCTTGAAGAGTCAAAGATGATGGCCATGGATGTAATTAACAGGATGCCTAGGAAGTGCGTCCCCACATGCAAAGGAAATCTAAATTCTTGACATTAATATTTACTTTTACAACACGAAATTCATTTTACAGGACATTACAGTAAGAAAATCTGAAATCTTAACTACATAAGATAAAACCTTCATGAAGATGCGCATTTTTTTACATATTAAAATTTCTGGACAACCAAGGAGATCATTTAATCCTCCAAAGTCGAACCACAAAAAACATGGCAAAGCTATTAAATCAGCCAGAAGTCGCACCAAAAGTCACCTAGGTTGCCATAACAAGGTCATTAGAAGGGAGACAAATGATTGTTTAAACTGTAAACCTTCCTGCAGAGTCGCACTAAAGCATTTAATCTCAATATGGCGCATGTATGAATGGAATAAGGAAAATTGTTTCATATGGGCTGGACCGCATGACCACATATGCGGTCCAAAAAGTGTAAAGCATCCATCTTAAAGATGGATGTAAGTAGGTGTTCCATCTAAAAACAATGGAAACTAACGGTCCAAATGTTTTCTTACTAGAATTATTATTTCTGTTTTTAAAATTTACTTATTTTTTCATATTCATGATCTCCATGTTAGAGATACATGTACTTAAAAATTAAGTCCAAATATCCATCTCAAAAATATATTTTTTAATAGGCCCGTATTCTACATATGCAGGCTTGGCCGCATAGAAACCGGGTCCATGGATTAAACAGAGAACACGCTTATTAATATCTGCCCACAATTTTGGATAACTTTAGTTAAATACTTGGCTGGTTTTTAATTACAAAGCAAAACAAAACTATCATAGATCCCTATAATGAGCAACTTGCAAGTTCAGATACTGTACAAATCCCAAATACACATCCACATCAAAAGACTTCGAAAGGGAAGGGCATCAGTCTGGGAATTAACTACAGCAGGATCCAAATAGTTGGGAGGGTAGAATGGCGGACCAGGATTTGTGCAGTTGACACAAATAGTAGGGACAAGGCTCTGATGATAATGATGATATATATATATATATATATATATATATATATATATAAAGGGAGAGTCTGAGGTCAGCCCGCTAACTGACAACTACAATTAACGCCCAATGCAGATTGAATCTGAAGCGATCTAGGGGCTCACGACTACATTTTGTATTTGAATTTGAATTATTATTTTTTTATAAATCCTATTCATTTGAAATTTTGAGCATTTACTCTTGAAAAGTGGACCTAATAAAAATATTAAAAACATAATTTATTAAAAAAATAACCAAAATACCCCTGAAAGTTACAAGGGGTATTTGGATAATTTATATTTTACAAATAATTCTTTCATATTTTTATTAAGTGTGCCTTGGGCGCAGAATGGATGCTCCAAATTTCAAGTAATTTTGAATTTATAGAAAAAATATTAAAATTTAAATACAAACTGCACTTGTGATCATCAGATCGGCCCAGATTCAATTTGAGCGGTTGGGCTTATACTATTCCATCAACTAGTGGGTTGACAGGATCTTTCCCATATATATATATATATATATATATATATATATATATATAACATCATGCTCCCACCACTCTTTTCTGCCCTCTATCTTTGGGGCATCCCAATCATGGAAAGCCCGTCTAGGCGCCCCTAGCCACGTAGGTGGTGCCTTCCATATTCTTAAACATTGAAAGTAATATAGCCATCTATAAAGAGTAAATGTTAATTTCATGGCCACCAATCTCCTGGTGCACTCTTGATTCCCTTTTTATGGCTTTGGATCCCTCATCAATAGTCCCAAATAATTACTATGGGACTCACCTAGGTGGTGCCTTCCATATTCTTAAACATTGAAAGCAATATAGCCATCTATAAAGAGTAAATGCTAATTTCATGGCCATCAATCGGCTAGCGCACGCTTGATTATCTCTTTTTATGGCTTTGGATCTCTCAATCAATGGTACCAAATTACTCACTATGGGACTTGCCAATGCGAAACAACAGTCCCAGAAATGAGCTCGTGAGACACTCCAACTAGTGAACTAAACAATGTGTAAAGGCATAAGGTTAACATTCTCAAAAAAAAAAAAAAACAATGCGTAAAGGCATCTAATAAAACTAATAAGGACTCAAGTCCCATCATAAAAATTTGATCTATTATCTAGTCTAAACTAGGTAATAAGATGAGAGAGAGTAAACTTAGGTGGGCTGGCCATATGTGGCGCCGACCAAGTACAGCACCTATTAGGAAATGCGGGTTAGTTCATGTGAAAGGACTTAAAAGGGCAAGGGGTAGGCCCAAAAGAACGTGGTTGGAAGTATTTCGGAAGATATGAAGAACTATGGCCTCACTGAGGGTATGGCCTTTAATAGAGCAGAATGGCAAACCAAGGTTCGCGTAGCCGATCCCAATTAATTGGTAAAAGGCTATAATGATGATGATGATGATCTAGTCTAAACTAAGACATTGCATCGAGGATGGGCGTTAGGTTCCCTAGTGGGGTTCATAAATGTCATTGAATATTAAAGTATGTTGGAACAGCTTAAGGTATGGTGGAGATCCTAACACCAGCACCATGAAGATCCTCTACCAACCTACCTTCACGATAGGTCAACACATAATCTTAATCATCAATCGGGGAAGAGGCTGGCCTGCCCTAATGCTCTATAACAGCAAGATACTCCTTTACAAACTTGACCAAGATAGAAAAGGAGCCAGAAAAGATGAAGCTTCCTTCTAACTTGTCCACAAATCCCACAAGTAGCCATCCAAGCATGTAATCTAAGAATTCAAATCCACAAATCCACAATCATATGCAATTCAAGCCTTTGTTTACCTTCTGAACTTCTTTATACCTCAATCCAAGCACTACCATGCGATTAACTGCCATCGCAATATTTGCTTATATTGAAGAAATTCAGCTTGGCAAGGGGAACTAGAAGGCGGTAATATTTGTGTGTGCCCCTTTTGTGCGCATGTGTGATTTTTGGAACTCTAGTGAAGCTTGTAAATGACTAAAAAATTGAAGCTTGAAAAATGACTAAAAATTGAGATAGCTAAACCTTGAAAATTTGTCAATAAATTGATCATAACTCCTTTAATTCTTGGATTTTTTTACCCAAATTTGTTCTCAAATTTTCCAAAGTTGATTTCTTACAACTTTGTGGAGTTTAATCATTAAATTGGGGCAAATAAATGAATAAATGAGAAGAAATTGAAGACAAGCATGAAAGGTCATCAAGTTTGGCTCTAAATACACAAAAGCGATTAAAACTCCCTCCCTCAAATCTTAGTTTTTTATTCAAATTATTGTAAATTGACCAAAGAATTTTACAAGATTATGGAGCAAAATCAAGAAAATATGATATTTTCTCAACTTTGGGCGTAACGAACTTACCCTTTGAGAAACATTTGGGACTCCTATCAGCCTCAAAAGTGAGCATCCACTGTGTTTCAAAGGTGTTCTATAAAAACCCCTTAACCCTCATTTGTAAAGGGGTTCGAAAGTTAGGAAGAGATATAAAGCTTAGAGACTTGGGAGACGTACTGAGAGGAACTACAAGAGAGAGACCCAAGGTTGAAACCCTCCTACCCTAACCCTAGTGTAAAAAACAAATCAAAGTACCAAACTACCCAGCCAAAGAAATTCCAAAATCAACAAAAGTTCCCAAATTACTCAAAAAAAATTTTCCAAAACCCAAACCTCAAGTTAGTCCAAAAATCCTAGCACAAATAGCTAGAAACTAGACTCCAAAAAAAAATTTCTAGTGGATATAATCTTTCATCAGGAAGGCGTTTGGCCTCGCAATGAGGAACTCTGCTTCCTCCAGTGAAATTGAGCAAGACGGGGCCATACAATGTAGGAAAAATCGGGCCACTCAATTTGTGACCGCATGATTAGATCGGAATGGCCGGTTCCAGTTTTGGCTGCTTTGGTGAACCAGCCAGATATTTTAAAAAGAATTCAAAAAAAAATTATATAAAATCTCAAAAAATAATGAATTTTTTTTGTAACGCATTTTTTAATGATTTTCATCATTTTGGAAATTTGGCCATTAATACTTATTTTTACATTTTCCCATCTTTTTTGGAAAATTTCAAAAATTCCCCTGGGCTGATCCTTTAAAATCCATTTTTTTCATTAATTTTCAACTTCATTTGGATGTGCTTTGTTTAATCATGCTTTAAATATACTTTTCATAATATATTGGATTTTTTTTTTTGCATTTTTTTAACACTTCTTTGACCGCCCGGGACTTGTCCGATTAGGCCAGTTGAACCAACTGGTCTACCGGTTAGGGCAGTTGAACCACTGCCATCCCCATATCCAGTTAACCGTTCCGGTTCGATTTTTCCTACAGTGGGGGCATATTCCTGGCGGGAGACCTTGGTGGTCAATCCTCCATCCAAGTTGTTGATCGGAGATTCTAATGCAAGTGCAGTCATCCCCTGTAACCAAATAAACTGGTGTCTAAGAGGACCAGTTCAGCTCTATGCTAGACTTGGGAATGCAACAAACCCCCCAAATTTATAAGTACAATATATTTTCTTTAACAAATTGGAGTTGGTTTTTTTTTTTTTTGGTGTTTTTCTCTGGTTTTCCTACCTTATTTAGGGTCACAAATAAACACAACATTAAGCACACATAAAAGTGGCACCCAACGCTAAATATCTTTTTTTCACAAAGCAATGTTTTTAAGTTAAACCGGATCTACATAAAGAAAGATCTACATATGTATTCTCTTGTTTCTTTATTAGATAATTGCAAACGCATTCTTGCCCAAAAAATCAAAGGAACATGTAACACTTGTCAAAGATATAATTTCCCCATGCTTCTTATACATAAAGGTGGATGGTATTGAAGGCAATTCACACACAACCTGGAGCACCTCAACAATTTCTTACCTCCTGCAGTTAGCCCCACAAAACATTACTAAACCAACAGGTCATCAGGACCACCGAGTATGGAGGAACTACATATGTCTCTAAATCAGGATTGATGAATTGATGCCATGACTTGTAGAATACATATTAAATCACAAAAGTTGATATTGCCATATTAATAGATGGATCTGTGCATCATATATAAGCGTTTTAGTACTTGAATGGAATTGACAAAGTTTAAAGATAGAGTGGAGGATAATCATAAGGATTGAAGGGAGGATATCCTTGAATTGATGGAAAAGTAGAAGTAACCAATGGAAGTCCCATCACTACAAGTAGATGGGGAACTTGGGTGTTTACAAAAATGATACCTCTTATCACAATCCTGCCTTACCTTGCCATTCATCTTGGGTACTTTTAACATGAATTTACAGCAATTCATCCTTTTGTGCTCATTTGTTATGACAGACTCAAGAGGAGTGTCTTTTTCCATCCCAAGGGATGTGAGACTCACATCTCTGGAAGTGTACTTTCAATTAAGATTGGGAGTTTAATCTTAATCCTATGTGTAACTAAAGTTCTGCACTTGCACACATAGAAGGAATTACTTTCATTCAGTTTTCAAATTCATCAGCCATGAATTGCATAGTGTGGTAAGGACTCCAGATCACGTAGCTATTATTCTACTAGAGAATAGCCAAGAGTTTTAAGATCCATATCACGTGTCAATGCATAATATTAAATCCCTAAAGACTCAAATTCACAGAAGAAAAGACCAGAGCCAAGAATTTTAAGATCCATATCACGTGTCAACGCATAATATTCAAATCCCAAAAGACTCAAATTCAAGGAAGAAAGACCATGAAGTAAAATCACGTAAGAAGCATCATTTCTTTAAAGTCTTCGGACCATATTTTTGTAAACTGCCTATTGATATTTTAGGAAGTACTTAGACATGAAGGGCGGCCTACATAGATACCATCTACGCAACAATTGCAATCTTCTTTACTTATCGAGTTTTCTTTCACTCAAATTTTAGAGTATTGATGAATCAAATATTCAGAACAGATTTGGGAGCTAAGTCCATTACTTCTTTTATGAGATGCTCTCATTCATTGCAAGTTGGTAAGAATATCTATAGTTCAAGGGCTTTACATTTCCTGGCCAAATATAAGCATAACAGCCAACCACCAATGAAACCATTGATTGTCTTAGATAACTAGTGGAACCCATGTGGTTGAACAATAAGTAACCAATATCTATAAGAAATCTAAGCTCTTCTTTTTAATCATTAATGGTAAAGAAAAAGTCTAACTAAGCATTCATTTATTTACAGACGTCTAATTTATTTATTTTTAAAACTAAACAGAAGTCTAAATTTTCAATATGAGAAAACACAAAAAGCATTCCCAAATTCCTTACAGTAATCCATTCACAAGAGAAAATCATCTTTATTTCTATAAATTTCCATAATCCAATTTCTGGAGTAAATAAAATAACTATTGAACAGCAAAGTCCAAAAAAGTGAAGAATAGCATGTAGCTTCATCTGTAAAGAAGTAAATGAAATGACTATTATCATCCACGAATTAAGAATCAATCACGCATAACATGCATAATATTAATAATTGAAGTTTGAATCTCAAGAGAAATATTATTGTGTACCATTCTTATTCCATAATAAAGAAGAAGAGTGACCCAAAATACCGAATCATCAATGGAATCAGCAAGGAAAAATAAAACAAAAATACCAGGAATAGAGAGGAAGGCACTAATCATACAATTCAACTTGTTTGCCTAGGTAGTTATCATACAAATTTGATCAATAAGCTAAATGAAATCCTGAACAACTGGGAAAATATAAAGTGGTGCTAAATGAAATCCTGAACAACTGGGAAAATATAAAGTGGTGATCTAACAATCACTGACAGATAAATGTAATTACCGATATCAATGGAACAAACTCAAACTCAATAATAACATCTTTAAAAAAAAAAGGAAATTAATGAAGGTTTCTCGAGTACATAAAATCAGAGAAGAGAAAATATGAGAAAAATAATAATAATCAACCACCACACAATACCATGTGGTGAACACCCATTGTTCAATAACAAGATTAACGTCATAACAAGATTAAAAGAATAACCATAAGAAACAACAGGCAGTCTTGACTAAGAAACAAAACTCAATAGCAAAATGAATAGAAAACCCACAAAAATTACCTGACTTTCTTGATGAGAATAGACTGTAATTTTCTTGCCAAATCCTCAGATCGTATCCTCCTTTCCAAATTCTTTTTAGCTAAAACTCGTTTCTCTGAGTTCTTCAAATGGTGGGTCTGAACTCTACGAATAAGCCTCTCCATTCCACTAGCTACCATCTTTCTCTGCATCACAATAAGGGCCCGCTCTAGATTTCCATTGAACACCTGGACACGAATGCCCCTCCATTGATGGGCACTGAAGCTCAAATGGGGTGTGGATAAAATGCCATTTTTATCAGAGAAAGGGCTATTCCTGATGGAGCTTGAGAATGCAGATTGAGGGGAAACATGCAGGCTTTTGCAGGGGCTGGAAAATGGGGTTGTACAGAGAGGATTTGGGGATTGGAGTAGGAGGTTTGTGGGTTTGAAGATAGTGGACAAGCGCCTGATGGAGTTCATTCTGAGAGAAAGATATAAAAATGTGTGACGACCTAAAACTTTTGGAACAAAAATAATAATAATAATAATAACAATAATAAAAATATTAATGGTGTTAACAGAAATAAATACAAAATAAATAAATAAAATAATACTTAGATATTAGTAATGATAATAATAATAATAATAATTTTATACCGTTAAGATATTGCAAATTTTATATTAACAATAAATAAACGATATTATTGTTAATATACTTGAGGGTTCAATTTTATTTGGGTGGACCTTAGGTCCACCATCTTAAAACTTTATGTTAACACTCCTTGTACAACACCTTGCATCTTAGGTGTTTTTACTTTATTCGACAATCTCTCTCTCTCTTCGTTTCCAAGTAGAGGCTTCAAAGGATTTTAAAGCCTAACACTTCAAAGGATATTGACAAGCTTCTTGGTAGGTAGTGTAGTAGAACTGAGAAAAATCCTCAATGTAACAGTCTCTCTCTCTACCTAGTTTTGTTCTCTCTCTCTCTAGATAGTTTTGTTCACTTGGCCACGAGCTTTATATCTCCATTCAAGACCACCTTCATCAAAGAAATATGATGCTGCAATTTCCATGTCTTGAAGTCTCTTAGGCTGAACTCTTTTTTTTGGATGAATGCCTATCTGGTAAAAATTTGAAAGGTTATTCCAATGACCTTAGAGTGGGTAATGGACAAGATGCTTCCCGGCCTCAGTGAGTTGAGACAATAAAGAGTCTACGATTGACTTAAAATCAAACGAGTATTTTAATCTCTCTCATCTCAGGAGGACATATAGGTAAGTGACCTCATTGTCTCAAAAAATAATCCATTCTTTTTAAAAATAAAATGAAATAATTACTTTTGCTTATTATCATGAATTTTAGGTGTGATAAATTTTATGTGCAAGCGACCTCATTGTTTTAAAAAATAATCTTTTTATAAAAATTGTGATATTTTATCTATGTTAGAAATTTTAAATGCTATAAATTCTTAGAAGAATAAATTTATTTATTTTTCTTGTCTATTGTTAGAAAATTTTAAATACTGTAAAATTATTAGAAATAAATGTGATATTTCTGCTTTTAGTAAAATTGTGAGATTTCTTTCTACTGTTTTTGAATATTTAGACATTATAAATTTCATGTGCAAATGACTGCCTTATTATTTGAAAATTGATATTTTTGCAATTGATTATAGCATTGTCTGTGAAATGTTTATTTGCGAATTGACATCCCATAAATTGTGATAATTCCGTATTCTTGAATTTCTATAAGAGTTTTTCTATACATGTTAGATTGACAATTATGCTAGAATGTTTTTACGAACTGCTACCTTTCTAAATTTGAGCCAAAATATTTGACTGGTTATTTTTTAAGTGTTATTGAAAATGATTGTTATTAATGGTTTCAGTGGAATTCATATTAATAATTCCAGTGATATGTTGAGTACATGATATTGCTGCTTTCGAATGTTTAAAGAGATTTAGAAATACTTTAAGTATACAAGTGGACTCATCCGGTTCGCCGGTGAGGTATAAGTGAACTTATCCGATACGCCGGTAGGAATTAAGTGGACTCATCCGGTACGCCGGTGAGGTATAAGTGAACCTGCAGGGATTAAGTGGACCTATTTGGGACGCCGATAGAGATTAAGTGGACCTATCTGGGACGTCGATAGGGATTAGGTGGACCCATCAGGACGCTGATGCGGTATATAGGTGACCTACTTGGGACGCCAGAAGGGTAATTTGTGAAATCCTTTGAATTATGCACTGCAGTTAAAATGTTATATGCATTTCTATTTTTCGGATTATACTTAATTATGCATTTTTTAAAGTGAAATTGTTAATGCATTTCTGTTAGTAGACCTCCTTTTTGAAATATTGATAACTTGCAACCATGATTATTTTTAGGATTATGATGATCACTTACTGAGTAGCCAAACTCATCAAATTATGGTAAACATTTTTTTTCAAGATAACTGCGGTTTCATTTTGAGTGCTCGTCAAGATCAACTCTGGAAGATATTGTAGTTGTGCTTAAACTTTCTTTTGTTACCTTGTAAGAATTCGTCATTGTAAATTTGTCCTATCCAGCAATGTATACATGTTTTGACTGTCACATCTCAGGAATATCAGTATTGTAAATTCTTGGGGTGTGACAAAATGGCAGGGGGGTTGTGGGGGGTGAGGGGGGGGGGGGGGTGGCGGCTAGAGAGAGAGAGAGAGAGAGTAAAGATGGATTATGGGAAGAGAGAGAGTAATGATAAGAGAGATGTACAGATGAGCAGAGGGTTACGGGAAAAGAGAGAGAGAGAGAGAGGTGAATGCAGGCAAGCGGTTTGTGTGAAATGAAATGAGGGGAAGTCTTTCCTTTGAACTCAAAGGAGAAAGAGAGAGGGTTAGGTCAAAAGACAAAGCAGAGAGCAGGTATACTATGCTCCGGTGGGAGCATATACACCTCTGTATTTTAATATGCTACTGCAAGAGTATATAAGGAAGCTCCCTCAAATAAAAAACCGCTCGACAAGTGGCTTCAGGACCCAAGAACAATATAGAACAAGAAAAAATCATACAAAGATATCTTGAAACTTTTAGGGCGTGTTTGACAACTAGAAGTTGGAAATGGAAGCTGGAATTTCTACTTTTGAGATTTGAATGCTGAGAATTTGGATATCTGGTAAAGATAACCTGTCTAGAAATTTCTAGAACAGTGTTTGGTTCAACCTGGGATTTTGCAAACCTGGACAACCGGAAAGCATTCAGTTTTAATCGTTATTATAGTATCCATCGATGAGAGTATAACAATTTTAAAAGAATGAGATTTCAATTTCTTAGCTCATTCGCAATTAGTCTAACCAAATGGGAGGTGGAGATTGCAAAAAAAATTCCATTGTAGCAGAAAAATTTCACCATTATTATAAGATCCATAAACTATTATCAGCATTCAGTGACCATTCAAAGATCCATTCAGCCATAAAAAGAAAAAAATTTCAAAAAAACAACTCCATGGGTACACTTCTAGCTGAAAATAACATTTAGCAGCTGGGTTTTCATAGTGCTACGTCTCAAGATCCATTCCTATGTAACCTTGTTAAAAATAAATAAATAAATAAATAAAAAGTAAAAATTTTAGAACATAAGCAAAGAGTGTGCTCCATTTTGTCCCATCGTTAGTTCAATTGTTCACCATGTACCTTTGTCCTTTAAGAAGTTTCCATTCACATCTTGACATTTTGTTCCCCTAGTCTACTCATAATATTACCGTTCACATCTTGACATTATGTTCCCCTAGTCTACTCATAATGTTACCACTTGATAACAGCCAAATCGATACACCAACAAACACCATTTTGGCCACATCAAGTTGCTTTTGTGGGCAATTCATCCCATCTTATTAAACCTAAGTTTGGTGAGAAAGTCATCCTATCTAAGAGCAACAGCATGATGTCAGCTTGAGAATTACATCAAAAAATTTACCATGTGGGAGATTTCTTGCTCCAAGCAAGCTTTTGTAACAGACACAACCAGGAAAACACTAATTTAAAGTGGTGTTTAAAAGGCCCGACTCAGGTTCTGACTTGCAAAGGGCCAGGGCTTGAGCCCCCTAAGTCCGACTCAAGCACGTCTAACCAGGCCAATTTTAATAAAGAAACTCTAAAAATCATGAAAAAAGAGGGACTCTGGCCATTTCAGGTTTTTCAGTTGGAATCGCATGGCTCGCTCCTCATCCAACTTAATTGGCTAAGTCTCGGGTCGACTTGGCAATTTTCTAAACACTTATTTAAAGTGACCTACATGTTATTGCAACCATAATACACTTTTCTTGGCCACACCTTCATCTCTTGGCTCCCCTAGAACTCAAGGTCAATATCAACCCCAATATTTGACCAAGGAGGAGGATAGGTCCTCAAACACTTTTTTCACTGAATTCAACCTGTAACTTCTTTTTTCTTACCTGTAACTGTACTTCAGCTTTTTCACATGTTCTTTTACTAAGCCTATGTATTAAGATTACCATCCAAATCCACTCACCAACACTTCATTTGGGTACTTGGAAATATACTGCTTGGGAAATATATGACTGGCGTAATACATTACTGGTATAATACTGCAAATGGAATGTTACTATTTGGGTAGCAATTAGATGCAACCTGGGAAACACAATGCTATTGTTTGGCTATGTCCGGAAGAAATCTGGAAAATGCATTACCGACATTTTGGCTAGGAAATCTTAAGTTAATTTTATCTATAGTAATGTGGTTTTTTTATAACTTTTTTTTCCTTTTTAGGATAAAATATCATTTAAAATTACTTTGTTTTCTAATATTTAAGGCAATATCCACATGGGTTAATTTTATCCCTCTTTCTCCCTATAATTATTTTGTTAATAGGTGAATCGCCTCACTATTTTCCAAAGAGAGAATATTGTCATCACCACCACTTACTAATGTTAATAGGTGAATGGCAACACTATTTTCCAAAGAGAGAATACTGTCATCACCACCAGTTACTAATATGTGAAAAATGAATGACGTCCCCAATTTCCCACTCATGCCAAGACCTGTTATGCAAAAAATTTGTCATTCTAATAAAATGGTGTGCTTGCCTATAAACTATCACTAAGTTCTTTTTTATCACAAAATTCCATTGAAATGCCAAATCATTGCCAACAGTTATGCTCCATTCCTTCCAGTATTCAAAGGACTTCCCTTTGAAGTTCTTTGCATTTGGATTAGAAGCGTGTGCAAAACATACACAGGCAGGAGAAACACCACAATAAACAATCTATACAAAAAATCAAATTGCCTAACCAAACTATATTACACAATAACTCCGAATGAATCATAAGAATAAAAATCTTCTAGAATACCAAGAATAACATAAACCACTGCAAGGGAAATTAAAAAGAAAAGCTCAAGATCTAACAATAAATTGTACCAAAAATAATAATAATATGAAAATAGCCAACAATAATTACCTGTTGGGATTAGGCTTCGAAGGAAGGCATGCTCGGATGCCTCTCAGGAAATTTGACGTCACTGCTGGCGATATTTGGTTAGAATGCCTAGGAGATTAGGTGTGGATCAGATGGTTTGTGGGTATATTTTGAAATACGAAGGTATGGGAGACGGAGAGAAGGAGAGAGAGACCTAGAACAGAGAGAGAAACCCCTAAGGGGAGATGGAGAGAAAACCCTAGATCAGAGAGAGAAGCCTCAAAGGGGAGATGGAACGAAAACCCTAGATCAGAGAAAAGCTCCAAAGGGAGAGAAATGTACCTGCAACTCAGTAGGCTTGGGCGCGGCTAGAGCTTGAAGAAAATGGAGCGATGAATGGGGTTTGGAGTGCATATATATATATATATAAAGTATAAAGGATTTTCAACGAGCGGTCAACAAAACTCATTTTGGCACACTGAGCGACTCAAGGGAACTTTGTCAAAGGGAGCGGTTTGTATCGAGCCTCTAAACAATCAAAATAAAGAGCACCTTTAAATAGTGTTTAGAAATATAGTTTTTGTAATAGCTTTAAAATATATTTTTCACTTTTAGTTATAAAATTTTAAGCTTAAAAAATAAGGTAGATCAAGCAGAAAATTGAAGGTCCAAAAATGCATTACAAAATACACTATTTCCAAAACTTGAAATCTATTTTTTACTCGTGTCCATGCATCGATGTCGAGATGATCAAATTGAAGATATTTGAGCATCAAATCAATCTCTTTTAGTGAAATTTTTGGCGTGTGCTCTAATTTGATTGTTTAGAGCCTCGGCTCTATATAAACTTTTTCCTTTACTCAAAATGTATTATTCGACGACTTATCTATTGACAATGGTTTCAGCTCAAAGACCATGTGTTTTTTAATGTTTATTTAAAATCAAAATACATGGTTTAAGTGTTAAATTGATCATCTCTTATCGATAATTTGATAATTTCCTCTTTATAAAAAAACTCAGAATTTGAGCCAAGTTTTAAATGTTTAAACTAAATGTGCTGGAAATGGTGCACAAGTCAATTGCGGTTCTAGCTGTAGAACATGCTTCTCTTCTATATTCAGTCTCGAATTTGAGTTTCATTGAAGACGCCAGTTTTGAATTTGGAAAACTATGCTGAGTTTTCCCACGATTTGAAAGAAAATGGGTTGAGTCGATATTCGATCTGCCCAAGTGTAGGGGTCGAGATCGAGCTTGGAACTCTTATTTGCAGCAAGATACTACCATGTTAATTGAAGGAACTTTCAGGCACTCTTTTCCCTAGACATCCATCACAGTTTAGTGTCACTGGTGAGGTATCCATTGGATACCATTGAGGAGTCTTCTCAAGCATTAACTGCCTCAAAAATGAAGAAAGTTCAAATAGGTCCTTTTCAGGTGAAGTCTGCATCCAAAAATCCATTCTAGAGATGGATTTAGATACATTTCCACTTTATGTCCATGGTTTTGTAGCTCAAGAAATTGCGCATATCCAATGATCTACGAAGAATTAAAATGAACGATCTAAAAATAAAGTTTAAAATAGTGTATTTCTAAGTTTCGAAACCTATTTAGATTTATAATGCAGCAGTCCAGGTTATCAGCCAGTGAAATTCAGGTTCAAACTCCACATCTAAGATGGATTTTAGGCGCGAGAGCCGACCCACCAAAACTCTTGTCGTCAAAAATGGTCTCTGATTCAAAATGTGCTATTCATGGTTTCTTGGGGCCAATGTAGGAAGTTTGTGAGGAGAATTGTAGTGTCTACTTTGTCCACAACAAAGTACATGGCATTTCAACACTGAAGCTTGACCATAGTCACTTTCCTCTAGGACATGCATAGTGGACTCTTCCCAGAGCATACTCAATTATTTACTCCCTCATGCAAAAGAGCTAGGTGTATTTTTTTTTTTTTTTACTTAAAATTTTTGGATCAACATTATAATTACCAGATCTGACTGTCCAAATCTACAGAAGGTTTTACCTTAAAAAGTGAATGGACAATATGCTCCCCAAGGTGCATATAAATCTTTTGACTTGCCCCGATTCCTATATAAGTGATCTTTCAAAAAACAATGGTAGAGATTCCCACATGTAAGGGGTATTTCAAAAAGCAATGGGAGAGATTTCTAAATATAAGTGGTATTTCAAAAGCTATGGAAGAGATTCCACAAAGATCATTAGGACTAAACATTAAAAAAAAAAGAAAGAGAGAAAAGAAAAAGAAAAGACCATTAGAACTAATACATGTAAAGTAAGGACAATGTTTGATGCTTGAAATGATCCAACAGTTTTGCCTTGGAGATTGACTCAAACCCTTCTGGCTACGAATAATATGTCTAGATTCAAATGAATTTTGAAACTCGAAACAGAGATTTTCAAAAGCAAAAGAAATCGCCTGAAAAGTTATTTTGTTCCCTGGCCTAGCCAGTATCCAGGCCAGGCCATTCTTTTTTCTTATTCCAATGTATGATAGATCAAATGACTCAACTGATTAAAAAACTAAAAAACTTTCATTGTTTTTCTTTTAATGAAATGCTCATTTGGCTACATAACACAATCTTTTCACATCTGAGCAAAATATCAGTGAGCACATTGATTCATCCAAACATGCTATAAACACTACATGTGTGTTTGGTAAGTGGAAGTTTCTGGAAGTGGGAGTTAAATATTCCACTTTCATGTTTGATATTTGTTGTGTGGAAGCTGTAAAGTAGAAGGGCGATCTTCGATTTAGTGTTAAAATGGGTTCACTTTTGGAAGACCTCTCTTCCATAAAAAATGATATGTTCCATAATTTGTGGGAGAGTCCTTTCCACTCCCAAAAACTCTATGTGTCAAACACACCCTACAATAACAGTTATGGAAGTTTTGCCTCCTAAAGAAAGGCCATTTAAGAGGTTTAACTACCTCATATTCTAGCATATGCATTTGGGGCAGAAATTCTTAACAAAACTGCACCTATAGAAATATAGAATTTGTGGTCCAATGTGCTCCTAAATTAAGAATTTAAGATTATTTGGACTCTAAATAAAACAAGATCAGCACAAAATCACCCTATATGTAAGATGTTAATAGGTGTGGGGATCCAAAATTTTACAGGTCTATCATCAGGACCTCAATGATTAGGAAAAAAATATACAAAGCAAAATTTGAACCTTAAAATTAGTTTATTTTGCATTGTTGGTTTTCACTTATCATTCTCGTTACTAAAAACTAATTGTTTTTAGAGCTCAAATTCATATATCTAAGACAGAAATGGATTTACAATAGCTGGGAATGTCTTTTAAACTTTACAATTTAAATACCTCAAATTATATCTAAGGCAGAAATGGATTTACAATAGTTGGGAATGTCTTTTAAGCTTTACAATTTAAATACCTCAAAATCCAAAGTTGATGCAGAGTTGGCCAACTCACCAAGTACTTTTCCAATATTAGAACCATATAAGAAACTTGTAGACTAATTTGCATTGCACGTGATATAAATCATTAATTATTAAAATATATTTTTTAATTTTGAAATAAATTTTCAAAAGGCCTATCAGATTAGAGACAAGAGAGAGAGAGTATGATGGTTCCACCTCTACATATAGCAGCAAAATTACATTAATTATCATAAATATAATTCATATTAATAAACTATTATTTCAATTAAAAAGAAATGTAAGAAATATATTTGGTGCACAATAAAAGTTGAATGCAAAAGAAAAAAGTAATGTCTTTCGTACTATTTTTTAAAAATTAAATTGGATTTTTGTAATTGGGAAAAATAAATTTTGAAAATATAAAAATATAGAAAATTTTAAGGAAAATAGAAAATGAATTCTATTTTTCTTTTATTATTTTAGTTATAAGCTATATAATTGTTTCAAGATTGTGAAACCCTCCAAATGATCATGTGAACATCAAGATATATGGATAAACCTTGAGATATATGGATATAAAAAAAAATTGACTTCAAGTTCTGAAAATAGTGCATCTTGCAAATATGTTGGCCACTTGGCCATCCACTTTCAAGTGTTTATAAATCTACTTGATCTGTATCGTTTTTTTAGCTTTAAAATTCATAAGTAGGGCTGAAAAACAATTATAGGATATCAAATAAGGTCGTGTGTCTCAAAATTACATTTTTTGACACAATTTGGAAGCATGCTTGACCTTCATTGTTTAAGGTTGACTCCTAATACAAACCACACCCATCTATGATTTCAACTATATATTTTTACCTCTATGATTTGTATTTTTAGTTTATTATATTTATTTTTCTTATTTTTCTTATTTTTTCATTTTTGATTAATAATTTGAATATTTAGTTATTAACTTTTAAACTGGAAAAATTGAGAAAATATAAAAAAATATAAAATATTAGTTTTTCTTTCAATCTAATTGTAATTTCCTTAACATGTTAAACTTCAAAATATGAATATAATTGTATTTATAAATTTGGTGTTATGTCGCTTATTAAAAAAATATTATTAATACATTTTATTTATGATAACTAATATAATTTCTATTAAATACTATCAAATATTAAATTTATATTATTTATTAATAAAATTTAAATTCATAAATTAAAAAAAATGAAAGACTTTGTTTACAGCACAGCAGAGAAACTTGTAATAATTATATGTTTATCACAATCAAAATTAATAATAAAGTTGATATTATTTATTTTTCTTCCTTTCACGATAGCAAGTTTTTTTTTTTTTAATTCAATTTGGGTACAAAATTTAGTTATAATTATAATAATCTAACAAAAATAAATTTTTATTACCAATTTTTAATTTTTTAATTATTATGACAATATGTATATGTATAAAAATCCTACTTGGACTTACGAGAATCAAGGAAAAATCATAAATAGCATATTCTAATAAAAATAAGTTATTATTACTTATATTTAATTTATTAAAATTTTAGTTATATTATATTATGTTACAATTCACTTCTTAAAATTTGTAATAACAATTGTGAATATAATATGTAATATATTTATTATCCAGAAGAAAAAGAGGGAGAAAATGTGTGCATGAAAAAATAATAAAATTTTAAAGAATAATATATATATGAAGATACTACAAAACGTCTATAGGTGAAAATGAGCAGTGATTTTGCTTACTCTCATGACCGTCTAAAGTTCATCGCATGGTCACGATTGTCCGGTAGTGTTTTATTTTTTATTTTTTTTCTATAAATCGGAATGATCTAAAATTTGGAACGTGTGTTCATAAAAAATAGGGGAATCTACGAAAAATATCAAAAAAATATTTTACATGAAATAAATTGATCAAAATACCCCTGAAAAGTTTTAGGGGTATTTTGATCAAATTTTTTTTCACGAATTACTTTTTTATATTTTTATTAGATGCACCTCACTAAGATGTACACATGCTCCAAATTTCAGATCATTTCCATTTGTAAAAAAAATAAAAAATAAAATACTACCGGACAAATAATGATCAAGCGATGAACTTTGGACGGTGATGAAGGTAGGCGAAATCACTACTCATTTTCGCCTATAGACGTTGAGAAGACTTTTCAATATATATATATATATATATCCTACTTGAGAGAATCAAGGAAAAACTTATAATTATAATATTTTAAAAAAATAAATTGTTATTGTTAATATTTAAATTTTGATACTTATAATTAAATTGTACTATTCTGCTATTCATCTATAATCATCATAATAATAATTATGAACATTATACATATCATATTTATTATAATAATTGATTGAAAGGGAATTATAACATTTATAAAGCAGAGGTGAGAGAATTTCGAGAAAGATAAAATTTTAGGTTAATGGTTTTTTTGGGGGAGAAAAGAGAAGAGTGGGAGATAATGAAAGCAAATGTGTTGTCATTACTATAAAATCTCCATGTGCATCTAAAAAATGAATAGGTGAGAGAGTTGAATAGGGACTCATTTTTAAAATAAAGATGGAGAGACAAAATAGGCATTTTTATGATAAATGACATATATAATAAATAGGAGAGAGTGTCATTAAAGAAAAAATTAAAGACAAAGTAGGAATTATTTAGACAATAAAATGATAAAAGACAAACGCTTGGCAAAATAATAAGAAAGGCTTCCTATCCCTCGTATTTTCATAAAAAATTTCAAATTTAGCTGTACTTAATGAGTAAGTCATCCATATATCTATGAAAATAGGAAGGAGGGCCTTTGCTCTCTCCATCTCTTTTTATTCACGTCTCTTTATCTCTACACTAACCAAGAAAATAAGAAAGATTAGGGAGGATTTTAATCTCAAATATTAGGATAAATAAGAGCCCACATAGATACATAAAAATAGAAAGATATATACATAGACCTATATTTCATACTCTAAACTCTCTCGCTCTCTATACCCCCTATTTTAAGGTCACCTATCCTATATTTTATCCAGGTCCACTTCTATTTTTGCGATAGAATAGATAAATAGTGGATTTAGATAAGCAAGTCAACACATAATACTATACCAAGTTATCATATTCGAGGAAAAGAGTCATCAACTATAAATGATTGAGGGTGGTAATTAGGCTTGAACTCGAGCGTTTAGCGGTTGACATAATCTAACACTACATCTCAAATACAATTTATACTTTTTTAAGAGTGTTGCTGTCAATTTAAGAAACTTGGTATCGTTCTGCTACGTACTAAATTGTGTATCATCATAAACAACAAACAAGTGATGTTATCATGTAAACTGCTACATGGAAAATGGGGAGGTGTGAAAGGGAGAGGATAAGAAAAGAGGGGATGTGAGAGATTTTAGGAAACATGTTTATACAAAGATAGATGATAAAAAAAATGTGGATGTGGAAGTGGGAAAAGGTGAGACAAAAATGACAAGGTAGATGGGGAGATGTGAGAGATGAGTTATAGGAAAGAAGGTATGTATTTAAAGATATATTTGAGGAAGGGGGAGATGTATTCAAAATGTTGCGTATCAAGTTTTTTTCTCTCAGGAATTTACTTTTTAATAATAGTACAAAAGTCAATTGTAGCATATGTAAAATCCAGGCGGTTAACATGAGGCAATGTCATATACTTGAATCCATTTTTTAGCTTTAATATGATGTATTACTGGATGGAAAACCTAGTGTCACTAGAGGGAAAACCTAGTGTTGTGTTTGGATTTTTTGTAAAAAATGTTTTTCCTATGTTATATATATACCTAGTTTATTTTTCTAAATATTTTTTTATCAAATTGTTAGGATTTTTGGATGACAACCTATTATATGAGTCATTAGTGGGCTAATGATAGATTTAACGGTTTGTTTACAATTTGTTAATCTAAATTTACTACACTTGCGAGAATTACAACAATAGCTACATTTGGATCTCAAGTCCTATAGACTATGAATGTGAGAGTTACAAAAGAAATGTGTTCTCTATAAAAATAGGTTAACCCATCAAGAAATGAATTAAGAGAAAAAGATAGAGAATGATGAAAAAGCGATATGCAAAATGAATAAGATTCACCAAAAAGAACTCTCAAGATTGCTTGTCCACTGAATTGTAAAACATACAAAGATGATACAAGATCTTCGACTATCTCTATATGAATGGCTTGATCTATAGGATTTCGTATGAAACTTTAAGTCCCTCGTGTGACTTAATAGCAAATCCAAGTAAGTTGTTTATTTATTTATTGATATTATACATTGTATTATTTTTTTGTATTGGGACTAACAAGGTAGAGATGCAAGAGATAGGGTTGGAGGAGAGAGATGAGATATATAAGTAAAAGAGGGTATAGAAAGAGGTCTAAGAGAGAGAAGAGGTATTCAAAGATACATGAGATAGAGTAGAAATCATGAATTAAGGAAAAGATGAGATAAAAAAATGGAAAGATAAAGAAGAGTATTTTCTTGTTTGGTCATGCCAATCATCTCATATCTTGACTAACTGTTTTTCTTTTTTTAGCAAATTATGTACGGATACTATTGGGGAGGGGGAATCAATTACCAAATTAGCACTCATTTGCCCGAATTTACGAGCACCCCCACCAACCCACGACTATTTTTTTTCCTAAGTTAACCCGTGTCCGGCAATGCAAACACCGGACAAGGGCATTCGTTTTAAAACAATGTATGTTTGGGCTTTCAAAACCCTGCGAGCTCCATTTCTTCAATTTTCTACTCATTTCTTTGTTGCTTAAGCTTGTTTTGGGAGGTGAGGGCTCAGTTGAAGAATGCCATGAAGAGCGGCAGTGAGAGAAAGAAAGAGCATAAATTGATCGATGGAGAAAGAAAGAGAAAGCTCGAGTTTTTCTGATGCTAAACCTTAATCCCTTTCTCATCATAGAACCCTAGTCTTAGGTTCCCATGGCATTGTTCTAATAAAACTCATTTCCCATCGAGGAAAAACTAAAACGACATAGAAACACACAAAGAAAGCCCAATTATCCGGCATTAAACCTATCAAAGATTGCAATTCGTCACAAAAGAAATGAGGCTCAAATCGAATCATTTAACTCATTTTTGAGTTTTGATTCCACAAGAAACTCATTTACGGGCCAAAATCCTTAACCCCTATTGTTTATTTAGATTTAGAAGGGCGAGAGAGAGAGAGGCGATTTAGTAAAAGTGTAGAGAGAGTAAAATGATTGGTGGCCTGGGAGAAAATATTGTTCAGCAATGCAAATGCTGGACAGCTTTGAAGAGTAAAGGAAAAACCTCATATCCAGTGTTTACATTACCAAAACAAGAGGGCAATTACCATACCGTTCATGTGCTAAATGTATCCTCAACTTTTGAACAAATGGTTGAGACTATTTGTATACACTAGATTGTAAAAAGACAATAAGATTATTTTCTTACTTCATATTTGGTAAGTGCTCTCATAGTATATAAAAAAAACTTATATAAAAAAAGACGTTTGTGTTAAACTCAGATAACTTTTAGCCATTAGATGTGAAACCAACACTTTGTGTTGTGAGTTGTGACATTAACATCAATTAAAACTCAAAAAAAAAAAAAAAGTTGTGACGTACACATATCCCCTTGATATTGCTTTTGACTAATAAGACTTATTATGACATTCTCACACCGCAGATAAATAGTTTTACAATATACAAATCCATCATAGAGATTATATAAATCACAATTTCTTGCACAAAACCATGTCAACATCTACATGAGTGTTCGAAAATTTGAACTGGCCTTAGAACCAGATAACGGCTGATCTAAACCAGTTTTGGCATGTTTACTGTTTTTCCAGACGTTTTTTTCGTCGATTCACTATTTTTACTCACAGTAAAACAGCGATCCGATCGGGTCAGGTTTTTGGGGTGCCCATTCCTGTCGCCAATCCATTTTTTAAAGTTACAGATGCATCCGTAGCTGCAGAGGTAAGGTGCACCTTCAAATTTTATCATGGTATATAATTTTGATGTAAAATGTTCTTAGGATTATATCAAAATCTATTTTTATATCTAATTATAAAATTTTAAATTTAAATTTAAAAATTGGTTAAAATCAAGTAGATCTATAAACATATGAAAATCTTCAAAATGGACAGTGTAGATAATATGTTGTAAAATGCACTATTTTTTAGACTTGAAATCTTTTTTATTTTTTGTGGTCATACATCTCGATGTCGAGATGATCAATCAAAGGGTTTTTCAACATTAAAACTACCTTTTTTCCATGGATTTTTGAGGTGCATCCGTAGTTCTACATAATAGGTTGCAACGTTATATAAACTTTTTAATTTTTTAAATCACTATAAACTTTTTCCTTTTTTAAATCACTATAAAATAGAGCTCGCGCTTTTGTTTGTTTAAACTTTGCCAAAAATATGTTATACTCCCTTAGGAGTATATTAACTATCGTCCCTCATGTAAAACCTCTTGTAGGATTAATTTTAGGATCCTAAATTTTGGAGATGTGACCTCTTTAGCCCCTAGATTAACACGAAGAGGGAAAGAAAAACCCTAATCTCATCCTCTAATTGCTTGAAAAAAATGATGACTCAAGATTAAATAAACAACATCCAAATTTTAGAGGGGTGAGATCTAAGTGTTACGAGACTTCCAACTTTTTTTTCTTTTTTGTTTTGAGATTATTGATCCAATGATTCTTAAGGGTTTCCCAAAATTTCGGAGTGAATCCCAAGTAGGTTTTCTTATTGATGGAGTAGATGTACACTACAATCCCATGAAGCAATATTTAGGGAGTGTTTAAAGAGTCAAACTTGGACTCTCACAACCATGTTGGAATTTTCCACCTCACTCCGACAATTTTAACTCGAGTGATTCTGAGTCAGAGCAAGTAAGTGTTAATATAAAACATTTAACAGTTATAAAAAGTATGAAGACTCTTCAATTTTGTGGTTCCCGACTTGAGCCAAAATAGGCCGATTACCGAGTCGGTTATTTTTCAAACACTGTTTAAGCTTTAAATTCCATCCTTAGTCAAACACATGTTTTGACTAGAACATGGTCAAATCTCGATTTCTAAACAAATCTTAGGCTTTGTCCCTTCCATTGTCGGCCTAAATCGCGCAAATCAAACTGGAAATTATTAATTATTCATCGAATTTCACCCATACTTTTAGGGATTAGAGAAACTCAAGCTTTTTTAAAGGCAAAAGCTAATCAAAACCACTAAATAATACATCAAAACCACTAAATGATACATCACAACTACCAAACAATTAGCATTTTTAAAAAAAAATTGCCTTTCCGTACAATCAACGGAACCAACAGTTTTACATGCGTAGTCTAAAGTTTATTTATTTATTTATTAGGGGCGGTAAATCAACGACCAAAATGGTGAAATAACGTTCTTCAAGACCGTTACTTTTGGGTTTGGGCACGAGTTACCACAAGAGAGAAATGTCTCTTGTCGCCTTGTGTTGTTTAAAAAATGACCATCGTTACCCTCTAGGTAAATTGCAAGTTTCTGTGGTCCGCTGGCGTGGTCATGCATTCAGATGATAGTTGTAATCATTCTTTCAAAATTGGCCATCTAGATTAGGAATTGCTTATCTGGATTAGGAATCAATGGGGCTCTCTCGTTTTTTAATTGAAACTGAGTCGGTTCAATTCCCATAGACTCGCCTGGTTCCATAAGAGAATAGGGAACTAGGAATCATGCATTTTATATGATAGCTATAATAAGTTGATGATCTAGATGAGGAATCGCTTATTTGGATTGGGACTTGATGAGATCAACCCGGTTCCTAATCAAAACCCAAAATCGGTTCCATTCCTGTCAAAACCCGAAATCAATTCCATTCCTATACACTCGCCTAGTTCCATCAGAGATGCAGGCAAATCTGTCAGCAAACGGAGCGACTTGGATCACCCGAATTTCCCAGTTCACACTTTCTTTTACTAGTTCCATTGTTATTTTCAAAATTAAAATTATTATTTAATTGTTTTTGGAACCGATTCTTGCATTGGAGAATCAGTCCGGTTTGCCGATCCAAAGTAGAATTCTAAAAGCTCGGTATGACCAGTTGTTCGAGTTTTTGAAACACTAGTTGTGATGTTTGGCAACATTGTGATAATATTGGTCACTAGTTCAGGTCCTATAGGAGCACATTCCACACTCACTCACTCCCTGAGGCAAAACAAGTGCTGACAAGAACTTGTGGAGGGGATTTTCACGATATGATAATTTTTAGAATCGAGTACTTCTCTGAAGAATAAAAAAATAAATTTTGAGCTTTTAAACACTTGGAGCTCACTGTTCAAAATTGGACAGTCTTTACTCAATCTTAGAATAGGTCTCTAGGTGGAAGAGGTTACATATTTAAAACTTGGGGTCTTAAAAACCCTCCTAGATCGAGCTAGTGAATAACCTGCTCCTACAAGGAGCATAAAATCTTTTGGACCTTTCGTGCAAATCAGTGACGTGGCGAGTATTGATTAGATGTTAGAACTTGGGCAGTCCGTATCATATATCTATATTTTTTAATGTTTTCATTCCGTATCATATTTTGCCATCCAGTTTTAAAATTGATGTAAATTGCCACGTGACATACAAGGAAAAAGGAGCCAATTCCTCAAAGTAGAAAGGAATGTTTAGCTAAACGACACAGTTTTCATGAGCCTTAAGTCATGTAGAAATTAGTGCCCTCTTAAAAATCCTTGGATTTTAGACATAATTTTTTAAGGAATATAAAATCTCTAATATAGAGATCATGAATATGTAAAAAAAATAAAAAAAATTAAAATTAAAAACTCAAATGGCAATTTTATGAAGAAAATATTTAGACCATTCGTTTCAACCTTCTTGTGGAGGGACCACCCATATGCATCGATCTTTAAGATGAATATTTCATGCCTTAGGAACGCAAATATAGAAATGTGTCCCCACACACATACAACAATTTTCCTCAGTTGAAATCCCTAAATGGTGAGCATTTCATGGCAATTCTAAAGAATTAATTAAGAATAAACTTCCCCATTTCTTTATTGATAAAAGGCGCTTAAATTTTGCCTATCATGAAACATGAAACCCAGATTTTTAGGGCTTCAGCTTAATGAAACTCTCATAAATTTGAATTTTTCTTTTTTTATATGGACTGTTATTCCCTAGTCAGAAGTTCAGAACCAAGTGACCGAATTAAGCAGTGTCGAACTAACATTTCTTTCAAAATTGTATTAAAAACACAAATTCTCACGGGATGAGAACACTGATCACGATCACAGTAAGAATTTATCTAATTCTCCAGTCCTAATGCAAAAATCGGCATGCCCTTATGGATCTACGGCCGCTTGTTATGAATAGGACGCCGCTTTCGTGCATGCACATAGTCCATGCTCATAAGCCGCCATGTCTCCGCATCTCCGAGTCGAGTCCTAATTGTATGCGCGAAATCTGGGCCATCTATTCTCCCTATCCATCAGAGCGAAAGAAACAGCACTTAATAAGCAAAAAAGAACATTACCAAGAAAAGAAAAGAAAAAATTCTACTTTTTTTTTTAAATATTGGAACAAAATTTATAAATTACATACTTGCATGGCTAGGCTCGGCTCCTAAGTTAGCAGGCTTAGATGGAGCATGGCTAGGCTTTCTTGTGGTCTCATGGCAGGTGCATTTCGACTCGACACGGAACAATGAGCTTCTATTTCATGTCAGCTTGAGCTCGGCTCACGAAAAGAATAAATAAAATTCGGCTAAACTATAGTTGTTACTATAGATTATAGGGAAATATATGGAAAAAAAACAAAAAAACAAAAAAACAAATAAAAGTTAAGGGGGTGAAGGTGAGCCAAGCCGAGCCATGCAAGCTTGTGAGTTGAAGGAAAAAAAAAGGTTAGTTGTTGATGGGAGGGTGTGAACTTGGGGAGCTGTAGTCTTCATTGAAGGGTTGAACTTCTTCTTGTTGTTGGTTTGGAAGAGGAGGAGGTAATGGGGTGGGCAAGAGTGTCGTCATTTCTTTAGAAGTATCACTTGAGAAATGATCAATGCCTTGGCCTGTGATTTTGCAACTTGTTTGGACACATTCCTCCACCTAAATTATCAAGAAACTTCACTCTGAGAGAGAAAGAAATTTGACTATTCACTTTGTTGAGAGAGAGAGAGAGAGAGAGAGAGAGAGAGAGAGAGAAACTTCAATATTCACTTTGGGGGGGGGGGGGGGAGAGAGAGAAACTTCACTATGAGAGAGACAGAGACACTATGAGAGAGAGAGAGAGAGAGAGATTTATTACAACAAAGAAAGAACATACTTACCACGGCTAAGTCCCCAGCCCTTAACTTCCTTGAAAGTTTGCTCATGGCTGAGAGAGGAGGACCTGAAATTATTCAAACAGCTCATGAATCAATGAGAGAGAGAGAGAGAGAGAGAGAGAGAGAGAGTCTTATTCCTAATGCTTACCATGAAGTGGTGAGCTCGGTACTTCTAAGTGGTTAGAACTGCAGATTGGGATTAACGTAGAGAGAGTAAAAAGCAGGGTTGTGAGGATGAGGAGTTCCATCTTTCCTGTCTCTCTACTCTAATGGCCTTCCTACATTTAGAGAAGGATCGATGGGGTTATATACGCCTTAATAAAAGAGTCCCAAAAGAAAATAGTGTGGAAAGTATGATGTGCCAAAAGGAGAAACACAAACGGATTGGACCCACTTCACTTAACATATAACTTCTTGCTACGCTCCAAAGCGCTAAAATCCACTACTCTCCAACTTTAATAAAAGAATTAGACTTAAAAATTATATAATGTACTCCTGCGGGTACATGCTCCTTGCTAAAATTTACTACTCATCAACTTTAAAAGAATAAAGTTAAAAATTATATAATGTACTCCTGCAGGTACATGCTTCCTCAACCTAGCAAACAACCTTATTTATGAAAAAAAGTGTACATTAAGGTTTAAAAAAATGGATCGGCCACCTCAAAAAACGAGTCAGAAGATCGAAGAAAGGCCTAAAAAATTAAAAAAATACTAAACTTTCTAAAAATAGTGTTTTCTAAGTTTCAAAACAATTTTAGGGTGTTGCATTATGTACTTACACTATTTTATAAAAATACATGAATATTGAGATGTCGTTTTCCTATCTATATATTTATAGACCATTGAATATTTTTAGGGCTTTTTTTTTTTCCCTTTGAATGTTAAAAAAGAAAAGAAAAAGAGATATATGTCACATTAGAATTAGTTAATTTAAAATGATGTTGTAAAGTTCTAAAATTAGCTATGGCATAAAATAACTATGGTGTAAATTAACTATGTTAAAACTAGGTGTGAAAGAAATATAGCTAAGTTTACACCCGGTATATCATCATCCTCATCAGAGTATTTTTTCAATTAATTGGGGTTGGCTACATGAATCTCGGTTCGCCATTATGCTCTATTAAATATCATACCCTCATTGAGACCATAAGTCCCCATATCTTTTCGGACCACTGCCAACCACGTCTTTTTGGGCCTACCCTTTGCTCTTTTTAACCCTTCTACTTGAACTAACTCGCACATCCTAACAGGTGTTGTATTTGGTGGGCGCCACATACGGCCAACCCACTTAAGTCTACTATCTCTTATCCTATCGCCTATTGGTGCCACACTTAAATTCTCCCGAATTGATTAATTTCAAATTCTATCCCTTCTTGCCTTGCCACTCATTCAACATCATCATCTCCGCTACAATCGTTCTATGGGTATATTGTTTTTTGTCTGCCCAATATTCCTCCCCATAGAGCAAAACTAGTCTCACAGTTGTCATATAGAACTTGTCATTCAGCTTCATTGGTATGTGGCGATCACATAAAATTCTAGTTGCATATCTCCACTTTGTCCAACCAGCTCGAATTTTATGTGCGACATCTTCC
Organism: Amborella trichopoda; assembly: GCF_054954075.1. Classification (NCBI taxonomy): domain Eukaryota; kingdom Viridiplantae; phylum Streptophyta; class Magnoliopsida; order Amborellales; family Amborellaceae; genus Amborella; species Amborella trichopoda. The sequence continues at coordinate 41,370,501 of NC_142345.1, read as the reverse complement.
TCAATCTCTTCATTTTTCTGGATTATCAACTTAAGATATAGAAAGTGCAGTCTTTTGTTCATGATTCATGACAAAACTTTACTTTAGCTGCCTACCTAATGCCATCAAGTCCTTTTACCTGGGCATGGAACAGGTTAAGGGAAAGTTTAAAGTCATCACCCTTCTTAGATCACACTTTAATCGAAAAGGTTAAGGGAAAGTTTAAAAAAAAAGTTTACACCTTGTATATGAACTATATAAATAAAATAGCTTTAAATATTTAAACTATGTAAATAAAGTAATAAACTATGTAAAATATAGCTATGTAAATTTTCCGGGCATTGTAAATGTCTCGTGCGTGAAATTGCTCCCAAAGGTTTGTAAAATTCTAACATTTAAAATTTCTCTCAAAGAGTCATAGGTTGAACTGATGACGGGAGAGTTCCAAGAAGTAGTTTGAAACTCAATTTTTTTAAAAAAGTACTCAATTTTGAAGTGGACGTGAATTAGACCGGTTTCGACAATTTCAGATCTGGAACACAAAATTTTTAGGTGATTTTTAAGAGAAAAAAAAATGGGGGCGGGTGATCGTATTTCAAAAAAAAATTAAAACTTCCCTTGTTAAAACCGGTTCAGGTCAGAACCGGTTCTATCAGTGAGTCAACTGGTGGTTCTATCTGTATAGGATGTGAATTAGACTGATTTTGACAATTCCCGATCCGGATAACCGAATTTTTAGACCTTGTGTCTATATGTTACCAAGATTGAAGAGAGAGTTTCCAAGAAGTGGTTAGAAACTCAAATTTTAAAAACAGAAGTACTCAATTTTGAAGTGGACGTGAATTGGACCGGTTTCGACAATTCCAGATTCGGATCGCCGAATTTTTGGACCTTGGTCTATATGTTTCCAAGATTGAAGGAAGAGTTTCCAAGAAGTGGTTAGGCACTCAAATTTTGAAATCAAAAGTACTCAATTTTTGAAGTGGATCCCAATGTTTCATTTAAGGAATTGTTTGATTTGCTAGCTAAATTACAAGTTGGGCCTATTTGAAAAATTATCACCAGTAATTTGACCTCAAGAGATGTTTGATTCACAAATTTGAAATGATTCTCAATTGCAATTGAGCTCCTAAAACGAATTTTGGAAAAAGTTTATATAAGGTATCAACCTTATATTATTGAAATAAGGTACATTTCAAAAATCCACTTAAATGTGTGTGAATATGAAAGAAAAATAGCTTTCAAATCAGACAAAATAATACATATTGTAGCACATTATCTATATCCACAATTTTCAAGATTTTTAAGCGTTTATAGATCTGCTTGATCTATGCCATTTTTTTTAGTTTTGAATTTCATAATTAAAGGCAAAGAAATTTTTTTTTTATTTTGGCTATTACAAAGGTTTTCACCATCAAACCAACCTTTTAGGGTAGACTTTTGAGATGCACCTTATTTTTGTAATACAAAGTTGAACCTTATACGAAACGCATCCTTTGAATTTTTTGCAACACTATTTCAATTTCAAGTAGCTTTGCAAAAAATTAGGGGTCTCTCCCTGTCTCTCGCTCTCTCAACCACTACCACACTACAACACCGTCACCACTATTGCCACTCCACCGCTACCATCACCGAGCCACCGCCATTCCACCATCCACTCCGCCACCACCACCACTACTACCACCATCAACACTATCGCAGCCGCCTCCACCATCACCACTACTGCTGCTGCCTATCCCCCATCACCACTACCACCACCGCTGCGGCACCACCATCATCATCGTACTACCATCACTACTACTACCACTCTACGACCACCACCGCCTACTTGCCATTACTTCCCACCACCATACTACCATCGCTCCATCTGTTTCACCACAACCACCATCATTGTCACACTATACCATCACCAACACTATCACTACCGCATAATAACAACTTATAACTCAAATTGTAACAATTAAACACCCGTAGACAGCAAAATGACAATTGACCAAATTGCCATTTGATCAACTGCAAATCGGAGAAAAACACTATTTGACAAAATTTTGTTCTCCAGATGAAAAAAATACCCCTAAGTAGGTATTCTGTCTGAGGGAATATGTATGCAATTTGCTCCCACAGGAGCATGCCATAAATTAAAATTAAAATTCCATATGGCAAGATCCAATTGGCCTATGACATTGTAACCAAACCCTTGAGCCCAAAGGACCAAATGAAATCCTCCGATGCCACATACCCTAATATCAAATGTCATTCTATCCATGTTATCGCCCGAAGGACCAAATGAAATCCTCCGATGCCACATACCCTAAATATCAAATGTCATTCTATCCATGTTATCGCCCACATCATCAAATTGTTGCCACATCACTTTCTCCTTCATTTTCGTACAAGGGTGGTGCACGTTCCATTTCTATATAAGATAGTCAATTAAATTGATAAAATGCACTATTGTTGTATCCACTATTGGTGACTTGGACCATGCCAATTCCCTTAACATAGGGTCTAGACAAAGGCATATGGGGCACATGACCCTGCCCCCTTAGATGTCCCCTACCTTCAATACTTTGAACCATAGAAACTATTCATTCACTTTGATGATCCACATTGCTATGACTTCCAATTTATGGGGCCAAAGGCTTAAATGTTCCCTCGTGAGGGTAAAGCTTTATGATACTAAATTTCGAGGAGGTAACCTCCTCAACCTTGCGATCGTCTTCCAAAAAAAAAAAAAAAACAGAAAGGAAAATATGTGGGAAAACAATAAAGTCCTGAGATTGATTATAGACCATCCAATGTTTGGACAGTCAAGATTAAAGCCTTTAAGAACTCAAAATCCGTTGTTTTTTTTTTTGTTGTTGAAAATACTCATTGATGGTTCTAAAGTGGACCCCAAAATATCTTATAGGTAAAAATCAGCCTAAATATCTCTTTTGATAAAACATGAGTAAATGTACAATATACACCCACGGGAGTATGCTACAGGCACTTATCTATGGCCTATTGTTCCGTACTACCTCTGCAAGTACAGGAGAATAACACCTTTTAATATCCGGATCTTGGACCACCATTAAGGTTGGGTCCAATTTACCTTTAGAGGCCCATTAGGCTGGGTCCTACCCATCTAGATTTTGCCCTTTAGGGCCCAAAACATGAATAGGCTGGCCTCCTGATGGGTTCTGAGGCCTGGCGAAGCCCGGTTACATTTGCAATGGCGACATTGCATCTGTTCCTGTACCATGAGAATGGTGGTTTTGGGGATATTTCCTGTATGAATCCATGTTCATGGGTGAATTTCTAGATGCTAAACTTCTTTTCATATTCCATTCATGGGGTAGCTAAAGGGCCCAGCGGAGTAAGTGGGTCAACTCAGACCTAAGTGTGATTTCGGACCCCAATTCTAGACCCAATGGGTCAGATCTTGGTCCAGGTGGGGTCCATCCTAAGACCCTATTGGGCTAGCAAGGCCAGCCATGGTCCTTACAAGGTCAGCCTGAGCCCAACCCAGCCCGACCAAGCTGAAGATGCCTTGGCCCAAGCCTGATTGGGGGCAATCTGAGCCTAATACACACAAATGAAAAAAGAAAAGACAAGAGAATAAGGAAAAAAAGGGTTGGGTTAAGGCAGCCCTGACCCAAGCATAGCCTGGCAAGGCCCTGGGTTGCATTTTTTGGTCCATGCCCTAGTTTTTCAAGGCATTGGGCCTCCCAATCTATTGCCAAACCTACCTATTGACTAGGGTTAGGTCTAAGTTAGATTCTCAACAAGACCCAACCCAATATATATAAGTATATATGAAATATGCAAATAAATATTTTTAATATATTTATATTTTTTATATTTTAGGTTTGATTTGAATGGTTTGTGTCCAATTGACTCAGATTTGACACAAGTCCAGGTCAAGGTCAACCAGTACCTGACCAACCAATCTACACACCTACCAATGAGGTGAAAAAATGAGTGGCAAAATTTAAAGGATTGTATACAATAAGACCATTTACCTTTAGTATTGGGAGGTCACAATTGCTTACAATAATTCGATGTAAAATATGATAGCTTGGGTGTGTACCAAAGTTCGATTAAATTTCTTTTGAACTTTGAGTTTGGTCAATGAAATAAATGCATCCACCCAATTTCACATTCAATGGTCAAGATTAATTGTGACCACCTTCTACAAAAGGTAAATGGTCTCATCATACACTTTCCCAAAATTTAAAGTATAGATAAGGATACAATTTCCTTCTTTTTGTAGTATATAGAGGGTATCTTACAATCCTAGTGATTTACTTGTTGGGAAGCTTAACACCACTGGTAAGTAATAGGAGATTTGGGCCCCTACTCTTTGATGAAAATGGACTTCGAGATTTCATCATAAGGCTTCTTGGTACTACCACCATGGCCTCAATCTATTTTCAATGCCACCTTCATATAAAACATATGCATGTGGTTTTTAAATATTGAGTGATTAACGCATGTATTATCCTAAAGTATCATTATTTAAACATATATATTTTTTAAGTTATTGCATTCATACCCATTTTATTCACTTTTCTTAAAAAATAACGAAGATAACTATACTTCAGATTTTGAAGGTCTGAAATTTATCAAAGTCTCTTAGGTTTGTTTGAGGGCCAAATATAGTATTGAACCAATAAGGAGGATAGAAAATTTTGCATCTTGAAAATCCAAAGTTTAGTTGGTAAAAAATAACCAACCTTTTTACTTTTTTTGTTGAGCAAAAACTTTGAATTTTCTAAATCCAATGCATTTATGTTAAAGGAAAATGTAGAAAAAACTTCGGATTTAAATTATGAAGTTTTTTTGTTGCTATACTAAAAAGTCTAGTAATAAATTAGGATTTAGAAAGCCAAAGTTTGTTGAACCATTGCTTTTTTATTTTTTTGCTTTTTTTGTCTAGTAAAACTTAAGATATTGAGAATTTGAAGTTCTTTTTTATTTTTTTGAGCAAAACCTTTTTGTCGAGTAAGAACTTCATATTTTGAAAATCCAAAGGTTTTAATCTTTGGAAGAATATAAGAGGCAAAACTATTGTAAAAAGAATTATTTTGAAAGCTTCAGATTCTCAAAATATGAAGATAGGGAATTTTGAAAAATAAAAAATAAAATTGCACAGATTTGGTATGAATGTAATATTTCTATCAGGTGATTTTTGTAACAGCAGTAATTAAAAGGGTATTTCCATGTTTCTTTATTGTTTTATTCCCAGCATTCTGATCCCAATGAACGATTGAGATAGCCTTAGTTGTAATGTCACAAATTAGTGTTGGAATGTAATAGTATAACTAAAGTTATGCTAATCGTCCGTTTAGATCATATAACTGGGAATAACAATGGGTGACACCACATACAAAGTCTTATTTGTTTTAGCTTGGTGATCGCATGGTGTTAGCCATGGAACATTTGCATTTGGTGATGATTTTACCAAAAATGAGCTTGCTTGTCTAAGTCTAGTTGATTCATGCTATAAATTAAGACCCAGCCATTTTAAACCCCATGGACATATGACATTCTGCTCCTAATAGCTAATGCTAGAAGAGAGAATCCACACAATAGGACTTGCTTTTCTTTGATAATGAGCTAAAACGTGTTTGGTTAGTTCAAGCTCAAACTTAATTTTCTTTTTTCTTTTTTTATAGATTGACTACCATGGTGGTTGAAATTATAGAGCTTTGAATTTTTGGTTTCTCAATCCATCTCATACGGATCCTGAAAGGTGGATGCTAGGGTTACCTTGATACGTGGTTCATGCTATTATTTTATGTACCATTACATGACTCACGCTATAGTGTTTGTGAAAAGGTTGCCTCATGGACGGCTTAGATCGTCAAGCACAGTCCGGTATCTGCAAACATCGTTTGCTTAGTATGGCCCACGAGGGACCACACTCCCACTAATTTCATGTTTCACTATATCATTTCATTTTACAAGCACTCATAAGGCCTTTAAAGGCCACATGCACCCAACAGAAAATGTTCAAATTGATCATCTCGACCTCGAGACTCATAGACATGAAAAAAGGCAGTTTGAGATTTTGGATATGGGGAGGCTTTTTTCCTCCTGGGTATCGAGTCAAGATCGTGTAGGAAGTCGACGATTCCCTAAGCCAACACAAGTACATTATTGAGGTGCAAAAGAGGTGTGGTATGATTGGTTGTCAACCAGTTCAAACTCCATAAATTATAACTATTTTTAGGATTTCTAGCCCTAAAAATAGTTCATCTTCTAACACATTATCTAGATCATCTATTTTCAAAATTTTCAAATGTGTATAGATCATCACCATTTATGGAATTTTCAATTCATAATTGGGGGCAACAATAGATTTTCATATCATTGCAACCCTTATTTATGCAGTGAAGATGTATGTTATCCAATACTTCCCATATTTAATTGTTGTTCTCAATCGTCAAATCAAAGGGATGGCCAGAATAACATGAATGTAAACAACACAAGAACAAATGGGAAATGCAGATGGTAGTTTAGTTGGAATACAAGACCCTACATGTTATAAAAATATTTAGTGATTTTTAAACACGTCAATGGGAATGGAAACCTAGATTGGTAGTTGAAGCTCAAATGGTGCTACCACTACTCTCCAAAACCCCGCCTTTCTCTCCTCTCCAATTCCAAATCCCCCTCCAACATCTCTCTCTTCTAATAATTGCGAACTCCATGTCTCCCCCCACCAGTTCTCTCTCTTCTCTCAAACGCCTCTCTCTCTCTCTCTCTCAAAGCTATTCTAAACCCCCTCTTGTTGAAACATATGCATTGCCTGTGAAATAAATTTTCAAATTTTAGAGGGGTCATTCCGAAATAACTTAGAAATGTTCAGCTTTAGGAGGCACGCGAGCCATTCAATTGTACAAAGGGAAGCTAATGGGAAACAAAAATGCAAGAGAAGGTAAAGAAAAGAAAGCGAGTAGAAAAGAAAGAGCAAAGTGAGAAGAGCGGTGCAATTTGTGGTGCAATTTGGAGAGAGCTGGCGGCTGCAGTTCATAACCCTTGTAAAATTGCTAAAGCCATTATTGGTTTATAGGAAAGACTTCTATACTTCTCTTATTGTACAGGAATTATATATTTCTCCTATCCAACTGTTCAATTTAGATCCAATGAGCCATTAACTGTTTGACCTAGATCTGATGCTTTTGAATTTTTATTTTTATTTTTCTATAAAATCATATAAATATGAAATTTGTTACATACCATCATCTCAATAGGGCACATCTAGAAAAATATAAAAATAATATTCTTAATAAAATAAAATAGCCAAAATACCCCTTAAGTTTTTTGCATGTACGAGTTTAAGAGAGGAATGGACACCCAAATTTTGGTGTCAAAGTGTTTGTAGAAAAAATTTAAAATTAAAACAGTATACAGGCGTGACATTGTAATTGGGTCCATCTGAACTGTTCATTTAAATTGGACGACTAGAAATAGGGAAGTATATAACTTATATACAGTAGATTAGGAGAAGTATAGAAAGCTTGCTCTTGATCTATTTACTTGTAAAATTCTTTTTATACTCTAGTGTAGTATTTAAATGATTGCCTCAAGATAGGTACTCACCATTGGTCCAAGGCGAGGTACTTGGGTAAGTTCGAGTATTATGACCAATATAACAAATTTATAAACAATTAAAAACACGAAAAAGAAAAAGGTGAACAAAAAGGAAGGAGGGCTTGGTTAGCCAGCAGAGAGAAATAGAAATGAGGATAGATCTCGAAAGAGAGATGGAGAAAGATAAAAAGAGGGAGTGAGAGAAATACGAAAACAGAGAATGACAAAGAGAGAGAGAGAGAGAGAGAGAGAGAGAGAGGGAGAAAGGAAAAGAAAACTGGGGCAAAAATCACCCCTCTTTGAGAGAGAGAAGAAGGGAGAATATATATATGGGTGTGGTTTCTATAAGGTTACAACGTTAAACAATCCAATTACGTAGCAACTTCAAATTTTATCATAATATGTAATTTTAAAGTAAAGATTCCTTAGGATTATTTTAAAATATATTTTCATCTTTAATTATAAAATTTTAGACTCAAAAAATGGTTTAAATCAAGTAGATCTATAAACACATGAAACCTTATATAAACTTTTTCATATATATATATATATATATATATATATATATATATATATATATATATATATATATATATATATATATATATATAGATGAAATAAAGGGGGCTATGAACCCTTTTTATTAATGTACCCACAAGTGCTTGGAGGTACTCCCTCATCACTAGGGCAATCTCGTAGCACTAATTTGTTGGGTGAGTGTAGCCATTAAAGGTTTTATGAATGCTTGTAAAATGAGATGATATAATGGAATATGAACTCAATGAGAGTGTGGTCCCTCATAGACCATATTAAGTAAACGATGTTTGCTGATACTGGATTGAGCTTGATGAGCTAGGTCAAGTCGGTTTAGAAAAAACATATGTTACCTGGGCATAGAAAACTATCTTATAAGGGTTCTAATAGGTCATCCCTTGATGAAGTCAGAATATGCTCGGATGAGTGAGCCGAGGGACTGTGTGTCAAAGCCCTCGTTGTTGAGGGCTTTGACATTGCTACCTAGCAGCGGAGCAAGTGCTTTGACTAACTCAAATCGCTCGGGGTGGCTACACATCTATTGGACAGCAGTAAAAAGGGCTCTTTACTCCCTTATAAGAAAATAAAAGAAAGTAATTGACTTGGGCTTTGCTTTGACTACTTAGCTAACGACTGAACTCATTGGGGCGGCAAAAAGCCCTCAACAACACTTAGACGCTGCTAGAGTGCTTTCAAGGCGGGAAACGAAATGAACGGCGAACGGCGAATGCTTCCAAAGCCTCTCGAGTTTCCGGCTGTTTCCTAGATTGAAGTAGCCTTTCGTCGCCCTACCTTACCCTAAGAAGTCACTATCAAACTGCTCGCCCTACTTAAATACCAAAGGTTCGCGAAGCCGCTCCGCGTTACTTTAGTTTAGTAGGGCTTGCTTGCGACTGAAGGAAGTTGGGCTCCTATTGAAAGGCTCTCCCTCCCTCAGCGACCGGCTTTCGATACTATATATAACTATAACGTGACGCTGCCATTTTTCCTTGTCGTGTGATGGTGGCCTTCAGAGATGGGGGCCAAAGCCTCATTCCCGAGCCATTACACGACATGCATAATGATAGCCATTTCGAGAAAGCGAACCACTTTTTAGGGTGAAGCTTATGCATGTACGAGAGATAAATCTATATGCCATAGGAGCTGTGGTCGCATCAGGTCTATGTTATTTTAGTTCGTTTCTAGGGAAGAACCTGGAATCCACAAATTGGGATTATGACCTATTGGTTCATTGACCAGACTTTGGTATTCTACTAATGAGCCTTTGCATAGACTGTGGGTCATGAAAAATACTAGATCAGTTTGATAAAGCAATTGTGGACCGTAGTCTACAATTGAAGGTAGAGTGTCCCAGCGTTTAGTTATTTAATTCCTAGACCATGTGGACCTTTTTCCCATCTAATGAATTGAATTATGTTTTTTTAATGATATATGATTTTTTAAATTATTATTTGTATTTTTCTAGATCTTTTGATATTTAATTATCAAAGATTTATAAAGACATATTGATTTTAGATTGATTTAAATATTCAAATTTGATTCTATGGATTTCTAAAAATCATATAATTAATCTTAATAATTTTAATATTGTATGAGATGCCCAATATGTTAATGGGCCCATCATTGCATGTGGGTGGGGCCCATAAAGTACCACCTAGGGTGGTACACCCCACCCTAATGAAATTTTCCTTGTGTTAGTACAAGCTTTGGCTTGAAGAGAAAGCTTTGAAGTGTTTTGGAAAGATTTTGCATTGTGGAAGCTTTCAAAGGATTTTTGGAAATCATGAGAAGGTTTGTACATAATTTTAGTAAGCACTATATTATTAATATAATTATTTAATTTAATTTTTATTGATGGAAAAATGGTTTAGGAATGAGAGATAAATGTTCTAGAACCTTCTATAATGTTGATAACTCATCTATATAATGGAAGGCTATATTCAATCTCACCTCATAAGTCACCCAAGATCAATGGTCTATATTCAATCTCACAAGAAGAGGAAAGCCAAGGTAAACCCTAAGAAACCCTAATCTTATTGGTAAACCCTAATCTTGTTCAAGCACTATAAAAATGAGATTGATACCTACCCAAATTCTCTACACCTTATCTCATACACCTAATTCCCATATCTATCTCTCATATTTCACAAAGGGGGCACACCCTACTTAGAATATCCCCCTCTCTCTCAAGAAAGGTTTTCTCTCTCCCTTAAGAGACCCAAAGGGGCACACCCTATTCTTTCATCTTTGATATCTCTCTCATGGTAGTTCTCTCAACCATCTCATCTCTCATTGGGGTTTTAGACTATAGGGTTGTGGTAGGAAAGAGAAGTATATCTCTCAAACTAAGCTGCTAAGGAGATTCATTTAAGGGTTTGAGATTTATGATAACTGAATTCATAATTCCATTATAGGGTTTGGCCTAAACTTGTTTTCTCGGTTGAGATTGAAAGTTGATCCCGTGCCATCTGATGGTGGTGACTCGGTGTGGGGTGTAATAATCCCGGTTAAGATAATATTTGTCACTCTTTTTTTGTTTATTATTATATTTAGTTATATTGTCTTTATATTCTCAAGCATAAAAATTGTGGATATTTCTTTGTTTAAAGAAAATTGGTTTAATGGTATCAAGGTTTTTAAGATCTTGGATTTGACAGTTTTATTTTATTTGAAGTGTGAGTTATTGTAATAAGACTACTTGTAAGTGATATTTGTTAAAAGAAAATAAAAACAAAATAAAAGGAGTGAAGAAAAAAAATAAAAAAATATATCTCCCGACAATATCACATTCGTCGGCCTTTCATAATTTAGTGTAATGGCTTCCATGATCTTTTCAAATTCTTCATCCAAATAAAAATAACAATGGTAATTGGAGCATTCAAATGGAAATCCTCTCGGGTTCACAAGATTTACGGCTTTGTAGAGAAAGGTCTTGTCGAGCAAGATGAAGGTGGATTGACGCCATGACAATGGAAAGACCCGAGGGGTTTAACGAAAACATCATGAAAGCTAGTTCATCATTTATCAAGGGGTCAATGATTTTCAGCTTTTTCAAAAAAAATTCTAAGCTGTCTCACATAGAAAGCATGAGATATATTACAAACATCATTTAGAGAGATTGAAATCTTCAAGCTTTGAGGGTTGAATTTTAATCTACTCACATAAATAAAAATGTATAGAAAAAATATATAAATAGACGCTTTATTTTTGATATAAGGTGGTCACAATTAATTTCACTAAAATTGAGTGGCTGCATTTATTTCATTGACCAAGCTCAAAGTTCAAAAGAAATTTTTTTGAATTTTATGACACACCTAAGCTATAAGATTTCATATCGGATGGTGGTAAGTAATTGGTACCTCCCTGTACAACCGGTAAATGCTCTTACTATAGATAATCCCGAATCTATATGCATCAAATTATTTTTTTTGAATTATAGTTTTATTGAACTAAATTAAAAAAATTGAGAAAAAATTGATAATGAATAAATAATTAAAAAAACTAAATATACGTTGCTCCAAAATCCAAACATACCGTAAAGTAATTAAGGAATTTTATCTTCGCTAACTATTGAGTTAGCCCAAACCCATGAAAACAATTGAATTATAATTCAAATGATTATCTGGATCATAGTAAATTGACACGAAAAGATGATAAACATGTAAGTAGTGCAAGTGGCAGAGGGAAAAAAGACGAGGTGTTGCAGATGAAGAGAAGGAAGAACCTTTTGCACATACGCTATGCCCCTGCATGAGCATAATGCGTGTGTACTTCCTCACGCAAAATACTTATTTAAAAATATTGTTCTACTCTAAAATTTTGGGAACCACATAAGAACTACTAGATGATTATTTAAAACTAATAATTGAATTTTGAGTTTTTTGACACTTAGATCCAGCTCTTTAAAATTTGGATGGTCTCTATTCAATCTTGAGGTATTATTTTGTTTCTAGTACATGGAGAGTTTATTTCATAAATCTTTTTTTATTGAGTTTAGTTTTAGGTTATAGAGAATTATTATTGTTATCATCATCAGATCCTTTTTCCAATTATTTAGAATATGCTATACGATATTCGTTAGTCATTCTACTCTATTAAGGAGCACGTCGCTTTCGGGGAATGCCCTAACATAAGCAAATAGTGGAGGTTCAGGATTCATCGAATGTTTGTTTGATAAAGTTTTATATTAGCTGCTCACCTAATACAACTTACCTCTTTTACCCGGCATAGAACGAGTTAAGGTTAAGTTTATGGTGCTCACCCCTCTTACATCTTATAGGATACAGGGATTAGATCCCAAAATTTCATATGTTAAAGGTATTTATACTTGGTGGGTAAATAGAGAGTATACTCCCACGAGTAGGGGTGGCAATGGACCCGGATCCGACCCAGGACCTGAGGGGTAGACCCGATCCATGTCTAGAAAATTGGACCTGACGGATTGGATTTAAGTCCAAATCTTAGACCTGAACACTATTTAGGTCTGGGTCTCGTACTATTTTTTAGGTCTTAATGTTAAATACAGTTAAATATATTGATATTTTAATTTTAGGATAAGTTTATAAAGAGCTGGGGCTCTAAACAATCAAATTAGAGCCTACATCAAAAAATTTACTAGAAGAGGTTATTTTGATGCCCAAATATGATTAAATTGATCATCTCGACATTAAGATGCATGAGCATGAGAAAAAAATAGATTTCAAGTTTTGAAAATAATAAATTTTTTTGGATGGTCAATTTTCAAGATTTTCAAAGTTTTATATTTGTTTGATTTACACTATTTTTAAAGCTTTAAATTTTATAATTAGAGATGAAAATATATTTTAAAGCTATCACAAAAATTTCTAATATTGAACCTACATTGTTTGACACTATTTGAAAGTGAGCGTTACGTTTGATTGTTTAGAGCCTCAGCTCTATACAAACCGCACTCTTTAATTTTTGGGTGGGGTCTTCGTTGGATCCGGGGTCCATATCCTACACTATATTTTTTGGTCCGGTCTGGGTTCACTTGTCCCCATGATAAACAAAGATATCGAAAATTTTCCATTAAATATGATAGTGGCATGAAGTACGGACATTATGCCTTTGAGCGTGAAAATGGAAAGAAAGATCAAGTAAATTTCATATAAAAACTAAAAAAATATTTGTGAAGAAAAATAGGAAAAGACAACTGGTATATTAATACTGGTAAAATGAAGCTCACATACGATGCTCCCTCTGAAGTATACTGCACATTTACTCTCCTAGGCAAAACACTTGCTTGGGTGTTTTTTTTTTTTATTTTTCTTTTTTAATTACAGGATCCTTCTAATTATAACTATATAATTATTTTCAATGAAAAAAATTTGAATTTTAAGTTATTGAACACCTGTGCCATTCTCTCAAGAAATCAAATGGTTCTAATGTAACGATTGTTTTAGGTGCATAGCTAGTGAGAATTAATTATTTACTTTTCTTTTGAGTCAATTTGCCCTGTTCTAGGAATCACAACTCCAAAATTTAGGATCCAAAAGATATTCCAAAATCCAAATGTAAGTTTTGCCGAGGTAGTAGATGGATAGTACACTCTCGCGGGATCAAAAGATCTTTTGGATTATCACTTTTTAAGGATTTCTCTCTTCTTTTTTTTTGTTTGGCAATTATTAGTTTACAGTTACGGTGTGCTCTCATCCCTTGCTTGACTCTATTTCTTCATTGCATTTGACTCAAATTTAATTTGTTTAGGTTTCTCATCTATTAATCAGTTCTTTTGATCGTGATAGATAAGTTGTACCAATTTGCAATGTAAGCATTTGTTATTTTTAATTTCAATTAACCTAAGCTTTCTCTGTTTCAGATTGTCTTTATGATCTCCACCCTTTTAAACCTGATCTAGGGTTTATTGCGTCGGCTCCGATCGCAGGGTTTTATCTCAACTTCATAGACTCTTCGACTGTTGATTTTTGTGTATTCATACTGAAGTTTGGCTTTGATTTCCTCGTAATAAAATTTTGGGTCCATTTTCCTATCTGGGAGTGAAGTTCTTATATTTTCCGAATTTTGATTGAAGTTTGGGTTTTTTTTTTTTTTTGGTGTTTGCTGTCTATTCATGCATTTACGTTGAATTTATTTAACCGCAAATCCCATTGTGGATATCGAGCATTTGAATTTCGATAACCAGTAGAAGAGTTCTGGTTTTCTCTTCAGTGCATAGAAACTAAGAAATTCTGCATAATTTTGAGTCTTTTAAAAATCTCGACTTTAATTTTGATCGGGATCCTTTACTGCCATATATCCTCCTGATTCATTTCCAGATCGGCGAAATTTCTTCTTCCATTTCCTTGTTTTTAATGTTTTTCTATTGCCAATGAAGCAGTGAATCTAGGGCTTATCTATGGATCTCTGGTTTCAAAAGGCGATGAATTTGGCTGAAGAAGCAGCAAAGAAATCACAGGACATAGCAAACGAAGCAGCAAAGAAATCACAGGACATAGCAAAAGAAGCAGCAAAGATTTCACAAGAGATCGTGTTAGAAACTGCAAAGAAGTCAAAGGAATTTGCAGTTGAGGTCACAAAAAAAGCAGATCAAATCAAAATCGAGGCAGTGAAAGGGGCTGACAAAATCAAATCTCTTGCAGACGGTATCCCCTCTCCCATCCCTGTTTTATCTCGCGGTGAATTGCAGCCATCCGGTGAAGATCTTGAGAAATATGGTGTAACTGATGATCTTAGAGAGTTTGTCAAGGGATTGACACTTGACACCTTTAGGGATTTCCCCTTGGATAGCAATGACGGTGAGTTTATCTCATTTAAATTCCTTTTACATTTGAGTTTCTTTTTGTGTCTTTATTTTTTGTGAATTTTTTCTTGCTCTATGAGAAGTAAATTAGACTTTAACATTCAACATTGATATCACTCTTTTTTAATCTTTAAATTTTTTTCTGGGTTGGAATGCTATTGATTCTGATGGCTATCATTGACCAAACAACAATGACATAAACTTATTTTCCTGGACAATGTTCTTTCACTTTCTTATTCTCCTTTTCTCTAATGTGTGCCCTAGGTGATGATAATGGCAATGCACATGTAGTGCAAAGTTTGTGTTTCTTTTTTCTGTTCATTTCTTTATTTGTTTTTATGCTTATGTTTTCTTACCCTTGCGAGGTGCCAGTCAATGACATCAAAGCAAGGCACTAGGCAACCGCATTTTAAGTTGTGATGGCAGAAAATGAACACTTAGTAAAGTTTGAATTTACATTTCTTCTCATCACGTATTGATGTAGTGGTCGTATTGGATTACACATGATTTACTTGTTAGATATGCATTACTGGTTATGAGAAGTTCAAGCTTTACACATGGTCCTTTGGATACATGTTATCTCAGGATATTTAAAGACATATGTTTAGGGTGGTGGCTGGTTCAAGTGCTTGTGCCTGATACTTCGTTTTTTCTGGCATTTCACTTAGTTGACCTAGATTACATGGTATCTCTCTAATGTCCTTTGAATATTAGGAAGTCACGAGTGGTTTTGCCTTGATATTTACATCTGTGGAGTTTACCAGCTGTAGGTTATTGAAGATGTGAAGTAATGTGGTTTTAGGGAGTGATGCTTCATGTGATTAAAGTAAAACCTCTCAAACAGACTAGATTAATAAGCTCTTAAATATCATATGTGATACTAAAATTAAAACAAAAAAGCTGTATAGAATATGTTTTGAAAGGGATTTTTTAGGAAATTTATATTAAAAAATAAAAAAAAAAGAGAAACAAAGAAATTGTGCTATTTGGACAACTGGAATCCTTTCCTGATGTGAATTGGAACTCAAATGCAATATAACCAAAATGCTTATCTTCATTCTTTTCTTTTTTCTTTTTTTGCATACATGTTCTTATGGTAGGTTGTGTGTAACTTAAATTCTGATAGGCATCAAGTTTTGTAACAATTTCTCAAAATTGATGGCCTCTCAAGAGTCAAGACTAATGCTTATTAGGTCCTCCCAAGGCATTTGTTTTGAAAGGTTTTACCACACCTTTTCTTTGTTTTCTATTATACATGCATGTCATATTTATTGGTCATACTTTACTTGTGGCTTGAACATTACTGTTTTACTACACCTTTTCTTTGTTTTCTATTATACATGCATGACATATTTATTGGTCATACTTTACATGTGGCTTGAACACTACTGTTCTGTTTGTGGTGCAGATGAACAACTGACATCCGATGTCCCAACTGTCTCGAATGTACGACAGGATCTTACAGAATGGCAGGCTAAGCATGCTACACTTGTTCTCTCATCTGTTAAGGTAGTCATTCTTCTATTTCAGGATTGGTGAGTTTTAGACCATCGCTTCTCGTTTGAAACCTGTTTCCCCTAGTTTTCCTTTTTGTGTTTGCATTTGCCCAGCATAAAAGTATACTGCCCTGAACAACTTGTAAAAGTTGTTATTATCTTTCAAGGAACGTGCCTGAATTACATAAGAATGAGATCCCTAGATTATAGGTTCAATAAAGAGTTGAGGATTCTTGCTTTCTGATGTGAAACCCAGTTTCTCTTTGTTGGTAATTAAGGTTTGTCTATTCTATTGCATTTTAGCCTTGTAATATATCCAGGAATTGGGAAAAAAATCATGTCCCATCATTCTTGGAATCAAAAGAATAATCCATGCATGATTAAGAATAAGATTTCTGACAAATTGTTTTTTAAGGAATGACCACAAATGAGCTGCAAGTAATAGTGGCCTATCATGGTGTATAGATGTATGGTCTCATCCTGTTTCATTTTGCACGAATGGGGCGCAGATATGTGTAGTGACTGATGAATGACTGCACTTTTGTGGCACAATCACGGTCTTTAGCTTCTTGTCTCTCTACCTCAGGTAACATCTTAAGTAAGGAAAAATTTCGAGGTAGGCACTGGGAGTTTGTCCTGGTTTGATTTTTGGTGTCATGGTGCTCCACGAAGTCATCTTTCTCTTGACATGTCCCACTTTGTAGATACACTTGCATATGTTCTCAATTGTTACTAAATGGCTGTCATACTTTGCACAAACTCATTTTTGGTGATGTATCTTCTGTTTCAGGCGTTCTAATTTTGGAGTTAGAACCATTTCAAGGATATTTCAGTCAAAAGTATCCCATCACACAAGAAGAACATTCTGACTAAGTTAGATAAAGATCCAAACTAATGAAGAAAGACCTTAGAACTAATTTATTGTAGCAAGATATGGGTTCCAATTTTTTTAGTGAGTAATATAAATAACTTGTTATATGCATTTGTGCTCCTATGGATTTCTAGAAAACTCAAAAGAATTACAAGAAAATGGGACACTATGAGAGGCAAGATGCCCAAACATGGATACTGATAGAGTCCTGGATGTGGACGTGGACGTGGACATGGATTTGGATATGAGTGTCCTATCCGACACATTGAATAAATATATATTGGAGAAGTGTACCGTAAGACCATTTACCTTTTGATATAATGAGGTCACAATCACCGTTGGCCATTGGATATGAAATTAGGTGGCTGCAGGTGTACCATGGGTCCAAAAAGAAATTATTTTGACTTTGTGACATGTCTTAAGCTGTCAGATTTCACATCTGATGGCGAGGGGTGATCGTGACCTCCTTATACCAAAGGTAAATAGATTTATAGCATACAATCCCATATATATTCGAGCTTGTTAATACATAAATATTTGCATCCATCACATTAACACATATATACCATATCATAATGTATAATATCATGTCTTATTGTTATACTTTCGATGGGTCTGTTGTTTTGTATTTACAAGTATGCAAGGAGTTTTTATCGATATAAACCAGCACACAAGTTAAGCACCTACGAGTTTCCATCATAACTGAATGGTAAAGGTTTTTTTAAAATCCTATTGTAAATTTTGCAGTTGCTTAGATGTGAAATGCTAACATTGCAAATGAAAAAAGGGAAAATTAATCAAAATACACATAAGAAGTCAACTATTTAACATTTTACCCATATATTTGGATTTAATACATAATATCATCAAAATACATATGTTCACGAGTTGGAATAGTTGAAAAAAGGTAAACTGTTAAATTGTTGAAAATTTCAGTTTGTTTTGATAAAAAATTCCCAAAAAAACAGTGAAAATGCTATTGTCTTTGAGAACTATTGTTGTTTTGGTGAAACTTCTAGTTTCTTGTCAATAGAAACTATGCGGCCATGTTTTCTGCTTCCCTTCCTTTCTTCCTTTCATCATGTAGGGACCCAACCAAAATATTGAAATTATTTTTTATAGTGTAGGGCTTTACGGTGTGTCTCTGAGAGTAATAGATATCGTTCATCATCATCCAAACCTTATTCCAACTATTTGGGGTTGGTTATCAGGATTTATGACTATCTTGAACGCAAATTTAGTAATAATAGGAGTAGAGACGAAGAAGTAGTTCAGATTGATGGCTAGGAATTACTACAAAGAGCATACTTTCAATATCTTGGGTCGATAATTTAAGAAAATGGAAAGATTGAGGAAGATGTCACACATAGAATTAGAGCTGGGTGAGCTAAGTAGACATGTGCAACTGGAATTTTATGTGATCATTGTATTACCAATGAAGCTGAAGGGCAAGTTCTATAGGACAACTATGAGACTAACTTTGCTCTATGGGGCGGAATGTTGGATGAGTGGTGAGACAAGAAGGGATAAAATTCAAAATAAATACATTTGAAAAAATTTAGGAGTGGCACCAATAGTCGATAAGATGAGAGAGAAGACTTAGATGGACTAGCCATGTATGGCACAAGCCCAGTATAGCACCTGTTAGGAGTTGCGAATTGATTTTAGTGAAAGGCTCAAAATGGCAAGGGGTAGGCTCAAAAGGACATGTTGGAAGTAGTGAGAAAAGATATGGGGACCTATGGCGTCACTGAAGGTTTGTCCCTTAATAGAGCAGAATGGCGGATCAGGATTCGTGTAGCTGACTGCGATTAGTTGAGAAAGGCTTTGACGATGATGATGATGGTACAAATGATATGAGGACTTATGGATTCACTGAGGGTATAACCTTTAATAGAGCAGAATGACAAACCAGGATTCATATAGCCGACAAAAGGCTATGATGATGGTGATGATGATGTCGCAAAAGTTTTACGCTAGCTACCAACCTAGTACAACCCTCCTCCTTTCTCATTTGGGTTTGGGAATAACAGAGTTAAGAGTAATAGATATAGTTGTACTTTTTTTCTTCTTCTTCTTCTTCTTCCTTTCTTGACTTTGTCTTTGTCAAGAAATTAATTTCTTACTTACCTTTTCTCATAATCAACCATAATTGTTTATGTTCATCGGAATTCAGGGGTATCGCTGAATAATTTTCTGCTCAGGAGCCTTTAATGAATTTCTACATTGGGAACTGATTTCAATGTGTTAATTGCATTCTAAGAGTCCTTTCTTGTCTCAAAGTTAAATTGAGATTTTTTTTTTTTTTTTTTAAGTTGTTGTTTTAATTTGATGTTCATTACTCAATTCACACTAGTTACTTTTGACAATACATTTTCTTTTGACATGTGCTTGCAGGAAATTTCACAATTTAGATACTCATTATGTCCCCGACATATGAAAGAAAGGAAGTTTTGGAGGATATACTTTTTGCTTGTCAAAAGTCATGTGCACCCGTAAGTCGCTGAGCCTAAAAATAGTCATGTTGGTTTTTGTTGCCTAGAAGTTGTGTTTGGACTTTGGTATATTCAAGCAATAGAGTTCTCTGTAATGGGTTGGTGCAAAGTGATGCAAGTTTCATATTGATGAATGCAGTCTAGGCTAACCTGGTGATATATGGTCTTTGACATTTCATAATTATGTCCACACGTAATTGCACTTGATATTAATAAATGTTATATTTAACCCACTAAACTTGGTATGGAGGTTAATGTGTAAGGGCTACAAAGAAAAAGAAAAGAAGGCAAAAAATAAAATTATAGAATGATGACCGCTATGCTTTATGATTGAATAGATGGCAAAGCAAGTTTGTTTTTACATGACATGCAATGGAGATTAGTCTTGTCCTCTCAGGTCAGTGTCTATGAGAAGCCTCCTGATCAGTATTGATAGGTGAGAATATTACACTTCATAACTTCTGCTGACAGTTAGTAGAGCCTCGTATCGTCAAATCCGCTTTGTCAACCACCTGCCTTTATAGCTCTTACCGCAACTGACTTCCTGCAGCCTCACTATTTCTAGATATCTGCTACATCTCTCACTTGTAGTAGAGGACTTGGCTTCTTCCTGGCATCCAACCTTGCAATTCGATTTCATATCCAATTGTATGCTTTTAATGTGGAAGCTCGACCAGGGGCCCAGTCAAAAGCAAAACTTCTTGTCTTGCAACTCTATGACTTCTTCAACCTTTTCTTTTGCTTCCATGGAAACAAAATCTAGAAAACAAAAGATGTGAAATTAAAATCAGTTGTACTCATTACTATATTCATAATTTCAACTCTACTCACATATTAAAAGAAAAAGAAAATCATTATACTTGTTACATATTAAGGCAGAATTAATCCACTGGTGTTACATAATTAATAAATTGTTGAATGAATTTACATGTTACGATATAATTTAAATTTATAGTTATTATAAAAATCCATATGTCTATAAATATTTTGCTTTGGTAGTTTAGTGTTTCGTTTGAGAAATTTCAAGATGCCGTCAAAATGATAAACAAAGACGTACATATAGTGCTTAGAGAGAAGAAGAGGGACACCCACACATCAACGCGTGTCTTCGTGCACATTGAGTTATCTTCAGTTGGTCTCTTGTTAGAACTTCAAGTATGGCCTCCAAAGAATGGGTTCAGTTCAGTTATAGCCACTTAGCCGAACCGTAAGCAGGCCCCACTGAGGGTGATCACCAACTTGTTCTTATCAAGAAGATCATAGGTTTCGAAATATGTGATTAATTGTCAGTTCTTTGGCACTTGTGGTTTTGTACATTTTTTCCATAATTGGAAAGTTGCATTAATGTTGCTCAAGGCAGTATGGTTCCTTCATTAACAGATTTGATGTACTTCCATTTAATTTTTCTCCTTAGGTATGAAATGCGTGCCATGGAAGAGGCAAAGCTGAAACAACAAGAGAAGAAACCAGAAGAAACTGAGTCGAGAAGACCTACTGAAGTGCAAACGACCAATCCAAGCAGTCTGAAAAAGGGCCCGTCTACTGAGCTGGACTTGGACGTGTTTCTTTTGGGTGATCTTGGAAGTAGTGATGAGGGGCCAGGTACTTCTTTTCCTACTCTGGTTCTGATAAGGCCTTTTCTTTTGGTAGTTATGAAAAGTATTTTGCTGGAAAAGATGTAATCTTTTTGGTCATCTGCTAAATACAAGATGTGTGCTGCTACTCAGCCGATTTGACTCCTTTTCTGCAATTTTAAAGATCTGGTTTTTTTAGCGTTCATGGAGTTACTGTGGAGAGAGAGAGAGAGAGAGAGAGAGAGAGAGAGAGAGAGAGAGAGAGATATTATTTGGTTTATTTTTCTCTTGCAAGAGAGAGAGAGAGAGAGATATTATTTGGTTTATTTTTCTCTTGCAAGAGAGAGAGAGAGAGAGATATTATTTGGTTTATTTTTCTCTTGCAAGAGAGAGAGAGAGAGAGATTATTTGGTTTATTTTTCTCTTGCAAGAGAGAGAGAGAGAGATTATTTGGTTTATTTTTCTCTTGCAAGCTTGACTGGATCTTTTTTATTTTTCATAATTTTTTTATTAAAATTGTAGTAGTAAATAATTTACTAATTTGTGGTGATTTGCTTTGGTATTTTTAGATGATGCTGATGAAGGATTTGATGATGACTTTGACAAGATTGTAAGCAACGATGTAAGCGTATTCATTTAGAATTAATATGCAGCATGTTCTGCACACGCCTTCTTACTCAAAGACATAGTTTATGTGTTTCAAATGACACTCTTTAAACAAAATTAAAAGTAAACAAACATGTGACATTTTCGTTAAATGGAAGGGAAAAAATAAAGACATATGGGTCTTTTATAAAATAGAAAGAGTTAACAGGAAATCATATTGGTTCTTTTCCTTATTTATGAAAAGAGTCATTGATAAATAGTGTACTCTATAATGCTGTTATCAATCCATCAAGGCAGCATTCGGCACATCCCTTTTGATGCATTACAATTATAAAGGTGTGTGCACTCGTGTGTGTGTGTGTGTGTGAGAGAGAGAGAGAGAGAGTTTCTAATGTGCTCTAGCGTATAATTAGAAGGTGGCTTGCATACCCTCGTCTCTTAAATTTGTTGTGATTAATTCAAAAGAATGAGTGATTTTTTCTCTCTTAAAACTGTCTTATTTTCCAACACATGGATGGTTCAGCATCCCTGTTAAAGGGGGATTTGAGTGAGTTTTGTCGGGTTCAAATGTGTATATGAGAGAGAGAGAGAGAGAGAGAGAGAGAGAGAGAGAGATGGTTTTTTACAACTTGTGAGATTTTTGCAGGCCTCGGACAGTGAGGATGATGCGGAGAAAAAGAAGCCCTAATCTGGCACATTTTGGCCAAGAGCTCACCAAAACATGTGGATCATGAAGCCAACTGAAGCAGGTCTGCATTTCTTTCTTTTGTAACTTCCAACATGGAAGAGCTTGCACTTGTTACATAGGCAAGGAGAGCTTATCTGCTTGTCTTATCACCGCAGCTTTTATTGCAAGATTTATGAGGGGTGTATCTGTTCTTTAAACCTATTGATTGGAATTCAAATTCTTTTGAACTCTTCCATCATTATTTTGCTAGGATATTCATTTTTTTCTTTCATTCTCTCCAATTATTGAAACACGGACAATGGGACTCGATTCTCCATCAGGACCAAGTCACTCGGGCAAGTCCGAGCCCGAGTCGGCACCTTCTAAAATGCTATGCAACCATGCTGGCCACAAGTGAGGACACCCTTCAAATAGTTTTTCCATTAACATGACCGCTCTCTATATGAGACTCAGAATTACAGGGCAATTGCTGTTTAATGATCATGAGTTTTTGTTATTGTTGAGGTTTCTCTCGTTGATAGACCTCGTTTAGATGTCCGAGAAATCTTTTTTCTTTGAAGCCTGGTTAAAAGGGCAGGAATGTGAGTGTGCCAATTTGAAGTTCTCTCAAACCGTTGGGAAAGAGTGATTGCTGTCGAGTGCTAAATTTAATATATTTGGATCATCTCAAATGTGGATCCAATATATTTTAGCTTTTAAAATCCTTACACAAAGCAAAATTGTCTGGTGTATCTGGAGTCACGGTATTTTGATCTGTAATTTAAATCCTATAAGTAGGCTTGGTTTAGTCTGCACCCTGTTGCTTTTTGCTCTTCGAAGGACCTACAAATGGATTTCCTTCACAAGAGAGTGTATTTGGAGGCCCTGGGAACCTCCATGTCTTATGAATCTGGTAGCACTGAAATGGGTAATTCAGATTAGATTTTGAGATAGCAATCAGCACTGAAATGGATCGTTCACATTAGATTTTGGGATGGCGGATGGCAATCAAAATAGAGCTTTTTTAGGCTCTTGACTTTTCTAGGAAATTGAGCTTGGAGGATAAGAGATGGATTTGCGAAGTCCTCAATCATGCAAAATTGCGGAGCAGTGCACTTCATCTGATCATTTCAAATAAAAAGATAATGGAGAATAAATCCAATATTTTATGAAGTGAAAAAATAATTACTCATTAATTTCTGTGGGACATGAATTTTTTTATTTATTCAAGGATATAAATAAGGAAATTAAAGTAAATATCCCTTATTTTTAGGGATATTTTTAGGAAAATTAAAGTAAATATCTCTTATTTAAAAAAGTCTATATAATGCGCACATCAAAAACTCATTGGTAAAGGTTATTAATTAAACGAAAAAAGGTTGATTTAACAATTAAAAACATTTCAATTCTTCGAGATATATGAAATATGAAAAAAGAAAGAAGATTTTTAGTTCTAAAAATAGTGCATCTTGTGATATATTATCTAGACCATACATTTTTAAGATTATCAAGTATATGTAGATTTGTTCGATCTAAACTATTTTTGAAGCTCTAAATTTTATAATTAGAAAGATTAAATTTTTAAACCATTGCAGGGGTTTCAAGCAATGAAACATCTTTTGATATCATTTATGAGTGTGCCTTACTTTAATTGTTTAATGCCCCAATCTTATACAAACCTCACCATTTTTTAAAATATACATAGATGCCTTTTTTAAAAAGAACTTATTTTTCTCCCAAAACGCCTCTAACTCCTGTACTCAAAGCACCAAACTAAGGTTGTAGCTTCTCACTTGCAAAAATAGTGTTCAGTCTCTATACCGAGCATAGTCTTAGCTTAATGTTTGTTCGATACTACCAGTACCGATCAAAAGCCGCTTCTTTTTTTTAATAGAAATTATACTTCATCTGGTAAGAAATAATTTTGAGGTTTCCCTTATTTTGATCATAGATGCTATTGTTGTTCTTTGGTGGTTAATGTACGCTAAAGCCTTTTACGCCGATATTGATTGAAGTGGTCCCATATGTACACATTACAATCTCCACTCTTTTCTGCTTGTTTGTGCTCATTTGGGATTTGAGATTGGGCTCTAGGAAGAGGTGTTCCAAGTAGTGGGTGCCAACGTGGTTTTGAGAGTTTCAATCCCTTTTCACCTTCGTTTTCTTTTTGGGCGAGTCGGTGGGGAGAGAGCCCCTACCCTTGGTGGGAGTTGAGCTTAGGATGTAGCGTTGCAAATCATCAAGCGCAAACCAATTAAGCCCCGGCTCTTTTTCTCCTTTTTCGCCTTTCCCCCCACCATCTTCTTTGTTTTTCTCCTCGACTCTGTTTTCTGTTCGTTTGTGCTCACCTTAGTTCTTCTTTTTGTTTCTGGCTGTGGTTTGTATAAAGTTACAATCGCATATGTAGAAGTGAGCTTGAAATTTTATATACCATCTATTTTAGTTGGACGGTAAATATTTGATATGTTTTTTAGAAAAATATAAAAAAGTGACATGTTAAATCTATGTTATCTAAATAAAATGAATGGCAACTTTACATGAACTTTTTCCTTGTCATAGTTGTTGTGCAGTCAAGAGTCACTATAATAGGAAAAAGGTTCGCCCATGTGTATTCAAGAGTTAGTATGATACAAAAAATGATCACAAATGTGTGCTCATTAGGCAACATGATACAAAAACAATTCACAAAAATTATCCCAGGAATGAAATTCAACCGCCATGCTCGAGATCTTAGCGGGGGAGAGAGAGAGGGAGAGGGAGAAAGACCATCTATTCAAATTCAAAGCTCATTGCTCTTTTGTATGTATAGAGAGAGAGATACCACCATCTATTGAAATTCAAAGCTTATTGGCTCTTTTCTATGCATAGAGAGGCAGATACCATCTATCGAAATTCAAAGCTTATTGCTCTTTTGTATGTGGACGCCCTTAAACCTCACCAATATTTTCACTAAATTCATTACGAGGGAAGACAAAGGTCGACTAAGTAGCTTGATTTTTTGAAGAGAGAAATTCCTTGTCCAGAAGGAAGAAAAAGAATGAAACTCAAAATATGCGCTTAATAACCTTACCAATCGTTTTGGGAAAATCAGTTGAATAACATGTGAACTACTAATTAATTAACATTTCACCTGTCCAACTTCAATTATATCCAACATTTTTTGACCAATGGTGGTGTGTGGTTTGATAAGCTATTTCAAATTTTATACGAAAAATGAATGCCATTTGAGATTAGATCAGGAAAAAGTTTATAAAATTGCAGCAATAAGAGTCATTTGACAAAATCTTACGATTCTAAATAATTCAGCTTTTAAAGGTAATTTGATAGATATCCATGTTTCTTATAACTCATTTAATTCTGTTTTCTTAGTAATCTT
This sequence comes from Amborella trichopoda, assembly GCF_054954075.1. Classification (NCBI taxonomy): domain Eukaryota; kingdom Viridiplantae; phylum Streptophyta; class Magnoliopsida; order Amborellales; family Amborellaceae; genus Amborella; species Amborella trichopoda. The sequence goes on along the minus strand of NC_142345.1, from coordinate 41,344,541 downwards.
AACTCCAACATTTTCTTTTTGAACATTTATCATCATTATCAGAGACTTTTCACAATTAATTGGCGCTTACTACATGAATCCTGGTGCGTTATTTTGCTCTATTAAGGATCATGCTTTCAGTGAGGCAATAAATCCCTTTATCTTTTATCATTAGTTCCAACCATGTCTTTTTGGACATACGCCTTGCTTTTTTTTAGCCTTCCACTTGAACTAACTCATACCTCATAACCTGTGTAATACTGGATCAACGTCAAATACTACAAGCCCACCTAAGTCTACTTTTTCTCATCTTACAGCCTATTGGTACTACACCTAAATTCTTCCAAAGGTATTCATCTCAAACTCTATCCATTCTTTTCTTGCCACTCATTAATCTCAACTACACTTATTTGATGGGTATGTTGTTTTTTGACCGCCTGACATTTTCTCTAAACATTATTATGTTTAATTTATTTCATATACATGATCACGATGTTTAGTGTGACTCCACTAATTTGAAGGATTATATATGAGATCATTCATTTTTGGTAGTTTGGTATAAGGAGGTCACAATCATCATTAGTTGTCAGATGCAAAGTCTAATAGCTTAAAGAGTGTGATATCGTTTAAGAAATTTACTTTGGACTGTACCCCCAGTCAAATGGCTCATCTCCTGCTATTTGAGTTTGCATCTAACTATCTATAATGATTGTAACTTCCTTGTATGAAAAAGAGTAGTCTGACAATCATGAACTCATTTTATATTTGAATTTTAAATTTTTTTCTACAAATCCAAATCATTTGAAATTTTAGGCGTCCTTTCTTTTCATCAATGTGCACCTAATAAAAATATTTTAAAAATAATTCGTGGAAAATAAATTGATTATATATATATATATATATATATATATGTGGGAAAAGTTTCTATACTTCCCCTACAGTATAGAAGATCTATGCTTCCCCTACCATCCAGGCGTCCAATTTTGCTCAAGAGAGCCACTTACCATTTGATTTTAGATCTGACGTCCCAAAGTATTTTATTTTTAGTTTTTTTATAAAAATATTATGAATATGAAATTTGGTATGTGTTATCTTCTCATTGGGGTACACCAATAAAAAATATTGAAAATAATTTTTTAATAAAATAAAATAACCAAAATACCCATTGAAATTTATTTTATTTATTGAAGTTATTCTTTTTAATATTTTTTCCTAGTGCGAGTTTATTAGAGGATTGGACGTCCAAATTTGGAGTCAAAATAGTTGACTGGGGATTATCTTAACTCACCTAATCTTGAAGGAATAGTGATTTAAACTAAATAAAAAAAAGCTCGAAATCATATCCCACTTTAACCATGATTTGGGGCTTCACTTGACTATTCAATTTGAATTGTCAATTTTGTTAAGTGATGACATAGATGGTGTTGAGTGTGGCAATTAAAAGCCTTATGAGTGCCTGTAATAAACATTTTGATATAATAGAACATAAACTCAGTGGGAGTGTGGTCATATTTGATGATACCGGACTGAGCTTGACGAGCTAGGCCAGTAGGTTGGAAAAAATTATGTTACGTGGGCATAAAAAATTATCCGATAATAAGTCATCCCTTGATGAGGTTGGAGTATAATTGGATGAGTGAGTTGAGAGACTATGTGACCCTTGTGTGATGATGGGCTTAAGAGACGGAGGCCAAAGCCTCATCCGCGAGCAATCACATGGCATGCATATATGATAGTCATTTCGAGAAAGCGAATCACATTTCAAGGTGAAGCTTATGTTTGTGCGAGAGATACCCATATGCGCTATAGGAGCTGTGGTCGCATCAGGTCTAAGTGACTTTGATACATCTCTAAAGAAAAACCTGAAATCCACAAATTGGGATTACAACCCCTTGTCTCTTCTTCCAGACTTTGGTGAGCCCCTACATGGATTGTGGGTCATGAAAAACACTAGGTCGGTTTGATTAAGTAAGTCTTGACCGTAATCCACAGTTCAAGGTGGAGTGCCCCAATATTTATTTATTTAATTCTTAGACCATGTGGATTCTTTTGCCATCTAATGAATTTAATTATGTTTGTTTTACTGATATATGATTTTTAGAATTATTATTTGAATTTTCTAGATCTCTGGATATTTTATTTATCAAATTTAGATTTATAAAAACTGAGATATTGATTTTAGATTGATTTAATTATTCCTATTGGATTTTATGAATTTCTAAAACTCATATATTTTTTAATTTATTTATTTTTGCATGGGAAGCCCAATACACATATGCGCCCACCATTGCAATGTGGGTGGGGCCCATGAGTGCCACCTAGGGTGGCACGCCCTACTCTAAGGAGCTTTCCAATTTTCTTGGATCAAGCTTTGGCTTGAAGAAAAATGTTTGTGATGTTTTGGAGAGCCTTTACATTGAAGAAGCTTTGAATGGATTTTTAGAAAGCACGAGAAGACTTGTGCATAATTTTGGTAAGCACAATATTATGAATGGAATTAGTTTATTTTGATTGGAAAACGGTTTAAGAATGGGGGATAAATGTTCTAGCACCTTCCATAATATTAATCACTCATCTATGGAATATAGAGCTCAAATCTCTCACCCCACAAGTCATCAAAGATCAATGGTTCATATTCAATTTAACAAAAAGACATATGCCAATAAAACCCTAAAAAACCCTAAATCTTGTTCAAGTACTATAAAAGAGAGATTGATCCCTGCCCAAATCTCTACACATCTAAATCTCTCTTCTCTCTCTAAATATCTCTTTTTCTAATTGGTAAGTTAAGGAGGGGGGAACATGCCCCAACCTAGGAGTTCTCCCTCTCTTACATCCCACAAAAGGGGACACACCCCACATAGAATATCTCTATCGCTTAAGAAAGTTTCTCTCGCTCCATCTAAAGACTCAAAGGGGCACGCCCCTCCCTCTCATCTTTGATATCTCTTTCATAGTAGTTCTCTCAACTCTCTCATTTCATTGAGGTTTTAGACTATAGGGTTGTGGTAGAAAAGTGAAGCATATATCTCATCTCTAAATATCTCTCTCTCTAGTTGGCAAGTTAAGGAGGGGCGGGGGGGTGGGGGGGGGGGGGGGTGGGGTGGGGTTAACATGCCCCAACCTAGGAGTTCTCACTGTCTTACATCCCACAAAGGGGGCCCGCCTCACATAGAATATCTCTCTCTTTTAAGAAAATTTATCTCTCTCTATCAAGAAACTTAAAGGGGCATACCCCTCCCTCTCATTTTTGATATCTCTTTCATAGTAGTTCTCTTAACTCTCTCATGATCTCTCATCTTTCATTGGGGTTTTAGACTATAGGGTTGTGGTAGAAAAGAGAAACATATCTCTCAAACTAGTTTGCTAAGGGGATTCACTTGAGGGTTTGAGATATGTGATAAAAGAATTCATTGTTCCATTAGAAGGTTTGACTTAAACGTGCTTTCCTGGTTGAGATTGAAAGTTGATCGTTGATCCCGTGCCATTGGATGGTGGTGACTCGATATTCGATAGTGACTCAGTGTGGGGTGTAATAAGCCCGGTTGAGATAATATTTGGTATTCTCTTTTTGTTTATTACTATATTTAATTATATTGTCTTTATATTTTCAAGCATAAGATTTGTGGTTATTTTCTTTATTTAAATAAAATTGGTTTAGTGGCATCAAACTTTTCAAGATATTAGATTTGGTAGTTTTATTTTTTTTGAAGCAAGAGTTATTGTAATAAGACTATTTGAAAGTGATCTTTGCCAAAAGAAAAGTAAAAAATATATATCCCCCGACACTATTACATTAGTCTTTCTTTCAGGTGGTTCATTAAAAAAAAATCTCATTCAAATGAAAAATTTAGCTAGGAGTTCTTCCTCTCTTACATCGCATAGAGGGGGCACGCCCTACATAGAATATCTCTCTATCTTAAGAAAGTTTCTCTCTCTCCATCAAGACACTCAAAGGGGCACACCCCTCCCTTTCATCTTTGATATCTCTTTCATAGTGGTTCTCTCAACTCTCTCATGATCTCTCATCTTTCATTGAGGTTTTAGACTATAGGGTTGTGGTAGAAAGAAGAAGCATATCTCTCAAACTAATTTGCTAAGGGGATTCACTTAAGGGTTTGAGATTTGTGATAAAAGAATTCATTGTTCCTTTAGAGGGTTTGCCCTAAACTTGTTTTCCTATTTGAGATTGAAAGTTGATTGTTGATCCCGTACCATCGGATGATGGTGACTCGGTGTGTGGTGTAATAAGTCCGGTTGAGATAATCTTTAACATTCTCTTTTTATTTATTGCTATATTTAATTATATTGTCTTTATATTCCAAAGCATAAGAATTATGATTATTTTCTTTGTTTAAAGAAAAATGGTTTAGTGGCATCAAAGTTTTTAATATATTAGATTTGGTAGTTTTATTTTCTTTGAAGCAAGAGTTATTGCAATAAGACTACTTGTAAATGATATTTGACAAAAGAAAATAAATACGGATGAAAAGAAGAAAACTAAACATATATATATCCCCAACAAGATCACATTAATCTTTCTTTCAGATGGTTCATTAAAAAGAATCTCATTCAAATGAAAAATTTAGCTTCTAATCAATGGATTATGGCAAAAAAAAAAAAAATTTGATTGATTTCCTTATGAACAATTGTTTCATGCGGGTAGACCGCATTTATACATTATGTGGTCCAGAGGTATAAAGCATCCATCTTGAAGATGGATGTAAATAGGTGGTCCATCTAAAAACAATTGCAACTTACGGTCCAAATGTTTCTTAATATAATTATTATTTATGGTTTTCAATTTTTATTTTATTTTTTCATTTTCATGATCTCCATGTTAAATATTATATATCCTCTAAAACTTAGGATCTAATTATATTTAAAAAATATATTTATTGCTAAGCTCGCATTTCTAAAATATGCGGGCTGGCCACATGCTAACCACGTCCTTTCCTTATAGTAGCTTCTCTTATTTAGTTGGCAAAAACCTCTCTCAGGCTCCAAAAATATTGAGTACATTAACTTATTAGGTAAAGGACCCGGTTTGTATGCGGCCAAGCCTGCATATGTAGAAATGCGGACCTCTCAATAAATCTATGTTTGAGATGGATTTTCAGACTTAATTTTTAAAGATATGTAATCTTTAACGTGGAGATGATGAATATGAAAAATAAATAAATTTTAAAAACTAAAAATAATAATTCTAGTAAAAAAACATTTGGACCGTTAGTTTCTATTGTTTTTAGATGGAACAAGTACTTACATCCATCTTTAAGATGGATGCTTTACACTTTTTTTTTTTTTTGACAAATTGGATGCTTTACACTTTTTGGACCGCATATTTAGAAATGTGGTCAAGCCCTCATGAAACAATTTTCTTTCAGTAAATACTCACATGTATGAGTACCCTAACTTAGCCTTTACATAATTAGGTAATGAGTTATTAAAACAAGTGATTTCTAACTTTCCAAGTTATCAAACAGGGAAATTGCCGGTACCATATTATTTGAACATGGTATTAAACAAGGACTTTTAAATTTGAGGTGACCAATTTATATTTTCCACCACTTTTCAAGCTCCAAGTTTTTCTAGAGATCCATTGAGAATTGTGGCATGCAACGCCTTTAACAATCTTCGCTCTCTATTTGATCAACCTTGAGCAATTTAGTCAATGATACACTTCCAATGTACCGTTAAAAACATTTTTAATGGGTGGAAAGGGAAGAAGATGGTTAAAAAGTTTTTTGAGTTGAAATGGTATAAAAAGATTTGTTGGGACTAATTTTTATGATAAAAAACAAAAGAGGGAGATAAGAAATGATGGGATACGGTAAAATCTTTCCTGATGCCGCTTAAAATAAAAACGCAAGTAAAGTCTACAATAAAATAATATGAGGAATTAGAGTTTTATACAAAATTTTCCCTAGATTTTATTGTTAATCTCTTTTATAATTACTGGTGTAATGAGACTGTATACAATGAGAGATTTTATTGTTAATCTCCTTTATAATTAGTGGTGCCTAAAAAATGAGACTATATATAATGAGAGTACAAGACTGTTTAACTTTGGTACAAGAAGGTCACAATTACTTATAATCATCCGATGAAAAAATTGATAGCTTGGGTGTATTACAAAGCTCAAGAAAGATCGAATTTCACATCCAATGGTCAAGATCCATTATATCCATCTTGCACCAAAGGTAAATGGTCTCATTGTATATTTTTCCCTAAAAAATTCCAACATATTTTATACCTTGTGCAAGTATTTTTTTAGTTTTTTTTTCAAAATACCATCGGTTTGGACCCCATTGACCTATAAATTTGTTTTTGTAACGTATCAAAGCAATCTAGAACTATTAGCTATGGACTTCTTTGATTCTTTGAATGAGTGGTTCAGAACTAATAATTCCCAATTGCTATGATTGATATTTTTTTTTTTTTTTGGAAGGAATCAAAGTTAGTAGTTTTCAACAGCTTTGATCTATGCTTTCTAAAAGGAATCAAAGTAGTCCAGTACTATTAGATCTAAATCATATGTGATTCATTACAATGATTAGAACTAAGGTTTAAAAACTCATCGAGTCGAGTCTGACTCGCCCGGTTCGACTCGGGAATCGACATACACCGTACCGGTTCCACTATAAAATCGGGAATCACCTGTGTCCAGAGAGAACCGGGCGATTCCCAATAGTGAATCGCCAAGTCTCACCGAGTCTCGCCCAAGAACACGGGCTGCACAGTGTTCTTTACGAATTCAATTTTTTTTGTCATTTTATTATCATTTTTCATCTTTTTCAGCCTTATAATCGAATCTTGCAGGCTTTAATTCAAAATTTTCAGCCATTTCAGTCAAATAAAGATAGTAAAAAGCACCAATTTTGATCATAATATTTTGGATCAAAGAGTGTGTTTTAAGGTTTTCGCCATTTCACTGATTTCAAGTGAAAGAAGGCATCCTTTTTGTAAAATTTCAGGGTGATTGATCGTAAGAGTGTTGTTCAAAAGTTTTTGTTCGTAATTTGTGATTATTTTGAAGGAATACATATCAATTCTGAATTTGAAGGCACGGGTGCATGAAAAACAAGTAAGAACTGTGTTTTTTTTTTTTTTTTTCGCAATTATATGAAATTCAGTCAATATTTTGCAAATCATGTATTAAATTCATAAGGTTTTGATTCGTTATCGTGTTGTTTATCATCACATGTATTCAATTTGATTATATTTATTCAATTGGAGTTGGATTTTTGAGAAAAAAATACTAATGTCTGTGAAAAAAAATGGACTGAGTTTTTTTTTTTTTGTCGGCCATTCTCTCAATTTCGATAAATATTTTGCAAATAATGTATTAAATTTATAGGGTTTTGATTCGTTATAGTGTTGTTTATCATCACATGTATTCAATTTGATCTGATTTATTCAATTTGAGCTTGATTTTTGAAATTGAATAACTGATGTCTGTGAAGAACTGCGTTTTTTTTTTTCCTCAATTCAATCGATTTTATTTAATATTTTGATAATAATGTGTTAATATTATAGGGTTGTGATTCCTTATAGTGTTGTTTATCAAAACATGTATTCAATTTGATGTAATTTATTCAATTTGAGGCGGATTTTTGAGTTAGAATGACTGATGTTAGGTGGGTCTGTGAAGAACTGCGTTTTTTTGTTTTTTTTAATTCATGATCAATTTTTTTGAAAAATCGTGATTTTTCAAAAAAAAAGACCAGTTTTTTATTATCATGAAGAATTAAACAATATTTTTAATTTTTATTATTAAATTTTTAGTTCAAAAAATTGCATGTTGCTAGATTATTTATGCAAAAAAATACATGCTATTATATTTTTAATGCAAAACTGTATTTTTTTAATATGTTGTTAATGGAAAAAAATACATTAACAAATACATGATGTTAAATTGTATTATATTTTTAATGCAGTTTTGTATTAAAAATGTATTTTTTAATTTTTAATGCAAAAAATACATGTTGTTAAACTGTATTATCGTGAGGAATTAAAGTGAATATCATTGTAAAAAAATCATGGCATGTTATTATATTTTTAGTGCAAAATTATACTTTTTAATTTGTTGTTAATACAAAAAAATATAATAACAAATACATGTTGTTAAACTGTATTATATTTTTAATACAGTTTTGCATTAAAAATGTATTTTAAAATTTTCAAATTATTATATTATCTTACATATTTGTAATTGAGATGTACGACTATTTGTGGTCATTTCAATAGAGTTGGGATTGTGCCTACTATATAATTGTAAATTTTATTTGTGGCATTGTGAATGTCTATATCATTGTAAATGTTTTTTGTGTCAAATATATCTGTAGTGGCATTATGGATGATTATATTAATGTAATTTTTTTCTTGATTCTAAGTATGACTTATACAAACTTTTTTTTATCTATAATGTTGCATAAATATTTTTTTTTCTCAGTAGGAACTAATTCATGTTTGTCGAAATGAAGAATTGTGACAAGTCCATATGTATTGGCATTGTGAATTACTATACCATTGTAAATGTATTTTTTATCGCTATATCAATGTAAATTTTTTGTTCTATATGTAGTGGCTGATATAGGCTATTTTTATCTATAATGTTGCATAAATAAATTCTTTTTCTTAGTAGGAATTAAAATATTTTTGTCAATAGAAGTATTTTGCCTTAAAAACAAATATAACTTCATGAACTTCCCCTACATATTATCACTACATATGGTGATTATTTTTCATGTTGAACTGTCAGGTTAATTTTTAACCTTTTACATATTAAAGTTGAACCATGGCAAGATCTGCAGAAGACCCTGCATAGCAACATGGGGTCAGACTTGATCCCAACAAAAAAGATAAAATTATTTGTAATTACTGCCAAAGAGTGATAAGTAGTGGCGTACATAGGTTCAAGCAACACTTGACAGGGGTTAAGAGAGATGTTTATGCGTGCAACAGTGTCCCTAATAATGTAAAAAAATAGATGGCAACATTTCTCAAGGATACCAAAGGTAAAAAAATTACAAAGCAGATGATGGATATGGAGATAGCTACTTTATATACACCATCAAATGGGTATAATCCAAAATAGCAATATAATAATGACTTGGAGATGGCCACAAGAATGAGTTTACATGAAACATACCAGAGGGAACGCGGGGTTAAAATGCTTGGTGGTTATGACATGGGTATGCATGGTGGGCCTAACTCAGACATGCATGGCAGGCCCAGCTCGAGCATGTATGACGGGCCCAGCTCAAATATGTAGGGAGGGGTTGGTGGCAATATGTATCAAGAGGAATCAGACATTGAAGAAATTGTTTCTAGCTGATTTATGAGCGCCAGTATTGTAGGTCATGGTCGTATAGACCCATTTGTCTCAAAACCTAAATCAGAACAGATGACCCTCAAGGCATGGTGAAAGGTACGAGAAACATGTTGGGCAGATATGTTAGTAAATGATTATACGATAAAAGGATCCCCTTTGATGTAGCCAATAGCCCATATTTTTCACTTATGGTCAACGCAATTCAGAGAGCCAGGCCCGGGGTAAAACCCCCGACGGCATATGAGCTCAATGGACTAATATTGGATGAAGAGGTGAAGGAAGTTAGAAAGTAGATTGAAGAATATAAACAGAGTTGGCCAAGAACAGACATTACTCTCATGAGTGATGGTTGGTTGAATAAAGTTAGCAAAAAGGAGTTTGTAAACTTTTTGGCCTATTCCCCAAAAGGTACAGTGTTTTTACCGAGTAAAGATGTATTAGGGACGAAGAAAGATGCAAACTTCTACGTATGACTATATGATCAGATAGTGGAGGAGGTGGGAGATAAGCATGTAGTTCAGTTTATTATGGACAATGCACGTGCATGTGTTTATGCGGGCAAGAAATTGATGGATAAGAGGAAGCATCTAGTATAGACCTCGTGTGCTGCACACAGCATCAATCTTATGTTAGAGCAGATCGGTGAGATCAAAATTATGAAAGAGACTCTACAAGAAGCGAGGTTGGTGTCAAGATTTATATATAACCATTCTAAAATTTTATTTTTGTTCAGAGAATCGTCTAAGAAAAAAGAGATAAGCAGGCCTGCCATAACCCGCTTTGCGACAGATTACTTGACTGTGGACTCCATTCGGGAATCTGAAGGTGCAATAAAGAGATTGTTTACCAGTGAAGAGTAGTTAAATGATCGCCTCTCGAAGTCTAGTACCGAGCTAAAAGTTGACGGCATGGTCTCAAATAGGAGGTTCTGGTCTCGATGTTCCAGTATCGTAGAAGCCACTGCCCATTTGGTCACGGTGTTAAGAATGGTGGATGCTGACAAGAAAGCTACCATGGGCATCCTTTATGAAGGTATCGAGAGGGGCCAAATAAGCTATTGGGGAGAAGTGTAGTTTTGCTAGTAAAGTGATCAAGATTATAGAAAGAATGTGAAACACTAAATTTGGACGTCTAATTCATTATGCAGGTAAATATATATTTATATCATTAGAATGTCTCATTCTAAATTATTTTTTTATGAAATTTTAAATGACATTTCTCTATCTATACATTTTTTGGGTTACTACTTCAACCTAAATTTTTTCTATTTGACACTTGAACATCCCCACAAGATTATGAAAGGGGTCAGATACATTATTGCCAGGTTGGAGAAAAGTCATCGAAACCAGGTAGCAACAATACAAGAAGTGTTATTTAATATTTCGGTAAGAACTTGATTGAGTTGTTTTATTTGTGAAGAATAATGCACTAAAACGGAATATTTTGTTTTAGCTTGTTATGTATAGGGATGCTATAGGATCTTTCGAAACTATATTTGCTAGAAATTCTCGAACTAAGATGGATTCAGGTTATCCCCTAACTAATATTTTGTTCATTCATATATTTAATCTTATGAATTGTTTTTGCCCTTACAATGCTTTTTGCATTTTAATCCAGCTGAATGGTGGGAGATATATGGTAGTGATGCACCTCACCTAAATAGGATAGCAATCAAGGTGCTCTCCCAGACATATTCTACTACTGGCTATGAGCGAAACTGGAGGACGTTTCAATGGTTGCATGCTACTAGAAGGAATCAACTCACTTCGGAGAAGCTTCAAAACTAGTCTACGTTCATTACAACTTAAACCTCCGAGAGCGACAAATAAAAAAGAAGCTTGAAGACTATGGTCCGATAGATTTGGACACGATATTTGTCACAGACACAACAGAACAATAGGTAGTAAAAGAAGAGGAGCCAGTGTTGCACAAAAGAGCATTCCTTGAGGCTATCGGTGAGGAAGATCTTGAAGAAGGTGATGAGCAGCATGAAAGAGGAAGCAGCCCGCCAACATATCCACAATTCGTCGGAGATGTCGGTGAAATTGCACCTAATGAGGGAGAGTGGGAAGGGGTTCTAAGGGAAAATACGAGAGATGATGATTCTGAGGTCACCTAATCCTAGCCAAATTATTCACATATCGAGTCCCAACAATAAGAGGATAGGGATGAATACGATAGTGTAGGTGAGCATGAAGGATGAACAAGCTTCGGAGATTTTGGATTAGGACCACAACAAAACACTAACACTCAAGGATTTGGGAATAGTCAGGTGCCCACTAATTTGGATGATTCGTTTTTAGATCAAGTCAATGAATTGTCACGCGAATTCAATCAATGGACCAAGATGAAGAACGACGTTGTCTGTCATTTATTTTTAGATCGTATGTTACGAATTGTATGCTTTATTGTAGTTCATGTATGATGATATACTTAATCTATGATAATTCTATGTTTATCCTTTTGTGTGATGTAAATTAAATGGTAAATAGTAGTTCATGCAGAGAAAAACCATATCAATATTCTCATGTTCATGCAAAGAAATAAAAATTCTTAATTGAGTACCCTCATTTCTTATTGAATTCCTTAAAAACAACATTTATAATGAATTTTAATAATTTTTTCGGATTTTTTTAAAGGTTTAATCCAACCAATTCAGCCGATTCCCTATCTGGATCGTCATTGACCGATCCATATGGGTTTTTGAGATGCCCGATCCGGGTCACCGATCTGCTTTTTAAACCACTGGTTAGAACTATAGTTTTCGAATGCTATATGTATTTTTTGTTAGAAATTAAAGCTTTCTAAATTAATAGTTCCAAACCATGTCGATTTCTTATCAATAGTGATTTGATAGGTCTCGACTACTTTGATTCCTTACAATGAGCTGTTCGACTCCTAGAAATGAGTAGTTGGAAACTAATAGTTCGAAGTTTCAATTCAAGAATATGGAGATATTAAAAATAAAAATACATAATATAAAATGTAAATCTGATGAACTTTCTTTTTTTGGGTGTGGTTTCTATAAGGTTGCAACCTTATACAATCCAATTAAGGCGCACCTCCAAATTTTATTATAACATGTAATTTTGGTGTAAAAAATTATTACGGTTATTGAAAATCTATTTTTATATCTAATTATAAAATTTTAAACTCTAAAAATAGTTAAAATTCAGTTGACTATAGACATAAAAATGGACGGTCCACATAATGTGTTGCAAGACGTATTATTTCTGGGACTTAATTTTTTTTTTTTTTTTTTTTTTTCATATTCGTACATCTAGATCTAGATGTTAAATTAGAAAGTTTTTCAACATTAAAACAACATTTTCTAATGAATGTTTTAGGTATATTTTTAATTCAACATTTTAAGGTTGCAACCTTATATAAACTTTTTCCTTCTTTTTTTATTAATCCAAAACTCGGAGATGTAACCCTAAATTTCCTCATAGACATCGAGTAAATAGGATTTCAACCGAGTAACTAAATGGATGACATGCTCCCGCGGGAACATATAACCGGTCTCTGGCGTTTTTAAGTGGTCTCGCTCTACACCGGATTCCGTCGCGACAATATAAGACGAAGCATTTTGCCCTCGCAACGCAGGCGCTCTGGGAGCTCTAATTCGCCATTTCGCGTGAGATTGGAGTGCCTGGTAGTTCTCTCAGATCAGGTGGAGGTTACTGGTGCCCTAATTTCCTACTCCTTTTTGCATCAGGGCTTGTTCTATTGCTAGGAACTCTTTTTTTTTTTAATCAAAATTAAGGGGTTTTGTCTTGCTGTCTTGCTCTTGAGGATTATCATCTGCTGGTTATTGGATCTTGGAAGCTTTTGTTTTGGAGGGTTTAGGACTTGGTATGATGAATGATTTTTGGTGGATAATGGTCATTCGGTTATTATAAATTTATAATTATTTGTTATCTGGGGCATTTTGAGGCTCTAGGGTTTTCTCTTTGTCTTGATTGTTACGACTTTGAACAGATTTGTGGTGATTGCTTTGTTTTGCTTTTGTCCCTGCTATTTAATGTGACCTAGGTTTCTCTTTGGTTTGTTTGCCTGTTGGAAAATGCTTCTTCGGTTTTGTTTCATTTGATTTTTTCTATCTTTGATGAATGAATACTTAGGGTTACTTTTTTTATGATATGAAAATTTTATGTAATGCATGTTATGTTTCTCTTTGATGTGTATCTGTTTTTGCGTGTTATTTTCATTTCATTTTTAATAATCAAGAATGTTCCAGTTTTTTGGTTTCATGTTAAACGTTTCGATGTGCTTATCTTTGATCTCTGTATATCTTTGGTTGTTAACATGTATGGCCATAAGGCCCAGCGTGACTTTGCCTACAATTGTGGGCTGGGAGGCCTACAATTGTGGGAGGAATTCTATGTTTATCACATCTTCACATGAACCAACGTCCATATGAATGTTGGATGAATATCCCTAAGATCAGGGAAAACCCTTTTTCGGAACGTTGGATGAATATCCCTAAGATCAGGGAAGACCCTTTCTCAGAGACCCTTTAGAAAGATAACAGCTAAGCCTTTTTCTTCTCTACTATAAAATGGGAAGCTAGAGAAAGGCAGAACGTAGCGAGAGAAAGAGCACAGAGCTTCATCTGTAAGCAAAAATAACTTCTCTACCCTCTCTCAAAAGGGCAAAAAAAATCCGGGCTTTGTGATTACCAGCATCACAACATCTCTTCTCTGATCTCGGGTTGGTCTCGCGCTCCATCAATTTTCGATTTTCGCGAACATTAGTATCAGAGCATCCAGGTTCCATCTTCCCAATTTTTTTTACTCTGAATTTTTTTTAACGATAGAGCTTAAGTGATTTGTTTGTTACGATCTATGCCCAATTTAGTTTTTGTGTATAAATCATGCTTCAAATATCACCTGCTGCTATCGTATCTTGGTTCAGTGATTTGTTTGTTACGATCTATGCCCAATTTAGTTTTTGTGTATAAATCGTGCTTCAAATATCATTTGCTGCTATCTTATCTTGGTTCACAGTGTTATCTTGGTTCACAATGTTAATTAATTAAAGGATAAGTATGCATGCACTCCCTTTGTATTAATCAATTTCAAATCACCTCTATCCCATTTTTTATGCGTGCGCTCTCTTTGTCTGATAAGTTGTGATATGGATATATGATACTGTGTGATATGGGATTGACTACCTAATTTTTTTTTAGTTGATCACTTTGGTTTACTCTCTGGAACATCCACAAAAATAGGGGTAGTTGATCATTTTGATTTACTCTCTAGAACATCCACAAAAATAGGGGTAGTTGATCACTTTGATTTACTCTATGGAACATCCATAAAAATAGGGGTTTGGGATTGAAACTCACTGCAACATCCACCAAAATAGGGGTTTGGTATTGGATCCCACGACATTCTCTATTGTGGATACAAGGGTTGGCACGTTACCACAAAAGTTTTTTTTTAAACGTGTTTGAAGGGGCTGATGAGAGTTTTGGATAACTCAACGTTAAGACCCATACCACAGTGTTCCTTCTCTCTCTCTTCGATCAATAGCGAGAAGAGGAACAAACGTTGTTGCCTACCCACAAAACCTTGCGCTCTCTTCAATTAAAAAAAAAACGTAGAAGACAGAGGAAACCCTGTTGCATGCTAGTTGTTGTGCATATCTTCATTAAAAATAGATAACATCCGTGTTAAGCTTTATATCCTACTTCTAAGTGTTGATTTTGGTGTGGGTCCATTATTTTACATTGTCTTTGTCCGGTGGTCCCTAATGAGATAACAAATGACCTAAAGAATTTGATTTTGCTCATTTTTTTTATTGCTGATATTTCAGTTATGAAATAATAATATATATATATATATTAAAAAAAAAAGGGAAAGAAGAAGGGGGCTGAATACATATTTTGCTATTTTATTGCCTTGTATCTTGTTGATATTTCTATTAAGAATTTTCTTTTTTTTAATTATGGAAGACTTATTTTGCTGATACTTGAATACAATTATTACACTTAACAGTCTTGCTGTGATAATAGAAATTGATTTGTCTTCTCAAGTGAATCACATACTTGATATTTGCTCTTTTATTATAAGGGCTCTTGCACCCCAAATAAATAAATATATGGGGGAATTTTATCCTTGATAATCCTAGTACTTACTTATAAATTGAGAGATTGCCTATTTCAATTTTTTTTTAAGGCATCACTTAATAATTGATATTGTTTTATGAAATAAGTGCAACTCTTTCTATACAAGTATTGACCACATGTTCAAATTTTTGGTGCCTTGTTTAGCTTCTTTAGAACTTAGAAAGTATTTGGTTGTTCACACAAAACTTAGCAAATGGCTAGTAGAATTGTAATGGCTGAACTTTCTAAAGTTGAAAAATTGAATGGAAACAATTTTGGGATGTGGAAGAGGAAGATGGAATATCTCCTCATCCAAGATAGAATCATATATGTACTAAAAGATGATCCACCAGTAGTTGGTGATAAACCAACTGAAGAAGAAAAGAAAAAGTTAGAAAATTTTTTAGAAGATGACCTATAGCAAAAACTTCCATTTTAACTTTTATGCAAGATAACCTTATTAAGGTTTTCAAGCATCATGAAACATGAAAGAAAATGCTGGAGGCAATAAAAACTAAATATAATTTAACATCTGAAACACACCTCCAATTGGTTTAGAGCAATACAACTCATTCAAAATGAAGGAGGGTAATAATGTAGTGGAACATGTAAACAAAATACTTGTCATGGTTAAGGACTTCGCCATTGTTGGGAATGAAGTCCTTGAGCACATGCAAGTTTCCACAATCTTAAATAGCCTTCCACCTTCATGGAGGATGGTAACAATTGCACTTAGGTTGAATGCCAAAGCTCTTATATTAGGGGACCTACCTATGCAACTAGCCTTAGAACAAGAACATATGAACAAAGATAAAAAGAGTGAGCTCGTACTTGCTCAAGGACATTCCAAACTAGCCAACCCAAGCCTAAATTTGAAGGGAACTTTAATAAAAGGAACAATGGGTTAAAAAATAGAGGAATTAAGCCCTACAACCAATAAATTAAACAAGGACTGCCAAAAGGCTTCTTATGTGGTTAGCTAGGTCACTTCAAGAACCGCTGCCTACAGAACAGAAACCCGCAAAATCCAAAGAATAACGGAAATGGAAGCAAGAGGCGTGAAGTTGTTTGTGTGGTCTCTGAGTGCCTGTTGGCAGACCACGACATCAAAGGATGGTGGGTAGACTCGGGCGTTAATCGGCATATCGCAAGCTCAAAAGGCCTCTTCAAGGACTTTAAAGAACTAAAAGTTGGGGAGAAACGTATCTATATGGGGAACAACACCTAATCTGATGTATTAGGTGTAGGAACTTGTAGGTTGTATGTGGGGACAATCGATCTTGTATTAACTGATGTATGTTTTGTCCCTTGTACGAGATGAAATATTGTATCGGTCCCCTTGCTTATTAGAAAGGGCTTTGAAGTCCGCTTTCGATGATTGAAACTATCAATCGGAGAGCGTGGACCAATTTATGCTTGGGGACACTTGGTTGATGATCACAACTTGTTCATTCTTCATGTAAATGAGAAAGCTGATAATAATATTTCATCATATTCTGGTTATGTTGATTGTGTAATGATTGTTGATGCATATACTTGGCATCTTAGGCTTGGCCACATAGGAAAAGACAAAATAAATAGGTTAATAAAAGTGGGTCTTATTCCAATTCCAAGTAATGTGGAATTTCCAACCTGTCAGCATTGCTTGTCAGGAAAAATGACTAAGAAGTCATTCAATAAAGGGGAGAGAGCTAATGAGTTATTGAATGTGGTCCACTCAGACATTTGTGGGCCCCTCAATGTTAAAACTCATAGAGGGATGTCATACTTCATCACTTTTATTGATGATTTTTCTAGATTTGGATACGTTTATCTAATTCACCATAAATCAAAAGCTTTAGAAAAATTTAAAATATATAAAAGGGAAGTAGAAAATAAATTAGGTAGGAACATCAGAGTTCTTAGAACTAATAGGGGAAGTGAATACACATCTGAATTCGAAGCTTTTAATGCTTATTGCCAAGAATATGGTATTAAAAGACATACTACTATGCCTTATATGCCACAACAAAATGGAATAGCTGAATGGCGTAATAGAAGCCTCTTAGAAATGACTAGATCCATGATGGCTCATGCTAATCTACCCAAGACCTTTTGGGGCAAAGCAATGCGCACATCCATGTGTAATCTTAATAGGGTTCCAACTAAGGCAATAAATTCTACCTCTTATGAGATGTGGATAGGTAGAAAATTTGATCTATCCAACTTAAAGAAGTGGGGGTCGACTGCGCATGTCCTAATTCCATATCAGCATAGAAATAAGTTAGAAAACAAAACTCTAGTTTTGCAATTTTATAGGATACCCCAAAGGATCAATGGGATATCGATTTTATCATAAAGATATGAGACTCATTGAAAGCAGAGATGCTGAGTTCCTAGAAGATTTTATTGAAGAAAACATACCCGTAGTAGATAATGGTAATCCACTTAATATCATAAATGATTTAGAACCATTACCTACAGTGGATATGGATAACCTTGATCAACATGATGGTGTTGAAATATCCACACACCCAATGTTAAGTGGTTAAAAGAGGTCTAGAGCTCCTCCATTATACCTTGATGACTTCTATGTCTATATGAGTGAGGAGACAAACAACCTTATTGATCTAGATGAAATCGATGACCCTTTTGACTTCAATGATGCTATGAAGTCCCAAGAATCTCAAGAATGGCTTAGTGCCATGAGAGAGGAATTAGATTCTATTGAAAAAAATAAAGTTTGGGATTTATATGATTTACCGTCAGATAGGAAACCTATAGGTTTTAAATGGGTACTTAAAAAGAAATTAAAATCTGATGGATCAATTGATAAATTTAAAGCTACGTTAGTAGCAAAGGGCTTTACCCAAAGAAAGGGAGTCGACTATGTCGACACTTATTTCTCAATTGCAACGTTTGTATCCATTAGAATAATTTTGGCAATCGTTGCATACTATGACCTAGAACTTTACCAAATGGATGTAAAGACTGCATTTTTGAATGGTGAACTAAAGGAAACCGTCTACATGAAGCAACCTGAGGGCTTCATAATTAGAGGTCAAGAAAATAAAATATACAAATTAAATAAATCTTTATATGGTTTAAAATAATCTCCAAGACAATACTACTTAACATTTCATGATGCCATCCTACAAATGGGATATAAAGTAAATAGATTGGACCATTGTGTGTATGTCTTGAAGAGTGGGAGTAAATTCACAATACTCTTATTATATGTAGATGATATCGTAATAGCTGAAAATGACATAGAAATGATTGAGAAAACTAAGTCATGGCTTTGTTCTCTCGGTTTGAGATGAAATATATGGGAGAATCATCTTATGTCCTAGGCATAAAAATAATTAGATATAGAAAATCAAATATGTTGTGAGCCAAGAGGGATATCTGGACTCTGTTCTTAAAAGATTTCAAATGGACATTGTAAGCCATTGTCTACTCCTGTTAAAAAGGGAGTAAAGTTGTCTAGGAAGGATTGTCCAGTAGAAGGACAAGAAAAGCAATGTTTCCTATGCACAAGCTATTGGTAGCTTGGTATATGCCGTAAGATGTATTAGACCAGATTTAAGTTATACTGTAGGCTTTGTTAGTAGATATCAAAGTAATCCAGGTATAGCTCATTGGAAAGCAGTAAAAAGAATTCTGAGGTACATTAAGGGAGCAAAGCATTTAAAATTGTGTTTTCAAGTAGATGAGCATGAAGTTGTAGGATATTTAGATGCGGATTTTGCTGGAGATAAGGATGAATGTAAGTCCACGTAAGGACATATTTTCCTCTTTGGAGGGGCTGCTGTTTCTTGGTCTAGCAAGAAACAAGGGTGTGTAGCTAGGTACATACAAGAAGCAGAGTACATTGCATGTAGCACTGCTTGTACTTTCGCTGTCTGGATAAAGCGCTTCATAGATAATTTGAAGCTGCAAATAATCGATGGAGCGATCCAAATATTTTGTTATAATCAAGCTGCAATTAAATTAATTCAAAGTGGAGCAAATAACTCTAAAAGAAGATATATAGATGTTCAATATCACTACATTCAGAATGTAGTTGAGAAAGGTGAAGTAACTGTTAGTTACTTGGCCACATCAGATATGATTGCTGATCCATTAACAAAGGGTCTAAGTGCTGAGCTACTGTCTAAGCACACTAGTTTAATGAGACCTGAAAATGTCTAAGTCAGTCAGTTTTCATGAGTGACAAATCCGCATTAGCATGAAAATCCTCATGATGGACATTTGTTATGAGAGGCATATCCGCGAAAGCGTGAGAAAATCCTCATGACAAATTTTTTTTTTAAAGGTCATACTCAAAAGTGGGAGTATGCATGTGACTTATTATTATGTTTGGCCGTCATGACCAAGTGGGAGATGTTAACACGTATGGCCATAAGGCCTAGCGTGATTTTGCCTACAATTGTGGGCTGGGAGGCCTACAATTGTGGGAGGAATCCTATGCTTATCACATCCGACGTTCACATGAACCAACGTTCATATGAACCTTGGATGAATATCCCTAAGATCATGGAAGACCCTTTCTCAGAGACCTGTTGGTAAGATAACCGTTAAGCCCTTTTTTTCTCCCTATAAAATGGAAAGTCAGATAGAGGAAGAATACAACGAGAAGAAAGAAACACAGAGCTTCATTTGTAAGCAAAAATAACTTCTCTACTATCTCTTAAAAGGGCTAAAAAAATCCGGGCTCTGCGATCACCAGCCTCATAGCATCTCTTCTCTGATCTGGGGTTGGTTTCGGCTCCATCACTTTTCGCTAATGGAACGCGAGACCAACTCAAGATTAGAGAAGAGATGCCGTGAGGCTGGTGATCGTAGAGCTCGGATTTTTCTTGCCCATTTGAGAGAGAGTAGAGAAGTTATTTTTGCTTACAGATGAAGCTCTGTGTTTCTTTCTTCTCGCTGCGTTTTTCCTCTCTCTGGCTTCCCATTTTATAGGGAGAAGAAAAGGGCTTGACGATTATCTTTTCAACGGGTCTATGAGAAAGGGTCTTCTCTGATCTTAGGGATATTCATCCAATGTTCATATGGATGTTGGTTCATGTGAATGTTGGATGTGATAAGCACGGGATTCCTCCTACAATTGTAGGCCTCCCAGCCTACAAGGCACCAAAAAATTTAATATACTTGTACAGAAAGAGCTACAATTATTTTATAAAACAATATCAGTTATTAAGTGATGTCTTAAAAAAAATTGAAATAGGCAATCTCTCAATCTATAAGTAAGTACTAGGATTATCAAGGATAAAATTCCCCCTTACATTTATTTATCTGGAGTGCAAGAGCCCTTATAATAAAAGAGCAAATATCAAGTATGTGATTCACTTGAGAAGACAAATCAATTTCTATTATCACACCAAGACTGTAAGTGCATTAATTGTATTCAAGTATTAGCAAAATAAGTCTTCCATAATATTTTTTTTTTTTCTTAATAGAAATATCAGCAAGATATAAGGCAATAAAATATGTATTCAGCCCCCTTCTTCGTTCCCCTTATATATATATATATTATTTATTTAATAATATTATTATTTTATAACAAAAATATCAGCAATAAAAAAATGAGTAAAATCAATTTTTTTAGGTCATTAATTATCTCATTAGGGACCACCGGACAGAGACAATGTAAAATAATGGACCCGCACCAAAATTAACACTTAGAAGTAGGATATAAAGTTTAACACGGATGTTATCTGTTTTTAATGAAGATATGCACAACAACTAGCAAGCATGAGAGCTTCCTCTGTCTTCTACGTTTTTTTTATTTTTTGAAGAGAGCGCAAGGTTTTGTGGGTAGGCAAAAACGTTTGTTCCTCTTCTCGATATTGATTGAAGAGAGAGAGAAGGAGCGTTTTTTGGTATGGGCCTTAACGTTGAGTTATCCAAAACTCTCCTCAGCCCCTTCAAACACAGTTAAAAAAAAATAGAGTTTGGTGGTAGCGTGCCAACCCTTGTACCCACAATAGAGAATGTCGTGGGATCCATTCCCAAACCCCTATTTTTGTAGATGTTGCAGAGAGTTCCAATCCCAAACCCCTATTTTTATGGATGGTGCAGAGAGTAAATCAAAGTGATCAACTACCCCTATTTTAGTGGATGTTGCAGAGAGTAAATCCAAGTGATCATCTTAAAAAAAAATTAGGTAGTCAATCCCATATCACACTGTATCATATATCCATATTACAACTTATCAGACAAAGGGAGTGCACGTATAAAAAATGGGATAGAGGTGATTTGAAATTGATTAATACAAAGGGAGTGCACACATACTTATCTTTTAATTAATTAACACTGTGAACCATGATAAGATAGCAGCAAGTGATATTTGAAGCTCCATTTATACACAAGAAAATAAATTGGATATAGATCGTAACAAACAAATCACTTAAGCTCTATCGTTAAAAAATAATTAAGAGTAAAAAAATAGGGAAGATGGAACCTGGATGCTCTGATACCAATGTTAGCGAAAATTGATGGAGCGCGTGATCAGAGAAGAGATGCTGTGAGGCTGGTGATCGTAGAGCCCGGATTTTTCTTGCCCTTTTGAGAGAGAGTAGAGAAGTTATTTTTGTTTACAGATGAAGCTCTATGTTTCTTTCTTCTTGCTATGTTCTTCCTCTCTCTGGCTTCCCATTTTATAGGGAGAAGAAAAGGGCTTAATGGTTATCTTTCCCACGGGTCTCTGAGAAATGGTCTTCCCTGATCTTAGGGATATTCATCCAACGTTCATATGGGCGTTGGTTCATGTGAACGTTGGATGTGATAAGCATAGGATTCCTCCCACAATTGTAGGCCTCCCAGCTCACAGTTGTAAGCAAAATCACGCTAGGCCTTATGGCCATACGTGTTAACAGTTCATTCGAAGTTAAGGTTTTCTCATATTTTAAAATAGCATTTCTCTTTTAGGGGCAGTTTTTTATTTTGAATGACAAACTTAATTCTTTGAACGGTAGCTTAGATGAATTATATTGCCTTCCTTGTGTTACTTTAAAGAATTTAATTATCCCTGAACCATTTACCTTTGTGATTTTGATTGGTTCCCTTTAAAGTTGACTCAACACAGATTTATCGTCCTTATACCTATCTCCTCTGTAATTGATTTGAGCCTAGTGCTAATTGTTTGTGTATTATTCTCACCAATGAGTGCCATGACGTATCAGAATGGGGAATGCTATATTACATGCAAACCCTTATTCCTGCTTTGACATGCTTGTGTAATCAATGGGTGGATTTGGCTGTTTTGTTGAAGAATTTTCCCTTGATGTATCCGATATTGGTTTTCTTCATTGCTTTTTAGACATTGGTTTTTCTTATGGGAAAGAAAGATGCTTATTGGACAATCATTTCTTTCAAGAAGAGGAGGAGAGGGAGAGAGAAGGGGCGGGGGAGGGGGGGGGGGGTGTGTGTGTGGTGGTGGAGTTTCTAAATCCATCAAGAATATCTTAGAAAACAGAAAATCATGGAGCAATGCAAGTTGGCCATTTTTTTTTTGGGGGTGGGGCAGTTTCTAAATTTTTCAAGAAAAAGTTTCCAAGTTCGGAGGAATTTGGTGTTGCTAAAACTAAACTGGATTAGTTGGTATGAAATCTTTCGTGGTGAAATCAAACCTTGTCGGTCCAACTTTTTGGTCTAAAGTATGTTACTTTGGGGTGATCTTGATTTCTCTTTCACATTGATGCCTTGTTACATTTTCTTTTACTTTCTAAATCCATCAAGTATATCTTAGAAAACAGAAAATCCTGGAGCAATGCAAATAGGACATTTGGATTACTAGAGAATATTCATATCTGTAGTTTAATTCACTTGTCCATTGTAGTGATCAAACCACACAAAAAAAAAGAAATCCCTTGTCCCTTGTGTTTTCTTAATCCTTAAAAGAAAAGGTTCTTCAAAGGCCTTGGAAAATACTGAAAAATATCATATTTGGCTTTTAGAAGGTTGCTTATGGACCCCTGAATGGTTTGGGATTTGGCTGGTTTTGGAGTTAACTCGTTTAGTCCCATGTTGCCCCGAAACGCTTTTTTTTTTGTTTTCAAATTCACGATATAGTTCTTAAATTAGCTCTCTATTATGAAAATATAGTATAAAATTGGACTGGGCTATGTCTTAGTAACTTTTACAAGTCATTTACGAAACCGTAGTGTCCCTTTCAGTTTTTTTTTTGGTAGTTTCAAAAGTCTTCATGTGTGAATGACAAAAGCAAGAGAAAAACTAGTCAAAAGTAATGCATGTAGACACTGTTTTTTAAGATACTGCTTTAGGTGCAGTGGCAAGATGTGTATATTTGTGTGTTTTGCTGATCTGGCCTATTCAGTTAACTACCACATTCCATGTCTTAGTGGATGGTAAAGTCTTTGAATTCTTTCAAATGGGCTCACCATGAGGTACCTCCCCTGTGACTTGTAGCTCATATTTTCTTAAGTTATTTGACTTCTGGAAGTCCTCAGTTCATTTTCAATGTTCTGAGCAATTTAATGTATTTTCCAACACCCAGTTGGAACTTTTGTTTTGCGATAGATTCGCCCCCATTGAGATGCATCCTTGGTAACTCTGCCCTTTGTACTGTGCATGTATTTGTTCCTATGTTTATGCGTTTACTTGATTTAAATCAACATTATCAATAAAAAGAAGTAAAATATTAACTAAAAGAATTATCCTATATTGCTGCTGATTAAAGATCAACTCAGATGGCATTCTTCATAGCACCCATTTGATATCTTGTGTAGTACTCCAGACCCACTCCCAATTTTCCAAAAAATTTACTGGATTTGTGCTTGCCTTATTGCATTGGGATTTGGGAGAACCTTTGCCCTCACTCTTTACATGAGTTGCTTCTGTAGCCTTCTCACGAATGTCCAGTAGATGACATTTGACATTTAACATGCTCCTCATCACTCTAGCCATGATGCCTCTGAAAATTTTGTTGTTGCTTTCCATCCTGAGCCCCAAATAGATAGCGAGAGGGGAACATCTCTACAAGGAGCTTAGCTCATTTTTATAGGGCACCAAAAGACCCTGCCATGATGAGTCACGAGATTTGCTCGCAACTTTGGAATTACCTGGTACATGCAAAGAGCTGAAGGAATTTGTCTAAGATTTCTAATACAAACTTGCCATGGACAAGCAGATATTCAACTGTCTTCGTCGATGCCGACACATCACCTGTGAGTTACTGAATTGAGATTTTCTATTCAATTGACCTAAACCTCTTCACTAAGTGCGAGCTTAAACAACTCTAAAAACCTAAACCAAAATAGCTCTTCTCCTGAACCCACTTATCCTTTAAGTAACCTAAAAGAATTTTCATCCCTCTGTACAGTAGCAAACAGACTTTCCTTAAAGATTTGATGTTGGGCATCCAAATATTGCTGCTTCTGTTCTTGCTTTGGTTATTAGAAAGAGGTTAAGGAGAACATTCTAGATGCTACTATAGCAGCATGATATCCTTAATATCGATAATTAATACTTGAACGTGAATAATCACATAACGGCATACCAAAATATGCTCATATCTTGTTCTTCCACATTTTGGCATATTCTTATGTTAATATTCTTGTTGATATAATTAGCTTCCAAAAGGGATGCTAATTCTTCTATGGAGCATGAATTTTCTGGGCTGCATGCACAGAGGGATCTTCTAGATAGATAATTCAGCATGACCTATACATGTTACACTATTACAGAAATAAAAGCATAGAAGTTGCAAATTCTGGATAAGCAAATAATGTCTAAGATTCTACAATCAACCACGTTGGATATTATCACTCAAAAATTGAGTTTTTTTATTTTGAACTATATGCTTAGTTGGGAAAAGGTTATGATGTTGATGATTTCGATCTATATGCATTTTTGTGCCTTTTTCATTTCAAAGCTTTATATCAAATTAAGCCATTTTCTAGATATGCAACTTATATACATCCTTCTCTCCCCTGCCAAAAAAAAAAAAAAACAACCAACCCCAAAAATTCAGTGGTCAACCTATCCAGTAGATGATAAAAAAATCCAGTTGAAGTTCTGGTTGTCATCTTCATCACCTCCATCATTGTTTTCTCTCCTCTCCTGTTCGGCAACTAGATCACTTATTAAGATTACCTACAAAGAAGCTGGATTATATCAATGAAATCATATTCACATTCTATCTCATTCATAAGTTAATCTTGGCATCATTATCAAATACATGCCGTGAGGCATAGTACATTTGCAGCTTGGCTCTAGGGGTCTATCTCTTTTCCATGTTTGTCTAAGCCTTTAGTTTCTTTTTTCCTTTTTTTTTGTAGGTTGGTTTATTTGCTTTTAGGTGTTCTCTGCAGCAAATTGTGGGTTCTTCAAAATGTTTTGCTAATTAATCATTGTGTTGTTATAGTTCTTCAATGCATGACTGGTGCCTTATATATGCTTTCATATTGATGTAATTGGGTTGAGATTTGGGTTATTGTTTCTGATGAATGTGATTTGTGTAGTTGTGAATCATTGCCAGTCCCATGTCTCACACTGCCATCAGTTATTTAGGGTGAATAGTAGTTAAACCCCATCTTAGCAGACAGTTATAGGCCAGTCACATTACTCATCTAGGGGGAGCAGTCAGTAAATTCTGAAAGGTTCCAAGGGATTGTGAAAAAATGTAGCACTAGAAATAGCATAAATTTGAAATGTTGCTTGGTACTGACCTTCCCCGCCAAAAAAACAAAACAGAAAAAGAGAAAAATCCGAAAAAAGAAAAGAAAAGAGTGATAACATCATACGGTGAAGAGTAATCTATTGATGCATTGAATGCATGTAGCTGATTGTTTTTGTCTTTTTGTTTTTTTTGTCTTCAATTTATTTATCGATAATGATTATTTCTTAACAAAGTAGTACCCCTTGAAATGACTCTTTTTCCGAAGCTACTATTCTTCAAGTTGTTTAGATTACTTCTCTTAAATGGTCTGCACTTTTTCTTCAATTCTGTGCATTATTATTATTTTTTTCTTTCTTTGGGTCCCATTTGAATGGATCAAATTTTGCGAAAATGGATTTTATTTCATCCACTTAGGAGTGGAAAATGACCCATTTTTAGACATTCCACTATTCGTGGGTGAGGTTGACCCTGCTTGTCAACAAGATGCTGCCCAAACATTTCATGACCCTGAAAAAAGAAAACTGGCCTCCCTTTTTTTCTCAAGTGGGAAAGCTACTCATCTCCACAGTTCCTGATTAAGTGCAGACCGTGATCTTAGTTATGAGTATGCAATAGTGTACTCATTTAGTGTAGTACAGACGGTGATCTTAGTGTGGTACACTGCGCCTTATAAATAACTCCCTCCCTTGTTTGTCTGTCCAAATAGGGCCTTAGTTATTTTTTATACTTGGCATTTAAATAATGAATAAACCATCATACTCAACCTTTTGATCACAAAATTGTTCCCAAACACAAATGCTCTACTTTTTACTCAATGCCCTGTATTGGCCTGACAGTTCTGAAAAGTCATTCACTTGCCTGTGCGCATACTGAGAGGAGACCTGAATTGGCTGTATTGTGTCTTATTTGACATGGTGATTCTCCAGGGCAGAATGGGCATATAACTAGTTCACCTGATCATTTGGAAATGAGTCTTCTTCCACAATCATGTTCTTGTTTTTGGTTTGTTTTTCTAAAAAGAGCTCTCTTTTTTTTTGGTTCATCCATTTTGTTTTCCTTTGTTCATCCATATTACTATGATTCTGTGACAATTTGAAATCATGGATATGATATGTTGTAAATTTACACCCTATATGGCTCTATAAATACCCTTATGGGAAACATTGTTTGGGACAATTTTTTATTGTTTTAAATTCTCTGTAGTGTCATTGCAAGCTATCTTTTTTTATATGTGTCTTTTTATAAAATGAATTGTTGCTTCTGTAATATTTCAACCTGCAACTTGCTGTTATACAACATGTTAACTTCTTGTTTTACTCATGCAGTAACCTTGCTCTTGCTTCTATTTATTGTCAATGGCTGACGGTCATGAAACTGATAAGAACATCGAGATATGGAAGATAAAGAAACTCATCAAGGCCTTGGAGGCTGCAAGGGGCAATGGCACGAGCATGATCTCTCTTATCATGCCTCCTCGTGATCAAATCTCAAGAGTTACAAAGATGCTTGGTGATGAGTTTGGTACTGCCTCTAACATCAAATCTAGGGTTAACAGGCAATCTGTTCTTGGTGCCATTACCTCGGCCCAACAAAGGCTTAAGCTGTACAACAAAGTCCCCCCTAATGGGCTGGTTTTATATACAGGGACTATAGTTACTGAAGATGGGAAAGAGAAGAAAGTGACAATAGACTTTGAGCCCTTCAAACCTATTAACGCCTCTTTGTACCTTTGTGACAACAAGTTCCATACTGAGGCCTTAAATGAGCTCTTGGAGTCCGATGACAAGTTTGGCTTCATTGTCATGGATGGTAATGGCACGTTGTTTGGCACTCTTAGTGGAAACACCCGAGAAGTTCTCCATAAGTTCACAGTGGACCTTCCTAAGAAACATGGAAGAGGAGGGCAGTCAGCCTTGCGATTTGCTAGGCTTCGAATGGAGAAACGTCATAATTATGTTAGGAAAACTGCTGAGCTTGCAACCCAATTCTTCATAAACCCAGCCACAAGCCAGCCCAATGTAGCGGGTCTGATCCTTGCAGGGTCTGCTGACTTTAAAACCGAGCTTAGCCAATCCGATATGTTTGATCCCCGCCTCCAAGCCAAGATATTAAATGTGGTCGATGTTTCTTATGGTGGGGAAAATGGGTTTAACCAGGCCATTGAGCTCTCTTCTGAGATCCTCTCGAATGTGAAGTTTATCCAGGAGAAGAAGCTCATAGGCAAGTATTTTGAAGAGATAAGCCAAGATACAGGAAAATACGTTTTTGGTGTTGAAGATACATTGAAGGCTTTGGAGATGGGTGCTGTAGAAACCCTAATTGTGTGGGAGAATTTGGACATTAACAGGTACTTGTTGAAGAATAGTGTTACAGGGGAGATAGTTATAAAGCATTTGGCCAAGGAACAAGAGGCTGATCAAAACAATTTTAGGGACCAGGCTAATTCAGCAGAATTGGAGGTTCAGGAGAAGATTTCACTATTGGAATGGTTTGCTAATGAGTATAAAAAGTTTGGGTGTACTTTGGAGTTTGTGACCAATAAGTCTCAAGAGGGATCACAGTTTTGTAGAGGTTTTGGTGGTATCGGTGGTATTCTTCGATACCAGCTCGATATGAGGTCCTTTGACGAGCTCTCAGATGAAGGTGAGATTGACGATGACTCGGAATAGCAATCATCTGATTTGCTGGTGCGACGGTCACCGGCGTTTCACCATGCCGCCGGTGGCATCATAATGCATGAAACGTCTTCAAAACATATGGTATGCTTTCTCGCTCTCATATGTATGCTCTGTGTATGTGTGTGTGTGTGTGTGTGTGAGGCATGTTCTTTAGCATTCACGCTAGCAACTCCGATTTCTTTGAGCGCTCTCTCTCTCTCACTCAAAATATGAGGCAGGCATGAGGTGTGTATCCCCCCTGTGATAGATGGTCACGTGCTCCCCCTCCCCCATCTTGTATGGGTGCGCATCTGCTTGTGTATGTGTGAGCGTGCATTTGTGCATCTATTTGGAATTTAATATTGTGAAATTATTATTTTATTCTTATGTGGATATGTTTCAATTTATCAATGTATTTTTTTTCCAAGAGAATCATGTAAGTGGAGATTTACTGATTTGGAGATGCAATAGGTGAAGAACAGAAGTTGGGATTGAGGTCTTGACTAGAATCATTTCAATTAGCGACCCAAGTTCCATCTTTGTCATGGCATATATTAAGGAAGCTAAAATTTGTGAAGAATTTGTCTCTGATTGTTCTTTCCGCCTCTTTATGTGCAATTCCAAATGGTTTATTGGTTCACGACCGCAAGACCTAGATGTTTATTCGTCCCCTCCACCCTTATTTCATGTACTTTTTGTTTACTTGTTGGCTCAGATGTGTTTTGTGTTTGATATGATCTTGGAATATCTATTTGAGTTTGTTGGTTTGGTGCCTGTGTAGGTGAATATCGTTGGTGGTTTCGGAAACATGATCGAAAGTGTGGGAGCTAATTTTAGAGATCTTGGTGTTGGCCGTTTTGATGCATAGCTTGACTATATTTGGCAGATGACACAATGTGCGCTATTTGTCGATGGTGCAAGAAGCTTGATTATACTTATTCAGGTTTTCTAAGATCTAGGGTTGAAGTCCTTGACATTCCATATACAGTATTAAGATCTAGGGTTGAAGTCCTTGACATTCCATATACAGTATTATGGCATGTGTGTGTCATGGAGTTGAGATGAAGATTTTGCTTAGAGTTTTACTTTGACGTTTGGTGCGCTCTCTCTCGCTGTCGCACACACAGTTTAGATGGTTGCTGCTCTTACACTTGGAGGGTCGTATCTTAGTAACGTTGGCTAATTTCTCTGGAACATATGATTCAAGAGTGCGAGGTAGTGTACCGTTTTGAATAAAGTAGAGTAAATTGCAAGAATGTGGGGTAATATCCAATTTTCATTAATGTTAGTTGAAGATTTATCAGTGTTTGATGTGGGGTATGAACACTTTTGGTTTTGCTCATGTTTTCTCTTATTTTATGTAGTAATACACTAGAATGTGGGAGTGGTATACCTGTGCCCTGATGATTTTGAATGATGACTGTTGTGTGTTGTGACATATTGTGCATTGCGAACATTGTGTTCGAGCATTATTTCTTTTTGGGAATGGCCTTTAGGCATGGGTGGTCAGGGTGGTGGGTTGCCACAATGTGACGTCTAGAGTTTGTTCTTACCACTGAACTCCAAAAAGAAAGAAACACTTTTTTTGTCCGAATGTGAGTGCTCATGCATTCCGCACTTTCGCTATGGGAAAAAGAAAAACATTCTATGTTGGAATGTGAGTGCTTGTGCATTCCTCTCACTCTCTTAGTGTGCTCTCTGAAAGATTGTGAGGTAGCATATTTGTGCTTGGGATAAAGGGGTACATATGGCGGACAGTCAACATTATATTTGGGTGCTCTTTCTTTTTGGAATGTGGTGGTAGGGTTTTCTTCTCACGATTGATATGTGTGAAAATACTCACTTCTTATATGAGTATTTTTATATGAAAAAATTCTTCTGTATGATTAGGTTTGGGACTTATACTAATTGGCTGTCAATTAGTGTGAACAAAATGCATTGGGAGCAATTGGTATGATAATATTTGCACACTCATACAAGGCAGTTTTTTTGTGTGAACATACTTTTAGAAAGTGTTTTCATGTGTCAGCTTTGAGCTTTTATATTTACTTTTAATCAAGTGATGAGTTAGCAAGCTTATGCAATTGATTAAGGAATGAGTATTGGCACTCCTATGCTATTTAATGTTTGACATCAGTGTATTAAAATTTGGATTGGTGGGGGTGGATCGATCACTCCATAAATACGAGTAGGATGTTGGATTGATTCTGTCTGAATTAGTGATCTAGAAAGATACGAAAATATGAATAAATAGAAAAAATAAAAAAAAAACATGGTTTAGGATGGGGATTTAGGGGAGAGAAAATATTAGATATGTTTAAAAAAAAGGAAAAAAATATATGAAGGGAGATTTTACGGGGCAAATTGGGTAGGGATCCATACCATCCTAAGATGTGGTTTGGTTTCAACCGAGTTCCAATTCCAATTGACGATTCAGATTGGGAATCATTGGATATTTTATTGAATTGGGAATCATTGGATATTTTATTTTAAAATACTGTTGGATGGTATTGCGAATGGATGTTGGGTTGTGAGGAACCCTGTTTGAAAATTTGTGGAAATTTTAGTGATTAATATGGTTGGTTTGGCGATCTAAAATGGAATGCTCTTTATGAGTGGGATGTCTATTTTTCTTTTTGTATTTATGTTCAATGGTTCAATAGCTACCGCCCTTTCATATCTGCTGGCTTGCGATGTTTTTAATATTTTGGGATAAAAGTGAAATAAGTAATCCAGCTTGGGACCCAAGTATCACTAGACGATTATTAGTAAAGAAAATATTTTGATTTTGAATTCTTGAACATTTGGATCTTTTCCTCCAAAAGTTCAAGTCTAAATATTGAGTAGTTCATGTGCAATCTTCGATGTTACCTTTTTTTAGACATGAAGAAAATGAGATTTATTTTTATTTTTTTATCCTGAGGTTGGTCCTTGTGCTCCAAAAGATTACATCCCAACATTTGGGATCTAAAAAATATTGCTACCATTAGTTTTGCCCGAGTGAGTAGATGGACAATATACTTCCACTGGTTAATACTATTGTGAGTTTCTTTAGTTTTATGAAAGGATTTTTCTTTGAGGCAAGAACATTTTGGAAATATCATGCAAACAAAAAGGAAAAATGGTTTATGAATTTAGGTAGTAGATCATTTACATATGAATGAGCTAAAGTTGATTGACAATAGAGAAGAAAGCAATACACAACAATGGGAACATTGGTGCTCTTTGCTTGGGGGAACTTGATTTATTAAAAAGAATCTAAACAAAAAAAACATGGAAACACCATTACAGCAACACACGAACACAGATTTTATGACCATGGTCATGGAAGGGGAGAATAGAGTATGTATGGACGCATACTATGGAGCACGACAGTCTCCATGTTGAGCTTGGGCTCGAAGCAAATATGGTAAAAAAACAATAATAAAAGGGATTATTTAGAAAGAGACTATTTACTTTTTGTACATGGAAGTTATAATCATTTCCACTTATTTGATATCAAATTGAGTGGTTTGGGGTGAGTCACAAAGTGTGAGAATTTTTTGTTTTTTGGAACTTTGTATCTTACTCAATGACTCTCTTACAATCCCTTATTTTAAAATTTAAGGGAAATAATGAACAATAATGATTATGATATCCACGTACAAAAAATAATTGATCTCCCATAATAAAATCCACAATACCGGATAAATATCAACATTAATAAGTCTAAACTTCAACAATACAACCTAGAATCAAAATAGCCAAAAATGAATCATGTACGGACATTTGAAAGCGAATGGACAATTCTCATTTGAATATTCTTTTGCTAGAGCATTCTCCAATGGGATCATAATATAAAAGGTTTTTTTTTTTAGTTCAAGTTTTGGGATTATTTAAGTATCACTAGATGAATATCATCAAAGAAAAATGTTAAGATTTTTATTTCTTGAACGTCCAGATTTTTCTCTCCATCATCATCTTCAAAGCATTTTTCCAACTAATTGGCTATAGATTTTTCCCTCTAAATATGACAAATATTGGATTGGGATGTCACTTTCTCTAGACCGGTAGAGAGTGAGATTTAAACTTGTTATCTTTGAGATTGGCCCATGAGTTAGAGATTACATCCTCAGAATTTGGAATCCAAAGAAAAATTGCTAGCATTAGTTTCACCCGAGGGCGTAAATGAGCAGCACACCGCTGGAGCGGGAAATCTTTTGGTACAAGTAAAATCGACAAGACATTGTTCTGTTCCTTTTGGATACGGTTTCTATGAATATGGAGTCATATGCAGAAACGCAAACCCCTTAATAATCAATTTTTGAAATAAAATTTGACAGTGATTTTTAAGAAATATACAGTCT
Source organism: Amborella trichopoda (assembly GCF_054954075.1). Taxonomy (NCBI): domain Eukaryota; kingdom Viridiplantae; phylum Streptophyta; class Magnoliopsida; order Amborellales; family Amborellaceae; genus Amborella; species Amborella trichopoda. The sequence goes on along the minus strand of NC_142345.1, from coordinate 41,311,483 downwards.
CCCCAACATGGAGATCATTAATATGTAAAAAAAAAAAAAAAATTAAAAAAAAAGATATTTTTTAGTTGAAAAATATTTGAGCAATTGTAGAAATGCGTCCCTCGACACATAAACTGCTTTTCCTTAACTTTTTGGGTGCATTTTGTACGAGGCTGAGGCCCTAAAAAGTCAAAATAAGGCACACCTTAACATTATGTTGAACGATATCGTTTCAGTATGGAAAATATTTGTGACGGTCTGAAAAGTTATTTTCATTTTGAGTTATAAATTTAAAGCTTTAAAAATAGCATAGATTGAGTAGATCTATAAAAATTTGAAAATCTTCAAAATTGATGGTCCAAAATTTTTTCAAGATGTCAAATCTATTTTTTCTCATGTCCATGCATCTTGAGGTCAAGATGATCAATTTGAAGATTTTGAAGCATCGAAACAACCTCTTCTAGTGAATTTTTGAGATGCACTTTAATTTGATTGTTTAGGGCTTCATGTTTATATAAATTTTTTTTTTCTTTTATAGATATAAAATTTTATGGGATTGTATTATCTGCTGCCATTTATTTACATTACAAAGTGGCCACAAGTACTCTTAAGTATTAAATGTCAAATTAGATGGCTTGAGATAAATCAAAATATTCAATTATTATTATTATTATTTTCGTTAAATTCTAATTTCAAATTTGAAGGGCAGGTCTCTGACCCTCGACGCTACAAATTTCTGTCTTTTACACTTCTATTCCCTCTCTCTTTCTCATTATCAGTTTCTGTGCCTGCCCCATCCAGTCTCTCTTGAGACTCTTACTCTCCCTACTCTGTGTCTCTATCATTTCTCCAGTTTCTTTGTCCTTTCATATCCATGCTCTCATTTATGAGAAAACCCACATTTCGTCTCCTTTCTCTCTCCCTTCCCTTCCTAACCTCCTCTTTCTCTTCTTGTTGCCGAAAGAACTGTTTTTCCCCATTCAGTTTGCAACCCCCAAAACCAAAGAAGCTCCCTTCTTCTGTAACTGCACATGGCCTCTCTTGGGTCGATCCCTACCGTTGGATGTCTAACCTAGACGATCCTGATCTACCCACCTACCTGCAAGAGGAAAACAATTACGCAGAGGCGTTCATGGCTGATACGGAGCATATTCAGCGAGAACTAGTTGCGGAGATGAAGGAAAGAATGCCTTCCAGTGTATTCACCCCACCTGAGAAATGGGGTCCGTGGTTAGTGAACTTCAAGCTTTCTTATATGGTTATGGCTTTCATATTTGTTTGCATTTGTGTTTTTTTAATGCATACTAATTTTCTACTGCTTTGTGCGAAACTGGGGCAAAGCATTTGCCTTTATTTCCCGGTTTGTAATTTTGTACTGCTTTTTGTGAAACTGGGGCAAAGCATTTGCCTTTATTGCTGGTTTGTTTGTTTTCTAATTATTGTTTTGATTGGAGTATTTCTGGATTAGTTATTGAATTTATGTTATGTTCACTTTCAAAATGATTTAATTCTTTAGTTGTTTACCAATGAAACAAAGGGGAAGTTTTATAGAACAAGACCAACTATGCTTTATGCGACGGAATGTTTGGCGGTCAAGAAACAACATATTTATAGGATGTGTAATTGAGAAGATGGATGAGTGGCAAGATAAGTAAGGATATAATTCATAACCAATACATAAGAGAAAACTTAAGGGTGGCTTCAATAGGCGATAAGATAAGGGAAAGTAGACTTAGGTAGGCATATGCAATGTAGACCTAATATTAACCGATTAGAGGACGGAAAGTAGACTTTGGTAGGCTGGCCATATGCAGTGTAGACTTAATATAACTCTGATTAAGAGGAACGAATTAGTTTAAGTGGAAGGTTGTAAAAGGCACTGCTTCAAAAAGCGGGTTGCCCAGCGTCTGGGTGGCCGCCTTGGCGGATATCCCTGGGCGCCCACCTGAACTCGCCTAGGCGGCTGTCCAGGGTCTGCGCCCCAACCAGGGGTCGAAATGCGGCTCCTTGAGGGTATTTTTGGATCATTTTCTTAATACTAAAAGAGCAAAATTGTGGGCTTTAGTTTCGTTTGAAACCTACAAAAAAAATTATTTTTTTGGCTGGGCTGCCCAAGTTCTGGGCGACCGCCTAGAAGCTGGGAGGCCTGGACTCCCCGATCGCTTAGGTGCCGCCTAGCACTTTTTAAAATGCTGATAAAAAGACAAGGAGAAGGCCCAAAAGGACATGAATGAGAGTAATGAGAAGAGATATGGTGTCTTATGGTCTAACCGAGGGCATGACCTTTGATATAGCATAATGGGATGATGATGATGATGATGATGATGATGATGATGATGATGACGATGATGATGATGATGATGATGATGATGATGATGATGATGATGATGATGATGATGATGATGACTATTACTATTTACTTATTTGGTTCATGATTAAATTAGCATTTTCAGATTTGGTTTATTGTTGTTTCTTACATAACTAAGAATTCATAAGTTTTATTTCTGTCTCAGAAATGTTAGGATCTCTTGGTAGGGATAGATGTCTTTAAGAGAGGTTGATGTCGATTGTCGTCTTTCGTGAACGAGAACGGGTTTTAGGAATTTTGCATTTATTTCTTGCATCATATTGCATTTATAATTGTAAAGACTCTGATTGTGATTTGTGGAGTTTGTGCCTGATTGAAGTGATCTCATCTGTTGTCTTATGCTACACTGGAGTTGTGTTCTTAATGGATATGTTACATGTATCTCTCTAAAGTTTAGTTTTTGTTTAATGCTTTTTTAAGCATCATACATTCTCACATTTGAGGAAAAAAAATGAATCCTTCCTTTCTTATATACCTTTTACTTAGAAAGCTGTGGATCCCGTTGGCTACATTGTTTTGTGATTCGCAACGGTACATCACAATGCTAGATTTTTGTTAGAAAGAAACATAATATAAAATTTGTTAATTTTACTTTATAAAAGAGAGTGTTCATTCTTGAAGATTATTACAGTGTTGCTGGTCCAGTAATATTTATTTGTCAATTATATGTTTTTTTTTTTTTATTTACACAGGTTATATTATCAAACTATTCCCAAAGGAAAAGAATATCCAGTCCTGTGCAGGAGAATTGGGACCAATGATACTCTCATGGAAAGAATCGTTGGGTACATGGGGGGGAATAGGGAGGAAGATGTATTGCTCGATTGGAATAAAATTGCCGAACAATTTGGCATGGTCCTAAGTTCTTACTTTCTGCATTGTGCTTTGAATTTGTGGTTAGCCTATCAAACATTAACTCAGTTCTATAAGTTAATTAATGTTCCATGCATTTTTTTCTAATCTCTGTAACTCCTCTAAGATTTTATTTGTTTAAATGTTGATTGGTATTTCTGATGTTGCTTTCTAGTTAGAGGTTCATAGATACTCAAGTGATCAGCTATACATGTTGCAGTCATCTTGTTTCTTTTTGGTGACTTGATTATTTTTTTTTAAATTACTATAAATCAGGCAAAGGGATTTATGAGTTATTCTCTCCATTGAACATTCAAAGGTCAGTCAAACTCACTGAAATTACCCCACATGGCATAGAGGATACCCCATAGTACATGTTTGCGGAATAATTTGTATTGGTAGTCTACACTTTCACCTTTCAAAATCATTTTAAGTTTTCATCTTGAGGGTTAAGGACAAGCAATTTGTTTGCGGCCCTTAAGATCACATAAAAATTAGTTTCAGTTATGGTCATACAGAAATTTGCTGATATTCAACAGCTCACAAAATAGTGATCAACATTTTAAAGTTTGCTCGCTTTGTATGATGTGCTCGAGTTGAGTAGCAGATACAACTGCCTAAAGGAAAAGGAACTATGATTTGTTGAACACTCTATATGGAAAGTTAACCTTGTAAAAGAAAATGATTATCTGTAACCTTAAGTCGAAATGATAAGGGTGTTAAGATATAAGCATGAGCGAATTAAGCATATTTTAATTTGAAGAAATAAATAATAACCTAAACTAGGGGTTGTCATTTGGTGTGATGGTAAAAGGCTCGGGTAGCTAGCACAAGAGCAGGTCCTGAGAGTGGCCACTTTGCGCATAAAAAATGTCAAAGGTTAGGACCTTTTCCAGCTCACCCCTCCAGGGACCCTGCGTAGGCAGGACCAACACTGGTTATGGCCTTTAAATAATAACCTACACTAGCCACTATTAAAGCTATTGACTTAGACTGAACTAATGAAGCAACTTGCTGGGCTGCCCTCAAGACCAGCTGATCACTTGAGAAGAAGGGTGTACTCTTGCAGAGGGACCCGGAATCCTCAAGTCTCTAAGCTTTTAGAGTACCTTGAACAAATATCTTCAAATTTCTTTCAAGTTTCCTTATGATTTTTTGGTCTCTGGGAGTTGAATTCTTTTGAGCCATGCTATAATTTTTACATGGGGATACGGCCATCTGTTTTAGTTAATCATAGTCTCTATTGCACACTAAACAGATGAAATGAGGGAGCTTGATCTTTGAAGGGAAGACTATGGAGTTGAATAAATGTGTTAACTGGTTACATTTGAATCATTGGTCATTGAGATTTGGAAATCTTTGAACTAGGGATCTTTTATTCTGCTTGAGAATGACTCATTCAGAAAAATTCTCTTCTGACACCCAAGTGAAAACAAATCTGTGCTACTATTTGTTGCCTTAGAGCTCTTTTTGTTTTCACAATTGTTGAGTTTATTTGGGCCATTAGCAGAAAGGTCATTTTCTTGTTTTTCTGTTTGTATTGAAATTGTGGGTTTCACAGTTTCACTAGATTTGCATTGAATGCAGGCTATGTTCATATAGGCACATGCCAGGTTTCTCCTGATCACCGGTACCTTGCATATACACTAGATATGACTGGTCAAGAACTTTTTATGCTTCAGATAAAAGATCTAGAGACAGGCTGCCTCATTTCAAACTCTTTTGTTAGAGGTGTTGTCAGTTTGGCATGGGCCAAAGACAGCAGGACTTTGCTTTATACAGTTGTTGATGAGACCCAACGGCCTCACAGGTGACTCGCTGTGCTGTTTCATTTGTATAATTTTCCTTATATGAAAGCTTATGTAATTAATCTCTTTGTTTGTTTTCTTAGCTAGAGAAGGAACGTTTTATTCTTATTGTTGTAGTTGTTGGGCAGAGTATTTAGCCGAAGTTTGGGATCTGATGACACAGATTGTTTAATATATGAGGAAAGTGATTTAAGCTGCTCTGTTGACATTACCAGTACAAAAGATGGAAAGTTCATAACTGTGAACTCTAACTCAAGGGCATCATCTGAGGAAGGTTACTAACCGAGATTTATTGTTCTTTTAGCCGTCTTTAAGTGATGCAACAATATGTTTGTCCCTTCTCTCTCTCTCTCTCTCTCTCTCTCTCTCTCTCTCTTCCTTTTTCATTTTTTGGGTGTGTGTTTGTGTGTGTTCTTTTTTTTTTTTGGTGGGGAATGGAGTGGAGGGATGTACAATATCAGGGCAGCATCTACTGGCATAGATCATGCAGGTGGGTGGGCTAGAAACTTGAAAAACCTGTTCATATAAATTTTTTTGAGTGACTATTTTGGCCTGATTTGGTGCTAAAAATACAAAGGAAGACAGGCAAAAGGGTAAGATAACAAGATGAAAGTAGTCATTGTAGAAAAGGAATTGATGGATCCAGATGTGTTGATATTTCAAATTTGTGGTCCATGATCTCTGTGGGTGTTTTTGAGTACTGTCCTCATATTCTCCATTTTTTTATCAATATTATTTGCCTCTATTTCCTGAATCGATGTTCTGATGGCTACATCTCCTGTTACAGGTTTATTTGCTTGATTCAAGCAACCTGAAAGATGGTCTGCAACTTGTGTGGAAACGTGCTTCTGGTGTACAATATTTTCTGGAACACCATTATGGATATTTCTACATTCTTACAAACTCTCCTTTAGGCTGCTCTCAATTTGTTGCGGAAGGTTATCATTTAGCTAGATGCCAAGCTGAAACTTTACGCTCTGGGGAATGGCAGGTCAATTTTTATTGCTTTAAGAACTTTGCCACTGATTCGATATAAGGGATTTAGGTGTCCTAAATGCATCTCAAATGCCGACCATAATTGTAATCAATCTCATCATAGAAGAAGCATGATCTTCAGCGTCCACTCTAGAGACTCCAATTTCTTTAAGCTCTCTCTGTCTCTCTCGCTCTCTCTCTCTCTAGGAGGGGTTCTTAACAAAAAAAATTTCTTAGGAAATTTATAATGCAAGTGACTCGACTACATGATCTTATTGTTTTCTCTATTATCTTTCCTTTAAGGCTCATTTTGCATTGCAGTGGATGTCCACTACTTTTCTGCTTCATAGCAGTGAGCTTATTTCCCCTGGAAAGTCTCATTTCCATGAATCTCTCCACTATTTAGTGGAGAAGATAAACATTGAGAATCAAGATTGTGAATGGTTTTTCTAATTCTGATTTAAGTCAAAGTTACTACTCCTTTATCAATTTCTAACAACTTAAAGAATTAATAAATGAAACCTATTTTGGATTGGTTCATGAGTGTGTCGCTTTGTGGGATTTGTCCAAGATTTGCCATATGACTTTTAAAGAGTTGATATGACTCTTATACTTTTTTTATTGTATTTGATGACTAGGCTAACTGTTTGTTGGAATTCTACAGTGCATACATAATATGTGGTGACCTTGATGCGTTTTTCCTTGTGGAAAAATCATGTGCTGTTTGGTCTTTTTCTTTCTTACAACATCTATGTTTTCTAGCTCAAATATTCTCTCTCAATTCTGTTTATTTGCTAAAAGAAGCTGCGGTTAATACGTTTGTAAGATGTATGATGTGCTTAGTGGAAAATTCTTTTGTTCAACTCAGCATTCTTCTTCTTCTTCTTTTTCCTGTTTTCCCAGAATATTATTCAAGCTGGTCAAGGTGTTGAGATTCAGGATATGGACATATTTGATGGACATTTGGTGCTTTTTCTTCATAGAGGTGGAATCCCCAAGATTTGTTCTATAAAAATGCCACTGGAGTTTCCTTTAAAGGTATGGCAATAAGTTTTCAATTTTATGTTTTACGTTTTGTTGCAGTAGAATTTTCTTTCAGGTGTGGCACGTGTCCTTACTTCCTCTTTATCTTTTATTTTTGATAAGTATTCATGCATTGTCTTCATGAACTTTTAACTCAGCAAAGGATAATGTAATCATTTGCATGTTCAATTTTAGGAACAATATATGTTCCTGATTAGGAGTATATGGGAGGTTCTTACTATTTAGGTTTTTTTTATTCAGGCCATGGACGAGTAATGTATCTGAAGAGTATATACTTTTGTAACATATCCACATATCCATATGATTATTATGTATGTAGTCCAGAAACAGCAGAGGAGATTCTGAGAACTCTATGGCGTTAATACCATCACTTTGTAGTTCAAGAACAACAACATGGTTTGTGAAACTATGTTTTTATTCACTGATTAATGTGATTATTGGGTGAAACTCAGGTTATAATGTCTAGGCAAGCAGAAGGATATTAGGTGTACCATGGATGAAGATGACAAACATCCAAGTATTTATAAAAAGCAATTGTACAAATTTCTCGGTGTTCTGTCTCTTTGAGACAGCACACTCAATTTTGGGATTGTGGAGCTGAAGCGCTTTTTTTATGCTCTGTATATGTTCATGCACATATGACTGATATGTTATTTATTCCATATTAATATAATACAGTCAATTTCATTAAAAAAAAAAGTTTTCTTGCATGCACTGAACTATTAAAATGACAACTGAAGCACAGAAGTAAAAGAAATGCTCCTTACACATTCACGAGAAAAAAGAAAATAAAAACAGTAGATAACAAATATGCATCATAGAATAAAACTGTGAATGCAAATTATATATCTTTAATATGTTGTACATAAAAGCATGGTGTACATTGAAATTACGGACGAGGGTAGCTTGCCTCACCGGTGGGCGTAGGATAGCTTGCCGGTGAAGGACGTGTATGTTTTTCCCTCCCATAATAGATGGAGTGGATGGTCATTTCACAGCAGTTGTGGTTATTCCGATGTCATCCCCCCATCCTCGTTAGCCGCTCAATCATCCGGAAGGGAACCAAGATATAATGCGAAAGAACAAGCGGGTAGTGATCGGGGGATCCATCCATCAAGTGAAAGAATGGATTGGATTGGTCGTTCAACTGTCTCTGATATTCTGTTCGACCAAAGATCCGACGGTTGAGTATTCAGGGTTCTTTCCTTGATTACAGCCAGCTGAACGGTTTTCTGTTCCCCTTCAACAAGATGTGATGCATAGGGGCGGACGAGTCAAAGAATGGAAGTCACACTCCAAGGAACGAGATATTAGCCTTGCGGATGTTGTTTATTTCTTAACTTCCCTGTAGAGCAAGCGAGCGATGAAGTGATACATTTAAAGTGCGATTTATATAAAATCTATATTTTATCTCTTGAATCATTTCTAATTAAAGGCTTTCGATTATATTGTCTTTATCTTTTGAGTTATGTTGGTCATTTCGATATTTGTAGCACGTGAACCATTATTGCTATGGAAGTCTTCCGTGATTTGTGATGCAGCACCCTATGGATATTGAGGATCTCAATCCGTGGTTCTTTCCATTGCCTTCAGACACAAGCAGTGTCGTTCCTGGTTCAAATCACGACTTCATGGACTCTACTTTTCGTGTGGTGATTTCATCTCCTGTGGTATGTGTTTAACATAAAAATCTGTTATATAGATAAACTGTTGTATGTTTACCACTTTGCATAGTCACAGTCCCTTTTGACTAGGTTTCATGCCATTTATGTGACACTGTATATTTTCCTGCTATGTCAGAATCATATGTATGAGTAAAATGACATGCTTAAAAGTATGCTCCATGTTTGGTGTCCCATAAAAATGCAGATGCCTGATGCAGTAGTTGACTATGACATGCTAAAGCAAGACTTCACAATTGTGCATCAAGAGAAAGTTCTGGGTATTGACTCTTTTGATGTTAATGAGAATGATACTGTAAAAGCACGCCATAACTGGAGTTATATCTCCCAATTATATTCCTGCGAAAGGAAAGAAGTTCTCTCCCTTGATGGTGTCCATGTTCCTCTGACCATTCTATACTCCAAAAAAGTGGAAATAAATGGTAAAAGCCCTGGAATTTTAATGGGTTATGGAGCTTACGGTGAAGTTCTGGAGAAGAACTGGTGTACTGATCGGATAAGTTTGCTAGATCGTGGTTGGGTGATAGCATTTGCTGATGTAAGGCAAGTCCAATTATGGTTCTTTTGTAGCATGGTTCATGCACCTTTCTTTTTCCTTTTGACGGACATGAGTATTAACTAGCAGAAACTACCCAATAAAATGTGTATTAGTTATTGATTCCTTGAAGTTTAATAGCGTAACAACTAGAGTTTCTATAATACAATTATTTTACTCATGACCCACTGAATCTGAACAACTGCTGTCTTGCTTGTTGCTTTAACTTCCTATAAGGATATTGTGAATGATAGTGCCAGCGATACACTTGTTTGCATCCAGTTCTTGTTCTCTTAAGATGGTTTTGATTTTTTTAGAGGGGGTGGAGGTCTAGGCATGTCATGGCATCATGATGGTGCTGGACCATATAAGCTGAAGTCAATTCTTGATTTTGTTGCTTGCGGAATGTACCTCGTCAATGAGGGATACATTAATAGGCATCGGCTTGGTGCTGTCGGGTTCAGTGCGGGTGGGCTTCTGGTGGGTGCGGCTATTAACCTGTATCCAGACTTGTTTTGTGCTGCCATTTTGAAGGTAAATGAGCAAATTGGTCCAATGTGGTTTAGTTGTTGAAGTTAAGTGTTCTGCTCTTCTTTTTGTTACCAAATTATTAGTTTTGGAATCAAACCAAACGACATAATTGATCGTTTGGTGTCTACATCCTCTGTTTTGATTTTCTGAAATCTTCCCATGCATTTGGCCTGCAAGTATATGGACCACAATATATTTATTTTTTAAATTTCACGGAAGCATGTTAGGGGATTTTCATAATAAGATGTTCTCCTTAATATCACAAAATTTTCCCTCAAATTTTCAATCTCAAAATTTTTAAAAAGAAATCTAAATTTACCAGATAAATGTAAATTCTAAACAAGAAATGAAGTTATAAATAATTATAAGAAAAAATTCAACTCTATCAATATCAATATACTAAGAGAAGTATCCTTCTCATTTTAGAATTCCTTACATCTTTTAATTTTTCTGAAGTATCCTTCTCTTTTTAGATTTTCCTTGCATCTTGTAAGTTTTCTTTTATTTAGTTTTCCCATAGATTGTTCAGAGAATGTGAGACAACCCAACTGCTGAATCTTTGTTGTTAGGGAAAGTACTATTTTTTAAAAGTTTAGCAAAAAGTTTATACTGGAAGAGGTTGTTTTGATGCTCAAATTGATCATCTTGACATCAAGATGCATGGACATAAGAAAAAATGGATTTGAAGTTTTGGAAATAGTGCATCTTGTAATGAATATTTGGACCGTCAATTTTCAAGATTTTGAAGTTTACATAGATCTGCTCAATCTAAACTATTTTTTAAGCTTTAAATTTTATAATTAAATATGAAAATATATTTTAAAGCTGTCACAAAAATTTCCAATATTGAAACCGAATTTCTCGACACTATTTGAAGGTATGTTTTACTTTGATTTTTTTAGAGCCTTGGCTCTATACAAATTGCACCCAAAGTTTATATAGAGCCGAGGCTCTAAACAATCAAATTAGAGCCCACCTCAAAAATTTCACTAGATGAGGTTGTTTTGATGCCCAAATATCCTCAAATTGATCATCTCAACATCAAGATGCCTGGACATGAGAAAAAAATGGATTTCAAGTTTTGAAAATAGTGCATCTTAAACGCACTTTTAGACTGTCAATTTTCAATATTTTCAAGTTTTCATAGATCTGCTCGATCTACCCTATTTTTGAAGCTTCAAATTTTATTATTAGAGATACAAATATATTTTAAGGCTATCACAAAGATTTCCAATATTGAAACCACATTTCTCGATACTATTTGAAGGTGAGCTTTACTTTGATTGTTTAGAGCCTTGAGTCTATACAAACTGCACCCTTTTTTAAAATGCAAACATGATTTCTGTCTGCAGGTTCCATTTCTTGACATATGCAACACATTGTTAAATCCATCTCTGCCGCTCACCACTTTGGACTATGAGGAGTTTGGTGATCCAACAATCCAAGCCCAATTCGAAATGATTTGTTGTTACTCTCCATATGATAACATTCAACAGGGAGTATGTTATCCTTCAATGCTGGTTACTTCATCTTTTAATGATTCAAGGTAAGTTATTCTCCCCCATTTGGGAGTTAATGAGAGCTTATCTGTTATTTCTTGCTCTTTTACCTCATTTGGGTCTCTTCATTCCTTACCTGACACACGCACGCATGTAAACAGAGTCATTCATATTTGAACTTAGCGAGAGAGGTGCTTTTATTTTCCATATTTTTCTATATTTGGTATTGGATTTGTGGTGTTTTTGCTTTCCAGGGTGGGTGTTTGGGAAGGAGCTAAATGGGTGGCTAGAGTGAGAGAAGAGACATGCAGAAGCTGCTCGAGTTCAGTCGTTTTGAGGACAAACATGGAAGGGGGCCATTTTGGCGAGGGAGGGAGGTACAAGCACTGTGAGGAAACGGCGTATGAATACGCTTTCTTAATCAAAATGATGAGCGAAATAGCCTGAAAATATATGGAAGTTTAGCAACAAGTAAAAGCTCTCTCTCTCTGCTGTTGCTGGTTGGTTTCTATGAAAGTTAATGAAAGGACTCTCTCTCTCTCTCTAGTTGCTGTTCAATTTCTTTCAAAATGAAATGACAGCCTTCCTCTCTCTCTCACAGTCTGCTTTATGGGATGCAGAGGAGAAAGAAAAAGAATGTAAGAATGATAGAGAAAAAAAAAAATTCATTTATGATTTAACCAAAAAGCCCATGTGGTGTTGGTGTCTAGGAAGGTGATAGGGGCATTTTGGTTAGTTTGATAAGAAATGCATTTGAGACGACATTTATGCTTTTTGATGAGGTCGATGTCCCATGGTATCGTAACGTATCGTACCCTGGAAAGAAGCAAAATGTCTTGGCCTTTGTTTGTGGAGGCCATTGAAAATCCCCACTTTTCTCTTCTCTCTCTACATATGCAACATGTGGATTCCACTTTGATCCAGAGTGCGTGTGCACATCTCTCTCACTCTGATAAATTAATGGTGAGGTGCACCATTTTCTCTCCGATAGGTACGCGAAGTAGATTGTTGGTTAGTGCGCCGGTCCTTACCCTAAAAGCTGAACCATAATAAGAGATTAATGCGCTGGTCCTCATCCAACAAACACACACATACCTCTCTCTCTCTCTCTCTCTCTCTCTCTCTCTTCGAATGGGCCCGGAAGAGTAGGTCAGGAATAGTATCTGGCCATTCCCCTTAACTACCCACTCTCTCTAGAGCAGTGTTTAAATAAATGGATAGTGGGATCAATGTTTGCAAAATCGAACCGGAACGGTTAATCGGATATGGGTTTGGTTTAATCGGTCTAATTGCAAACTGGCCGATTCAACCGCTCTAACCGGAAAAGTCTTGGTGGTTAAAAAAAATGTTAAAAATACATAAAAAAAAAAATCTACTAAAATATGAAAAGCATATAAACATGTTTAAAATAAAACACATTCAAATGAAGTTGAAAATTAATGAAAAAATGGATTTTAACCGATTTTATATTTTTCAAAGGTTATTTTTAAAATTTTTTAGAAAAAATGAGAAAATATAATAAGTTAGTATTAATTACCAAAATAGTTTTTAATCTTTATCATAATGTAAAGAATATTTAAAAATACATTACAAATCAAATCTTGTTTTATAAGAATTTATATACATTTTTTGATTTTTTTTTTTTTAAAATACCGGTTGATCACCTTAACCGCCCAAAATTGGAACTGGCCGATTCTGGGCGATTTTGCGAACAATGCATGGGATAGACCGCCCTTGATGCTGATCTAGATCGGTTGGATCAGTGATCATGATTGTTCTTGGATTGTCCAAATATGTGATCCAAAATAATAATAATAATAAATGAAATAAAATAAGATTTTAATTAGATGTGTATGGGGTGGGGATTTAGGGGACCACAGACAATTAGATAAGCTTGAAAAAAGAAGAAAAAAAATCAAGAGGGGCGAAGGGAACCGGCCATATACCACTCTAGAACTCTTTTGGTACCAACGAATTCTGCATCCAGATGGCCAATCCAGATTGGAAATCTCTGAATTTTAAAACATCGCTCTAGAGATTCTCTCTAGAGGGGCTCCTATAGTCTCCTTCCACCAATCTCTCTCTAGGAACAATAGGTCAGAATTAGTCATCTCTCTCAAAGGAACAGCAGGTCAGACTGGGTCTTTCTTTCTCTCTCTACACATCTCCGGTTCTCGTCAACGGCCATGAAGAACATGTCAGACATTGATCCCAATTGTTCTCATAAGTACGTGGCAAAGTTCTGAAAAGAGCATCAAGAATCTATATGCATAAATCCAAAAGAAAATAAAAAAAATACAGAGAGAGAATCAATGACTCATTTCAAATACCCTTTCTATAATGCGCAATCACCTGCTCAAATGAAATTCATGTAACTCCTAATTAAAAAATAAAGAAAGTTTATGCAAGTGTGAGGTGCTAAAGAATCAAACTTAGGCGCACTTCAAAAATTTCACTAGAAGAGGCTGTTTTGATGCCCACAAATCCTTAAATTGATCTTCTTGACATCAAGATGCAAGGACATGCGGAAAAATAAATTTCAAATTTTAAAAATAGTGCATCTTGTAATGCATCTTTAGACTTTCAATTTTCAAGATTTTCAAGCATTCATAGATCTACTCGATCTAAACTATTTTTGAAGCTTTAAATTTTATAATTAGAGATAAAACTAGATTTTAAGGCCATCCCAGTATTGAAACAACATCTTTTGATACCATTTAAAGGTACTTCTTATTTTGATTGTTCAGAGCCTCAACCTTATACAAACCACACCCTTAAAAAATTGCTTGAACCTAATGTTTTTTTTTTAATAGGGTTTTGTTAGGCTTGATCGTGTATACCTTTAAAGTCTTCAATATTTTTGGACATGTAGATACCCTTGAATTGTGATACAAAATTTTTTAAGCACAAGTAGTTTTTGTCATTAAGATAGGTAGAATGAATATTTATGTAAAAAAATAATGGCACTCTATTAGTAGTTAAAAAAAATTAATGTATCTTGTGGGTGATGTCACATACCATGTCGGTGATGTCATTATCCATTATTTGTTAATAAATGCTTTCGTTTCTATTAGAAATTTCTACTTTACCTTTGACTAATTGCTTAAAAAGAAAAATTTGTGTAAGGTTACAACCTTAAAATGTAAAGCTACGGATGCGCCTCAAACATCCATCGGAAAAGATTGTTAATATTGAAAAATCATTTGATTGATCATCTTGATATCGAGATGTATGACTATGAAAAATAAGAAGTTTTTGAGTCTCATAAATAGTGCATCTTACAACATATTATCTAGACTGTCCATTTTCAAGATTTTCATATGTTTATAGATCTGCTTGATTTTAACCATTTTTGGAGTTTAAGATTTTATAATTAGATATAAAAATAGATTTTGAGATAATCTTAAAAATATTTTACATCAAAATTACATATTATTATAAAATTTGAAAGTGCGTCTTAATTGGATTGTTTAAAGTTGCAACCTTATGGAAACTACTCCCTTACTTAAAATACCCTTAGACAAAAAGTTACTAGGATAAAGGTATCTAAGTGTAAAAAACATATTGAAGAATTTAAAGGTATACGCACTAACAAAATTCTTTTTAATGGTATTGAATGGCGATGTCAAAATGCAACCCAAGCCTTGGAGTATTTACATCGTGGACCTTGCGCTACTTCTCGCAAATAAATTACAAATACATAGTACACACCACACATAATATATATCTACAGATTAATAAATAATAGTAAAAAGTACATAGAATATATAGCAAGGTACAACTAAAATGTATGTGGAAGCAATTATTTAGTAAAAGAAAGATTGTTATTGATCGACAACCAACTGATAGAATTAATGTAGTGGGTTCAAATTTATTTTTCTTTACAGCTAGATTAGGACACACGGCCTCCACAGTTTATAGCTAAATAATATTTGCTAAGGTGCATCAAATATATTTGGTGCCGGGGCTTAGTGGTGAGGGTGCGAGGTCTACGTCATCAAATTCTAGGGTTCTAATACTGGCTTACCTACCACCCACATCACCCCTGATAAGGTGTTCAAAAAGGTCCGAGCTCGGATCCGATTTGCCGGGTTTTCGAGTTGAAGTCCATTGTCGGGAATTTTTAACAAGTTTTAAAAATTTACTTCAAAAATAGAAGACTCGGGTGATTTTCGGATTGCAGTCTCTAGATCAGGTTTGCCTCAAGGAATCCTTTAATCGAACATGTGATATTTGAAACACTTAAAGAAAAAATAAAAAAATAAAAAAGGAAAAAAAACAACATTGGTCTTATATTGCAGCTACCCTCCCAAGTGAACACATATAGGGAAAAAAAAGAAACAGTAAGGGTTTGAACCTTTGACGTCCCACGCTCAAACTAAATTTAATAGATTTGTGATCTTGCTTCTATTGACGTGGTGCTCCCTATGGATATTACAACAATATGCTCCCAGGCGAGCATAGTTAATAAAGAAAATAATTTATGGAGTTGAAAATTTAAAGCACTAGGGATGGCAACAGGTCGGGTCCAAGTCGACTATCTTGTGCATGGACCTGGACCTGGCCTCGGCCTTGGGTCGCGTACTCTTGGTTGGGTACAAGCAACATTAACCTAGACCCAACGTGAACCTAGGTTGTGTCCGAGTCATCCGGACACACGACTTGCCGGATAACTATTTTTTTAATTTCAGGTCTAGAAATTTAAAAAATATATATATTTTATATAATATTCAATATATGTTTTTTTACATAGTTTATATGCTTATACTTGGATGGGTCGGATCGGGTCGACCACAACCAACTTGACCCCAACTCAAACCGATAGGGGTCCATACTAGACCCTACCCGGATTGGGACTACGTCATCTGTCCAACTCATTTGGACCCGGAACGACAAGCCAGCTCCAAAACATGGACCCAGACCGGGTCGACCTACCGTGTCACCCGATTGCCACCGCTAAAATCACAAACCCAGTGAATAATATTCGGGGTGTAAAGGTTGCAAAATTAATGTATAAGCTTTAAAGATCAGGTTTTGGTATGCGTTAAATGTATTTGTTGCCAATATTGAAGTATAGGAGACAAATAATAACGTAAATAGTTCACTACTTTTTCTCGCTTTTGACCTTTTTGGGAAAAATTGTTCTAAATTGTCAAGGAGGAGAATTCCACGTATTTGGTACTGTAAATGGGTATGGGAATGTAAATAATGAGGACGATTATCTTTATTAAAAAGATAATCAAATAATAAATTGGATAGCTTGAGATGGGTCATGAAATTCTACAAAAATTTTAGGCAATATATAAACATTATGCTGCATATGATTTATTGGCAATATAATTGGTCAAATAAAAAAGATTTCTTGGCAGTATATGAACGTTATGTTGCACATGACACACTCTAATCCATCAAATTTATCTTTATTATAAGGATGTCACAATTGCTATTGACCATTAGATGTTAAATTGCATATCTTGATGTGTGTGATAAAATTCGAAAATCTTTTTTTTTTTAATACTTGAATCGAGTTAATGATAGACTTATAACCACCTGATTTAAATATAATGTATAAGAGTGATTGTGACTTATATGTATTAAAAATAAATGATCATTTTTAATACTTACTCTATAGAAAAGATAAAATTGAATTGTAACGTATGTACGGTAAAAAATAGTATGATCAAGGTGGTAGGATGATCCATCGCTTTAAAGACCTCTTTTCGTTTAAATTAAAAAAAGAAAAGAAAGAAATGGAATAGTCGAGGCGCAATCACGTTGAATCTTGAAAAAAATAGAGGGCATTTACGTATTTTGACAATTTATTTGAGCGATAAAGTGGTTAATCAAGTTATCGAGAAGATAAATGATCTTCTAGAACTCTCTCCTACTCATGTGTACACATATCTCTAATAAAGTTATTACATAGATGTAAAACTTGATTTTTTTATAAATCCATATTAAATTTAACGATAATTATTTGAGATCCTACAAGGAGTGGGTTTTATATGGTCGTTTATCTACGAAAAATATGATTATAACAATTTTGGTATTCAAGAAATGGACTGTAATTTTCAAGGGTAACAAACTCACTACTGTGGGTCCCATTTCCGCTTTAAGGACGACAGCTGAATTAGGATTGGGATCCCGTGATGCACGAAAATCTAGTCCCCCATAAATACCGAAATGACAAAAGTAACCCTACATGGTACTGATTCCCCCAAAAAAAAAAAAAAAAAAAAAACCCTAAGCACTGTAACGGACTATAGAGTCATTGAAGAAGCATAATATTTTGCTTGAGTGAAGCATGACCTCATTATTTCGTAGAGAGAGAAAGAGAGTTCCAATGGACCAACACCTCTCAATTCAGAGAGCAGAGGCAGCTCCACTTTTTCAACACCACTATGATTTTTTAGAGAGAGAGAGCGAGAGAGATTACACTAAAAGTCACTATTGAGAGAGAGAGGTGTTGGTAAAGTGGATCCGAAGATATAATGTGGGACTTAGATCAAGATCCGATTGGGTCCGACCCAAAAATCAAAATATTTATATTTTTAAATATATTTTATAAATTGGGACCTACCCAAACTTTGGACCTAGACCCAAATACTGTTTGGGCACAATATTTGAACTTGGACTTGATCAATCGGGTTCAATTTTTGAACCCATACCCGGACCTAGATCGGGTTGGGTCTAGGTCTATTGCCGACCCTATATTTTGAGAGAGATAGAGACCTCCACCATAATAAGGATAAAAAGATGAGAACATGAAATGTTGAAACTGTACGGGATACAATAAACTGCATAAATTTGGCCCGTGAGTATGCCAAAAAATAGAAAAAGGGCTAAATCCATTGAACATTTTAGAGAGAGTGAACAATGGGGTAATTTGATTAGGGTATTATTTTGGATGGGAGGAGCATGAACTACAAGAAATTTGGGCTACTAGAGGAAAGAAGCAAATGGTGTGAAAGACACATTGTTCTTTTTCCTGTTTTTGGAAGCTTATATTGGATCACGTGAAAGGCAGACTTTGCCTGTCTCTACTACAAAACAGGACACTGTCCTTATTCCTTAGGGAACACATACATACGAATTCATTTTTTTTTAGAGAGGGAGAGAAGGGGGAGAACTCCATTATCATTTTAGGGCTCCCATTCATACGTATCCAAGCAAAACCAAAAGAGAGGAGAGAGAAAGTGAGGGGAGGGGAGGAAAGAAAAGCATCAACCATAAATTAATTACTGCTAGAAGAGGGAGATTGATGGTACCATCTTTTTAGCATACTCATCAAGACAAAAAAAAAAAAAGAAAAAAAGAAGAAAAAAAGAAGGGCAGCATACTCACCAAGGAAAAACAAAAAAAGAAAAAAAAAAAGAAAGAAAAAAAAAGAAGGGCAGGCAAAGAAAGAAGGAGCAAAAGAGAGAATTCTATTTTGAGGTTCATTCAAAACTAACCTCTATGAAAGCAACAGACAAAATAGAGTGAGGGAGCCCAATAATTTTTTTTTTTTTTTAACATAAACTATATAGATTCATCCTACTTCAATGCACGACGTCTAGTGCGCGAAACAAACTTCTATCTTAAGCTCTTTTTAAAACTACCGTTCACCAAAAAAAGGGCAAAACAAACTTTTATTTTGAGCTCCCATTAAAACCACCATTACCAAAGAAAGAGAGAGAAAGAAATGAAAGAGAAAGTTTCTTCTCTCCTTTTGGGCTTAATTGGTAAGAGCGTATTCTCTCTCTCATCATACCAAGCGGTGGGCATGGCATCAAGCAATTTACGCACAGTGAAGCAAAGGATATTCCTGCTATTTCTCTCAAACTCGATTGCTAAAATTCCTACGGGCTCTCCACTTTTGTAGGTTCCTGTCATTTAGCACAAAGTCACGGGCATTTTCCTGACATAAATCTCCTGACAACTGAGCCCTTTCTGACGGTGCTACCGACAAGCTAACGGTCCTTTAACGGCGAAACCCACTACACTATTAACACCCATGCTATTGCTATAATAACACCATTTTTTTTTATACTAAACGCTGGTAACGTCGAGAAATATAGGTGCGAATAATGATATCCTGACAATTGTATAACCGACCGTAACGTGTCAACGGGGACGGAAACGCGTCTGTCGGCTGATGTGGTGACTAGGGGCTTCCTAGCTCACGACGTGTCAAGTTTCGACGGTGAGATTAAGGCCACGTGACAGTTTTAGCCGGTGGGCCCTGCCAGCCTGGCAGAAATTAATTGGACAGATCGTAACCGTAGTTACGTGTTTGATGTTAACTATAGTTAGACATTGGGTCAGCTGGTCTCCCGTCCATTCCTGAACGTATACAAACTCACTGACGTCGTCTCACCGCCATTCTCGGGTTACTGAGTTGTCGGAATTCCATTTCCCGGCATAAATCGCCGGCAATCATTGAGGAAATTTTATTTGCGGCGAAGTCTAGGAGGAAACAGCCGGAATATTCTGAGATTGTTTTCATAATCACATTTTAGTTGGCTTTTCATCACCGGTACCTCACCGAAATTTGATTTTCTGGCAACTTTGTGGGTACCGTTTCACGGAAATGGCCGAAGTCTGCTGAGGACGCCACTAAAATCCCACTTCCCGTCTTGTTTTGGCCGGAAATCAACCGGAACTCTGCCGGAATTCGTATTTTCCGGTACTTTGAATCACGACTCGGTAGAGTACACCTGAAACTCTGTTCGTACGGCATTTTTCGGCGGGATTCTCACCGGAATGTTAAAAGCTTGAAGCTTTAAACTTTACTTTTGTGACTGTAATTGGTCTGCATTTGTGTTTTCTGGCGTCTAGATCTTGCTGGATTTGAAAGCACTTTGGAGTTCTTTGTTCTTTTCGTCATCTTCGCCGGATTTTTGATTTTCTGGCCTACAGATCTCCGGAGAATAGAAAACGGGGGATTTTGAGGTAATGTGGTACCAGAAAGGGAAACTGCTGATATCTCGTTGAATTTTTGCTGTGGCCGGAAAACGCTTGTTTTGTTTGATGATTTTTTATATTTTCCAGCTGCTTATTCAGAGACTTTGAGGGGATATCAGGATTGGTTACTATTTTCTGTAGATTACACAGGATTCAAGAGGCTCTTAATTGTTTTTTAAAATGATGAATACCAGGTCATAGGGCATTAAAATTTTCAGACTATTTAGCGAAGGATCAAGACGGAAACATAGCTGACATTCACCTGCATTGGCTTGAAAATGTCGTGAATGAGAGGTTTTAGAGGGATTCGTAATCCTTTTATTTAATGATGGATACAGAATGGTGGAAAGTTCGATGCATTCTCTAAGTGAGGATCTGAGCACTTCAATCTGCTAATTTTGGGACGATATTGTAACTTTATAAATTTTGGTGGAAAGCTCGGGGATTGAAAAATTAGTTTTTTCTAAGTGTCATTCTCTTCGAGACCGAGAATTTGGTGATAAAATCCTCCAATAAGTTTGAGATTTTAGGTTTCTGGTTAGTGGTCTTGTTTCATGAAGCGTTAATGCATTTAGGTTGAAAACCTAGAAGAATAGTATTTGGTCAGCTTTCTAGTTTTTCTTCTTATCATTCCTTGAAGGTTTAAGGCAGACACCAATCTTGAGGCCTCCGTATTTTCTGTATTCTCGCTGCTCTTTGGGCATCAAAGAAAGAGAAAGGTTTGGAGAAAACGATCTCTGTTACATTGGGTAATTCAGGTTCCTTAACCGTTTGGTTTACATTCTTTTTTAGCATTAGATGATCGGTTATTATTGGTTTATTGAAAATAGAGAGTTGATGAAGCCTTGTTTTACTCTTCCAATTTCGGTTTTCTTGCCATTGCAGCTCTTCTCGACCATTGATTCAATGTCACAGGCCTTCGTTTTATTGTCCCAAAGAACTAATGAGTCAATTTTATGGTTCAAACCCTAGAAAATTAACACCCACCCCCCCCCCCCCCCCCCCCATTTAGGGCAGGCATTGAAGTAGTGGTTTTTTAGTTTTTCAGGTATAGCTTTCGCATGTCGTCAGTTACAGTGGCTTAACCCCGTGAAATTGTATAAGTTACGTACACAACTGGATTGCTTTATGAGCCACAATCATCAGAGAATAAGAATTGGGATGGTTGATGAGATTTATGGGGAGATGCATGTATAAAGATGTGCAGATTAGAGAGAAGTGAAGGTGTAGACTACGTTGTTAACTGCAGTGGTAGGGCTAAACAAAGGCCAATGGGTTTGAAGACTTTGGGTGATATCAAATCAGAGAAGCAAAGGAATTCGACTATCCCTAGGTCACGAATGCAGGTTTGGATGATTCGTGCTACCACCATGATTTTGCTGTGGACTTGTATGGTTCAGTTGACAGCTTTGGGGGAGATATGGGGTCCTCGTGTTCTTAAAGGGTGGCCTTCTTGTTTTATGGCTTCTGAAACAGAGCCTTCGAGAGTGGATCAGGTGGTTCTCCCCAAGAAGATTGTGCTTCCTCCCAAAAGTAAGCTCTTTCATTCCTCCCCCACCCCCCCCCCCCCCTTTATTTCTTTGTGGTTCTTGCCTTCTTGTATTTATGTCCATTTTTTGTTGAATTCAGATGGTTGCGTTAGCTGTGATTATCTTTGGAATATGGTTATTTGTTGGAAGTTAGCGATGAAGGAGTACTGAGATGATTGTGCTTTATGCATAATATGTGATTTTATTTCTCCCATTTTTTGGTTTGTTTTGTTGGTTTTGAAGGCATTTTGATGTCTATGATACATACGTGTTTAGAAACTGAGGAACAGCATGTTGCTAGAAGCTTTTGTTCCCTGTTTTGTCTTTGCCTAATTAATGCAAAATCTCTTATAATCATATAGAAAGAAACTCTGCTTCCTCCAATAAACAAAATCCTTGTGCTCTTTCTCCTTGTTTTTTCCACATTTCTTCCCATTGTGGACATCTGTAGGATTTATTTTTTTTCTAAGACCTAAGTTCCATGAAAATGTCTCCTGCATTTGTAGTCGGCTCCTAGAAGCCACAAGATGGAAGATGTGGCTTCCATGATTGTGCAATAACAATGTCAAAAGACATAATTTTTGGATGCCGTTCCTTCCATGCCAAAGGGTGGAAGCCGCAGCTTCCATGATTGGTGGAAGCCGCAGCTTCCATGATTTGTGGAACCAATCAAACATACCCTTACTGATTGGGAGGAAAGTATTCCTAAATATTAGGATGTCCAAGACCCACAATTCAAACTCATGTCCTTTTGAATGTTAGAGAGCTGATGAACCTGTATGAGCCATTTGCAGAATTGGCCTCTTAAGGACTTTCTGAATGATGCTATGTTTGGCGTTTCTTTCTTCTGCAAGCCCAATCAATTTGTTACTGCACTTTCCATAAGACATGCTTGGTACTTCTTTTTGTAAAGATTTTCTTTTGATTATGAAATTTGTGCATTCCACTTTTGTGACTAAATGAAAAGGGAAAGTGTACCACAAACATTTTGTGTGCAGTATATTATTCCCAATAAGGGGATCCATTGCCAGTTCTCACCATGGATGATGAATATATAGTTATATACCATAATACCATAGGGATATATTAGCTTGAAACTGCTGTCATCTCCACTGTCCAGCTTAAGAATTGGTCTCTTGATGATCTTCCTTTGTGTATTACTATATTGTACTTAGAATGTGTATGATATACTTTCTTCTAGAAATGGTTTCAGGTTATGAGTATTTCTAGTGTTGTATTCCAGCTGTGATTGGATATTCATTTGGAACTTCCATGCATTGCTTATTAACAAGCCTTTAGACAATGTAGTTCCTAGGATTCACATAGTGAGCGCAGACTACACTTTGTCATGGTTTTACATCATTGGCGACTTCTGTGCCTGATGCATTTAATGATTGAGTGCCAGAATGATTAATGCCTTTTGGAACATGTTTTTGAGTGTTGGGTTGCCCCTGTATGGTAGCAATTCATTTGAATAGCAGTTTGGTTTTATTCATCTGAACACATGGTCCAAATTTAGATTTGTGAAGTACACAATGGATGGTTATGAAAAGTCCTCTGTGAAAGCCTTACACTGCTTTACATGTATAATGACTTATTTTTTCTATTTATTATTTATTTTGCGAATTAAATGTAAAAAACACTGTCTGTTTAGATTGAAGGCATCTCTCTGGTATTTAGGCAATTGAGGCCTTGATTCATTGTGTCAACTGTTTCCTACTTTGTATTATAGTTCATCAGCTAGAGATGTGCATCTTGACTTGATGAGTTGCATAAGGCTCTAGTCTGTGCCCTGAGTCATTTAGCCTAGTCTACTGATCCTTTGAGTGAACTTGCCTACTGATGTGACATGAGACTTGAAGCTGGGCGATTTTTAACAGCTGTTCTTAGTCTCTAGCGAACTGGCACGATGTTTCTTGAAATTCACCCATGTCCCCAGCTAACTTGATCAGCCATCCCGAGTCTTAGGTGTTCTTATGCTCAATTCTATGTCTTAGGAGACCTACCTGGCAACTTATTAATTTGAGTAAACTACGCATGATCCAAGTGAATTCTTTGAATTTTGACTCAGGTTTATGTAAAGGTTCGTGGTATTTGATGGTAATGTTCCATCATCCATGATACTTAGCTTTGTTGCCTATGAGCTCTTCTTAACAAGGGTTTCCTTGGATTATCTTAGCTCGTTGAATTCATGCTCCACAAGTTCTTTTCAAAACTAGTCATTATTGATTAGGGAAGTCTCATCATATGTTCTAACCTCTGAACACCTTTTCTCGATTCTTTTTTTTTGTGAATTCCAATTGGCATAGGTGTACAAGCTGAAAATTTGCTGTTATCTGATGGAATTATTAATGATTGTATGTGATAACATGTATTTTTCCATATGTGATGTGCTTTACAAAAGATAAAAAGGGAGTGATTATATTTCATAAAATGGTAAAGCTGTTCTGAGTGAGTTTCCTGGTTAATCTCTCAAACAGGCCATTGAATCTTCTATCTAGCAATGTTGTTGGTGTTACCACTGTGTTTTGTATTAATTGTGTAGCACTGGAGTTAAACAAACCCAATTGCAGTATTGTGGCACAAACTGTTCGACCAGTGTAGAGGGCCAGTGGATCTATAATCTAGCTATTATTTCATGTTTGCATTATGAACCATAGTACGTGAACTTATTCAATATAAATATGCTTATAGTTTCGTTATTCTTTTGCATGTTGAATTTGGTTGTTGACCTTGATGACATCTGATTTTCATGATACAATTTTATAGGGATTTACAAGAACAACGGTTACCTTATGGTTTCATGTAATGGAGGTCTTAATCAAATGCGAGCAGCGGTAAGTGTTCAACTATTTGCTGTCCTTTAAGGTGTTGCTTTTGTTCATTATTTGCAAGACTCGATGTTCATGGGAAA
This sequence comes from Amborella trichopoda, assembly GCF_054954075.1. NCBI lineage: Eukaryota > Viridiplantae > Streptophyta > Magnoliopsida > Amborellales > Amborellaceae > Amborella > Amborella trichopoda. Next base: position 41,286,821 of record NC_142345.1, on the reverse strand, counting down.
GCAAACTTACGTTCTGCACTAGGTATTTTGTGAACTAGCAAATCTGATTTTGAACCACATTTAACAGATTTGTGACATGGTGGCAATAGCAAGATATTTGAATGTGACATTAATAGTGCCAGAGCTAGACAAAAGCTCTTTCTGGGCAGATCCAAGGTAGAGTATTTACTCGATGTACATTGTTAAGAATGAAATTTACAACTCTTGCATTAAATCTATGGTGTTCTCTGATATTGAACTTTTTTGCAGCGAATTTGAGGATATATTTGATGTGGATCATTTTATTACCTCATTGAGGGATGAGGTTAGGATATTGAAGGAACTACCCCCCAGGCTAAAGAGAAGGGCAGAACTAGGAATGGTCTATTCTATGCCACCCATTAGTTGGTCAAACATATCCTACTATCTTCATCAGGTTAGTCTCTACTTCGTTGACATAAAATCAAATACACTCATTACCTAATGATCAAATTGTAGTGTTTGGTGTGGTAACCTTGTGGTTGAATTCTTAGAATTTCTTTTAGGATGCCTGGTCTCTCAGAATTTGAAAGGTTATTGCCGAGTTCGTGACTCATTGGAGTCACTTTTACTGCCCTACATTACCGTCATCTCATCTTCTAGCCGCAACATAACTTAACTTCCAGAAAAATAAAGAATGACTAGCTTATGTTAATGTTAAAAACTTTTCTCTTTATGAAAATAATGAGGTGAGCAAATAATCTTTTTGGTAAACAGATTCTCCCCTTGATTCAAAAGTACAAGATTGTGCATTTGAACAAGACTGACTCGAGGTTAGCAAATAATGGCTTGCCATTGAAGATCCAACGCCTTAGGTGCCGTGTCAACTACAGTGCTTTAAGGTTCACATCACAGATTGAGGAGTTGGGTCGAAAGGTTATCAGACTATTGAGGCAAAGTGGCCCTTTCGTGGTTCTCCATCTTCGTTATGAAATGGATATGTTAGCATTCTCTGGGTGTACACATGGATGCATCAATGTAGAAGTGGAGGAGTTAACACGAATGAGGTGATCCTCTTTTCCATATTTCCTAAATTGTTTTTTATTTTCTACTACTCGAGCCTTGTTTCTCTTCATAGGTTTAAATATAAAAATACAAATAGAGAGATTTGGGGATATTGGACCTCTCTCTCTCTCTGTATATATATATAGTTTAAGCTATTACCTGTTTCATGAATTTTCGAAAGCATAATGCAATGGTAAACTTGATAAATTAGTGACTTCTTAAATAGGTATGCCTACCCATGGTGGAAAGAGAAAGTCATAAACTCCGACATGAAAAGAAAAGACGGGTTGTGCCCTTTAACACCAGAAGAGATAGCCCTTGTTCTCAGGGCCCTCGACTTTGACAGAAATGTGCGGATCTATATTGCTGCAGGGGAAATATATGGCGGGCAAAAGAGAATGTCTAGCCTTTCTACAGCATATCCCAATATTGTTAGTGACTTAGTTCCAATCTCTCTCTGTCTGTCAATGTGTGCATGTGTGTGGAGAAGAGAATTATACTTTTGCTAAGTTGATGTTTTGTGCATAACAGGTGAGGAAGGAGATGTTGTTGGAACCATCAGACTTGCAGTTGTTTCAGAATCATTCGTCTCAGATGGCGGCTCTGGATTACATGGTCTCATTAGAGAGCGATGTCTTTATACCTACATATGATGGAAATATGGCCAAAGTTGTAGAGGGCCACCGCAGGTACATTTCTTGCACTCCCTTGTTTCTTTTGCCAGTGTGTGGTAGTATGTGTTCATTTTCCTACAAGCGTTTCTGTTCCCCTTAATTTGTCTTCCTTTATCGTGTGTGGTAGTATGTGTTCATTTTCCTACAAGCGTTTCTGATCCCCTTAACTTGTCTTCCTTTGTCTTGTATGATTTTGAAGCTCCCTCTCTCTCTCTCTCTCTCTCTCTCTCTAACACAAACGTTTGATGCCACTCTAAGGTGGGGCTTGGTTTTAAAGGAACCGTTCATTTCTCATATGAATTTCTCTAGGAAAATCTCTCTTCCCCTGCTCCCCCCCTTCTCCTTTTCTCCAAGGAACACACAATGCTGCGCTTAGTGAGGTTCTGTTTGACAGTGACCCATTTTTCTCATTCGAATAAATTGTACGGCTCTCTCTCTCTCTAACGAACATACATGGTGCTGCGATTTGTGAGGTTCTGTTTGCCAGTAACCCAATTTCTCATTTGAATAAATTGTACAGGTTTCTCTCTCACTCACTCTCTCTCTCTCACATAAACCAGGAATTGAATTTGGAATTCCTTACTCTAAAGAACTTGTGAATTTGATACTGCAGATTCTTAGGGTTCAGGAAGACGATATTGTTGGATCGCAAGCTCATAGTTGAGCTAGTAGACCAATACAATAATGGCTCCTTGGGCTGGGATGAATTCTCCTCTGCCATCAAGGAAACCCACTCCAATCGCATGGGGAAGCCATCAAAAAGGGTAGTAATTCCAGAAAGACCAAAGGAAGAAGATTATTTCTATTCCAACCCACAAGAGTGTTTGATCGATAGCCCTCAAATTTCAGAGATATAGATAGCTCCACCTTTCCTCTCTAATTATTTGCATGAAATGCAGATCAAGTATCCTCTCTCATCATATGGGGGTGGCAAAGGGATTGGATTGACGATGCAATTGAGGAAAGGGGAGAGAGAGAGAGAGAGGTGGGTTGGGTGATTCTTCAGTACGCAGCTGATACCTACTTATATATGTGTTATTTACGTTCAAATAATTCTCTTTGTACAGTACTCTGCACATTGCAGGAAAAAGGATCGGCTGCCTGTATTACAACAGCTAAGTCCGAAGAGAGAGAGCGAGAGAGAAATGATCATGTTCCTATTTGAAGGTTGGTTATTGGAATATGCATAGATCATCTGATTTTTTGTATTCGACTTTGCCTTTTGTTTCTTTGTTACGTTTATACATTTTATTATCGAGTAAAGATTAGAAATAGAAAATATAAATCTTGAGATGACAAAATACGTAGGGTCATTGAGAGTACGTAAAAATTCCTTGTGGGCTAATCAACTCTCAACATTTGTATCTTCTCTTATAGTTTTAATAAAGCTCACCAAACGTAAAGATATAAATATATGACAGTTATTGCAAATTAGTGAAGAATCTCATTTTAACCGAGAGTTCCCAAGCCTAAAAGTACCAACAATTCATTAACAATTTGCTGCTGGAAATGCAATATCTCACCGTAAGCTTCATGGAAAGTTGTCAATTTGAAAGATTGAATACTTCAAATTGAGAGTTGCTCAACCTGAATTACCAACAATTCCCATTTTAATAATGTAACTCAATTGATATTGGCTGCCAACAATGCAATATCTCATCTTGAAATGGACTGGTCAATTTGAGGCATCAAAATGGATCAGACTACCTTTCCTGAATAGACCATACAATGTTTCCTTGGATATCGTCGTGGATATCATTTAAAAAGGAAAGAGAAATTTAATACACTTAGAATATTAAATATTAGATACTTTACAATAGGTGCACTTTGGATAAATTTGAAAAGCCCATGTCAAGGCCACTTGAAAATTGATCCAAATAATAATGAGCTATTTGAAATTTGATCAGAAAATATATATTAAATACTTCGATCTGAAGTGTAGTTTGATAGATTTTGCAAAAGGAAATCAAAACTATGTTGACGGTATAGGTATGATCTTGCTAGCCATTGGATCTTGAAGTTCCTAGATGTAAAGCAATATAAGTGGTATTTCTAAGTAGCAATTTATAGGGTTCAATCTTGATCCAACGGCTCATCTGACCAGATCATGCTTTTCCTAAATACGATGAATGAGAAAAAGAGTAGCCTCTAGAGAAAATCCACATCACAAGGACAATAAATCAAAACAAAAAAAAAGATATACTCCTCCCTTTTGCGCAAATCAAATTAACAAAAACCTAAAATAATAAGTACAAAAAAAGAAGAAACAAACTTACCTTATAAACTACGTCCATGATATTTTCCAACTATTTTCTTACATCCACGGGAATAGGGTGGATCGATATGTCAAAATCATCCAAACCGCACTAGATTGACATTACCATACCTCAGGAAGAAGATCTTGAAAAATTGAAAGAGAACCCATGTATAATGTTTGTTTTGAGGAGAAATAAATGAAATAAATATTGGTTACAATTTTAGGAAAGAAAAGTAGCATTCCATTGACGCTCTGTGGGACTCTTGATTTTGGAAATAGCTCGTATGTTAAGCTCCAATGGGAGAGCATGTAGTGTCAATCTACTTCTTTGGCGAGAAGATCTAGTTGGGAGGTTTGTTTTTTAATCTGAAATTTTGGGAAACTATTTTTTTTCAATTGCATCGAGGGTGCAATTAGGAAATTGTTTTATTGAGGTTACTATATAGATTGAAGAGGTTACATCTCCAAAATTTAGGGTCCTAAAATAGATCTTAGATGGGGTTTTAACTAAGGGAGTAAATGGACAATGTTCTTTGGAGTATAAAATCTTTTGAATTTTGATTTCTTTTGAAAAAAATTTTAGGCTTCTTGCATGGTCCAAGAAAATATACATATAAGGCCACCAAAAAGAGTGGAAGAACCACTATAGTGGTGGACAAAATATTTTTCCTAGTAAAAGATACTCTAGTCCTCATATCATGCCCACTATCATCATTTCCATCCCCATCTCTTCGCTTAAAACCCAAACTAGACTTGGCAAAGGGCTGGGCAGCTCAGTCCTAAAAAAGTAGGGCTTGGGCCACAGAATGTGGCCCGAAGAGCTAGGGCAATTGCCAATCTGGTTCGAACTAGTCGGCCCTCTGTTTTTTCTTGTGTTTTCTTTTATTTTTGGCCCAGCCCATTGCCACCCTTAATCCAAAGTTGTACGTGCCCATCTTGAGTTCTCTCCATGTTACAAAGCTAGCAATCTCTCTCTCCCACATTGTGGATGGAAGCCCCATCTCTCTAGGAGAATGTTCCCATTCTCCTATTGCCATGTCAAAAGCCACCTTAATAAAGCAACATCATAGGACCACTTAGAATCAATGAACTAAATAACTAAGGACATATTTGACAAGTGGAAGTTTCTGGAAGTGGGAGTTAAATATCTCACTTCCATGTTTGATATTACTGTGTGGAAGCTGCAACGTGGAATGGTGACCTTCCATGCAGCTTTTTTTAGGTGTTAAAATAGGTCCATTTTTGGAAGACCTCTCTTCCATAAAAAATTATGGAAGGGCAGTCTTCCATAATTTATAGGAGAGTCCCTTCCATTCTCAAAAACTCCATATGTCAAACACACCCTAAAGGTTCAGGTTTGCACAAAGCGTCCACCTTAAACAAACTAAGGATAGTGAATATTGTTGAGAGATCTAATTTCGGTGTTGGGAATTTCAATAATGGCCTAAAAATATATGTTATATCTAATTATAAAATTTAAAACTCAAAAAAATGATGTTGATCGAATAAATCTATAAACACTTAAAAATCTTGAAAATGAACATTGTAGATAATATATCACAAGATCCACCATCTTTAGTACTCAAATTCGTCTTTTTATTTTCACATCCGTTTTTGAAGTCAAGATAATCAATTGAGGGATTTTTCCACATCATAATAACCTTTTTTGATGAATTTTTAAGGTGTCTTACTTCTTCGATATAAGATTGAGACCTCATCTAAGCTTTTTTCATAATTAAAAGACACCACAGGTATTGGCCAATGTCTAGGAGCTTCGAGTTGTATACGCGGAGGTAGAAGAATAATTTCTTTTGAATTAGAGGGTGTCCTATAGCAAATCGCCTCCCAAAGGAGGTTATGAGATACACCATTATTTGGATAGATCAATTACAGTTTTGCAGCTCAAAAAACTTGGATTCAAGTTTTATATTTTTAAAAAAAACCTTGGTTTCCATTGCGGGGCGTCTGAAAGGAACATAGATTGTCCATGTCGAATGGATCAGAGAAAACAGGGTTCCCCTTCGCAGTATATAAGCCAAAATTGATTATTGTTCTTATATGATTCAAACTATAGATTGAAAGCCTGATAATGTCCAAAAAAATAGAATATAAGCCAAAATTGATTATTGTTCTTATATGATTCAAACTATAGATTGAGAGTCCAAAAAATAGAATAACGAATCGGTTGTTAACTGAAAAATACTCTTTGAGAAAGTTTTTTCCTGCTTGATTACTGCTTTCATGTATTTGCTTTTTGGAAAAAACTGTTTTACACGAAAAATGCTTTCCTGGCTTTTTCTTGCATTTTATGTATTCCTGTGAGAGCAGCTTCATATGCATTTAGGTGTCTAAGCGCATTACCAGGCTGATGAGCAAGTTTTCTCGATGAATAAATATTCCCACGCACGTGAAAAGGAAAGAAATATGTCTAGCATGTTAAAGTGTCAAGTAAAAATAAAATAGGGATTGTTTACAAAGAGACCACTTATCTTTTATACATGGAATCACATTCATTTTAAATCATTAGATGTCAAAATGGATGACTTGGGATGAGTCACGAAGTCTAAGATTTTTTTTTTAGAACTTTGTATCCTGTCCATGACATCCTTACAACCATCCACTTTGAAATATAAAGGACAAGAATGATGATGACATCTATATACAAAAGATAAAGGGTGCAGTTTCTGTAAGGTTGCAACCTTAAACAATCCAATTAAGCGCACCGGCAAATTTTATCATAACATGGAGTATTGGTGTAAAAAATTCTTAGGATTATTTGACAATCTATTTTCATTTCTTATTATAAAATTTTAAAATCGAAAAATGGTTGAAATCAAGTAAATCTATAAACATATGGAAATCTTGAAAAATGGACGGTTTAGATAATATGTTGCAAGATGTACTATTTCTAAGACTCAATTTGTTTTTTCTTTTTCCATATTTATACATCTCAATATTGAGATGATCAATTAGAAGGTTTTTCATTCTGAATTTTATCAGTTCTTGAGATGATCATTTTCACTATGACCATGTGGATCATATTTTTTGGACCATGGATCAGGCTAGGTGGCCCTTGGATGAGGCAAAATAAGAAATGATAGAATTTAGAATGAATATATTTAAAAGAACTTAACTGAAGCTTCAATGGGCGATAAGATGAGAGAGCTAGATTTAAGTAGGCTGACTATATAGTGTGTACAACACTAGTTAAGAGGCGAGATTTAGTTCAAGTGTAAGGTTATAAAAAAGCAAAGGGAATGACCAAAAAGACATGAATGAAAGTAATAAGAAAAGATATGGCGACGTATAGTTTTACAATGGTCTTACCAAGGTATGACTCTTGATAGAGTAAAATGACAAAATAAGATTTGTGTAGCCAACGTAAAATAGTTCGAGTAAGACTCGGATAATGATGATAATGGATGAGGTTGATTCAATCTAAACCATTAAAACAAGCACCTTTCAAGCAACCAAAATATATGTGAACGCAATACCAACCCTTGTGCAATTCTGCTTACTCCAGAAGAAAGCAATATAGCATATGAAGTTTATGTAAAGGAAAAAGTTTATATAAGGATGCTACCTTATAATGTAGAACTACGGATGCCCCTCAAAAATCCATCGAAAAAGGTAGTTTTAACGTTGAAAATCCCTTTGATTGATCATCTCGACATCGAGATGACTATGAAAAATAAAAAGATTTTAAGTCTTAAAAATAGTGCATTTTACAACATATAATCTACACCGTCCATTTTCAAGATTTTCATATGTTTATAAATCTACTTAATTTTAACCATTTTAGAAATTTAAAATTTTATAATTAGCTATAAAAATAGATTTCGACATAATCCTAATAACATTTTACATCAAAATTATATACCATGATAAAATTTGAAAGGCCCTTTACCTCTACACCTATTGAGGCGTCCGTATGCAAACTGCACCCTTATGTAAATTTCCCTTTGATTAGATTAAAATTTTGGGAAATTTACATAACTATCACCTATATTTTTTGAAATCTAAAAATCTCTAATAATTTATGTTTTACATTTATGTCTCACTTTTTTAGAGCGCATCTAGCACTTTGAATTTATTTTTTCTCTAATTAGGTCGAGTTCAAAATTTGTGTTCCCACATTTCTCACGACCACACATTTGTCAAAATAAAAAAATAATTAAATAAAAATAACATGACCAAAATAATCATTGAAAATATAGGGGCATTCTAGTTATCTTATTATTTCAAATTTTTACATTTAACACTTTTTTACATGCGCATGATGTCAAAAAGTATGAACACCTAAAAAATGAGCTTAATCTAATGTATAAAAAAAATAAAAACTAAAATATCATATGTAATTAAAAAATAGATATTGTCGTCGTCATCACCATTATCACCTTGTTTTAATTATTTGGGGTCGACTACATAAATCATGTTCTGTCATTCTGCTCATAGGATCCAAATTCATGACAAGATTTGAAAAAACTTTATACTGGCTTACCTACTTAACACAACCCTCATCTTTTACTTAGGCTTAAAACGGGCATGACGGCTTGGCCAGCCAAAGCGGAGTTATACATATGACACAAAAAAGGACATATGCTAAGAATGTGAAATATTGTGGACATGCTTTAAAGTCATATATTAACATGATACTGAGGACATGCTTTTAAATGTAGATATTAACATGGAAAAGTATAGAATGAAACCATTTACATTTCATACAACATGGTTGCAACTAATCTTAACAATTAGGTGTGAAATTAGTTAGTTGCATTTACTCCATTGACTAAACTCAAACTTTAAAATTTTTATTTTTTTAAACTTTGTAACACACCCAACCGATCAAATTTCACATTGAATTGTTCAAATTTCACATTAGATGGTTATAAACAATTGTGATCCCATTGTATAAAAACTTTTCCTACTTTTTTTTAAACTAAATAAAAAAATAAAAAATATTAAATAACACATTTCTTGGCTATATGTTTTGACAACTTTCACTAAATAACTCTCGAACTCACCAAAGACACATGGCGGCACTTCGCCCTTGCTCTCTTCCCTTCTTATCTTCCACTCTCTCTCCAAAACCAATCTCTCTCCTCCAATCCCAAACCCACATTCTCTCTCGAAAAGCTCCATTAAAACACCGAATCAGAAGACGCAAGAATCATGGCCACGAGAGAGCCTCTCTAATGGTGGTAGCTCAAGCCAAAGGCAACAACTCCATTGACACCCCAGACCGAGTAATCTCAGCTGTCTGTTACTTTTACCCATTCTTTGATGGAATTCAATATGGAAAATATGTTATAACCCAGTTCTCAGCTATTGAAATACTATTACAGCCTCTTGTACCAGCAATTAGGATCTTTAAGGCCTTTCCCTTAAATGGGTTCTTGGTTTTCTTGGCCCTTTACTTTGCAGTGGTGAGAAACCCAAGTTTTAGCAGGTATGTGAGGTATAACACCATGCAAGCCATTGTTCTTGATGTGCTCCTCATTTTCCCCGACCTTCTAGAGAGAAGTTTTTCCCCAAAAGATGGGTTGGGGCTAGATGTGGTGATGAGCTTGGATAGCACTGTTTTTCTCTTTCTGCTGGTTTGTTTGGTATATGGTTCTGGTTCTTGCTTGTTGGGTCAATTGCCAAGGTTGCCATTGGTTGCAGAAGCAGCTGATAGGCAGGTGCCTTAGAAAAGACTGGATCTTTTATAGTGTTTTTGGTTCCTGGTTTTAGATTGAGCAACACCAATTTTCTTATTACTCATTTTGGATGGTTTAGTTTTTATGTACTGATAAAGTGGTAATGCAACTTCAAGTTTCTTATTACTCATTTTGGATGGTGTGATTTTTACGTACCGATAAAGTGGTAATGCAATTGTAGCTATTGGATATGTTTTAGTTTTCCTTTTTTTATTTTTTATTTTTATCTTCTCAATTCCTTATGGTGGTTTCTTTTTGCTATTGTTGGATTGGGATGGAAGAATGGTTCATGGGAGTGTAGCAATTGGGGTTATTGTGACTTTAAATCTCTGGCTAGTGATTTATTAAATTATATGTACACCATGTTACCATTTATTTGCAGCATTGTTTTTGAGTTATCATGAAATTTTGCGATTGATCGTATTTCATCAACTGCGTTTACATATACATATGATTTAGCTTCTGATTCTCAATATATGGGAACTTACCCACTTTTTGTTGGTCAATAGAAATGATAATGGTCCTCTGGAATTTGTTCGTATTCTTGATGCTCTCTCTAATTCTGATTTTGGGTTTTCAAGGAATTGTTTGAACTGTTCCTCAAATAAACTGTTGAGGGTTTCGTTCAAGTATCCATACTAGAAAAGGTTGTCTATTCTTCATTTGAAGTATGTGCAAACTGCAACAATTATGGTGGCTTTGTTGGTATGTTAGGATGCTTGTAGATGATTTCATTATTCTCTTTTGCACTGATTATCTAATTGTCAGATCAGCTCTGGTGTCTTTAGTCTACTAATCTACCAAAGGATATTGTCATAAAAAGATGTGGGATGATGAAGATGAATGACTCACAGACCTATGCTAGAACTATTTTTTAGTCATTTAAACAAACACTTGAATCCAATTTATACATGTCAAAAATTAACTATTGCTACACGTTAAACAAGATATAATGTGAGAAGCGGTTTATAAAGGATTGGTTTCGAGTACTTTTTTCCATGTCCCTGCGAATTTTCATAATCAAGCTATCACATTGTAAACCATCACATTGCTCGAATCTTTTGAATTGCTTCAAGAAACTGTAGATAAGTAAATCTGGAAATACACCACGGAGCTACGCCACTCTAATGAAAGCCATTTGTTACCCTATGCAATGCATCTGCAACAACAGAAAGACGCTTGTACTGCATTTACTAATAACTCCGGGAAGAGTAGGATGATATAATGTTTCCTTGTGCAATGATAGAAATTCCTCTATTAAGATGCTCAAGATGAGAAATTTTTGTTCCTTAAAAGTTAATCAAAGGAACAAAGTAGTTGCTTGGATAACCTTACTTTGCTATACCAACTAACATTAGATATGACTTCCACTAACAAGAGATCTATTTGAAATGTGAACTCTATAGAGACTGTTTGATCGCATCCATCCTAAACCTTGTCAAGTTGGATCCTAGTCTCTTCTAGCTATTTTAGGACAATATCAATGTGACAAAAGTAGTCCATACCATGCACATACATTATCATCATCATCCAATCTATAATATTGGGAGCTTTCCCGAGTCCATCTTTACAAGCACCTCGAGCTCCCATTCTTATGTTGAGAAATGATGTCCTTCTGCGCCACTCAGTGACCAAAACTCTTATTTGTTTAGAAAGCTCACCTGCCTCAGCCAATCCAGTGGGCCAATTTTTGGATGAAAAACTCTCAGGATGTAATTGGTTTTGCTTTAAATCTAACTTTCTATGATAATTTGACAAAACCATGGCCCCTTCCGACGTGATATTGTTGAAATATGAGTAAGGGGATGTGCTAGGTTTGATTCCGGTACATATGCATTTCTCTATTAAAAATGTCGTGAAAATTTGTAGAACTCCCTGAGTTTTTCTCTGTAAATTATTTAAGGCAGTGAATTAACTTGGTTTTCGCAGTGACCAAATCGGCCACCAAGACTAAGTTTAACCCCTTCTACATTTGCATTTGAGTCATTGATATAGCCATTGATACAGACATAACCTTTTTTACGACCTCAAAAATAGTTTTATGTAAGAGTTTTCAAAATATGGATATCTACAAGAGACTATTCTTCGTTTGGACTATATGTCACGGTCTCTGACTGAATTCTTCTGGGTCCTCTTCTTCAGGATCTGTCTCTTCTGCTAGATCCACTTCACTGAGGTGTAGGTACTGATTGGTATGTAGTGGTGATGATTGGAGAACAACCTCATCCACCTTTTAGTAAGATGAATGAAATTAGTGTAGCATGGTTTTGATTCAGTAATCTAAGCATTTGGGACACTGCATAGAATATGCGCCTTGTAATGCCTCTACCAAACACCATACATCATTTCAAAGCCTCATACTATGACTTTTTTTAACTCTATTCTGCCCCTATTAACATTTTTCAAATTTGACTTCTCTTTCAACCCTATTCGGGATCCATCTCCTTGGAAATAATGATTTCTGCCACTGCAAAACATCTGTAGAGAGCACATGCATGTGGGATAAACTTGAAGTTGCCAACAAATTTGAAGATCTTCAGAGACTGTTTAATGCAGGGAACAAGCACATGCATGTGGGATAAACTTGAAGTTGCCAACAAATTTGAAGATCTTCAGAGACTGTTTAATGCAGGGAACAGAGAGCGCAGGTGGGTGTTGAGATATACCAACTCATGATTGTTGTACTATTTTATACCAACTCATGATTGTTGTACTCTTTTCTTCTCCTTGCTCTCATGTTTCTTGTTAAATGTAATTAATATGATGCTCCTTCCATCCCATACCAGTAGTGTTCTTCTACTTTGTGCTGCACCTCATTAGGATAATTCCCTTTGGGGAGTGTGGGTGCAATGGCTGTTTATGTACTCTTGAGGTCTCTCTCTCTGCATTAGACGATCCCCTTGTAAACTTGTTTGAGATTAAAACCTCCCTCTTTTCCCCATCTGCAAAGCATTTGGCCATGGACTTATCAGTGCACTGGTCTTTTATATAGGATATACTGTCATTATCCATTCAAAGTCACATCTTAGATCCTTCTCGATTATAACTTAGATCCTTTACAATGTAGGATTAGCTGGCTCGTGTAGCACTAATCACAATGTTTATGATCATCTGTAAATCGTCCTCGATCCTATATGAAATAACAAAACACTATACAGACAAGTGAAAGATTTCTTTCAGAAAACAAGTGAAAAATCCAAAGAAGAAAGAAATATGGCAAAGTGTTTATTATCCTCAACAATGTTGCTTAGCAAAGAAAAATAAAAAAAGAACGAAAATAATGATTCTTGGTACTCAATAATTTCTCTCATGACAATCACAGGCACAGATTCATCAGGGATAATGTTAAAAACCCTCACCCCGATTTGCCCAAAAACAAAATAAAGAAAACAAAAAAATTGCTCCAGAGTGCTACATTGGCTTCTTGTATCTGCAGAAGCTTCGGGTGATGAATACAAATGAATGAATAATGGTTTGCTGGTCATCCCAACAAACAGTAACCAGAGTATGTACACAGCCTCGATCATAATCGAAGCTGTTCCCACTCTTCGGGCCCTATATTGTCACCTTTCGACATGTTATAATACAGATTGAATAAATGAAGACCGTTGTCTGGAATCCGGCTATTTATAGCCAGTGTCCAGCAAATGACATATGGTTCCCAAAGGATCTAACCCACAATGGCCATAAGAGTAGCCCTTAGAGTTGTGGAATTTGCACTATACATGTGCTGCCTAAGCTGCTTCAGCTAGCAATCCCTTTCTTTCTTTGGCCTCTTTTGAGGATGCTCCGAGTCTCCTCCACTGCTTGTTGGCCTTGAATGCTCTGTTATCAGATTACTTGTTGAGGGCTCCTCATGGTCCTATCACAGGGAATCAGCGACTGATGAAACTACTAGTTCTCAACATGTGTGCTCTAGATAATTTAGAACATTAAAAAGAGTAGAAACACAAGGCAAAGAAAAAGAGGGTTTGCAGGATTTAACAAAAAAGGATCTAAGAACAAGCAACTGGGAATTCGGAATAAATAGTATCAACAACTACATCAAAAGGAGTAAAATACATAAAAAAGTATACAAAATAGACAACTTAAAAGAATTAAGAGCAAAATGAAAAGTAGAATTGAGGGGAAAAAACAACGGAAGCAATGACAAAGAATGCAAAAGTGAAGCCAAATTAGCAAAAGAATGAGATATAGAGGGAGGAGGGTTGAAGATTAATCCACCTAATCCAACCATAAGTTATTCTTATATAAACACATGTTTGGGCATGGTTTATGATTTGTTACAATTAAGTATGGTTCTTAATTTTAACTTGTGAATGCGAGTTTGTTGAACAATTCCAAGCAGAATCATTCTAGAAGTGTCCATCTTTTGAAATCTTCAGAGAATTACGTCACACAAACATACACATATAAAGGTACATGTGAGTGTATGCTGTCTCACATGAGGAGACTACGTTATTACGGAACCAAAAGAAAAAAAAAAAAAAAAAAAAATATTCACTGATTGATGCACTTGTTAGAAGTATTGCTTTTCTTTAATTCCAAACCTTGGCACTGGAAGTAGTTGTTGATGGCCTACTTCCACGCTTTCCGAGATCAATCTGCACTGAGATGCTTGCTTGTGACAGATCTAGCCCAGAGCTCTGCAGAGCCTGTGTTAGAGTACCCAACAACCTGTACCAGCAAGAGAAAAAGACTTAAAATATCTTGTGAACAATTAAGATAGAACGAGCTAGCTCGTTCACCTTCTTGATTTTTGTCATTTGCTCTAAGTGCCTGATTCGCACTTATTTGTGATATCTGAGTAGCTGGTCACGTGGCTCCTGTTACATCCATGGTTTAATGCTGTGCTCAGTGGTGCATGTATTTTTTTTGCTGGTCAAAAAGAAAGAAAATATTTGGATGATCTTTAACATTCAACACTTCAATTTTGCCATGTGATTGGTGCCCACACTTTGTCAGACTGCTGATCTTTTTGGAGTTTGGTCGTTTACTTTTAAAATGACTTTCTTTCTTGTTGTTCGTTATTCTTTTAAAGAAATTCAAGAAAAAATGTTGTCTTTATTTATAGGGAGATGAATTGCTATTCATACCAAGAGCATGGTGTCATGGCTGAGGCCTTAAATGCTGTGAGAAGCCATACCATATTTTACCTTGCTTGAAGAAATTATTGAAATCAAAAAAAGAAAGATATACTCACCCTTGAGAATAGACACTTGATACACTGATGATGCCTCCTTCAATACCTAATTCTTCTTGCTCATTCCCTGAAGAATGTGGACCGTCTATCTTCCGATCACTGGGACCTGTTTTTTGTTGAGGTTGAGGTTGAGGTTGAGGTTGAGGTGGGGTTGCTGCCCTTTCGGCATCCGATATTAGTCTCTGTTGTGTTTGCATTGTGGCCCTTCCGTATTGTGAGTACATGTGCTGCTGCAAAGAAAGAGGCACAGCAACAGGTTTGCATGGTGTAACACCCATACGCTCCTTTTCCTTATAAGGAGTTGCATACCCTGGAGAGGCTGTGTTATGAGTCTCTGGTTGGGGAGAACTATGGGAATTGGGGGCAATTATTGAAGGAGCAGTATTGCTAAACGAGCTGTTCATTTTAGGTTGAGAATGTTCAGCTGCATTTTCTCCCTGCCCTTGGCCCTTCTGTTCCAAAATGGATCATTATAAATATCATTAGGTCTTTGTTGTCCAATCATTCTCGGAATGTTTCATAACTTTGCTAAAGTTTGAATTTGCAAAGTGAAGAGTCTAGTTCATTACCCAGGCCATTATTTTCATCTTGTCCTGATTCCATCCTTGGTATGATGACTCATACTTTTGTACCTTCTCTTGCAAAAGCTGGATGTATTCAATGACCTGCGGCCATATACAGCTTGAAGATGATTCGTTTCATTGGATGTCAATGTAAAATAGTCTTAAGGCCACTAGGTGGTAAATATGTTATATGTAATGTTCATAATCATAACAGTGTCCTATGTACCTCCAATAGGAATGATGCCTTGTCCCTTTTCTGATCACTGTGTGGCACAAGATCTCTCAATATCTGGAATCTGCAGACAATACATAAAGCCGATTACATACACACACATTTTAAAAATTCTTACTTAGATCATAATGTAAATAATTCACTGCCATTGTCACAGCGCATTATTGTGGTATGCAATTTAGAGAACTTGTGAACTGGGTTCAATTAGGAATGCAACTGATTTCTTTGTCAGTCTTTAAATATGACTCATGTTGACTTGGAAACAACTCAATCAATATGGATACATACTTCACAAATGTGCCTGTGTGCTTGTGTGTGCATGCATGTGTGGAAAGGATCCTAAAAGTAATGCGTAAAACAAGAGTAGCCATATCCTTTCCAAACGAACAAGACGAACCCAAATTCGGCACACCTCAAACCTTTCCCATTGTTTTTTTAGGTCATTTGCCTCTTTTTCCTTCATCCATATCCCAAATCTTTCACCTCCTCGAGGAGAGTGAAATCCCAAGTCAAGCAGCTAAATGATCCAATACTAGAGGGGCTCTGATCCCGCTATTAGTAGCTCGAGAGTATCCAGAAATTTTCCTCCCAACATCTATGATCTTCCAAATGCCTTCTGTCCACCATAGCCTTTCTGAGGCTTATTTATATACCTCTCTCTCGTAAATTTCTCTCCCAAATCTCGATCCACTAAACTCAATTCCTGTCTCATGGACCAAACATATAACTTTAACACAAATCTCTCCTCTCCAAGGTCCAAAGAAGTACTGGGGTACACCCTCCAACCTTCACTGAAACAATTTCCAGCCCTGAGAAAAACTGAAAATTTCAGTTTTTGAGGATATGCTGAAAGCTTCCCGGGTTGCCATTTGCAACTAGCACTAAGTTTTGCCAGGAAATCTTTAATGATAATAATAACCATGATGGTAATAGCATCCGTGGATTGGAGATGAAATCACAAAGAATCATATGATAATTTGTTTTGCTATCTAACAATGGTGATGGTCTTATCTTTATACAATAACAAGTTAAGTGGGTAATGATTAAAAACAGGAAGGTATAGACAGGTAAAATACATGGTTGGACAAATGACAAAACATGAGGATATCTTATGTGAATCCAATTGGACTTGCCTGTCATTGATTTTGCTCCTCCTGCGCTGTTCGGTAGCAGAGTGCTTAGACCTTGGTGTGTTAGCTCTTTGATCAATGTGTTTTGCATCTACTTTTACCAGCAAGTCCCCTGCAGTAGCACATCGACAAGATATTTATGTAAAATATCCTGATTGAAACCAATATATTTTTAATTAAAACTCATGAGAGGTTTGGTAAGAACTGACAAAATGGAAATATAGACGATTCCTTTCTTGAGGCATGATCTACATCTCAGATCTTAAAGATAGTTCCACATATCAGCATTAAGTCCTCCATTCCCAATCATTGCATTTGGGAGTGTAGCAATCATTGGGGGGTGACAGAGCTATTAGTGCCAACTGCTTTACTTGACTTTTATTGTGGGTGTTAAAAGTGGCAAAATGGTTCTTGCAACGGTCTCGACACGAACCCTTAATCCAAGGAAAGGGCAAAGGAGACAATGGGCTTCAGAGTCTCAGACCAATTAGCCTGGTTAGAGCCTGTATAAGATTGGTGCTGAGGTCTTAATTGTGAGATTGAGCGAGGTGTTTAGGAATTCTGATTTCCACAAGCCTAATTACCTTTATAAAAAGAAAAATCTTGCATTGTATGTGATTGACTCTTGGCTGCCAGGATTCTAAACAAAAGAATTTGGACCATGGCTTGTTTGCAAGATTGACATGGAAAGTGCTTAAACATTAAATATCGATATAGATTGGATTCCCTAAAGCTATATGCTTGGATGGGTTGCTTTGGCTGCAGATGGAGGCAATGGATAAGAGATTCCATTTGATGGCACTCTTTCTATCCTAGTTTTTAATCACCTAAGGATTCTTCCACTTTTTGAGGTGCCAAGGCAAGTAATTATTGTATTCCCATTTCTCTTTGACCACTATGCCTGGGGCCTAGAGTCGCTTGATGAGAAGGGCTGAGGGAGCAGTCTTATTGAAGGTCTCCCTGCAGTTTGCAGATGACCCATTGGTCGGGTCCCAATGAAAAGTGATTTTAGGTAAGATATGACATAGTAGTGTCCTTTGCCAATCACCTTGGCCTGTCACTACGTATGAACGGTCCTTTGGGGTCAGTTAGTAGTTGAAATGTTTTGAGTCAGAGAAACATCCAAGGTTGAGATGCTGATAATTGGATGGTAAGAGTGGAAAAAATGGGTTATGCTGCAATTATTAAATGAACTTTAGAAGGAATCAAGGCAAAAGTGGGGATTGAAGCATGGACTGACAAAGCTACTGGACTGCATGCTCAAATCTACAAATAAACTATACTGAAAAATGTTTGCATTCCAGATCCTGAAGTGAAAAGACATATTGTTCAGCTACAATGGCAGAAGATATCTATGAAATCTCACTTCTCAAAGCAGTCATGGAGATTTTTCCAGTAAGTTGGAGATTTGGTTTAATTGGTAAACAAAAATTGGCCTGCCTTCCAATGACTACGTGATTCATTGAATGAAAACACTTTTCGTAATTTTTTGTGTAGTTAATGAAAGGCACTTCAAATATAACTGATGCAGAATCGTTGCAATAATTTTGAGGGGCATGTAAAGCATACCTTTGTGGGAAGAGCTCTCTTTCCTGTTATCTCTATTGCGGTCCATATGCTCTTCCTCATCATCATCATCATCTTCTGAGGTCCCCTTAACCGATTTTACAATCTCCACAAATCCTTGAGAGTTCTGAGGCCGTTGCCTGCAATAGTTATTCCAACATGAATTTAAACTTAGTGTAATGTAAAATAAAGGCAACAGCTTTCTTCAGGCATTTGTGTAATGTGACCTAGATCTCCCAAATGTGTCTCCCTGTCACTCTCAGGGTTTCTTCTTCTCCTTTTTCCTGAAGGAACTTTGAACTTGCAATTTTTTATATAAAATGTGGCTGAAACTTTTTCCTGGATGAACAGGACCAATGCTTTTTATATGTCAAATGATTAAATCTGTTGCATTTCATACTAGCAAATCTATTCATCATTCTGTTGTTAAGTTTAAAGATACATTGCCCTCCTTAGTCTTTGCATTGTGAACTTCAGAAGAAACATGAGTCTACAATGGTCATGATGCCTGTTGCTAGAAAAGTCAGTTAAAATTTTGGATTGAATACTTTCATATAATTTGAATGAAATCCCCTATGTTCAATCATACTGCATGGGGAGCATAATACTTAATTTTTGGGAAAATCTGAGGTCATTTCATGAGAAATGGAGTTGTGCATAGTGCTAATGTTGACATTGATGTAAAAGAATCAAAAAAGATATTTCTCCGAGTCCTCATTGTGAATTTCTAGTGATGCAAACCTGTTTTTCCCTGCAGCATGCAACTTCCCATTGTTTCTCAATTCGCATATCCTAGTGAGAGACGAATTAATTTGTTCTACTTGAAAGATATAACGCAAAGAACGCATTGTATGGGTAGCAAAAGGGAGGGCCCCTTTCCTGGAAAGGTGGGCACCCCTTCCCAAATAGAATGCAAAATGCCTCTTGTTAGCAGCTCTTTGCCTGACAGCACAAATGTAATTGGAGACAACAGAGCATCGATCACTAGCACAATGTCATGGATTTGAAGAAAATAATAGATTCTGATCTCTTCCAAAATGTGCTATTAATCCTAACACTTTCAGAGCCACTATAACTTATTCTCAGCATTAATGATGGGATGCATATTTAAAATAAGGAAGCAAACTTACTTGGTTGACGAGGAGGATAGTTGTGTCGTGTCTACCATTGCGCGGCCATAGCCACTCTTTGTAAGGAAAGGCAGGTCAGCTACACCCACCACTGGCCTCTCTGTAGACCAATACCCAGACTTTTCTACATACTCTGAAAGGAAAAGAAGTAAAAGTTTTAATACCTTCATTGAGTTATATGAGCAAAACACTGCAGATGGATCAAGATGCCAAGAAAGAATGATTCGTTTTGTTTAAAGTGACTGATGCTCCTTAGAATCCATATAGCCACTTGATTTTTTTTTTCTTTGTAAATTTTTTTTAGCAAATTGGATGCGATGTACCTTAATTCAGTTCATCAATCAAAAAAGAAAAGATAATTTGAGAATGATGTCCATTTAGTTCTGGGTTATGAACAATTTGAGGAACTTGCAAATCTCCGAATTTTTATAAGGCAAAAATATGGTATAAACACCATTGTCCATCGAGGCCATCGTGGTCCCGAAAGAAATGGATGGCCAGAGAGTGGGATCCACCATCCGATATTGGTGGCTAGCACTCTCATCCATTACCATCCATTGGAATGGAGAGTGATGCTCATTGGATTATACTATAGTTGCCCTCAAACTAATTGAAATGAAAAGGGAAAATTACTAAGCACCCCACCCCTCTAGGTTGGATGTTCTCCTTACGATGCCCCTATTGAAAAGTCATTAACTCAATATCTTTTTATTTTTTATTGACCCCTCAAGGCTAGTTTTCAGCATTAATCATAACAAAAATGCCCTTCTTTCTCTCTCTTTTCTCATTTTTTCTTTCTAGGCCTACATTGTTATTCATATTCATCTCTTTCTAAAAATGTAAATGGGTTAGTTGATTTCTCTCTCTAGAGACATAATGGGTTTGTGATTTACTCAGAGAAAAAATGGAAAAGAGAAAAAACCCAACAAACCTATTTATATTTTTAGGGGGGAAAACCAACAAATATATTCATGCTTTTAGAGAGAGAACTTCAGGGAGAGAGAGCAACAAACCTATTCACAATTTTAGGAGAGAACTTTGAAGAGAAACCAACAAACCTATTTATATTTTTAAAGAGAGAAAGAAAGATGAATATCATGGAAGATATGCTTAGAGAGAAAAAAGAGGAAAGAGAGAAGGAAATATGAATGTTTATGAGAAGAACATCCAACCTGAGGGAGTTTTATTAATTTCCCCAATACCTCTTGTAGGATGTCTCTCTCCCGTTCGATCCACCATCCGGCTATCTGCAACCGCTGATTCTTCCCACAATGTGAATGCACCTCCCCCATAGGAGCTGTTATTAGAAGTATTATCATTATTTCTATCAGATTTTGTCTCAGGATTGTTCAATGGAACCACAACACCTACTGGTTTTTCAACCTTCCCACTACTGCTCTGTGTAAAGGTGGATATGTGGCTAATACTATAAGTTCCAATCCCACCAGGGAGAACATGCTCCACTGATGAAACTTTTCCAAGAGATGCCTCCAACGGGGCGTCTCCTTTAGTGTTGCTCTTTCCTACTTTCTCTAGAGGTTGCAAGAAATCTTGGGTCTTCAAATAACTTGAGAAACCTGGCATAAGACAAGGGGAAATGAAACACATATGCTAATAAAAGTGACCATACAAGATGGATGGTTGCAACCCTAAATTATGAAATAAATAAAGCCAGTTAGCATAATTGATATGAAGTTAAAATAATGACTTCTTATTTGCAAGGGAGAGAGAGAGAGAGAGAGAGAGAGAGAGAGAGAGAGAGAGAGAGAGAGAGAGAGAGAGATATTTAGGGTGCCAGTCACCCCTCATAACTCCTTTCCAAAGATGAGGTAAGACAGCTGAATTATTTAATGCATTGGACCAGTTTTGCTAAAAAGCACATTTCAGTTCTAGAAACTCAGATTAGAGAGATAAAGAGAAATTCAGAAATATTGCTGAAAAAAAGAAGGACCAAAAGAAAGGAAGAGAGAAGGAGAAAAATTATTGAATCATTTTAAGATAGAGAAGCATATGAAGACA
This sequence comes from Amborella trichopoda, assembly GCF_054954075.1. Lineage (NCBI taxonomy): Eukaryota > Viridiplantae > Streptophyta > Magnoliopsida > Amborellales > Amborellaceae > Amborella > Amborella trichopoda. Next base: position 41,265,325 of record NC_142345.1, on the reverse strand, counting down.
GGCTGACGAGTGTAAAATTATTCAATTTCCCTTCAAATATTTCTTCTTCCTCAATAAGAATGCCCCATAGGGAGAAGTTTTGGATGAATTTTAGGGCAAACAAAATGATGAGAATAGCTGCCTCAGATAACACATGAATAAGGGATTGGAGTAGATATTTCTATTTTGAGTTTGTTGATTTACCATAAAGTAAAGCAATGCAATAAATTATTTTTTCGATATATAGGTGACTTATGGTCCAAGCAGCCAAAAGATGGGCAAATAATGACATGGCAAATCAAACAACAGGATTGCTGCAAGGAAAAGTCAGATGATGGTTGGAACATCATTCTGGTTCAGAACAAATAGCAACTGTAGAAATTGGCTCAAATAGGTTCAATATTAATTGTAGAAATTGTTGTTGAAAGTTTGGCCTGAAAAGCTGTAGATATAGTATTGTTGCATAAAAGAAAGCTTGTAAATACTGATGACTTCGAAACAATTTCAAAAAGTTTTGTGAAGGAAAGCTACAGTTAGGGATACACAAAATCTAAACTTGCAATGCCATTTATGTTGCAGCAATGCCAGAAAATATTTCAGATCTAGTTGTTGAAATAATCACTGCCAAAATATCTGATGTAGATGGGTACAAATTAAAAAGCTTGGTTACAAGGAAAATTCAGAAAAATCTTACATAAAGATTGGACCAAAGCTTTGTGATATGATAAATGGAGTAGAATCCTATAATAGTCCTAAGTTTTGAGAAGTTCATAGGAGGAGGACGTTTAAGCCCTACAAATTGTATTCGAGAAACCGAGGCATTTACACACAATAAAAAAAGGGACCATGTTTCTATTGTCAGAAGAAGGACATCTCGCTACCCAATGTCCTCAAAAGTCTCCAAAATAGATACAAACCCTTTATATGCAGTTAGAAATTCGAGAAGAATGGTTCGATGATAGAGACTCCAGAAGAATTAGAAAAGGCTTATGAAGAATAAAATGACTTCATTATGGAATAGTTTTTTTTGTTTTGCTTTTTATTTTTTAACTTCATGTAAAGTACCATTATTTTTCTTTCTTTTTGGCCCGTGGTTTTGTACTTTATTTTAGCTCATGGTTTACGCCCAGAGCTTATCCCATGATGGTCTCTAGCCCAAATAAAGGAGGAGGATTGTATTAGGTAGGCTAACCAAGGTAAAACTTTGCCACATCTTTTCATGAATCTTAAACCTATGTTATATGCTCATGCTAGAGCTTTGCCTATAAGCTACCTAATACAACATCGGTTAGGAGAGGCGATTTGATGACTTCAGGTCTAACTAAGGGTATGTGCTTGATAGAGCAAAATAACATAACATGATTGATGTAGCTAAATCCAAATAGTTGAGATAAGGCTTGAATGATGCTGATGATGTTTTTGCCCATGGTATTGTGAACCCCTTAAAATATGAACAAGTAGTATTTGACACTTTTGATGTATATAAATATGCAAAAGTTGAACATTTGTGTTTGACTTTAAGCAAAATGGGTGTTCTATCTCAAAGCATCTTAAGTAAAGTCACCTAAACCCGTCCCAATGCGTCAATCTGGGTAATGATCGCGTTTAGACTTTGAATATAATAGATGACATTATTTCCGAAACACATCGAGCAGCCGAATAAGTCTCACAAGGTCATCCTGTGAACATGGACGATTTTTCAAAGTTCGCACTTATTTTGTTGTAGAGAAGCCAGTTAGGGTGCCACCTCCCTGGCAAGGAATCTTTTCATCTTTTGGTGTTCTATCTTCCCCTTCACATGCAAATCGACTTCAGTTTGTCTAATAGATTTTAAAAATCTAGACTAAAATAGAGGTAAGAGCATACAAATCCTGTTCTTAGACCTCTGGAGATTTGATATTTCCAGACCTCTGGAGATTTGATATTTCCAGAACTATTTATGACACCTTGTTCTAATACAAAAGAATGCAAAGATACTAACCTATTTAAGGAATTTGGATTGTTTGGGATGGTTTCTGATATGTTCGAAGATGAATCAGAAGAATGTTGTGAGAAGCTGACTATTGTTGCTCATTCTCTTCGTCTTCATTACTCTCATCAAACCTGGGGGTTGGACCGGTCTATTTCCTCATCAATCTCTTCAAAATCAAATCAAAATTCATCGAGGACTTTTCGACTAAAGCTTGAAGCTTAAGATATTCCCGGTCTTCCTTTTCATTCCCAGTCTTCCTTTTCAGATATTCCCAGTCTTCCTTTTCATTTCATCTTTATAGATGTCAAAGGGAATTGGGTAGATTGGTCTGAAAATTGGAATATACCTATTGATGGACCAGGTCATAATATTTGTCATTTCTATTCGAATCACAGAAGCTATGGATCTCCCTTTCATATTGATGATCCTTTAATTTCTTGGATTGGAGATGCTTTTTCAAGTGATTAATCTACAAGCAAGTATCTGCGTTCACCGTCACCAAAAATATTCGTGGCAAAACACATGGATGACGAATGTTCGAAGCAAATAATACTTTTCCATCTTGATATTATTTCTGAAAAAGTTTATTTTCCGTAGTAACATTTAGTTACAATAGAAATAACATTTTTTCTCCCAATGAACAAAAATGTAGAAATGGTGAACTGTTTCCTCTTATTGTGACCCCAGAACACATTAATACCAAATCAATCACTCCAAATCCCAACATGCTCCAAAAGATAATGGAGAGAGGACTATATTTTTTTTTTTAATCAAAGGAGGGTAGAACTGCAGGAAGCGAGAGGATGTAGAGTCACCTGGAAAAGGAGTTACATAAGGAACTGACACCCTAACTGGCTTCTCTACGACAAAATAAGTGCTGAAAGAAAAAAAAATACCAGAAGAAAGAGCTAGAAAATAGAATGGAACTCAAAAGTTTAGAATTAGTTCAAGATTTATTTCTCACCTCACTCATTCTATACTTAAAGGAAAATCTTGTATGCTTGTTCTACTTGAGGTTATAGTCTTGCCAGAAGCTTCCTGACTTTTTATCATTGTTTCCTAATAAATGAAACCAAACACTACTGTCTAAAAATGAAACCAAACAATTCCTGCATGGATGGTTAAGCTCCTCCTGAAGTTAATGTGCTTTGTCAGATCTGAACTTGTCACTTAAAGAACCAAATAATTAGGACTCCCCCCAACCAAACAAGAAAAAAAGAAGAAGAGCCAAATGATACGAACTTTTAGACTCTCTCTCTCTCTCTGCATATAATATAAGTGTATAGATATAAAGGAAACACGTCTATTCAATGAATTCATGCACTGTCTACATGATTGGTTCTGTGTCTCCCACAGCGAATGTGCGTTGTCAGATCTGGCTGCTCTATTTAAATCACCCATTTTAATAACCTTGGTATCCACACCGAAGCTAACAACACAATGAGAGAGAGAGAGAGAGGGAGAGATCCCCTTGGAATAAATCCACAGACATGTCCTGCCATCCATTAGAAGTGGTGATCGATCAAACACTCTCTCTCTAGAGTGCCCTATGGATTGAGTGATAAAACCCCGCCCTCCCCAAAAAAAAAAAAAAAAAAAAGGTAAATAAAAGAAAAAGGCAAAAGCTTATATAAGGGCTAGGCCCAAACAATAAAATTATAAAATTTAAAACCTTAGAAATTGACGGTCCAAAAATGCATTACAAGATGCTCTATTCCCACTACTTGAAATCTATTTTTTTCATGTCCATGCATCTTGAGGTAGAGATGATCAATTTGAAGATTAGTGGGCACCGAAACAAGCTCCTCTTTAAGGAAGGCCAATTTGTGAATAATGTTCATAGATCTATTTGATCTAAACTATTTTTGAAGTTTTGAAATTTATAATTAGATACGAAATTAAGTTTTTAGGCCATCACAAAGATTTACGGTATTGAAAGAATATCTTTCGACACTATTTGACGGTGCATATTACTTTGATTGTTTGGGTCCTCGTTCTTATACAAGCTACATCCATAGAAAAATGGAAAAGTTATAGATATACACTATTTTTGAAGTTTTAAATTTTATAATTAGATATAAAAATAAGATTTCAAGTCATCACAAAGATTTCAAGTATTGAAACAATATATTTCGACATTATTTGAAGGTGCACCTTACTTTGATTGTTTGGGGCCTTGGCCTTGTACAAACCACACTCTTTTAAAAAGGGAAAAATTATAAACACCCTCAACTCCCAAAAAAAATAGTAAAAAAAAAAAAAAAACATTACTTTGGATACTACACTATTAACCCCAAAACAATTTATTTTTATATCCAGCACCCAATAAAAAAATGAATTTTGTTAACCAAAATACCATCATTTCATCCCACATTTCCTACTATGTCTAAGGCATATATTTTTGTGTCAAACCGGTACAATTTCAGTATAAGTCAATCTGACGCATTTTTGTGTCCGGTTAGCAAAATTTGAATATCAGAAGCTGATCTTGCAGATTTTGTATCTAACCGGCACTTTCCGTCAAAACCTGGTTTGGCACAAGCCACTCGCACATTTTTGTGCTGGGCCAGCACATGTTTGGTGTCACAATTTGGAAATGCGGCTTAAAATAGGGGATATTTTGATTAAAAAAAAATCTACTTTCCTGGTTGGAGGTGGATGTAAAAACAAACAGTTTTGAAATTTATAGTGTGGTATCAAAAACATTTTTTCGTATGAAATTATATATATATATATATATAAACCTTACAATAATTGTGCAACTATAATGAATAGTAATATAAGTGGAATCTCAGCTGTCAGATTTTCATCGAGTGGTTTAAAATACATATCACTCTTTTAATTTTAATTTTTTTTTTATAGATCTGATTAAGATGAACTTTTGGTTGTATATACCTAACACTATTGCGCACCATATAAAAATATAAAAAATTTATTTTCAATAATTTAAAATGACCAAATTACCCTCATGATTTTTCAGGGGTATTTCGATCATTTTACATTTTAAGAAATATTTTTTATATAATTTTTTAATTGTGCACCTTATTTTTTAGTACACATGTCTAAATTTTCATTATGATCCGATTTCTCAAAAAAAATATTAAAATTTGTATAGTAATATGCATTCTGAACCACATGATAAATATCTGACAGTTGGGATTCCACTTATATTATTATTCATTATAGCTGTTAAGCTATTGTTAGTTTTTTTTTATTATTCAGTATAGCTGCTCAGCTATTGTTAGTTTTTTTTTTCATATATATATATATATATATATATATTATTTTTTTGTGATGGTGGTGGGGGGAGGGGAGGGTATGGGTGGGTGGGGGTATCTCCAATTTTCCCTTTAAAAAAAAAAAGCTAGGGAATTTCTAGTTAATAACAATAAATTATAGTTAGAGCATGGTAGTGGGTTGGGTTTTATCATATTTAAATCCTAACGCCATAATTGAATGCTCCTATTCTTTTAAAAATATAAGCCTAGTTGTTTGTTTGTGCACTAAAAACACAGGTATTGCAACATTAGATAAACGAACTCCACCAACCAACCCATAAATCCCATTTTCACCAAACCAATTGGCAACCCAAACATATAATTATGCAATATTTACCCAAAACAAGGAAAAGCATACGATTTTTTTAAGAAAAAAGAGATTAATTTAGAAAAATGAAAAAAAAAAAAAAACCAGAGATAGAGAAAATAAAGGGCAGGGATTACAAAAGAAAATAGTCTAAATCAAATCAGATAAGGCATTGTTTGCTTCCAATTATAAGTGGCACGTACCTTGAGAAGCTCCGGGTTCTGTATTCTGAAAGGATGCTTCATTATACAGTGACAAAAAATCGTGAGTGGGTTTTGCTCCTGCAAAAATACCAAAATTCACATGATGTAATCTCTCTCTCACATATACACAAAGATTTAAGAATTAAACCCCCCTCTCTCACACACACATAATAAAGAATTGAGAAATGCTTGAAAAACTACCCCTCTCTCTCTCATCCACACACATTTAAGAATTGAGAAATGTTTGAAAAATTACCACCTCTCTTTCTCTGATTTATAAATTGAGAAATGGTTTTGAAGAACTACCTTCAGTGGTGAAAGGTAACTGAGGTTGAGGAAGCTCCATTCCAGAAGCCAAAATACACAAGAATCCAGCGCTTTCAATGGCTAAAAATGGTACCAAATGCGAGAATTTATTGTTAATCTACAAACAATCTGATCCGTCTCAAAATTCTTGCCGTCGACACCAAAACCAGGAGTCGATTTATAACTGTGAACGCTGAATGAACTTGAGAAGCCTGGGTCACTCAAACCTCAAAGCTTTGTAGCACCAGTCGTGGAAATTCAATATTTCTTCACAAAATAAAGAAAATAACCAGATCAGTATAACTCTTCATGATGCTTTTAAGTTCTGACACTTACGATTGAATTACATAAAAATAGCGTACCATATAAGAGTTCAGTAAAATTTCATAATATTCATTTTCTCCCAATTTAGCACCTATTACTGGTAAAATTTCCCATAGTTTGGCCTCAACTTTTAACTGTAACCTCATCCTGCATTCTACAATACTATCCTTGTTGCTCCCATTACAAAAAATCTGTATTTTTTCGAATTTAAGGTGACTTTGATCCAAATTTAGCGACTAAATTCAGATTATTTCTCCGAAATCCACAGGCTAATCATTTCCACAGTGAACGAGCAAAAACAATTGTTTTCAACGCCTTTTACTTCTCAGAATTGTCTCCTTTTATCACTTAAATTCACCCTTAATTGCATAAATTCACAAAAAGTTCATCGAAAAATCTTTTCAATACTCGTATAAGTGCATAAATTCACAAATAATTCATCCAAAAATGTCTCATTTTGTATCATCGTAAAAAGATCCCAGATCTGATCAAATTTCAGAATCAAGCTTATAAGTTATAGCCAAGAAAAATAGACGATCTGAGACTCTAGAAAGCATCACTCAATCGATAAAAATATTGCTTTTAGACAAAAAAATTTTCTAAAACGAATTTTGTATCATTAAATCAACCACGAAAGAGCATAGCACACTAAAGCATGTGATAATTTCACGAGAAATTTGCTTCTTGATGTTGTTGAATGTTCATACCAGGCGAAATTCAGTGTATAGGAAGCCGAATAATTGCAGAAAGTAATGCAGCGAAATTTGGACCGAAATTCAAATAATATTTTGGGACGCGCTTCAAAAGTTCTTCAGATAAACGAAACGAGGCGAAATTTCACCGAAATATGCAAAAATTTCGGGAAATCTCTAACACGGCGTTATCTTTTTCGATGTATTTGTGAAGCAAAACCTCCTCAAAGGCGAAACAGTCGAAATTCACCGAAATTTCGGCCCAGTGTCTCCGGCGCTTTGCCACTATCTCTGAACGGAGGCTGAGGCTGTAGAGTCGAACGGCCAAAAACTCACCGAAATATCAGAGAAAACTGAAACTTTCACCAGCCGATAGAAAACGCTTGCTTGCTTGCAGGACAAAGCTCCAGAAGAAACCAAGAGGTCCTGGAAAGGCCAAATGCAGGAGAAATTCTCCAAAATTCCGCCGGAATTCACTCCTCAGCTCCTCCTAAAGGGAAACACGCATGAAGAGCCAAAGGTTTCGGCGAAATTCACCGAAATTTCGTCGAAATATCGGAACCTCTCTTGGAGAAGTCGAACCAGTGGGAGGAGTTTGAGCCAGACAAAAGCGTCTGGTTCCAAACCCTTTAAACGACCTTTTTATTTATTTAATATTTTATTTACTTAGAAAGCCTTTTTTTTTTGTCCGTAAGGGAAACGCCGTTCCGTTAACGCCGTCTAGACGGAGCTTAACGGCGTTAGGGTTTCGTAGGAGTTGACCATGGTTTGGAGTTGACATGGGGTGTACAAGAAAACGCATGATTAGCTCCGATCCCGCGATTAACCTGAGCTAATGGAGGTTAAGAGAGTGGTTAAGGAGTCACGTGCGCTGGGTCGGCACGTGGGGCCTGTTGAGTCCCCACACACTTGCGAGAAACCCGGTGGTGACGGAAGCGCAGCCATGTGCAAGAGATTCGCTTCCGTCATAAGTTAGGGACGCAAATACCCCTAGTACTTTACTAAAATGACGAACGTAGCCCAGACTCAAAGTAAATGAACAAAATTTTACGAGCAATCATATAATGCAACGGTTGTATCGCAGTATAACGCAGCAATAATTTTAAAAAATTATATTTGTGGTATTTATATGACTAAAAATTTTGTACGCATATTCTCTTCGTCTCAATTGTCAATCCTTCAAAAAAAAAAAATTTCAATTTGAACTTTAGATATGGTCAAAATGAGCCCCTTCCAAAAATGAATATAGGCCACTCATTTGGTGAATTTTGAGATATTGGCCTTTATAAACTCAAAATAAATTTTTTTATTTTTTAACATTATTCATCTAATGATAATAAAACCATCCAAAAAAAATAGAAATGAAAAAATTCTTCTAAGACCTAGATCTAAGCATCTCACCAAAATGAACGGCCTATGTTAATTGGGCTAAAAAAATACTTTCTAGGTTGCGTTTTCAATATTTTTCTTTTTTGTAATTGTCCATTAAAAAGAAAAGAGTGTATATTTCAAATTTTGGATCAAACAAATAGATATAACATGAGTTGCATAATATTACTATACAACTGTTGCATGAAATCATGCCCCAAATTTTAATTATTTGTTTTTACAAATTTTAATTATGGCGGTTTTAAAGAGGGATCAACCTTAATCAATCAAAGCAAAGTGCGCTTCCAAATTACGCTAAGCGATGTAGTTTTGGTGCTTGTTTGTAAACTTTGTGGTTGCCTAAAAAATTATTTTTGTTCGAGATCGTGAAATTTAAAGCTCTAAAAATAATGCAGATCGAGTAGATATGTACAATTAAAAATCTTAAAACTAGACAATTTAAATAATTTATAACAAGATGTACTATTATCAATATGTGAAATCCATTTTTTTAATATCTATACATCTCGAAGTCAAGATGACCAGTTGGAGTAATTTGTAGTACGCCTTGGACTAGGTCCAAAGTTCCATTTTTTTATTTTTTCTCTTGAACGTAGTAATGCATACCAAGCTAAAAAACACTTTTCAAATATAATGGCCTTATAGTGTACAAAAAAAACACTTGGCAAATATAATGGCCTTATAGTGTACAATGGCTTCAAGGAAACCATATTACTTGAGGAAACATATTTTGTAAAGTCGAGAGATTTTATATATCGGCACCAAACTTCATTGGAAAATATAGTTCTCGCTTTCAAAAACTTGTAAATCGATATCTCCGCCATGATATTTATGGATATGGAAAAAAAAAGACGGATTCGACCTAAAACTGATCAACTAGTAAATAATTTTCTTGACCATTCATTTCAAGTGTTCATAAAATCCACTATATTTGTACTATTTTTAAAGCATGAAATTCCATAATTGGTGGGAATGGATCCCTAAACATCACAAGGTTTTCTGGCATCAAATGTGGTTTTTATTCAACATATTTTATTATATAATTCTATTTATTAAAATTAACCTACACCTTAAAATTCAAATATATTTTATTTAAAAATGAAATAAAATATGAAATCATTTATTGGCCATTTGATAGGGCCTTGTGAAATCTCAAACAAATACCCTACCACTTGTCCACATCATGTGGAAGGGATATGTCCCGCCCTAAGAATTTACAATACTGATATTCCTGAGATGTGACAGTCAATACATATATACATCTCTTGATAGGACAAATTTACAAGTTTAAGCACAATTACAATATCTTCCAGAGTTGATTCTGACAAGCACTCAAAATGAAACCGCAGTTATCTTGAAAAAATGTTTACCTCAATTTGATGAGTTTGGCTACTCAGTAAGTGATCACCATAATCCTACAAATAATCATGGTTGAAAGTATCAATATTTTAAAAAAAGAGATCTATTAATAGAAATGCATCAACAATTTTACTTTCAAAAATGCATAATTAAGTATAATTCGAATAATTGAAATGCGTATAACATTTTAACGTCCATCCATAATTCAAAAGATTTCACAAAATATCCTACTAGCGTCCCAAGTAGGTCACCTATATACCCCATCAGCGTCCTGATGGGTCCACTTAATCCCTATCGGCGTCCCAGATAGGTCCACTTAATCCCTGCAGGTCCACTTATACCACACCGGCGTACCGGCTGAGTCCACTTAATCCTTACTGACGTACCGGATAGGTCCACTTATACCTCACCGGCGAACCGGATGTGTCCACTTGCATACTTAAAGTATTTCTAAATCTCTTTAAACATTCGAAAGCAGCAATATCATGTATTCAACATATCACTGAAATTATTAATATGAATTTCACTGAAACCATTAATAACAGTCACTTTCAATAACATTTCAAAAATATCCAGTCGAATATTTTCGGCTCAAATTTAGAAAAGTAGCAGTTCGTAAAGCCATTTTAGCATAATTGCCAATCTAATATGTATAGAAAAATTCTTATAGAAATTCAAGAATACAGAATTATTATGGGATGTTAATTCGTAAATAAACATTTCACAGACAATTCTATAATCAATTGTAAAATATCAGTTTTCAAATAATAAGGCAGTCATTTGTACATGAAATTTACAATGTCTAAATATTCAAAAACAGTAGAAAGAAATCTCACAATTTTACTAAAAGCAGGAATATCACATTTATTTTTAATACTTTTACAGTATCTAAAATTTTCTAACAATAAACAAGAAAAATAAATAAATTTATTTTTCTAAAAATTTACAGCATTTAAGATTTCTAACATAGATAAAATATCACAATTTTATTAAAAAGATTATTTTTCAAAATAATAAGATCGCTTGCGCATAAAATTTATCGCGCCTAAAATTCATGATAATAAGCAGAAATACTTATTTCATTTCATTTTTAAAAAGAACGGATTATTTTTCAAGATAATGAAGTCACTTACCTAAAATATTTGAGAATGAGCTTCCGATAAAAATTCGACTAGAGGGAGGAGCTCACTCTGTTTGTAAGAGGAAGAGCGTGAAATGAGTTGTTAGACGAAGTTTTACCTTTTGTCCTAATTAATTTCTTTAAAACGCCTCCGTCATGTGTATGAGGTGTGGCGTAGTTAACCACTTTTAACACCTGAAAACCACGCCCTGGCAAAGAAGGAAAAGCTTAAGGTAAAAGCTTTTGACAGTAGTGATGGTCCCTAAGACTATTATGCTCATATAAACCATCACTTATTAAAAGTTTCTTTTCTTTTTTTTAAAAATTTTTTTTTTTAAGATTATTACAGGATACTTTTCGTTATAAGATGTGGACGAGATACTTTTGCTTATGAGAATATAATAGCTCTAGTTTCAAGTTTTTTGTATTTTGTGATCAATTTAAATCATCATCTGAGCTTTTATATTAACTATATTTTATGATCAATTTGAATAACATTAGTATAAAATAATCACATATAGTTTTTATTTTTAAGAATATTAATTTTCTCTATTATATCTTGAATAAAATAAATAAATAAATGCCCAAAACCAAAATCCATAAAGAAAGCTCTCTATCAATTTCCGTGCATAGCACTAGCAGGCTGCATGATCGAAAAAACATTTAAGAACCCTAAAAAAAAAACGTTAAAAAAAATAAAATAAAATAAAAAATAAAAAATATTCTAAAAAACGTCACTACTTTCCTTTATTTTTAAAGCGAAAGAAAGGAGGTACCTAAGAGATTTTTCCTTTTGGGCTAGGTAAATTTGGGTAATCCATAACAGACGTTTAGAAAGCTGATTAATAAACAATTTTGCAAACATGATTGTGAGATCTTCAATAGCCATTTGAAGGGGCGCCGCATTTCTACAGTTAAAGAGGGATAAAACATTCATATTAAAGATGTTAAGGGTGTGGTTTGTATAAGGTTGCAATTTTAAACAATCAAACTAAGGCACACTTCCAAATTTCATCATAAATATATTTTTGGTGTAAAATAATCTTAGGATGGTTTGAGAAGCTAATTTCATCTTTAATTATAAAAGCTTGAACTCCAAAAATAGTTCAAATGAAGTAGATCTATAAAATTTTTGAAAATCTTGAAAATTGATGGTCCAAATAATGTGTTGCAAGATACACTATTTTTAGGTTTCGAAATCGTTTTTTCTTTTCATATTTATACATCTCGATGTCGGGATGATCAATTAGAGGGTTTTCCATATCAAAACAACATTTCATGATGGATTTTTGAGGTGCACCTCAATTCTACATTTTAAGGTTAGGGTTGCAATCTTATATAAATTTTTTCCATTAAAGATAAATGAATATTAAGTGGTGGTCCCTCTGAAAGGGATAAAAGTCAATGGTCTATAAAAATTTTTTCAAAAAGTTATCATTTTTAGCTTCTAAATTTCATTTAGTTTTTACATATTCATGATCTCCATAGTCAAAATCATATATCTAAAAGATTAGGTCCAAAATTCATTTCAAAAATAGATTTTGAAGAGAGGACGCATATGCGCATATAAGTACTAGGACCCATAGAAACTGAGTCCAACAGCACATGATGTGGGTAAATGTATATTTGCGTTTGACCCATGATATCTTTTATTTTTCTATACTTTGTTCCTTGAATTCCTTCTGCTGAACTAAGGTGAGACAGGAATAAAATTTTGAGCCCTATACCCCACCATAGGTAGACAAATTTGAGACCATGTTCCCAATTATCACTCAATTGTTAGAAGCTTTATAGTCTTTAGTAACAAGTAATGTCTTAGAAGTAGTGCTATGTTTTGATGAAAAATCAAGTCTTAGGAGGGGGAAAACTACTTTGAGAATCAATTGTCCCTTCCCTATGTTGCTCTGATAGTGTTATGACTTAGGAGGGCCCTACCATTATATGGACATGTCCAAAAGACCAGGTTGAGGAGAAGAGTTCCCTTCTTTTTAGACCATGGACCCAAGCATGGCCATGTCCGGTGAGAATTGGATTTTCCATAACTTAAAAAATGCAAGAAGAAACAGTTTTTCCACTTGGAACCCCATTGTATACATCATCATCAGGGCTTCTCAATGCGAGCTCGCTCGGATCCCGAGCTCGCTCGGATCCCGTGCCTGAGTTAGGTCTGGCAGGCTTGGCTACGTTTGGCTAACTCCTAAAAATATGTTAAAATATTGAGAATTGGCCAGATTTAGGAGGGTTCTTGTGGGTTTGGTTTTGAACTCAGTATCTTGTTGAGGTTCAATTGCTCGGGTGAGTCTGAGTTGAGCTCGACCTAGTATTCACGAACCGGTGATGCTATTCCATAGATAACAATATTTCCTTTGATGATTAATAAATGAACCAGCATTCAAAATGGAAATTGAAAATGTTAGAATACAAGAAAGAATAAAAAAAAATGCACAACAAAAAGCTAGAAAAAGAACACTATACCACACGGTTAGTGATTGAAAAATCCGAAGCATGTCCTGAATTGCCA